>NC_139219.1:66885362-67565362 GCF_055691185.1 Crinia signifera | reverse complement strand
ATTTGGCCAGACTAGCTGTCCTCTGCAGTCTTGTCTACTGTGCCACCAGAGGGGAGTAGGCCTACATGGAGCATGACTACTGGCCCCCTCCTCTCTTAAAATTGCCCTGTTCAGAAATGTATTTAGCTCATTTAAAAAGCAAATAGAGTTTGTATAACACAATTTCGTTGCTTGTGAAAAAAAAAGATATAAAAAATGACTTTTTATTAAAAAAAAATCCATTACAGATGTGGAAGTATGTAGACATGTCTCATTTCATTCATTGCATTATATTTGCTAGTCAGTTTAGGTAATGGAGCATGATGACTGCAAGCAGTGACGGCACTCTATAGGATTATTTCTATCATTTATTGTATGTCTAATGACAATATTATAATGTGCTGGTGAACCATTAATGTCCTACAGATAAACTAATGGGGTTATTCGGGTTCACTCGTAAAGGCAAATTCCTTCTCAAATGGACAAAACCATGTGCACTGCAGGGGGGCAGATGTAACTTGTGCAGAGAGAATTAGATTTGGGTGGGGTTTTACTTCAAAGTGAGATCTAGATTGCAGTGTAAAAATAAAGCAGTCAGTATGTTCCCTGCACAGAAACAAAATAAGTCACCCAAATCTAATTCTCTCTGCACCTGTTACATCTGCCCCACCTGCAGTGCACATGGTTTTGCCCTTTTGAGAAGGAATTTGCCTTTACGAGTGAACCAGAATAAGGGCCTAAAGTACTTTGATTTGTGTCTACTAGTATTACATTCTGTATCTTAGCCTGTAAGAACATTTGTGCTGTTTCTTTTAATGTTTTAAAGTGTTTTTATTCATGTATAGCAAAATGTTCTGTTATATTTTTATCCCTTTCACTGGAAATAATTACTGACCCTCTTATCATTGTAAGTTCAGGAGATAATGATTAATGCCATTGCCACAGGTCTGCACTCATATATATATTCTCTGAATTCATTTATTACAAGTGATGATTATTCCCACGTCTGACAAATTATATCTCCCCGTGCTTGATGAATATAGAAAATGAGTGCGCTGATGTTAGTTTTCTAGTCTTGATTTGCTATCATTTAATCTTTGTTAGTTTGATTACTCAGTAATGTAAGAATATAAGGATGGGAAATTCAACAACATTATATTTGTAAAATTGTTTTGCTATGCTGAAAAGAAATAATAATAATAAAAAATACTATCCTCTATAACTGTTCTCAGACCCTCCACCTTTGTAGTCTGCTCTATGCTGGCCTAAACCAGAACTGGCCTGAAATGACAGTTGGTGGGATTCTCTATCATCCTCTGCCCCACATCGCCAGCATTCACATTGTTAGTAATCGCATATGTCCTAAAGAGCCCCATACATCAGCAATTAATTGTGACAATTTTCACATATGGAGATGATTGCCACAATTAATTTTAGATGTGTGGGCTCCCCCTTTTGGCAATCCCAATCAAAATTGCCAATCGATTGCTCAATCAGGTTTTTAAACATGTTTAATAATCTGGTATTATCTGCAGATCTTTTTTATATGTGTGGGCATTCCCAATTCGTCTTCTTCATCTATTTACATTATGAACAGCAATCGATTGGGCAATTTCCAGATATGAAGATGCAATCTTTAGATGGAAAAATCTGCCGATCACTGAAATAAATCTGTAATATGTGGGCAAAGTCAGATAGATTGTAAAATCCATTTATCTGGCCAAAATATCCCTATATCTGAAAATCCATAAATTGTGATTGCTGATGTATGGGGCCCATTACATATGCGATTACTAACGCAAAGGACAGCTTTGGCGATAAGAGCTGTCCTTTACGTTGTGGCCGGCGATGTGCAGTGGGTCCCCCCTCCCTGGACCCTTATCCGGCTGCCAGGACTCCGCTTCCTCCTCCCTGCTCCCTGAAACCGAAGGAGGTGCAGAAAGGAGGAGGTCACTGGTCCGGGCAGCACAGCAGGAGACTGCCCGGACAGAAGTGAGGGGGTGGGTGCGGATGGGCAGGGGGTATTTTTTGTTTGTAGCATCTCACCCATTGCGTCTTGCCCAGTGTTTTCATCCAAAAAATTGTATGATAGTGATCCTATCGACATACCCAGATATTTACTTACAATGTGTGTTTGTGAGTTAATTTCTCCTCTGAAAGTCATTCAGGGATCTATCCATGTACTATACATACTGAAATGGTTACTGTTATTATCAGTACAGTATATTACATGATTTGTATCATGCAGAAAAACAGACCTTTTTCAGAAAAATCCTCCTATTAGTTCCCCCCACCCCCCTAACTCCCAGCAAGCTTTGTAAAGACCGAACTATTCGCAAACTGATACATCTGCTTTACACGGGGGGTCATTTGGGTGCGGTCAGATAGCATAGTATGGTAATGTAGCAGCAGGTGTCTATTACGCAGATGCATGGTTGCCTACCCTCCTGGATTGGCCAGGAGGGTCCCAGAAATCGGGTCTCCCCCCCTCCCCCCCCCCCGCGATCCCCCAAAAGGTAGGCAATCATCCTGGATTCCGCAGGACCCCCCCTCATCTCCCGGCTGCAAAATTGCCATGATTCGCGGCTTGGGGAAGGGAGGGGGGGCTAAATATGCAAATCTTGTCATTTTAGCCCCGCTCCCTTCTCAAAGACCCGGGGGAATCATGGAATTTGCAGTACTGGGGGTGGGGCTTGATGACATCTACATCAGCCCCCCCCCCCCCCAAGTGCTGGTGATAGTCCCCTCTCTGGGCTTCTCCCGGAGAAGAGACTTTGAAAGAAGGCAAGTATGTGCAGTTGCCACCTGCTGTAGGGATCCGACTTGTGTCCTAGGAAGCAGCATTGGATAAAACCACTCACAATCCCGCAGCTTGCCGCTCAAGCTGCCCATCATAGAGGCCAGTAAATCTCTTTTCCACTACAGATATCCCTGGCATTATCCTACCACTAAACAGCTATGACCCACCTATTTTTCCAGAGGAAACACATTGCAGACCCCTTCTTACTGCCGAAATGGCATACGATTGACAATCAATGACAGTCTGATGTTGCCCTGCATTCTATGTCACTAACCCATTTGAACACAAGCAGACCAGGTCCTGCTCATGCACAAAGTACAGAAAATCGATACTTTACAATGATGGGCAACCGCACCTGAATAACCCCCACTGTCCACGTGCCAGCAGTGACTTCTGCACCATTGCCATAAGAGGATGTTGGACATAAGGATGGAGAAGTTGCAGTGAATATTACTGCTCCTCTCTCCCTCAGCGCGGCATGGAGAAATGAAACTGAAACATGGCATTTCCATTCTTCTCTGAATAACTCTCCCCATACTATTGTAAAGAAATGTTATGTTAACGCTAATTGGAGGGATTACTGAAAAAAAAACCCATAAACTTCATCCCTGAATATAAGGAAGCAAAAAGCCCTGCTCTCAGTAAAGCAGAGTTTTCATTTCTTAATGAACAGAAGCTCCAGTCGCAGATGTATCAAGCTGCCATGTTACAGGCTGGGTTTGAAAAATGGGTACTTGTTTCCTAGCACGGCCACACCGGTTTGCATCGGGGTGGTCGTGTCGGAAAAATCGTGTCGGTCGCATCGCATGCGACCAAATCGCATGCGATGCGACCGACGCGATCGACACGATTTTTACATTGAATCAAATGTGAATAGGGTCCCTGGGACCCTATTTTACATTGGATTTCATGTAAAATATTCCCCAGACCCCCAATTTTACCCCCTCAACGCCACCCCACGATTGACGCCAACCCGAAGTGTGGCGAGCGCAGCGAGCACGCAAGGGGCGGCGGTGCGCGTCCTCCGACCTTTTCATAGCCCTACTATCCACGTCAGCGTGGAGTTGAGAATATAAAGCCCGAAGCGTGGCGAGGGGACGCGAGGGGACGCGCATAACTTCACAGGTATATGCCTGCGCTCGCCACACTTTATATTCTCAACTCCACGCCGACGTGGATAGTAGGGGTATGAAAAGGTCGGAGGACGCGCACCGCCGCCCCTCGCGGGCTCGCTGCGCTCGCCACACTTTATATTCTCAACTCCACGCCGACGTGGATAGTAGGGGTATGAAAAGGTCGGAGGACGCGCACCGCCGCCCCTCGCGGGCTCGCTGCGCTCGCACGCTTCAGGTTGGCGTCAATCGTGGGGTGACGACGGGGCCAATATACAATGTAAAATGGGTCATATTGGCCCATTTCACATTGTTTCCTATGTGAGATGGACTTAATCAAGTCCATCTCATCTTGTGCCATTATAATGGCACAAGACCGACGCGATGCTCCCGATTTCAACGTTAAAAATATTTTAACATTGAAGCCTATGGCAAAATCGCAGGCATCGCGTCGGTTGCGTCGGGGGCCATGTTAATGGCCGCGACCGACGCAATGCCCCCGATTTTGCCTTTGCCGGCAAAATGGACCTGATTTCATAGGAAATCGGGTCCATCGCGGGCATCGTGTACCTTAACTTCTAGGAAACAAGTACAGAAAAATGTCATGTAGGAGCTGATTGGCTGGCTGTCTATCACTAACCTGTTAATCACTTTTTGAAGCTTGATACATCTGGCCCTTAGCGTCCAATTTTGTCACTAATATTAGTGATACTATTATTCAGTGCTCGTCAGAATGGCCGGATAGTTCTGTCAATAGCAGACAAGCGGGCGCATGATTCAAAGCTTTGAGAAGGATGGAGAGAAATAAAGGTTCTGTAAAATAAGCCCTGCGTACAGAGTGGACAGAGATACAATGACCGATTCAGACCTGTTTGGACAGGTTTGAATTCGGCTGCCGGATGATTATCGATAAAGTGCATATGTGCATGGCCTACAATGCGTGTGCGTGCGTGCGCGAATACCGGCTGTGAATGGATCCTGCTAAAATTTCTCATCAAAGGCCCCTTGCATAATGATTGACAAGGAGTGGGCATGTGGGGGTTGGAACCGGCCGTTGTATGGAAGTGACAAGAGAAACAGTGGGTGTCCCTGCTGGGAGTGTCAGGGAGAACGCAGGCGTGCTTAAGCCTGCTAGGGGAGGGTGTTTGACATCAGCAGCAGCCCAGATGTGCCTGTTTTCATCGGAGCCACAGGGTAAGTACTAGGATACGCGGTGGGTGAGAACATCAGGGACCTTGGAGAAATGTCGATGGTGGGTGAAATAGGAATGGATTTGGACATATTCGTTTGGATGCGAATGGATGTGTATCTGTACATATCATATTGCAAACTGAGCAAATCCATTCACAAGGCGGTATTGTGTGGGTACAGGGAGGAGGCTAACATGATCGCTGGGCGGCCAAATGTGAACCTGTGCGAACAGGTCTGAATCAGGCCCAAAGTACCAGCCAGTCATCTAGCTGCCATTTTACAGACAACTGCGCATATGTACGATGACAGAGCCCCCCCCCCCCCCCGCGATATCTGAGATGTGGTGTGCAGGCAGTCTCCATCACATTCCTGGGCTCTCACTCTTCAGCTCTTCTCCCTGGATGTGAAGCAGGTATCCTGGATGTCTCCCCCTGACCTCTGCAGCTGGAAGGACCTCTGCCTGTGTTGCTAGGGGGAGGAGAAGTTTGATGGAGATATGCCGGCCGGGGATTCTGCGATGGGGGGCGGTTTGCGGTGGTCGGCGTTAAGAAGCCCATAGGCTTCTATAGGGTTTTGCCAGCCAAAGGTGGCAATACCACTGCCGAAAATGCGGAGGCCAGGTCTAGTACATCCCGCCCTGTGTTTGAAAAATGACAGTTTGGAGCTGGTTGGTTGATACTTTCTCTTCATCCACTTTATCTTCCAGGGCGGGATCTACTAAAGTGAAAATGCAACTAAAGCCAACAAAAACTCCTGTTTGCTGACTTTGGCTGCATTTTCTATACTGTAAGTCCTGCATCTCAGGGCTCTGTTGCAGTGAAGCCTATGGCCTTCTCTCAGCATTCTTCCTGAGAGGAATCTAACCCACAGCCACCACATCCATTGTGCACACGCAAAGTAACTGGAACCTGGAAGTCCCATCATCGCAAAGGACTGCTATCAGGATATACTGTATTAGTACATAGGTGAATAGTATGTATGCAGTAAGGGCGGGATGTACCACATTGCATAAGAAATGTTTAGTACAACCCACACCATGGTTTGTTACATAGTCCACTATCAGCTCCTGGAAGTTTATCTTTCTCCAAGCTTTAACACTAATCTATTTTTGAATCCACCTAAACAAGAAAAGTTTTACTAACTACATACTGTATACATGCCTCCCAACATCTGTGAATTGGGAGTTGGCACGCAAGCATGGACTCACCATGCGCACTCTTGAGGAGGGGGAGTGGCTTCATGGGAATGTCCATGATTGTGTAGCCACGCCCCTGTATCGTTCCTGAGTGCAACAGCCTCCTTTTCTTTGGAAAACTGCTGGCCTGGGTGCAACTGCCCCCCTACCTTGGGAAACTGTTGGCCTGGTTGCAATTGCCCCCCTACCTTGGGAAACTGCTGGCCTGGGTGGGACGTGGGACAGTCACAAAAAAATCGAGGTAGTCATATGGTAGTAGCTGTAGTATATAGCTGCAAATAACTGAATATTTTCTAGGAAATGCAGTACAAAATCATGCACACATGATACAGAACGTTCTAGTACATCTATTACAAAATATCCCTATTATAAGGTTTCATGCATAACTGCCCTGCTCAAACTGTTAGTACCGAATAGTTTGGTTAATGGTTAGATTTTGTGTTTCAACAAGAAGGCGCCAAATGAAAGCTTTTCACATTTGATCATACATTGCATTTTGTGAAGTGTAAGTAAATGAAGTTTATGTTTTCTTAATAGATGTTTATTAGAGATGCAAGAATCTGTGTAAAAATGTCATACAGTCGTTACAGAAGCAAAAAATATGTAGTGTTCTACAAAGCATACAATGATACAAGTGACAGGCAGCAATGATGGAGCACACTTTCAAACCGAATATGACAAAGATAACAAACAACATCTAAAAACTGCGCTGGGGACAGCCTTAGTATAATCTGAATTTATTATCCATATATAAAATCACTGGCCAGTGAACATTTAAAAAAAATAGCACATAATACATAAATACATAAATAAACTAACATAAAAAGCGATATTTAATTAGTTAGCAACTTAGATGTTATTAAAGTGCCTTGTGATAGGTGTGAATAGTCCAATTCCTTTTGCTTTGTTTTGTTTTTTTAGTAAAAAGCATGCATATTAGTTGCAATAGGTATGTTAGTAAATTAAAAAATACTTTTAAAGAAAAAATAAAATAACAATTTTTTTTTAAATTATTATAACGTTACCAGTCTTGACTTGTCTGGCCAGACAAATAAGGTACCTCTCTAGGGGCCTTATTCTGGTTGGAGCGGCCAAACGTGCGTACGTTTGCTATTAACGTACGCTAGCCGCACGCGGCCGTTGGGGTTAAGTCCACCCACAACTCAGCCGCATACGTACGGGCATAAACAACGTAGAAGGGGAGTGGCGTACAAATGAGCGTACGCCAACGTACACGGACGGGCCAGCCCTTACACTCCGTCAACTGGCGTACAACTGAGCGTACGCCGCCGTTTACGGACGTCTCTCGTCCGTCTTCCCACCGCCTTCTTGCGGAGATCTGAGCGTACGCCAGCTTGCACGGACGGGTCCCTATTGTTTTCAATAGAAAAGTCAGCGGTACTTATGTAGTATCTGGGCTGCCGATTTAGAAATCGGATCGCATCGCATCGTATCGCATCGCATGCGACCAAATCGTATGCGATGCGATGGTCAAGATTTTTCCATAGGATTCAATGTTAAAATGGTCTGAGTCCATTTTAACATAGAATTCAATGGGAAAAAGGGGTCCTTTTCCTTTCCCCACTATCCAAGTGGGCATGGAGTTGGATATAAACCTGTGGCGAGCGTAGCGAGCCACCGAGCCCGAAGCGTGGCGAGCGTAGCGAGCCCCGCGAGGGGACACAGAATACTTTTTAAGAAATATGCGTCCCCTCGCGGGGCTCGCTTCGCTCGCCACGCTTCGGGCTCGGTGGCTCGCTGCGCTCGCCACGCTATATAAAATCAACTCTATGCCCACTTGGATAGTGGGGAAATGAACAGGACCTTCTTAACATTGAATCCTATACAAAATCGCATCGAATCGCATCGCATCGCATCTGATTGTATGCCTTAAGGTAAGGCATACAATCACAAAATCGGCAGCCCAGATACTACATAAGTACCAAGTCAGCTTATGTCACCGCTCGTGAGAGTGAGCGTACGTCCGTGTACGCTGACATACCCTTCATATATATGGACCTGCAAATTTTGCCTTTCAACTATAATTATGAAAATTAATTAATTGATTGAATTAATTAATGTGCAAAATAGTGGTCATGGGCTTAAAACATTGCTGAAACATCCTTTGTAGGTGTTAGATGTGGTTTATGTTATTGTATCCTAAATACAAAACATATGTTTGTATTAGAGTGAACACGTTGACACATGTCGACTTGTGTAGATTGAGTGTGCTACTGTGTAAAGTCTATGAAAGCACGTAGTGAATGTGTATAACTGTTTAGCAAATACCTACCTTAGCATATATAAGCAGGTCTTAAAAAGATTCTTACCTTAAATTAAACAAACCTTTAAATGTAGAGAAGTATAGAAAGATAAGCTTCCAATGTGTTTGAGTGCTGTGTGTGGCTTGCAGGTAGTGAAATCATGGTTTGGACTTAATAGACTGCAGCATTGCTTATTACATTCAGGTGTATGTGTTTGAGTAGGAATCAGCGTTAATTAGCAAACTCAGGCGCACGCTGGCATGTGGTATCTGTAGGGGTGGTTTGAGATGGCGGTTGGCGGCCGCCTGTTTTGTGTCCGAAATGAACGGTGCCTTAGTCGATCGTGCGGTAGTAGCACCGCTCATTTTTGGTGCACACCCCCGTGTACGCCCATATTTACGCCCATTTTCCCTCATTATTTCGGCCGCTCCCCTCTTCACGCCCCTATGCCGCCCCCAATACCCGTACACTCGCGTACAGGTTTTTTCGCACGTAGAGACCCGTCCGTAAGCGTGGGTGAGTGGTCGCGCCTGCGCATTAGCGAATGTACGCATGCGCAGATCATAAAAAAACCCGGGACGTACGCGTACGGCCCGGCCGCTCCAACCAGAATAAGGCCCTAGGTCCTGTTTAGTGGCGTCCCCTGGGTAGTGTGATTTAGTGCACACAGCACGACATTGCTTCGCAGGCTGGGGGAACAAGCTTTAAATAGCTTTCTTGATGTATATCCAGGTACCAATGAGAGCCTCCTTGTATTCCAGATGGATATTGGAAATAAAGCGATAAGCACTGGTTTTAAACGATGACGCGTTTCCCCACATCCTCTCCGGTATCAGAGGCTTCCTCAGACCTTGCTCTCACAACCTACAATATACTGGGCCTCAATTTGAGTTGCACGACTGCACATCTGCTTTTCCCTATGGCCACAACATTTTACTCAATTCCATGCCCAAATGTGTCAAGTGGCCTAACTAAGGGGAAGATGTATGAGAGAACAGGCATAAGTGAGACAGTTATAAATAGAAACATTGGGGGTTAGACTGATTCACTCTGAAAGGCACAATCACTCTCTAATGGACAAAAACATATGCACTGCTGCAGAGCCGGCCCTAATCAATTTGATGGCATGGGCAAGATTTTGGCTGGTGCCCCCTAGGTTGAGGCTGGCGATTTATGTTAAAAAAACATGCAAAAAACTCCTAAATGGTTAAATCCCTCACAGGTGACCCACATTGCAATCATGAACTCCCCTCTAAAACCCAAACTAGATTATGGACACCTGTGAGGGTGTTTGAGATGGAGATTTTGCAGAGTGGAGTGAAGCTGCTAGTGTGTGGGCTGGGACTTTTTGAGGAGCTACGCAGGAGGAGGGACTATTCTGCTCCCCAGATTCAGGTACCCCGACCACTTCATGCTTCTCGTAGGTACCATGCTAGGGTGTACATGGACTCCCTCTCTGATCAACAGGTGGTGGACATGTTTAGGCTGAACCGCATTAACCTGTTGAACTTATATGAGCAGGTGAGAGATGATTTGGACCCTTTTGGGGGTGCCAACTATGCAGTGTCTGGGATGCAGAAATTAATGTGTGCCCTCTACTTCTTCGCCACAGGCTCATCCCAGACTGTGAGCTCATGGTCATTGGGGGTGTCACAAGCCACTTTCTCTAAACATTTATCTCAGGTGTTAACCGCTTTAAAGAAGCTGTGGCGCACATACAGGTATATCACATTCCCACGTTGGAACCTGGGACGCAGTATTTTTCTCCACTTTCAATCAGTCATCCCATCAATGGCAGCATGGGGCAGGCTAAGAAGGAAAGTGATACCCAATGCAGCGGCAGTGGCTGTGATACATACAGTGCTGCCGATCCCTGGGGACCTGCAGCCAGCACATATGTTGCTAACATCTCTGCATGTATGTTCATATGTGCTAAATGCCCCTCCCTAGGCACTGTACACACACACACACACACACACACACATATATATATATATATATATATATATATATTTGTTTTTTGCAATCAACTCTGAATAAGGCCCATTGTGCGGCACATACACACTTACACCTAGGGTCTGATTCTGGTTCACTTGCAAAAGCAAATTCTCCCTCTTATGGACAAAACCATGTGCACTACAGGTAGGGCAGATGTAACATAGAGAGAGTTTGGGTGAGTTATTTTGTTTCTGTGCAGGGTAAATACTGGCTGCTTTATTTTTACACTGCAATATAGATATCAGTTTGAAGTACAAACTCCACCCAAATCTAACTCTCTCTGCACATGTTATGTCAGGCCCACCTGCAGTGCATATAGTTTTGTCCATCTGAGAGTGAATTTGGCTTTGCAAGCGAACCAGAATAACAGTGACGTGCGGTGAGGTTACTGGTCAGTGAGGCACTGTCTTGGTGGGGCCAGCACCGACGGACTCTGTGGGGAACGCTGGGTCCTGGTTGCTTCTGCGCTGACAGGCTGGTGTAGGAGCTGCCACCTGCATAAGCAGCAGAGACAGGCAAAACAGCTCCTGCCTGTCAGCGCAGAAGCAACTTGGACCCAGCACTCTCCGCAGACCCCGTCAGCGCTGGCTCCACCAAGCCGCCACCAGATTGCACTTAATATGTGACCTATAATAATTAGGCCCCATGTTCTCACAGATATGCTATCCTCGCAAGCTACACCACTAGCAGTACCCCTTACATATTATATACCCCTTATAAACAAGAAACCTACCACCCCTCAGCAGCAGCGGCAGAACATCAGCAACTCACAAAAAAACTTGGGCTGTCAGAGGGTTTCTGTGCAACCAGAATGCCACCTCTGTGGGCTACAGCCCCTTATATAATACATAACAATCACCCCTAACATACACACTTAGCTCAAATACTACATATATTTCACCCACACACCATATATATGACCCCTCCTATAAGTATATACTACATTTATATCACCCCTACACACCCCTTATATCCTATATACCTATCCCCCCCAAAAAACATCTCAAATACTGTATACCTATCACTCGCCCACACACTTATTTATATAATATATATCTCTAACCCCTCCACTGTGCCCCTTTTGTACAATATATACCTTTCACCCTACACCATATACCAGGCACCTTCTACTTCTACTCCGCATGATGTGGCTGCTCTGCTCTCTCCCTGAAGGGCAGGAGGCGGAGCCAGACGGCTGATAACAATATGAATTGGAGCCCAGCCAGGACTAGTGACGCTAGGTTAGTTAGTTGCTGCGGGCGCCTAGCCAGCGTCTGGCACCCATCGGCGGGTTTAGGTAAGCCAACCCACTTCTCTGCTGTCAGCCCCCACTGCCTGCAATCCACACAGTCAGAGCCGCCTGAGCCAGTGACACGGAGCGGGCGGCGAGTAGACAGCAGGCGGGGAGGAGCAGTCATCACAAGGCAGTTAAGCAGCCTTGGACGCCGCCTAAAGATGCTCCACTGGAAGTGCCTCAGTGATAGTCAGGGACGTGCTTTCTCCGTTATGAAAGCACGCCCCTGTCACAGAGGCAGATGTGCTTGCCCAATCACATCTGCCTCAGTGACAGAGGCGTACTTTCATATAGGCAGAAAGCACGTCCCTGTCACTGAGGCACTGCCACAGGTGCCGTTTCTACAGCTTTTTTGAATGGGCTTTTACAGCCCAGTGCTCGGCTTCGCCCACTGCCCGCCCCCTGATTCTGGCCATTTAACATTGTTAGCGGGAGGCACCGCACTTGGTGCCTCCTAGACCAATTTTTTTTTTCTTTTTAAAAAGGGGTAAAAATGATTATAATATAAAGCATATACTTATGACACATAATATGTGTCATAAGTATTTTCTTTGTATTCTTTTAATTATGGTTAATCATTAATGACAGGGGAGGCACTGCCTCCCCTGCCTCCCCTGCCTCCCCTGACTGCACGTCCCTGCAGAATAACCCCCACAGTTTGAAGTACAAAAGTAAAACCAACTAAATGTAACTCTCTCTGTACATGTAATGCTGCCCATACACTAATGCGATCAGATTCAATGCGACATCAAATTGCGATGTCCATCGAACCCAATCGCATCTTGTGGTGCAAAAAGTGCCCTCTTACAGCACCTGATGTCGCATGCCATCTTGAAATGGCACATCGGGTTCTGGAAGAGGGCGGGCAGAGGGCGGCATTGTAGCATAGAAGTAGTGCTAGCGGGCGGTGGGGGTCAGCGGTGGTGGCAGAAGTGTTTAAAATACTGGGCAGCCCTCTGATTGGCTGAGATAGTGCTACTTCTAGCGCTACGCTACAATGCTGCCCTCTTCCCGCCCTCTCCCACACCACCAGCGGTCCCTCTGGCATCCTGTCCCCAAACCCCACGCAGCTGAAAGTGTTCCCTCCGCCCCCCACCCGCGGATTGCGTTCGAGTCATCGCATGTGGTTAAAAACCACATGCGATTGCTACTGCAATTCGATAGATATTATGTGCAGCACATAAGCTCAATAGACGCAACATTCCACAGGGTGCCCATGCATCGCATCAAAACGTCCCTTAAAAAAATGCATGCAATATCTCATGTATGGGCAGCATTACATCTGTCCCACTTTCATTGCACATGGTTTTGTCCAATAGGGCTAGATGCACTAAGCTTCTTTTTCATTTTTCAAACACAGTCTGTGACATGGCAGGTAGGAGCTGATTGGCTGGCTGTTTATCACTATCTATTTGATAAAATTTGAAGCTTAGTGCATCTGGCCCATAGAGAGAGAATTTGCTTTTGCAAGTGAAGCAGAATCAGGACTATTGTGCAGCACATACACACTTACACATTGGCCCTTATTCTAGTTGAATCGGACGGATGCGTATTTCGGACGGGCACCGAGTGTTCTTAGCCCTGCCTACCGTATGGATCGCTCACACTGTGTAAGATGCCGAGCGAATGCACCGCAAGTGGATGTTTAATGTGAACACTTCCCCCATCTGTGGGAACCCCCCCCCATTTTCTGATGGTCGCCGACCATGAAATGATGGACCGAGCGGTCAGGCAGCACCGAGTGCTCCAGACTACTCAGACATTTTTCCATATGAAAGCAGGGATATGGGCGGGCAGGTGACATCCGGCTATGTCAGATATCCGTCCTCCACACATGTGTCATGGCCAGATTACCATATGTACGCCCAGCGTTTTCATGGGAACGCCCATGAAATGCGGGGCATACGTATATGGTAATGAGCTCTAACATCCCTTTACACCCCTCTCCACCCCATGCTCAGATGGTTCTGACCGATTGTTTTCTACACGGTACTCATGTCGTGTTTGGACGCCTCTGCACGTGCGCAAGCACAATACATCGGCCGTCCGACCGCACAGCCGTATGCATTCGTAGTAAGAATACGAATACGAAAAATCGTATTCGTATTCTTAGTATATTTCCCCCACAATGTGCCAGTGGACACGGTGAACTACATGTTACCTAGCATTGTGGGCCGGGTGCGTGGGGTGGCGGCGAGGAGCACAGCCCATGGGAATGCTCAAGGACGTTCCCATGAAACCGCTGGGCGTTCCGCTGAAAACTCTGGGTGCTTCCATGCAAATAGCCTGTTGACGTGGGTGCAGGGGGGCCGGCAGCTGATACCACTGGATGTTAGCTGCCCGCCCGCTTCCCGCACAGTGTCCTTCAACCATTGAATGATTTCCCCCTCGCACCCAAGTCTGCAAATGGATGATTATGCAAACATCCATTTGCAGCCTTGCAGGGGATTGCCGCATGCGAGGGGGGTCGTTCAGCCATGAGGGCGGCATCTGGGAGACTCGCAAGGCTGCAAATTTTGCAGCCTTGTGAGTCAACCAGTATAAGGGCCACTGTGTGGCAATTAAACACTTACATATTGTGTGGCACATACACACTTATGCATTGTGCGGCATGTACACACACACATTGTGCAGCACATACACACGTACACATTGTGTGGCACGTACACACTTTCACAATCATTTGGCATGAAAATAGTAGATGTATCCTTTTTCAAAGATGAACTCAAGTCATTAATCAGGCCTACAGGTCTGTTAATTGGATTTGGACAAAAATAGACTCTAGTGTGCGCTAGGTAGAGAATTTACTGTAAGAATGTAAGCTCATACGGGACAGAGAATGTTGTAAAAAATTAGATATTCTCACTGGACCTCATTCAGGATAGCATGCTGGGGCCACCCAGCACAGGGCAGGGCCACGCAGTGTGCAACGCGATACCCAGCAATGTGATTGCAATTCAAGTGCGATCCCATAGCATAACCAGGCAGCAAGGGTAAACCCCTTGCATTTGCGACGTGCTTCACCACGATCGATCAGCACACATCGCGGGTGTCCTGCAATGCTGTTTGCTGAGTGATCGTGCTGAGCAGGGCTTTGCCTATATTTAATAGGCAAAGCCCTGCGATCTAAGGAAAGCCAGTGCAACAATGCGGGCGACACCTACACGAGGGACTACGCATTGCCATCGCTGCAGAGCATACAAACAGAACGATCAGAGCTTCATAGTCAGACCATTTAGAAAAGGGGCCGAAATCGCCCCATGTGCATGCCCCATAACAGTCCAGGTTTCATTGATATCCAAACTTGAGCACAGGTGATTTAATTGATTTAACCATCTGTGCTGAAGCCTGGATAGCATGAAATTCTGCATTATTACTGAGCCTACAAATTTATTTGATTTTGTGACAGCAGAGAGACAATCATGCGGCTTCTTCATTTGCTTTGTTGCACTATATACTGGGACTGAGTATCAACATAAACAAGTAATAACTAATAAAAATCACTGTCATCTGTTATTATGTAAATTATAATCAGTTATGGTTGAGGAAATGTTTACTGACTGTACCATTAATATCTATAATATACATTATAAATAATTTGCAACCATCCAATCAGAGGATGACTGGATGCATCTCAGTAGAATATATTAAGTGTAAAAATGTAAAGTCTATTAATCTGGAGCGAATTGTTCCTCAGCTTCCTTCTCCTTATTAAACAAATCATGTTTTAAAATAAAAATGACAAATGGTACTTGATTTATAATACAAACCTTAACTGCTTGCCTTAGAAGGTTTACTGTCATTATTTTAATAAAAGCTTCAAGCAGGGGTTAAAGTGAGGGGGAATGAGGTGGAACTCTAATGGTGAGGTGGAACATTTGGTACTTGTGTAGTGGTACCATGCTGGTGCCGTGAAACTACACATGTACCGAACATTTTAACCTCCACATTGGCCCTGCACAGTAATTCTCATAGAAAAGCATTCTGGTTTGCAGGGGGGTGCCAATAAACCCTACCACTGGCCCTGTCTCTGCCTATTGGTGGTAGGGGAGGGGGTGTAATTAGGTGGCATCGAGTTCCCCCACCTCTGCATTACCACTTTACCCTGGCCTCTAGTCCTTCATTAGATTACTGTGAATTAATAAGGACATTTGTGAAATTAGCGGGATCTTAAAAAACAGTGGTGGTGGTGGTGTTGGGGGGTGGTGGGTGGGGGGGGGGGGGTTATCAAAGCCATGCTGAGAGATAAAGTACAAACCAATCATATCCTGCCATTTTTTTCAAACATACTGTAGGGCCTAATTCAGACGTGTTCGCTAGTCGGCAGATTTAAATCAGGCCCATAGCTTGTAAATTGACAGTTAGAAGCTGATTGATTGGTACTTTCTGCCTATCCACTTCATCTCTCTCTACAGCTTGATACATCTCTTCCACAAATTATGGTGCTCAGCAATTTGTTTAACATTTCCCAAAACTTCCAGGACCTTAACATTTCCATATATTTAAAATAATTTAGAAATAATTGTTTTAGGTTCATTGCAGCTTTAAGCTGTAATGTAATTATTCATTGGTGTGCTCCATGCCTTGGTATCTTTCTTTAGCTTCCAAACCAATTAATTGGATGTCTTCGCCTTGCTACCTAATGAGTTGCCATATACTGGACAATTCTATGAAATCTCAGTATTAAAAAGCCATTAATCTTTAATACTGCCCATGGGTAAAAGAAAATGGACTTGACAACAATAGCTGCATTATATATATGTCATGAGGATTTTACGTTTAATGTACAGTAGATAAGACTTTAACCGACATAGATAAGAGCATGGCAGTGAGTGTTATATACACCAAGTGCCTCCAATGTGAACACAGCTGTAGATATATTATTTTAAGTGTTGCTCTTGTATGTACCTATTTTAAATGTCATCAAGTACACATGATACTCTTACTTCTCGTGTCAGTACTTGCTTCTTCGGTACTTGTTTCCTAGAACGGCCACAATCGTGAGTGATCGTGGCTCTTAATTAAGGGACACGATCCTCACGATGTGGCCGATTTTTTACAATTTTTTCACTTTGAATGACAGAAATCGGGTCAATCGGTCGGTCGCGACCAATTAAAATCGGCCGCGATGCGACCGACCGATTGACCCGATTTTTCCATAGACTTCAATGTTAAAAAATCTTTTAACATTGAAATCGGGAGGATCGCGTCGGTCTTGTGCCATTATAATGGCACAAGATGAGATGGACTTGATTAAGTCCATCTCACATAGGGTAAAATGATAAAAAAGGTGAAATGGCCCAATATGACCCATTTCACATTTTTTATGTGCCCGCCATGACCCCACGATAGACGTCAACCCGAAGCGTGGCGAGCGCAGCGAGCCCGCGAGGGGCGGCGGTGCGCGTCCTCCGACCTTTTCATTCCCCTACTATCCACTAGGGCGTGGAGTGAGAATAGAATAGTGTGGCGAGCGCAGCGAGCCACCGAGCCCGAAGCGTGGCGAGCGCAGCGAGCCCCGCGAGGGGACGCGTATACCTGTGAAGTTAGACGCGTCCCCTCGCGGGGCTCGCTGCGCTCGCCACGCTTCGGGCTCGGTGGCTCGCTGCGCTCGCCACACTATTCTATTCTCACTCCACGCCCTAGTGGATAGTAGGGGAATGAAAAGGTCGGAGGACGCGCACCGCCGCCCCTCGCGGGCTCGCTGCGCTCGCCACGCTTCGGGTTGACGTCTATCGTGGGGTCTAGCCCACTTAGTAACATTTGGGGGGGCAATTGAAACAAATCTGGTGAAAAAAAAAAATAAATCGGGTGAAAAATCGGTCGGTCGGATCGGTCGCATCGTATGCGACCAAATCGCATGCGATGCGATCGATCCGATTTTTTATCTTACGACCACAACGATCTAAATCGTTGTGGCCGTGCTAGGAAACAAGTACCGCTTCTTCTGTTAAAAGTTCTGAAATATCACAATAACATTTTAATAAAACAAAATAAAAATGCAAACTCACATATAAAAATCACAACAAAAGACATAAAAAATAATAAATAATGCTAATCACAGACCCCCAGGGTCTAAAATACTGTGTGCACAGGTGACACTAAGCTGCTTATGGGGGAGATTCTCTAACCTTTAACGCAGCTGTCAGCCGTCTTTAACGGCGCCGCTGTCTCTTCTCTATGGCCCTTATTCTGATCGGTGCGGCCGGAGCCGATTATGCGGCCAGGACCGTGCGTGCGAAACCCCGCCTACCATACGGATCGCCAACTCCGTCCGTATGCGGTAAGAAGCTGGCCGAACGGACCGCACGTGTATTTTTCACGGAATACGCCTCCTCCATCTAAGGGAACCTCCCCATCATTCGATGGTCGCAGACCATCGAATGCAGGACCGAGTGCTCCACCAGCACCCGCAACCTCAGACCACACGGACATTTTTCCGTGCAAAAGCAGGGATCTGGGCGGGCAGCTGACATCCGGCGATGTCATATGTCCGCCCCCTACACGTGCGTCACGGCCGCATTACCATACGTACGCCCAGCGTTTTCATGGGAACTCCCATGAAACGCGGGGCGTATGCATATGGTAATGAGCCCAAATAGCCCTTCACGCCCCTCTCCACCCCCTGTTCGGAGTGTTCACATATCATGCGGGATTTGGCCGTACGCCCCGCTCGCACATGCGCAGAGACGCCTCTGCACATGCGCAGACACAAAACATCGGCGAGCCGAACGCACGCGGATATATCCGCACCGATCAGAATAAGGGCCTATATGCTCTGTTCCCCGGCGGTATTTTGTGCTTCGCTGCACTTCCACATTCCAGGTTTCTTCAGTGCGTGCTACTCTCCCCAGTGACTTGTATAGGAGAGGTGCGCGCACCCTATGCTCAATGCCCCGCCTTTGTAATCAGAGCAGTGTTATACCTCGCCTCTTCAGGCTAGCGAAGAGGTCATTTTATTCACTGCAAATTATATTGTATGTGTGTAATTAAGTTTGTGGTGCCTTTTATATGTATTTAAACTAATACATTTACAAGTATTTTTTTTTTTCCCATTTTACTATTTACTATTTTCTATCCTGTATGTGGTAAATTTGGAAGGTGCTAGTGTGCATGTCCGCTCAGCACACAGCGGATGCATGCGCACTGAACATCAAAGCCGGGGATCACGGATGGGTGCGTTACCACAGACAGATTGCGTTAGCTGAATTGTTACAGCATATGGCGAAGTGTGCATCAATAACGGCACGCAAATGTGCCCTTAAACCAGCGAAAATTAAACAGATTCACCGCAAATGTAAAAGAATCCCGCCCTATGGCTTTTAATTTACTCATTATCGTGAAGTCTGTAGATGAGTATTATAATGATGGATCACATATGTATCTGCTCTAGCTCCTGTGTCCCACCTACATAGTTATGGAGACTTGTTTTGGATGTCAAGGCCTCTTGGTCACTTGGACAATTGCATCTTACATCTTCTCGGTACTTAATTGTAATGTATAAATGTTCTAGCTAGTAGGCAGTACGGATGGTGTAATAGTTAGCATTACTGCCTCATAGCACTGAGGTCATGGGTTAAATTTCCACCATGGCCCTAACTGTGCGGCATTTGTATATTCTCCCCGTACTTGCGTGGGTTTCCTCCAGGTACTTCCAGGGTTTCCTCCCACAATCCAAAAATATACTGGTAGGCTAATTGGCTCCCAACAAATTAACCCTAGAATGTCTGTGTGTGCTTGTACATGTGGTAGGGAATATAGATTGTAAGGCCCCCTTACACTTATCCAACTTGTCTGAGGGACAAGTTGGACCTGATTGACTTGAGATTTATCCTATGTGCAGGAGGATCAATCTCTTGGTTAGATCCAATGCGCACGGGAATGTGAATCGGGTCCTACAGCATCAGGCACATCAGATTTTGTAAGATAAATTAGCCCAATCCATCTGAATTGGGCCAAATCTGACAAGTGTAAGGGGCCCTTAAGCTCCACTTGGACAGGGACTGATGTGAATGTTCAAATTGGTGTGTTCTATATAAGAAACTATTAATAAATAAAATAGTGTTCTCAGCTCCGACAATAACAGCAATCCTACGAAAATCTGACAACCCTGCTACCCTGGATCTGTGGGGATCTCTTCATTAGAGTGAAAGTGTCAAGTCAGAACCTGGGGGAGAGTTCCACAGCGGCTTATTATATCCGAGCAACTGAACACCAAACATAATCAAGACAGGAGCAGTATTGGTGACAGTTAGGGATGGCAGTATAGAGACTACATGCAATATAAACAGCACAGCGTTAGCCTGCATACTATACAGCACTCCTGTTTTATATTGAAGGTTATAAAACCTTGGAGAGAAATACAGTTTCGGCCAATCAGCTCCTTTCTGACATGATACAGGCTGTGTTTGAAAAGTGACAGTTCTTTATTGCGTTCAGCATTATCCCTTACCAGGGTTCAATACATCCCTGTCTGAGGCAGAAAAAGGAAAACTGGGCTAACCTCTAGGAAAATATATTATCATTATTACTACTACTACTATTATTATGTATCTAAATAACAGGCTTGACTACCCTCACGGAATGGCCGAGAGGCTCCCAAAAATTGGGACTGCCTCCCCGCCCCCTGGAAAGGTGGTCAAGTCTCCCACTTGCTGCCCAGAGCCCCCGCACCCCCCATCCCTGCTGATTGAATTACCAAAATTTGCGGGTCTGCAGAGAGGGGGTGTGGCTAAAATGACGCAAGTGTTGCTCGACATGTTGCCTCTCCGGGCTTCTACGAGAGATTCGACAATAAAAGCAGGCACGTATGCTATATATATAGTGGCAGCATATTCTACAATGATTTCAAAGTGGAATGTTAACCCCATTCGTAGATATGTCAGACTCTTACCCTGCAATATTTAGCCTTTTTACTTATTTCTGGATAGTAGGAAAAACCTTTTACTAAATTGCATCTCATGAGATCCATCGGGCTGAAAATAACCCAGGCCATTTATTTCCTCTCTATGCAGTGTATTCAGTCCTTTGCCATTTTTTCCTTGAGGGCAGCTGCTCTCTGCTGGGCTATACTTCCTCATTTCCATTTCTCTTGTCATAAATGACATTGGAAATCATCCTTTCCCTGCAGTAATTGTTTTATATTTTACCCATTGTTATAGCTTCAGTTTCTTAATAAATCTGTATCATTAATACATTGTGAAATATCCCAATGTCATCTACATTGCTTGTAAAATAGAAAATGTCAGATCTTTACTACCAATCTTAAAATGCCTCTTTCCAACATCAAAAGTAATCATCCTGCTCATGAATCAACTGAAAGAGAAGGCAGCAATGGTTTAGCAAATGTTTAAAATGTACAGTATATATTTTTTTCTGTTTAATAATATGTAATGACAAAAACAAAGTCCGCTAAACAAAAGTCTGGTAATAATAACCTGTTCCGGTGATTAGTAAAATAACGTGTTCACCGACAGTATGTGATCATTCGACCGAAGACAGGGTTAGCTCAGGCTTGCCTACCCTCCCGGAAATCGGGTCCTTCTCCCGCCCCCCCCCCCCGGGAAGGTGGGCAAGTCTCCCGCATTCTGCTAATTGCCCCCGCTCCCCCCTTGCCCGCTGGTGTAATTACCTGAAATCGCGGGTCCGCTAAGAGGGGGCGGGATTAAATGACGCAATCGCGGCATTTCGTTTTATTTAAGCCACACCCCCTCTCCATGTCCCACGAATCACAGAGTTTTCCGGCATGGGGGGCGGGGCCAAGTGATGTCAGACTTGCTCCCGCCCCCCTGACAAGTCGTCTCTCCGGCAATTAAAAGTAGGCAAGTATGGGTTAGCTGCAAAGGCTAAGCCATTGCTACATTCTACTTTTTGCAATAGAAAAGGTAGGGACCTCAGCAGATAGCGTAAATATCTGTTGCAGTCCCCCCGACGAGGGGGCGTGGCCTGTAAATTGCGTAATTTCCACAAGGCTATGTCCCGTTTTCGCCCCTGAGGGGGCCTGACCAGTGGCTATGTCGCACACAGCCTAGCGAACAGATCTGAATCAGACCCAATATAAAAATGTTGATTACCAAGTACAAATAATTAGCACATACACAAAACCAAAACAGAGAAATTCACATAAAATATAATTAATGCTACTATGCATTCATAGAATAAGAAAGTCTAACTAGGTTAAAGTCCAAACCTTTCATACCTGTCTTATTTGTTGAAGGATAGTAACCAGTGCGCCAAATTAGAGGGCTCCGGTAAATAAAATAGTAGAAGTTACCACGGAGACACAAAAAGTCCCACCAGTCTCTAATGCGGTTAGCACTCACCAGTGCTCTGGGTGTTAAGCGGACTTCTGAGCAAACTCAGCTGATGTTCTGTCTCTCTGTGGAGCAATAGCTCTGCCTGATTACCCCCTTGCAAGCTTTAAGGTACTGTGCAGAGAATCCCGGAGCAGAGAGGAAAATTAATAGTAGCAATCCTTCCGTGGCAGCTTGGGCCATAGGACCTTATTCAGGTCTGTTCACAGCAGCCCTTCATTCGCACAGGAACCGATGTTGTCTTACTGCACATGCGCATTTTTGTGGGGTGGGGGGCGGAGAGGAGCGTGGGGTGGCGGGCGGCCTCATTAGCATATGGAAACGCCCAGCGATTCATGGGCGTTCCCATGAGAACGATGGATGTTCTCATGCTAATGAGGCCGTGACGCGGTGCAGGGGGCGGGCAGCTGCTCTAAGAGATAGAACATGGCATATGGGGTCATTGGGTCAACACATATTAGGTCGATATGCATTGGGTCGACCACTGCAGGTCGACATGGCTTAGGTCAACACATGAAATAGGCCAACATAGATAAGGTTGACAATGTTGGAAGGTCGACACAAGCATGGCTCGCTACGCTCGGCACAATATTCTATACTCCCTTCACGCCCTAGTGGATGGTACATGTCGGCTAAAAAAAACGTGAAAAACTCATGTCGACCTTTTTGACTGTTAACCTAGCCATTTTCGACCTAATGGTTGTGTCGACCTTCCAACACTGTCGACCGTAGCCATGTCAACTTATTTCACGTGTCAACCTAAGCCATGTCGAACTTCAGTGGATGACCAAATGCATGTCGACATAATATGTGTCGACCTAACGACCGTATACCAGAACATGAAAAGGAAAACTGCAATTGAAGAAGACAATGCAGGATTTCATAAATAATACAGTTTGATTAGAAGCAATTCCTACTGCTTCAGCGGCGCCATGTTTCCAAGGAAGTCACCAGAAATATGTTGCGTGAGCAGGAGGTAACAAAGACTCTGGCGCTGTGCACAAGTACTGGCACCATACTTTAATAGGGGAAAGGGGAGGGAACGGAACTTTGCACACAGGCTCCCTCAAATCTTAATATTTCCTTAAAATAAGGTTCTACCAGAAATGTGCTCATCTATAACACAGGTGTAGACTGAACTTGTCAGGACTGTCCAATCAATTCTCAGGCCAAATGTAATAGGGTGTGAGAATCAGAAAGTATCAGATAGATTTTGGGAGAGTTTTCCAATTTTTTTTATTTTTTTACAATTTTAATTTTATTTTATTTTGTATCAAAGCAGCATGATAAACATCAATGGACATAATCATTCAAAGAGCTAAATTATGTCAAATCTGGTAAAAAAAAACATAGATAGACAATGGAGAAAGAAAATAATAGTACATGGTATGCAAAAATAAACAAACTGTCAATATAATCGTGTAAAGCAGGCATGTCTAAACTATGGCCCTCCAGCTGTTGTGAAACTACACATCCCAGCATGCCTTGCCATAGTTTTAGTATTCCCTAATAGAAAAACTGTGGCAAGGCATGATGGGACTTGTAGTTTCACAACAGCTGGAGGGACATAGTTTGGACATGCCTGGTGTAAAGTGTCCAGCATAAATAAACATCATCATTTCCAATTTTTTAAAGGGGCAATCATTTACACTGAAAAAAAGAAACAGGTTGATTTTACCATGTAATTGACTGCTGCTTTAAAAAAAATGGGAAAACTCTCCCAAATCTTGCACTTTCTGATTCTTACACCCTATTACATTTGACCCCTCATGTGTTCTATTGCAGGGTTAGCCAACTCCAGTCCTCGAGAGCTACCAACAGTTAACCTTTTCCAGGTCTCCTCACAGAATCATAAGTGAAGTAATTAGCTCCACCTGTGGATCATTTATAATGTGTCAGTCAGTAATGAGTGCACCTGTGTACCTGTGAGGTGATCTAGTGAACCGTTGGTAGCTCTCGAGAACTGGAGTTGGCTACCACTGTTCCAGTGCAGCGATTCTCAAACTGTGGGCTCTGACCCCAAAGTGGGTCCTGACCTTCTCAGCATGGGGTCGCGACCGCATGTTGCGGACCATCAGGCTTGATTACTTTTCTAGGGTTCAAGGAGTCTGATAAATCTGTTGAATTGTCTTTTATTTTAGACTCCTCCCATCATTTTGTGCCTCCACAATGCTGCCATGCATGTGCTATTTGCTGACTACACATGTGATGTGATGACTTCCGCAGTAACTTGCTGGGGTCCTGTAATTATTTTTATAGTTTGATGGGGTCCCAGAGCAAAATAGCTTGAGGACCCCTGTTCTAGTGGTTTGGGGATGGGGGACGCTTAAGTGGGTTGCCTATTGGAAATGTACTTTGTCAGGGGCGGATCCAGGATAAAATGACAGGGGGGGCACCATGATAAAAGAGGGTTTGTGTGGGGAAGGTGTGCCAGTGTACATGTTAAGAGAGCGGCAGAGAGAGGGTGGGAAAGTATGCAGGCCCACCATGGTGACAAAATTGAAGGATGTAGTTGTGCGCGCTGAAGGCGCGCTCCAGAAAAGGGGGTGTGGCCAATCAACAGGGGTCATGTCCTTGAGTGTAGTGTACTACACCATATACAACTTCTACACATTATGCAACAAAATACTAGACCCCATTATACTTGCCCCTTACACACGATGTAAATGGATTGAGCTAAAATTCAAATAATGCCACATGGATTGTGTCAAAATTCACATAATGCCACATGGATTGTGTCAAAATTCACATAATACCAATCGGATTGAGCCAAGATTCACATAATAACACACGGATTGAGCCAAAATTCACATAATAACACATGGATTGAGCCAAAATTCACATAATGCCAAATTGATTGAGCCAAAATTCACATAATGCCACACGGATTGAGCCAAAATTCACATAATGAAACACGGATTGAGCCAAAATTCACATAATGCCACACGGATTGAGCCAAAATTCACATAATGTCACATGGATTGTATCAAAATTCACATAATGCCACATGGATTGAGCCAAAATTCACATAATGCCACACGGATTGAGCCAAAATTCATAAAATGCCACACGGATTGAGCCAAAATTCACATAATGCCACACGGATTGAGCCAAAATTCACATAATGCCAAACAGATTAAGCCAAAATTCACAATACGCTTCATAAACAGGGACATTGTCCGCCAAAGGCGTGCATTAAACATTTACACCATAATGTCCATTACACGTTAAGTTACATGCCATTATGTCCATTATGTATTATGCTAAACACCATAATGCCTATTAAAAAGTATGCTACATAAGTGCTGCTTATCTACATGCTCATTGCCAAGGGATCCATGATCATTGCCAGAGGTTCCATGCTCGTTGCCATGTGGGATTACATGATCATTGCCAAGGGGAATACATGCTCGTGGTAAATGGGGGACAGCCGCCGCCAGGCAGAAGTGATAGCCACTGAGAGTGGCAGAGCCTGGCTGTATTCAGAGCACTGCAGGTCCCGGCTATTTGAAATAATACCCCTTTTACACCAGAAAATGCATTCCCAGGTTGGCCCCTTTTACACCAGCCTAGTCCCTGCATTTTCTGGTGTGAGGGGGAGAAAAAACCACCCATCCCCCCTTTAACCAGTTATCTAATTTAACCAGTTATATCTTCGGAATCAACTGACCCATTTACATGAGACAAGTATCATATTGAAGAACTTTTGAGTGGGCTTTGAATGATTTTGGTCCAGTGAAACTGGAACGTTTGGATCCAGAGTAATCTGCCCTCTCATAGAACATGAACAGCCATGAAATTACATTTCAAAAATAAAAAAAATGGGTTTATCCGTAATATCTCTGGAACCGATTGACCGATATGGACCAGCCTGGTATCATATTGAAGGCCCAGCAATTTGGAATTGAATGAGTTTAACAGCAACTGGCAGCCATCGGAACCGGGTGGGGTCGGAATTAACGGATCCCATATTATCCTATGGGAAAAAACGTTACAGCTTTGCCAGGTGATATCTCCGTTTCCCAGGGGGCTAGGGACACGGGGCTGGGCTCGTTGGAAAGACCTGGTCCAAAAATTGACGGGGGGGGGGGGCATGTGCCCCCCCTGAATCCGCCAATGTACTTTGTGGGTAGAAATGTCCTTTACCGATCTACAATTTTACTGACCAACAGTGTAGTTCAGTAAATTATATTAAACAACATGTATGCATATTACATGTCTCCTATATTACATTATACTGTATCAGTTATTTAATATGTATGCACTGTAACCTTTCATAGACTTCACTATATCATAAATCAAATCAGATATAAATAGTATATGAGTAGAGCATAAAGAAGAAATTGATAGAGAGTTAAAGATCGTATGATGACGTTCTATTCCCTTACAATAATTTAGCACATTGTTCTTAATTACAATATTTTTCCTAGTTCATTTGACTTCCAGCCGTTCCTTCAAATTTATGGCAATTTTCTCATGAATAGTTTCTAAATGTCCTATTGCAGGTTGTCTGTGGAGAGGCACAGAATGTGTCTAACTGGGAAATAACTAGCAGTGATGACATGAAGATTAGAGGAGTGATATAATCATCCTCTGTCAGCTACTAAGGATGTGATTAGGATAGAACAAGTGGGACTGCCTGTGAAGAAAGTAGCAAATCACTGAGATCTCTGTGCTTAAGATGTGACAGGCCTATATTTAATGTTTCTCCTGGAATGGATATGTACCATAATCCCAGCCATGCCTAGTAAACGGGTGCATCCATTTACAAAAGGGAAAACTGAAAGTGGAAGTACTTTTATTTGGTGGTGCAGCAAATGTTCAGACTTATATGAGTAATCAGGGGTTAAAGTGGGGTGGAACTAGGGTGGCCAATCCCGGGATCGGGATCGGCGGGATCCCGGGATTTGGCCCCCAAAACACCAGGATTTCAATCCCGGAATTGGAGTTTCCAATCCCGGGATTTCGGGATTAGACTGCGCATGCACGCAGTCTAATGCCGGGCAGCGTCTGAGCATCGCTCAGACGCTGCCCGACTTCTCCCGGCAGCACTGTGTGCAGCGTGACCTCTCAGCGTGAGATCAGGGGTCACGCTGCGTAGGCAGAAGACGCGCCCGGCATTGTAATGCCGTGCCGGACAGCGCGCCCACCCACCCGCCCAGCCCAAGCACCCAGCCAGCCAGCGCGCCCACTCGCCCAGCCCAAGCGCCCACAGCCAGCGCGAAGCCAGCACGCCAGCGGCATGGACGACCCGTCCCCCCACCCGGCAACCATCAAATGTAAGTTTGTGGGGCAGTCTTTTAATTAGGAAAGCCAATCCCGGGATCCCAGGAATCCCGGGATTGAGCATTTTTCAATCCCGAATCCCGGGATTGAAAAAATGCCCCGGGATTGGCTTCCCTAGGTGGAACTGAGTTCCACCACCTGTAATGGTAGGGGGAACTCAGTTCTACCTCCACTACAGCCCTGCACAGTAATTACAACAGAAAACCCTGTCCTAGCAGTCTCCTTTTTCTGGCATGGTGTATGTGATGTCATAAAGTGAACAAGAGAGGAGAGGAAGCTGCTGGAAGGGCAGAGAAAGATAAGTGTAAATGGCACTTACAGTACTGTGGTCATTTTGTGTAAGGGGTACTACTGATGTGGGCATTATGTGTATAAGCAATACTGCTGTGAACATTATTTGTAAATGACACTAATGTTTGGCATACATGTATAAGGAATACTACTGTGTAGTGTAACTTGAATAAGAGGCACTGCTGCGAATATGGGGCACTACTTTCTGATGTAATATAAATCAGGGTCACAACATGTGGTGTAATAAGAACATGATTGTGCTACTGTGTGGCATCATTTGAATTGGGTGTCCTATTGTGAGGCCACTGTCCTTTCATAGATTATGGAAGGTAGGGCACAAATTTTGTAGTTTGCAAGGGGTGCTGAAAAGCCTGGCCCTAGCACAGGTTCCTCCTATTGGGTGGCAGTAATAATAATTCTCAGTATTGTAACTTGTAAGTACTGTAGGTGATCACTCTGGTTTTGATGCTGGGACCCAGATTTCAAGGTGGAAAATAAGTGTCTCATGTGCTATATGATCCAGTCAGGCCGACCCAAGGCCAATTTGAGTTTAACGGCAAGACAATAGCTCCACGCCATATGGGCACAGTGCAACTGCTGAACTTCTGGTACAGGCTCCAAGCTAATTTTTCCGCACAGACACGGCTGCGTTATAATCCATCTTTGATGAGGCTGTCTGACATCATGGAGGCCATGTAACTGCACCGTGCACTAAGAGCAAAGAGGGAGTAGAGGCTGAACGCTCACAATAAAGGAAGCCAGTTGCTGCCAACTGCTCCTCTGATGGTACTTCTGTTCCTACTCTATGTTCCTCCTATCAAAGTCATACTTGAAGCAGCTGCATCTGTAGCCTTCATAAGAAGACCACCACCTGCCTACACATCCCCACTCATGCAGCCGAACGGGAGAGAAATCAATCGAGGGTCACACACATCGAATGATTTATCCCCCCTTCGGTAATAAAAGTCAGTTTAAACAGACTTTTATTCCGGCAGCAGATCGCCAAAAAGGGGGCGGTCACTGATGTCATGTGACGTCAACTGCCTGACCCACGTAGGCATCGACACGCCTGCGTATTTAGGGAAACACCCAACATTTTTATGGGAAAGCCCATAGAACTCTGGCCGTTCCCATGCTACCGCCTCCGGACCTCCCTGTCCGCAGCGAACGACTAGGCGAGTGTGAAACTCGCAGAATCCGTTCACTCCTGGGGTTTGCATATGGACATATTCGCACATGCACAAACCCCCCCCCCCATCAGACACAGGTCTGAAATCGGACCTGAAGGAACGGGTTTGCATCGTCCACTACAGTATATGGGCGGGATGTTCAAACATCCGCAGCCCAGCTCCGCCCCTCTTCGCTGCTCATCGCCGACATAATTATCGTATATGCTGTAACATATGCGATAATTATGGCAAAGGACAGCTCTTGCGTTAAGAGCTGTTCTTTGTGGTGAGAGTCAGCAGGTCCCATTGGGTCCCGGCGGCTCCCCCCTCCCTCCCTTGCCCGGCACTGCTGCTGCTGCTGTGCCGGGCTCTCCTCCTTCCTGCACCCGGAAGAGGATCATAGTGCAGGGAGGAGGAGGTCACAGGTCCAGGCAGCACAGCTCTGTGCTGTCCGGACACAGGTGAGGGGGGGGGGGGTCGGCGGGGTTGGTGCAGGGTGGCGGTGGGTCGCGGTAGAAGCCCATAGGTAACCCAGCGGGGGATGCTTAGAGCATCCCAAAATGCAGTAAAAACCCCGATAACGGGTTTTTACCACATTTTTGTTTAAAGAATCTCCCCTATGTCTACTGTGGGGGCAAAGCTTTTTCTCTGTACTGTCACCTAGTAGAATAATACACGTATGTTATATTGGATTCAGTAGGAGCAGAGCAGCAGTGTTTCATGAGGTAAATCAGTCTAGTCGCTGCATTTAAAATAGATTGTAGAAAAATTGGGGTATATTACTATTATTCCATTTGAAAGCAATGAAAAGCAATCTAAAATGATGCAGTGTTAACAGTAAATACAGTAATTTGGAATTTAAAAATACACTGTTTAAATTCCCAATCTGCCCATACTGATGCTCCTCATTTACGTTACCATTTAATGGGCGAAATGCAGCACTGGGTAAAAGCCTATGGCTTCTATCGTGCCACCTTGCTGTGAGGGATCCAACCAGATGCAGTGCAGATCCTGCAGTGCGTGCGTCATTTGGAAGAATACACAGATAGGGCTCCAGGTCCTTAACCCGGAATTCCTATCATCACAAAGGACAGCTCTTACTGCAAAAGTTGTTCCTTGTTAAAATCTACATATGCATACAGCGTTAGTAAATTCTGATATGCATGTGGAGTTGTAGCGGGATGCATCGCAAGCCAATTGTGATGCTTGCTGCATCCTGCCCACTATCTCTGCCCTCTCAATGATGAGGGATGCTGACAACACTGACTCACGGTCTCATCCCCCTGGGACTGCCAGACCAGACTGCCATAAATAGAGAGCTGGCTTGCTGTGGGTAGCCACTCCCTGTCTCATCGTCAGCCCTAGCCGACTTCTATGTGCTGCTTCCAGTGAAGTCCACAGAAGTTGCAGTCTTGCGCATGTGCAGTCCTCATCACTGATTATGGGCGGGATGCTCTAACATCTGTTCCCCGCGTCTTCCGCACATCGCCGGGTACCGCTGACATAATTATCGCATATGCTCTAACATATGCGATAATTATGGCAAAGGACAGCTCTTGTGTTAAGAGCTCTCCTTTGCGGTAAGCCAGCGGGTCCCAGCGGCTCCCCCCTCCCTCCCTTACCCGGCTTACACTGTGCTGCTGCGGGCAGGCGGGCTCTCCTCCTGCCTGCACCCGGAAGAGAATTTTCAGTGCATGGAGGAGGAGGTCACAGGTCCGGGCAGCACAGCGCTGTGCTGCACGGACACAGGGGAGGGGGAAGGGTGTTCGGGAGGCGGCGGGGGTCCGTTCGGTGCGGCGTGGGTGCGTTACGATGCCTATAGGCTTCTATGGGGTTTTGCCAGCTTTTGCTGGTGATACCCCCCCGCAGCGAAAACCCGTTGTGCAGGTTTTGCTGCATATCAAACTGCGATAAAAACACAATAACAGGGTTTTTCTACGCATATTTAGATTAGAGAATCCCACCCTGTGACCATGTGCCAGTCCCATCGCCTTCCAATCCTATTGTGCAGGTGCCGCATCTAATACTACTTTTTCGGTAGACCTTACTAACGCTATCCAGAGATATAGTCAAAATGTAAAAACATTTTATAAAATGTGGAAATGTGTTCCCTATCAGTGCTCATGATAACATCTTTTTATGCCAGAAGTAAAACTGGTGAGATACTCATGACTAATCCTGTCACAGGTACAGTTGTGCTTGATGTTGCTTTCAAAACATTCAGTAACTCAATCTATGAGAATCTCTTCTCCACTCCTTCATGATTTAGCTAATATGTATTTTTCCTTCTTTCAATGATTTCCCAAAATTCACGTTTGCCCATTTTTACACTTTCATTTAGTTATATTAATCCAGTAACAATACTTGTCTAACTTTATATATAAACAGACATTGAACATATATTGGGAGAGCCAATACCTTACACAGTGGTATATACTGTAATAGTGTTGACAATTTCTAGAATAAACTACCATTATTTGTTTGCTTTTAATCAAGTGTCTGTTTTAATTCCGATATTTTTTTTTCCGGACAGATTTAAATGCATGCTTTCATTTGTCAGTGAAGTAAAGAACTCCCAGCTTCAAACATCTGGTCTGGATTGGCAATGAGGGCTGGATATTAAAATGGATTATTACTAAAAATAACATTGTTTTCTCCCAAATGATAATAGTAATATGGATATTTATCTCATACCGACATATTATTGTGTGAGAAAGTGAATTATATATAAAAAAGAATAAAGCTCCAAAATAAACAATATTTAAAGGGTCAACTGCTCCACCCCATAAAATAAAAATGTATCCAAAAACATATTACCCTGGGGAAACACGGCTAATAGCAATATAATGCAGGGGAAAAATAAAAAATTCACTGCCAAGGTGGAGGAAGTCAATATAAAAAGGTCATTAAAAGTTGGACGGAATTGCAGCCAAAGTATACATAAGATATTAATAAGGGACAGTTTCTCCAAATGAATAATATTTTCTCATTATAAATGATACAGTGAACAGTTGCAGAAACAATCAATTAAAATATCTACAAAATTGACACTATAAAAAGTTATTCAGTTGCAAAAGCAGAACAATATAGTCCTTGGACAATAATTAAGGTTGTATTTGGAAACATCCAAAACATATCGGTCTCTGCACCATTATAGAGGCTTTTATCCATTGTTGTAACAAAGGGTATGCAAGCCGCACCCATTTGTTACCCACTGAGAGGTGGCACCAAATGCTGGCCTCGCTCATTGACAGGAGGCGGATGCTGCTCTGTGACATTAGGCCTTATTCTAGTTCACTCTTTCTGACAAAATCCTTCTTAGATGGACAAAACCATGTGCACTGCAGGAGGGCAGATATAAAATGTGCAGAGAGAATTAGATTTGGGTAAGTTATTTTGTTTCTGTGCAGGGTAAATACTGGCTGCTTTTTTTTTACACTGCAATATAGATCTCACTTTGACGTAAAACCCCACCCAAAATCTAATTCTCTCTGCACAAGTAACATCTGCCCCACCTGCAGTGCACAAGGTTTTGTCCATCTAAGAAGGATTTTGTCAGAAAGAGTGAACCAAAATAACCCCCATTATGTGCAACAAACAGCTCCTGTCACCGCGTAGCAGCCGGCACTGCAGACAAGGCAGTTTCTGGCTGCAGCCAGCATCTTCTTGACTGATGAAGTGACAAAGAGGGGGTCAGGGTGCTTAGTCCTGCCCCTCCCATAAAGAAACGCCCCCTCACATGATTTCTGGTGAGTGATGCCATTGCTTTATCAAAATGCAAGTGCAGGGGTCAAACCAGTAAAAGATGGTCTATGCTTATGGATACTTGCCCAACTACTTTGGACTGGATTAAGCCTTGGGGGTACCCGGGGCACTTAGGACAGGGGAGCCTCTGTGGAACGTTGGGGGTAAATAGATTGTGCGTATGTCCCAACATGACCCATTGCAGGTGGGAAAAAATCCTCTCTAGCTGGATTTACAGGGACACTGGATGCCGGGAGGAAGCCGCCCCAGGTGAGCCATCCCCCTAATCCCCCAATCCCCCCCCCCCCCGGGCACGCATCGCAACTCCCGCCGCCACCCCCCCGCGCGCTCTCCTGAGCCGGTTTCGGTAGCCAATCTGCCCCTGTGCTCTGTGCTTCCCTTTGATCTAGCTATGCTTACCAGTGAGACCACATATAATTGTGGTGGAGCTGGATATGGATGCCATAGGGCTGGGGTATCATATCATTTATGTAATAGATTGACATGTTATAACACTCATCGCCGCACCTAAAACTCTTTTTTTTTTTAACCTTGTTTTCACACCAATCAATACCCTATGTTGATTCTCTCAGCCAATCAGTATCCTTTGAGCTGGCCTCCCCCCGCCATCACCAGCTGGCCGGACCCCGTTAATGTGAATAACATGCTAAATTCCAGATTCAGTAGAGAAGTCCATGAACCGCATCATGGTGGAGTGTTTAAGTCCCTGCTGGTACATACAAATTTCGCTGGGTGAAAACTTGTGTTATGGTGGCCTTTAAATTGAAGTGGTATAACTTGTCAACAGGGCCGGTGTAAGGCTTCTCGCACCTTAGGCAAAACTTCAACCTACAACCCCCTAACCCTACATTGCAACTAATATCCAATTTCCAGGCCCTCACGTAAAAAGTGTGGAGGTGGCATATTAGAAGATCAGCACCTGCATTAAGTAAACAAGGGTGTCTTTTTCATAGACATCCCTCATTTTGTGTTAGGCAAACTTGGTGGCACTTCCCCTAAACCTACCTGGGATCCTAGGCAGCTGTGGCAGTCATCACATCTACCTGGATGATCTGTCGACATGATGTAATGTCAACAAACAATCCCTGGTGGTCAAGTGGGTACTTACGTTCTCCTGGCAGCAGTGATGGCATCTGCTCCTATTTCTTGGTCTTGGCGACCATGGGACAGTTACAGCTTAGACTGCCGATGCTGCAGCATTCTGGTGAGTATATTTCTCACCCTAAATCTTAAAAATAAACCTCCTAACCATGAACTCCACACACATACACATGCACATACACATGCACCCACACATGCCCTCAGCCTAACCTCCCCCCACAGCCTAATCCTAAACCTTCTGCAGGCTCCTAACCCTAACCATTGGCATCCAGAAACTGTCAACTTTTAAAATGGCGACAGTCTCGATGTATAGGCTGTGAATCTGATGACATTCTGAGGATGTCGACTTTGTGCCTGTTGACAGTTTGAACGGTACTTGTGTATTATAGCAGCGCCCATCGCATCGTATACCATAAGGCATACGATGGTATGAGATGCGATATCGCGCGATGTTGTACAATGTCATACAATTTTAAAATTGTATGACATTGTATATAGCATACAATGCCATACAATGCGATGCGCTGCGATTAAAAATTGTATAAGCACCCTAATGGGTGCTTACAATGTTAAATGCACCCCCACGCCACCCCCCACTATAAACGTGATCCCGAAGCGTGGCGAGCGCAGCGAGCCCGCATGGGGCGGCGGTACGCGTCCTCCGACCTTTTCATACCCCTCCACGTCGGCGTGGAGTTGAGAATATAAAGTGTGGCGAGCGCAGCCAGCCACCGAGCCCGAAGCGTGGCGAGTGGACGTGGATACCTGTGAAGCCCGCGAGGGGCCGCGGATACCTGTGAAGGAATACGTGTCCGCTCGCCACGCTTCGGGCTCGGTGGCTCGCTGCGCTCGCCACACTTTATATTCTCAACTCCACGCCGACGTGGATAGTGGGGGTATGAAAAGGTCGTAGGACGCATACAATATACAATTTTCCATCGTTTAGGGGGCAAAATCGCGTTGCATCGCATCGCATGCCAACGGGTGTATGGCATGCGATGCGATTCGATAAAAACATCGTACGACCAACATCGGGGGCGCCGCTATAATACACAAGTACCGTTTGAACCATGTCAGCGTTGAGGTTGAGAATATGGTGTTGACTTTATGAACGTCAACATTGTTGCAGAAAATCCTTCCAACTGGATATGCTTTAACATCACTGCGCTGCCTTTTTGCTATTCCATAGTAGGTTTCTTGAAGAAAATGTAACACTGGAAATAAAGTCATGTAATACAGAGCTCAGGAATTCACGCAGGAAAACTTCAGGGGAATTAACACGGTGAGAGGTAATTACATGCATTATTACTTGGCTGGGATATGTTAATGTTTATTGTGTATCATGCTGAGTTAATTAGAGTCATGGTACGCCAATATACAGTACTAATTGGAAATTAAAATATGTTGACTTGTTCAGCAAGTACGGAGGAGTTACAAATGTTAAACTTTACTTTTTATTTTTTGCTTAATTATTTTAGGGGCCATTCATCAGAACTGTTGTTTCTAGATAAACTTAAATTGTAATAAAACTATGAAACCGATACGCATCATACCACCCTTACAGTAAAGGTAACTCATATTGTAATATACTGTAACTGCATGTATTTTCTTCTTAGTGTAATTCTACATTTTCTGTTTTTATCATAGCACAAATTAAAAAAACAAGAAACAATACGAAAGAGTGCTCAAACAGCACGGACAATGTAATGGTTAGCGTTGCTGCTTCACAGCACTGAGGTCGTGGGTGAAATTCCCTTCTTGGCCTAACTGTAGTATGACTATTTTCACCGTGCTTAAGTGGGTTTCCTCTGGGCACTCCATAGAGATGCCAATACTGGAATCGTGGGATCCTGAGATTTTGGCCTAAAATATCAGAAAAGAAATCCAATTACAGAATTTTCGGATTAGTCAGCACAAGCACAATTCATTTATCTTTTTATTGGTGGGCAGCACTGAGGACCTACAGTACATGGCTCAGATGCTGAATGGCCTCCCCTGCCCCCAGCTGTGCGCAACATCCACCGCACAGCGCTTAAGAAGAGGAGGACCATCTGCTGTGATCACATGAGTTGACTGGAATGGGAGAAGGAGGAAGTCCTGCTGTTACCTTCTACAGTGCCACCACCGACCCAACCCATGCCCAGTGTGAGTGACATTACAGGGAGGGGGGGGGGGAGGGGTTGGGTCTGTTTTTTCATTGATGAACTGTATCCCCAGATTGAGCAATTTTCAACCCCAAAGCCCAGAAATTATAAAATTGCCCAGGATGCCCAAGGGGTTCTAAAGGATGTCCCACAAAAGGCATAACTAGAACTTTGTGGGCTCCATAGCAAAACCTTGAAGCGCCTCCAATCTTTGTCACTATAATGCCACTTGCTGGCTGGGTGAGAGCGGTAGAGCCTGTCAGCGGGAGAGAGAGAGAAAGAAAGAGAAGTAGGTTAGAGAGGAAGCAACAGAGAGAGGGGTGCAAGAAGGACATGGACTGATTTTGTGCTTGGTCAATGGGGGTCATTCTGATCTGCTCAGTAAGCGGCAAATCTGAAGTTTATTTGCTCTGCAAAACTGACTTTTATTTACGGGCTTCCGACCAAAGACAAGATGAGTGGCTGATGTCAGTGCACATGGTTTTGCCCATTTTGAGAACAAATTTGTCCTGCGATCAGGTCTGAATTAGGCCCAAAATCCCATATAGTATTGGCTATATGCATCAATTGAATTGATCAATTAGACAAGGTAAGTAATTGAATTGCCCACTTAAAATTTAAGGTTTCAGTGTAAACGTTTAAATTTTGTGGTAAACACCAGGACTGAGCGATTAGCTGTAATATTTTGCAATTACTTATGATTCATAAAATGCTCAATAAAGCATGGTGAGTGTGCTGACACAGAGGTGCGTATGGGTAAATAGTGTGCCTGACCTAAATTTAAGGGGCTTGACCTCAACTGGAATCACCCCGAGGGGTAGATCAGCATATCTGGAAATGCTGGGCTACCGCCGGAGACATTCGCCTGCACGGTTGGCTCCTCCTCTGTGACAGGAGCCATGTGCTGCAGGAGAATGTCACATCCCACCCAGCCGCTGGCGAGTGGCGATATAAGTTATTTTGTGCTAAAAACTTAATTTGTCTTCATATTTTCATGTTTTAAAGCAAGAACTTCTTAAGAGTTAACATAATCCGCATAGACAGCAACATAATTAGGCTGCACACAAGGATGCCAAGACTATTCCAAAATAAATTGGAGATGATTACATCTTATATCTTACTATTGTAGAGATGCAAAATAATTGCCATGTAGTTAATATTTCAGTGTGATGTCATTTTCATTAACATGGAGTTTAATTAACTCTATTGTCAAGCATAATGTTACCTATTGGAATTGTTTTGCTCATTTGTTCTGTCACCTGAGACAGGCTCTACTGTACAATGCTCCCAGGTTTAATGCTTGCAAAGGGATTTGCCGATTTGTGTACCTTTGCTGTTTCCCTGGATATGTAATTAGAAAATTGTCATAGATATCTGTGATAACAATAGCTGCAAATCTCTTACATGTAGCCGGCTTTGTTCAGCCAGGTGGGTTACTGTAAATGTATATCAAGGAACTACATGTCTTTTTTCAAGATGCTCTATCCATTTAAAGAAGCAGACAGAGTAGCAAAGGCTTATGTATGATATCTCAAACGTTTTAATAGAGAATCTCTCATCAGTTCACCTCTAGAGGCCGATTTACCAAAATGTATTTGAGATACGGGCTGAGATGTAACATGAGTCGGTTTAGGTCCCATTTTATGAAATGTCCAATTTTTACGCAAAAATTTACCATTTTGAAAAGACAGCTAATGTAATAGCTGGAAACGGTCATTTGGTTGACCCTATTATGGTCAACATGCATTGGGTCGACCACTGAAGTTTGACAGGCCTTAGGTAGACACCTGAAAAAGATTGAGGTCAACACAAGCATTAGGTCAACAATGGCAAGGTCATCAGTCAAAAACACTGGCGTAACTAAACCTCCGCAGACCCCGTGGTGGCTTGGAGGCGTTGGGCAAGATTGGGCACTGCGGGGTCTGCAGAAGGTATTGTTTCGGCCGCCGCTACATCTGGTGGTGCCGTGCTGGGACCAGCAGATCCTCCTGTCTGCTGCAGCCCCGGCACTCCTCCCGATAGAAAGTCACTTGCAAAATGGCTGCCCCACCCCTCACAGCAGACGGTTATTAAGCATGCTAGAGGAGGCGATGACCTCCTCTTGCACCCTAAATAATGGTCTGCTGTAAAGCGGCGGCCATTTTCCATGTGACATTCTATCAGGACGAGCGTCGGGACTGCAGTTAGGAGGATCTGCTGGTTCCGGCAGGCCGGGAATGGACCAGGCGGTGGCAGCCGAATAGTAAGCGGTGAGTGGGAGGGGAGCGCTGAAATTGTAGTGGCGGGGGCGCGCTGAAATTTAAGTTACGCCACTGGTCAAAAGGTCAAGTTTTTCACATCTTGTTTTTTGAACAGACATGCGCCAACAGGCAGTATTTCATGCCATACCATCCACTAGGGTGCTGAGGGAGAATAGAATAGTGTGCCGAGCAAAGCAAGCCATGTGAGGGGACGGAATACACTGTGGCAGGCAGCTTGAGTAAGGTTAGACTTATTCAGGCTGCAGCCGCAGAGGGACACCGCGACCATTGGTTGTAATGTTCCTCTAAGCTGCGATCACATTGCAGATTGATGCGATCACAAATGCAGGCAGGGGGTGCTATGCAGCTCCTCCTCCAATTGCATTGCTTAAGGGTCGCACATGATAAGTGGCTTCAAGCAGCTTATCATACTGTATGCGATCCAAGCTGGATCAGGTCTATGGATCGCAAAAGCTGCCCTCATAAGTTTCTATTCCAGATTTACCAAGATGGCCAAAGTATCCAATAATTGGCCCCAATAATTAATAAGCAAGATGTTTTCCTCATTATTGATATTACTGGAAAATGTTTCTAAAAATTTAGAGGTATAGTAAACTTGCTTATGGAGCCTTATTTGTCAGTATAGTTTTTATTTACTAACCTAGGTTAGAGCATCTGCAGAATGAAATATTGCAGACTACTATGGTGCACCTGGTCATGATAGTGTTTATTGAGCAGTAACAAAGCCTCTTTCAGTCCAAAATGCCAAATCACTACTAAAACACGAAACTCCCCTAACACACTGTAAAGGGGCCTACACATGGGGAGATTTGCTTAGCGTTCTGAGTGATGCTAGATTGCTCAGTACACAGCGATGTGTAAAGCACTGTGTACTGAGCGATCTGGCCCTGCCCTGCGATTAACTATTAATATTAATCGCTGGACAATAGAGCCGTGGATGATAGACTGTTGATCCATTCACTTCATACAAGGTACTTGGGATAAAATCACTCTCTGTTCCTCTGCCGAATTACCCGGTTTAAGAATATTTTATCAAATCTGATGCTGCTCATTTGCACATCCTATTAGGATCCATAGAAGATCCCCTATTGTCGCTTCAATTGGAAACTGGTATACGTAATTTGCGTGTCCAGTATATAATCTACATATTGTGACCCCTGAAGAAGTCATTTGTTGACGAAACGCGTTGGTTGTTTTTTTGTAATTTGAAACTAACAAGGGTGATACTTCTGTCATATAAAATCGACAAATTACAAGAAAATTTTAAACCATTGTTTTATGTGACTATGTATTGAATTGTCAAATTGTAATACGTGTCGGTAATCATTACAGCAACTTTGGTGGTGAAGATCTCTATTAGTGGCACACTCTGTTTCTGCTCTACTCATTTCCACTTTTTCCGCCACTAACAGGGGGGACAAATTTAGTTGCAGCCTAAGCTTTTGTAATAGCGCATTGAAAGGGTATCCCATTGTTATATATATATATATATATATATATATATATATATCCGGCTTTTGGACCGGCACTTCCCACAAACAGAAACAAAGTAGCGCTGCGTGCCTTTGTAGAATCAGATACACAACCAGGATCCCATAATACAGGAATGACACGTCACTGCAGCATGAAGTTCAAAGAAGTGGAAACTTCAAATTTATTGCATAGCCCCAACGGCTCGTTTCGGGGTTTTCATACCCCTTTATCAAGAGGCAGTAGCATACACTAACATAATGCAGACAGGTCTTAAGTAGCAGTCAGTTTGGCGCCAGACGCACCCTCTGGTACTCACCAGACAGCCAGAACACCTGTGAGCGGGGTGCATAGCAGTGACGTCCGTGCCTCACACCCACGGCATCACTACCATAGCAACCGGCCACACAGACTAGCTGTCAGAGAATACGGCTTCCAATAGGCTCCTTCACAGCCACCCCGCGCATCAACACATGTAATTGGACACGGCTCTCACACGAGTCCTAGTAGCCATGGGGACCCGCCGGGGCAGCCGCGCTAGAGATCAATGGACAGATGAAGGCTGACGTTTGTACACAGGAATGTTGTGCACAGTATACAAAGTCACATACAATGTTACATTCAGTATTTACATAGAAGATACGCCAATGGGAAGGACACCATGCAGGTCCGATGCACGTCTCAAACCCGTGCATCATCCATGCATGCGTCCGTCCATTGGCGGAAAACATATTATTTAACACCTAAGATCCTGGTGTCAGAGCATCCTGCTAGCCACCAACGCATCGTATCCCCCTTCTAAAAACCTTCTAAAAAAACCTGTTAAGGTGTAAGGAAAGAGCTCTCAAATTAAAGAGAAGTAAAAAGTGTGAACATTTTTTTCCCTTTATCACAAAATTTGACACCTCTAGTATGGTTGTCCCCATTGCCAGCAAAGCTCTATGGCCAACTGTGGCTACAGATGACAAACTCCCTGTGTTCAAAAATATACGGCCTCTGACTTGTTATACCCGTGGTCGGAACCTGAGGGATCTGCTGGTTCATTCAGACATTACTGGTTTTGATACCGGGATACAACCCAATACAGTATATAAAAAAACAGGTTGTTTTTAAGTGTCCTAATTGTGTGACGTGCAAATTCATGATTGCCACCAATAAATTTAAACATCCACATTCTGGAAAAGAGTATCAGATCAGACATGTTTTAACATGTGATTCACAATTCGTTATCTATGCTGTTATCTGTCCATGTGGCTTATTTTATATAGGCATGACATCGAGAAAATTTAAGGAAAGGATGGGTATGCATAGGTCGTCTATTAAAGCTGCACTATTAGGCAAAAAAGCTGATCAACCCGTGGCCATTCATTTGAAAGAATTCAACCATCCACTTGAGTCACTTCGATACTTGGCGATTGATCACATCCCACCATCAAATCGTGGTGGGGATAGGATCAAACGTCTATTGAAGTTGGAGGCCGTTTGGATACATCGGCTAAATACCGTTGCTCCCCACGGTCTAAATGAAAGAATTGTCTGGAGTGCCTTTATGTGATTCTTCAGTATGTTACTGGTGACTTGGATATCCTTATACCTATTTTACGTACTGCTCTTTTATTGCAATGTATTTATATACGTCTTTATATATTACTTGTTACTATGTATGTATCTATGGTTAGTATCTTTTTTTTATGCACTATTTTGTATTGCATTTATTTTCTATTTATTACCGTTGATCCCTAGGTGCGGGGTGCCTCCGATGCCAACCATCTCATTATGCTGCTGGTGTGAGCAGCGGTACGATGCGTTGGTGGCTAGCAGGATGCTCTGACACTGGGATCTTAGGTGTTAAATAATATGTTTTCCGCCAATGGACGGACGCATGCATGGATGATGCACAGGTGTGAGACGTGCATTGGACCTGCATGGTGTCCTTCCCATTGGCGTATCTTCTATGTAAATACTGTATGTAACATTGTATGTGACTTTGTATACTGTGCACAACATTCCTGTGTATAAACGTCAACCCCCATCTATCCATTGATCTCTAGCCCGGCTGCCCCGGCGGGTCCCCATGGTTACTAGGACGCGTGTGAGAGCCGTGTCCAATTACATGTGTTGACGCGCGGGGTGGCTGTGAAGGAGCCTATTGGAAGCCGTATTCTCTGACAGCTAGTCTGTGTGGCCGGTTGCTATGGTAGTTACGCCGTGGGTGTGAGGCACGGACGTCACTGCTATGCACCCCGCTCACAGGTGTTCTGGCTGTCTGGTGAGTACCTGAGGGTGCGTCTGGCACCAAACTGACTGCTATTTAAGACCTGTCTGCATTATGTTTGTGTATGCTACTGCCTCTTGATAAAGGGGTATGAAAACCCCGAAACGAGCCGTTGGGGCTATGCAATAAATTTGAAGTTTCCACTTCTTTGAACTTCATGCTGCAGTGAAGTGTCATTCCTGTGTTATGGGATCCTGGTTTATATATATATATATCAGTGGCGCCGGAACGGGGGGGGCGAGGGGGCAGCTTGCCCCCCCCCCCCCCAAATTACTGAGGCGCTAAACAGGGGCTGCGTGGGCGCCGTGAAATCATTCCTGGAGCTCCCGGGCCCCGCTCCGGCGTGTGCTGCTTGGTCCGCCGGCTCTCCCCCTCCCGTTCCCATGAGTGCATTGCGGGCCGGGCCGTGCGTCATGACGTCACGCGCCGGCACCGCGCACTCAGAGTCAGGGGAAAGGCGGCAGGCCGTCTCTGCCCTCACCAGTGGCGGATTGGCCACTGAAATTACCGGTAAGAATCCCGGGAGGCCGCTCACCTGGGAGGCCACTGTCTCCTTTCATTTACATATTTTTTTCCCCCTAAAACTCGCAGCCTTTGCGGTGGGGAGCGGCGCCTCAGGGGCTCAGAGTCTCTGTCCGCATACAGAGACCCTGCGCCCCTCCAAAGATGGCCACAGACAGAAGACAGAAGGGGACAGAAGCTAGAGGTGCTCCTACACCTCTAGCATCTGATAGGGGAGCGCAGGGCTTTCAGTGCTTCCCGGAACTGCGCACCCCTGGGCATTGGCAATGGACAGGTGACACTCCCGGCAGTGACCTAACTATGGTCCCGCCGCCCGCAGACCCGTTGGTGGCTTGTGGAGAGCCTGCTGTCCGCTCTGCAGCTCCGCTGCTGTGCGGACTGACAGTTGCCGCACCCTGCGCCTGTCACACTGTGTGACCGCTAGAGGTGCCGGCACGATGATCTGTGTCAGGGCCCTTCCTGACAGCACACAATCTTTACTGCCCTCAACCCCTCTCCTTTACTGCCCCCCCCCCTCCCTCCCTCATAGCAGAAGCCGGCCAACAGGTATTACTATGCTCTGCTGAGCATGGTGCACACGTGACTGTGTGCACTGGAGGAGCGAACAGGCATGGGTAGGGGAGAAGCCTGCAGCACTAGTGTGTGTGTGCTGACACGGGGGTTAGGGTAGGAGGTATTGGGTGGTGGCAGTAGTATAGTGTGTCGGTAGTGGGGTGCAGGGTAGCATCAGTAGTGATGTGTGTGCGGGGACGGGTGTAGTGTAGGCTATCAGCGGTAGTGTAGTATGTGGGTGGAGGGGGGTAACATATAGCAATTTAGGGGGCGCCAAAATGAGATTATATCTTGCCCCCCCCAACCTAAAAACGTTCCAGCGCCCCTGATAGATATATATATATATATATATATATATAGCAGAAGAATCAGCCTGGCACTCCCGATGTACAAAAAGCAACTGCCGCGGGTGCTCGGTGGATACAATTTGTAGTTTGCAGCTCGAACAAGCACTGTCACTCCAGCGGTCTTAGTGCAAAAGGTCAAAAGTTTAATGGGTGATCCGACGTTTCGGGGCTACAAAAACTTTTATTTTACAAGGTTATTGTACACCTTGAAAAAAAGGGGCGTTTTTGTAGCCCCGAAACGTCGGATCACCCATTAAACTTTTGACCTTTTGCACTAAGACCGCTGGAGTGACAGTGCTTGTTCGAGCTGCAAACTATATATATATATATATATATATATATATATATATATATATATTATACAGTAGCTTTGCACCAAGTAACTGGAATGCAGATAGAGGCAAACAGGTTGTTTTAAATGTTGTTCTGGAACCTGTTGACTTTGAGATATGAGGAATGCTGAATTCCCTTACACGTAGTACTGTTTGCTCGAAAGACTCACATGGCGTCCTATCAAACGAAAGCGCCTGAGGGAAAACAGAATGGCTGCTTGACAACTTTAGTCTAAACAAAATGTTATTCCTACCTGCAGTGGATTGAGGTCACTCTTGACAACAGCAATGTATTTGATTTGCAAAGGTTAGAGCAATGAAGACCAAATGGATTTGCACAATGTGTGCAGTTGAGAAAAAAAATTTTAAACGTTTAAATAAACCAATAAAATGTTCCAGTGGACATGTCATTTTGAAATAAAGAAAAAACATAACTTACAGTTCAGTTTAAATGATTTTTTGTTGATAACCTGGGCACTTTGAGGTAAATGACCTGCACATCTCAGAGTTGCAATGTCTTCGATTGTTGGGGCTGCCACATTTGAATGGGGCAAAAATATAAAATGCAGCTTCCAAAACCGCCACAGGTGCAGTCATTTTGAAAAGTGTCACTTAGTAAATTTCCACTATTGTATAAAAATGAAATGTTATGTGTACTATACCTAATATTTTATCACAACTAACACAAAATACCCACCACTGCCTTCAAACTAGGAGTACATACAGATTTAGATACGCTCATATTTTGCCCAATAATACCCCTTTCAGACATACTCCAAAATCAACCTGAAATTTTGGCATGTCTGAAAGGGTCAACCTGGGTGTTAAAACCCGGGTTTCCGACCCATCTTTTTACCTGGGTTGAGGACCCGGTATTTACGACCCAGGTTGACCCTTTCAGACATAAGAAAAACCTGGGTTTTTCAGCAAATTACTGGGTAGAACTGCTTCACCCGGTAATTTGCTGCTGTCAGTGTGAAAGGGTGCAGGGTGCACCCGGGAAAATGACCCAGCAGTCAAAATTCCCAGGTATCATACCCCTTTCAGACATACGCGAAAATCCCGTTTTTTTTTTTCACATGAACGCGCCCAAACCCGGGACTAGGGTATGTCTGAATGGGTATACCCGGGATTTCACTCCCAGATACTGAGCACCTGCAATTGACCAGGGTTTTTCCCTGTATTTAACTCCCGGGTATAATACCCGGCTTATGTCTGAATGGGTTTACCTGGGTTTTTCAGTTTTAAACATGTGATGTTGATTTTGTTTTGCTGCCGGGGCGTGTCCCATTTTAATGATGAAACACTGAAATGCTTGAAAAGCCTGGCTTATGTGTGAAAGGGGTATACCCGGGTTTTTCCCGGATTTGAGGTGTAGGCCATACATACCCATTGAAGCATGCTGAAGTCATTGCCAGGCTGTGATTATGTAGCCAGTTTTTGGAATGAATGGCACGCGCGTGAATCTCATTCGCAGAACAGTACACATCTCATCCATGCATTGATATGTACACAGCCTGGGATGAAACAGTGTGGCTACAGCTGTAATTGCTGCGGCAGAAAACTGTATTCCAGCATTACCTATTGCAATAATTACCAGAGAAGCCCTTGTCTGGGTTAAAGCAATATGCAAAAAAGCTAAACCTAACCTTAATATATGCTACCTAAACCTCTCTCTAGGTACCTCAATAAATAATGTGACAAACTAAACATATTGTGATATAATGACTTTTGGGTGGAAGAGTTTGCACATCTGTTTTGAGAATTGGATCTTGCATGTTTTCACACATGCTCCAGAGCCCAGGGCCAGATTTATCACTAAAGAAGAAAACTTCCAGCGGAGCTCCGTTGCGGAACATTACCCCAGCTGTAGCTTCCTCTGGGAGAGGGCCAGAGCAGTGTATAGGCCATGGCCAGGGGGAAGGCGGATTGATCAGTGGCATAGCTGTATGATTGCATTATTGTGGCTCCACCCCCTACTATATAGCGCTATAAAGTCAGGCATTAAATACCAGGTGTGGTGCTACAAGACACGAATCAGAGCGAATGGCATCATTGAGTCTCCCTCTGTCCGGCTATCTGGTACTCAGTAAGTGTGGAGCCAAGGAGGATGCGGGACACTTGCCCATCTTTCCAGGGAGCCAGGAGGGCCATCCGATTTTCGGGATCCTCCTGGCCTTTGTGTGGTTTGCAGGCCCGACAGTGGGGATTCAGACTTTCAGTCTACCGGCATTGGAATCCTGACCACCGGTACTCCAACAGGGGGGGCGAGTGCAAAAAAGGCCCTTGCTGGCTCACTGCGCTCCCCACAGATTCTATTCTTTCTCTATGGGGTCATGGAGAATAGCCCCTGACCAGTGGCGTAACAATAGCATCGCAGCCCCCGCGGTCGAGGGGAGGCGCAGTGTAAGTGCGGGTGCCGGGGGGCTGCGGTGCTATTGTAATGCCCCCCCCCCCCCCCTCTGAGCCTATGGAGACGGACCATCATACAATGTCCGCCCCATATAGCAGACAGTTCTCTGAAACTGTCTGCTGTATGGGGGCGGACATTTTGTGATGGTCCGTTCTTCATATCAGAATGAAGCCAGGACGGGAGCCGGGACCACCGCAGCGCTGACAGGCATCCCAGCTCCCACCCTCATCGCTGACAGTCGGACTCTGCTGAGTAAGTAAGTATATGGGTGGCGGGCGGGGAGGGGGAGGGTAGGGGCACCAGAAACCTTTGGCGGGGGGGGGGGCACAATATTTGAAGTTAATCCACTGCCCTTGACATTTGGGATCCCGACTGTCTGGCATTTGAACATTAGGGATTCCGATGTCGGTATACTGACCGTTGGAATACCGACTGTCAGGACATCATTCGGCACCCCTGGACATACCAGGAGAGTAGGCTAGTATGGTTAAAATTTGTTATGATGTCCTCTTTGGGGTGGAAAAGATCTAAAAAACTATTTATTTCACTTTTAATTTGTCAGCCAAATTTAGTTACTGTATATCATCGTAATGCAAGCGGTGGAGTAACCTAGTTATGCAGTACAGTACATGGGGTCCAACCCATCTGGAGTTTTAGTTCTGTGAATAGTCCCAAAACTACAACTCCTGGTGGCAGCATATGTGGGGGGAGGGGGTGCCCAACACAGGGCAAGGCCTGCTCGCCCTATGCCAGATGGAGGGCAACCATCTTTTGTGTCACAGTGGTTGCGTGGGACATCATCTGTGTTGTCCTGGACTGCGTCCCCGCAACACTGCATCGCTGCCCAAAAAGACTGAGTCCCCGCCCCTTAGACTGCGGTTGCAATTTTCTGAATCTGACAGCAGTTTCAGGGCTTGTGCATGTGCAACCCGGAATGCGCAGATAAGCAATAATCGCCAAATAGTGGTAGTCTATGAGCCATACTTGCCTACCTGACCCTCTCCATGAGGGAGATAATGCTCTGTTCCTGGACTTCCCTGGTAATGTATGATTGCCATCACCTGCGGGGAGCTAGGTAATTGATAAGAAAGGTGTTTCACCACAGGTGATGGCAATCATATATTACCAGGGAAGCCCAGGAACAGAGCATTTTCGACCCGCATGGAGAGGGTCAGGTAGGCAAGTGTGTTATGAGTCAACCTGAATTAGTCCCATGGTTCACAGCTCTAAACTACATACAAAATTTAAAATCTAGACCACATATAGGTTAAGTAGAATTAATTATACAACAGCTGTTTATTTTATGTTACTTTATAAAATATTCTTGTGCCGCGTAGGAATACAAATCTGTCATTTGCAGAAGTGGCCATTACAAAAGCAACAAATGAGTCTCACTATAAAGAAATCACCATATCATTTGTTTACGGTTTTGTCATCTGAGAGGTCATGTGTCCCACAAACATATGGACTGGTGAATAAAGCTATTTTTAGACACGGTGCATGCTGATTAACTGTACTGTGCCTTGGTTCATTACCCTCTTGATTGGCTTTTGTTCTGCAGGTGCTCTGACGACCAGTTTCCTAGCAACCCCCTAAAACCGCTCTCACCTGCTCCACCTGTACTCTGCACCAGCAGGGCTCTAGACTGGCATAATACACTGCAAATGTTGTGCTTTATATTGATCTGGAGCAACCCTTAAGTATTCAAAGCATAAGTTCCCCAATGAAGTTAGGTATTTGTGCTTTAAAAATACCACACACAAAATAAAATTATTTTGCTCTTTTATATTTTTCCCATAAGGGCGGAATGTTGCAATGCCTTGCAATACTGTAGTTCATAAAGCAATTACATTTAGGGCCTAATTCATGTTTTTACGCAATGGGTGCAAATTGATGCAATGGCGTGATTATCAGCAGACAGCGCATGTGCTGTGAATGTAATGTGAATGCGTCAAGGTGCCGCTTTGATCACAGTTGCAGCGAGGATTTAAAAAAGAAGTGATTAACAGGAAGGGAGGTGTCAATGGGGAGCGGTTGGGAAAATGCAAGATTACCATGATCATTGATCATGATCATTTTTGGTGTGTATATGCCATCAACTGCAAGCTCGTACGTGTAAAAGCATGGCAACTGTCGCTACTGCTGTGTCCAGTCTGCATAGCCATAGCAGGCTTACCTACTTTTAGATTCTCCTTCTGGAAGAAGCCCGAAGAGGAGACTATCAGCAGCACTTTGGAGGGCGGGGCCTGACGTCAATGTCATCAAGCCTCGCCCCAACACTGCAAATACCTTGATTTGTGGGTCTGTGATGAGGGGGCGGGGCTAAAATGGCGCAATTTGCATTTTTTTAGTCCCACCCCCTCCAGAAAAGCCACGTATCGCAGTATTGGCCCTGACCCTGGCCATAGGTCTATCCTTTACCCAAATGCTCCTTGTATTTGCATAGAGGTTGTGAATGTGTACGCAATTGCAAATGAGTTTGCGAAGGCTCTAGTGGGTGTCTCATTTTTGTCCTTTTTGAGTGGTTTTGATGGTTGACGACCATCGAATGATTTTGCAAGTGCTCGCAGATCTAAGACACCTCTATGTATTGTCATTGGGATGCCCATGAAACGCTGGACGTTCCTATCAGCGCAGCCCCTCGCCACCACCCCACACCCCGCCCGCAGGGATGGGAATGGAACAGAATAAGATCCTGAGTGTGATGCTCCCAACAGAAACCTCTGATACAGTAAGTGCTCTTCAATATTCTACAATTTTATGTGCCATCAGTCAGTAAAGCAACAGGGTTCTCTTGCCAACTTCACAGCACTTGCAAAGCTCCACATGTTGTATTCTCCACGGCGCTGCTTTTAGGCAATATTAAAAATAAGTGGTGCTAGTGCGTTCTGTAGTTTGTGCACTCAAGCGTGTTGACACATAGCATAAGTAGCCAGATGTCTGGACAGCCTGAAGAACACGTGGCTTAGGAATGATAATCAATCCTGAAAAGGACACCTACAATGTAACTAGGTGGGGTGGGATTTAATTATGAAAAAGAATAAGAGACAAGATTTCATTAGAAATCTAAAATACCACATTTACAGATAGGCAGAGAATGTGACTTATTTAAGAAGAAATTAGGTCTAAAGGCCCCTTACACACTAGACGACATAGTAAGTGATATAACTCAGAAGGGCCCTTCTAAGCAATATCACTTACTATCTCATCTAAGGCCAGAAGCACTAAGCTTCAAATGTTATAACAATGGAGAGGGATAAGCAACCAACCAATCAGCTCATGCTTGACATTTTTCAAACACAGTCTGTGAAATTACAGGCAGCAGTTGATTGAGCAGTGGAGATGCCAACACCGGAATCACAACCGCCTTCATCCTCTGCGTCATAGACGTAGGCCAGGATGAAGGGTTTGGGATAAGCTTGTAAGCTTGCAGCAGGGCCCTCTTACCTCCAAGTCTGTCTGTTGTTACCCAGTTTGTTTATCTCTGTTTACATTTGTAAAGCACAACGGAATCTGCTGCGCTATATTAAAAACTGTAAATAAATAAATAAGCACTAAAATGGGGGCTATAGGCACTAATGGGGGGGGGGGGTAGGGATAGGCTGTGGGGTGGGAGGGCTGTGTGGGGGTATTAGTGTTAGGCACTAATAGGGTTAGGCAGTTGGGGGTTAGAGTTATACACTAACAGGGAGGGCTAGAGTTAGGATGTGTGGGGGAGGATAGGCTGCATGGGGGAGAGTGTTACATTTCGGATGCGGCTGCAGATAGGGATGCCGATGTTGGTCTTCTAGCCACTGGCATCCCGTCCGCCGTTCATGCATAGTAATTGCCTCTGTACAATCAGTCTCTACCAAAGGGCTGTAACCATTCCATGTTGTAATGCTTCCACACCTATTTGATGGTGTCATCATTAAGAAACACTAGGTTGCTCCCTACCCCTATAATTTATAATTACAATCCTTCATTGCTGAATAAATCATTGGCCATTCCGCATATCACCCACTTTCTGCAGCTATGCAAAGCAGTACCGAGCACAGTGTGCAGCAGGCACATACTGAGCCAATGAAACTCACTCTCACAAAGGTGCTGGCACTGAAATCACTGGGAGCTCACCTAGCAATGGCTGTGCTAATCACTGGCACCCACACAATCACATTCACTACAGGCCAAACCTGAAGTGTGAGTTGCAGTGTATATTCAGTGCTTTACAGATACTATGGCTTCCGTCAGGTGTCATTACACAGCTAACCGAGCATTGAATTACAAATGAACCAAATTGATCGCCAATCATACACTTGATGTGAATTACAAATGATCCCTCTTTCTCTATAGTGCCGCTTTATGTTTTCAATGTACCTTTATTCACTGATAGCCGCAGGAAAAGTATTACCTGCAATAGTCCATAGAGGTTTAATTACAACAATAGACAAAGAAGATGATACAGTGCCAGTGGCGGAACTTGAGGGTGGTGAGCCCAGGTGCAAAAATGTAATTTGGGCCCCCTCCTCCACCCCAACCCCACAATATGCAACATGGCAGTGTGTGATGGGGGGCAGAGGGTGACAGGGAGATGCAGAGGATGAAAGGGGAAAACGGTGGGGTGTAGAAGGTGACAGGGGTAGTAATGGGCCCACTGGGTACACTGCACCTGCTCCACCAATGGTAGTTCCGCCTCTGTACAGGGCATTGGGTCTCAGAGGGAAAAATCATAACATGCCCTTCCTGCTGCCCTTCTTTGTCTCTTCACATGCTTCCGTCAAGTGAATGGCTCTATCATGTGTGGATAGCTACAACCAACCACCAATTGGCATGCCGACAGCAATTCACTGTTAAGCTACGGGCTGGAAGGCAGCTAGGGAATGACAACAGCCTGTCCCTCTAAGCTGCCCACTATGCCTATACATTAAGATGGTGTTAAGTGGGGCTTTATTCAGCAGTAAGGTAATACAGCAGTGTTCACAGTTATGCTCATACAGACTCTTTTCATGGAGCAGAAGCTGAGCAGAGCATACAGACCACCAGTCAGTGACTGTATCAGGGTAGCAAGGCAAGATGTACACATTATCAGAGCCTCTGAAGGCATCATAGAATGTGGTAATCATAGTATCTCGTTAAGCTATACGGATTATGTCCGTCTCACATTGTGGTGCTTTAACACAGTGACAATATGGCACTGCCATAAGTAAGGTAGTAGTAAGACATAAATACATATATTTTATTTCAATATTCATAGAACTATTAGCAGTTGTTGTTCCACTCCCACATGAACTTACACGGTGATAATACTTTGGCTTTAAAGGGTTTTTAATGTGATTTTGGTTCTATATAGAGGTATAACAACAGCATACAGTATGTGGGTGCCCCTAAACAGGTACACATGCCTATTGTCAGTGCCCAATTTGTACTTCTCTCCTGGGACTGGCACTCTGTGTCCATGTAAAGACCCAATCTGCTTTTTGTTGAGCTCCCCCAAATTTCCCCAACCATATAAACATACCGGTAGGAAACATTGCAGGTCAGTTACAGTGTGGGATACAGCGAGGGTTGCATACTGTGTGGGTCAGCAGATATTGGGCAGGATACAGTGCACGTTGGATACAGTGCAGGTTATAGTGCAGGTTGGATACAGTGCAGGCCAGATGCAGTGTGGGTTATAAGTCATAGGTGCCGATTTATGTTTTTGCTGGTGGGTGCTCAAGCCAAATATATAGGGGAGTGGCTTCATGGCAAAGGGGCGTGGCCACAAAATAATACTGATTTATATTATGCAGCACAGTTGTCCAATATTCAATATTTAAATTATGGCAACAGTGCCAAATACATAAATGCCCACACAGTACCTATGCCAGCGACGAGGGAGGGGGAGTGCAATGGGACACGGGTGGGTGGGCCTCTGCTGAGCGGGTGGGTGCTCATCAATTTCCGTGGGTGCTCGGGCCCTCAAGCACCCACAGAATCGGCACCTATGGTGCAAGCCACATACAGGTGCATTGCAAGTTACAGTGTGGGTCAGAGGGTGTGGTATAGTAGCCCGACAGTCGGGATTCCGACAGTCATTAGGCAGACGTCGGAATCCCGACTGCACAGCGTGGGGAGCGCAATGAAGCCCCTTGCGGGCACCTATTTTATTCTCCCTCTATGGGGGTCGTGGACCTCCACGAGGGAGCAGTCGGGATTCCGACGTCGGAGGAATGACTGTCGGAATCCCGTCCGGCACCCGGGTCAGATGTAGGGAAAGGGTGCTGTTGGTGGGTTTGCAGGCAATGCAAAGGGTGGCTGATATCTTCTGTGCACTCGGCACTGCTGTGCCCTCTGAAATCTACGAGGAAGTGCTTATTAGCTAAGTGCTGCAAGAGACGGCACAATGGGACTTTGAAATTGGCGCTGAATACAAGGCACAACGTAACAGGTTACCCCCTGTCACATAGCTACCTCTTAATTTCAGGGCCTCCCGACTGCCAAACAGCCCCAACTTCACTGCATTCCACCATAACAATTTACTGACCCCCCCCTCCTCCACCTACAGTTTAAATAAAATGACACGACCGATAAAACAAAAATACAATCACTTGGACATCTGTCCAGCAGCCTAGCAGGGCTCCCATGCAAGGTAGCTTACTGTGCCACCTGCAGCAAGCGTCTCATGTGCCTAATGGGAAATCCACCACTGGAACTGTGGCAGGGCTTCCTGGGAAAAATAACATGCTAGACTTGCTAAACTGGAAATCCTGACATCCAGCAGCAGCTTCTTCTATTCATTCTAACCTTGGTCCTCAACTCCTGTGAGTGGGCGGGCTTAGAAGGAATGCAATGTCTTATGCTCAGTCTTGTCTGCCGCAAGTGTCTGATACACACAGCACTGCCAGGGCTGGAATAAGGCTTGTGGGGCCCAGGTAAGAAGGGTCGGGGTGAATAGTAGATTGTGTATATTTTTTCAACATAACCTATTCCAGCAGGGACAAAATGCTCTCTATGTGGACTTCTGTCCCTTCTGGAATAGGTCATGTTGAGGGGTACATGTATGGATTGTGTATATTCAATTTAATGATAATCCATTGGAGTATATTAGATGTAAACTAATAGTTTAAAGCAAAGGACATCTGTTGCGGTACGAGCTACCCTTTGCGATGCCCTGACAGAGGGGGTTTAGAGAATACGAAAATGCAGTAAAAACCCAGATAACGTTTTTTTTTTAAGCATTTTCATGTTAAAAAATCCCATCCTAAATCCTTTACCCATACCTTACAATTGTCCCGATTACCGAGGGAATGTCCCGGTATTTGGGGATGTTCCTGTGGCCCGCCTGGGGCCGCCTTGGTCCCCCCTGTCACCAGTGAATAGACGCTGTGCGCATGCGCACAGTGTCTATTCATGCCCCACAGCAGTGGAAATTGGGGGCGTGGCTTCTCAGGAGCGTCGTGAGTATAGACTACGCCCTCTGTAGCTAGGCCATGCCCCCAAATTTGCGCCGCGCCTCAGGCGCATGCCAGCTACCCTCCTCCAGATGCATCAAAGTTGGGAGGTATGCTTTACCTGCAGTGCCGGTGCAAGGTTGGGGGGGGGGGGACGCTCCGGTGCTCACCCGATCCCCGGGGGGGTGCTCCAATTCGGCCGGCCGCTCTACACAGGGGTTGCTGTAATTGCGGCGGCAGGCCGCCGCGTCAGGGATGGGGTGTCCGGTGCCACTAAATAACTCCAGGGGTAGGGAGGGGAATCGGGTCGCTAGTTGCTCCGGAGGGGGGGGGTAGTTGCGGCCGGCGCCGGTGCCACTCACCACCATCCAGGGGGGACCTGCTGCAAATAATACTTAAAAACAAACAAACATATTTGACCTTTCTTTTATTTTTTGCCTTTGCTAAGCCTGACAATATATGTGTTTTATTTTCCTCCCTGCTGGAGTTTAAAAACCTCTATTATTTCCCATTATATAAGATAAAGCACTGGCTAATTATCTAGTCTCTTAAGCGATAACATTTTTATTCATTTTCAAGGTGATAACGTTTTAAATACTTCTGAGGACAAGAGTAATTAAATTTAGCAAATCACGCTTGTCTGGCATGAATTCGTTAGTAAGGCATAAGCAGCACTGTTCTAGCAGCAGGCCAAGCGGCTGAGCTAGAACATAAAGGGACCGCTTGCTGTTTTTTCATTTTAGCTAGGCAATCCACCCTGTTGTGTATAGTTACTTTATGTTAACCAGTATAGTTATATTTTTAGAAACACTCTTCTCTGGGGAAAAATGAAAAATATTTTACACATTGATGATTGCAGCCTTTAAACCTTAGTTTCCAAAAGGCATATTGTGACTGCCTTTCAAAGTAATTAGAGCTTCATGTATGCAAATAAGTTACTGATAAAATGGCATCCGTCAGGCAGACTTTGATTTTTATTTTTTATTTTTTTGTTTTTTTTTTAATCAGCAATCAACAAAGACAGTTGATTAGATCAGAGTGGTAAAGGTTCAGTAAACTGCATATTTATACTTTTTCATTTGGCTTTACATAGTTTAAGTAAATACATTATAAATCCGAACCTATGATAAGAATTGCATTGATGGGAAACCATCAATATCAATTTGGAATAGGTGAAGCTCAGTTATTGGTATTGTAATCATTTAGCATATAGAGATGGATAGTGGCATCACTGGGGGGATGTTGGGAGGTTACACCAAAAATGCCGGCTCCTCCTCAGTGACAGGAGCAGAGTGCTGAACTGTAACATTACATGTAGCACTCCTCTCCTTTCACAGTGAAGGAGCCAGCAGTGCATCTAGCCACACAAGTTTCCTGGGGGCAACCCATCATCTCAGGGGTTGCTAGGTATGCCCCTGGCATTGATGAAATCGTGGTTTAGCCACAAGGCAATTTCACCTTCCCATGAGGCCATGCCACCTTTTATGCAACAAAGTGGTCTTTTCAGCTGCACCGGGTGTCTGTGACCCCCACTGACACCTCCGATGTTGGTCAAAATAATAAGAAACTAGGAGGGCAAGAAATTTATAAACATTGCTGCAAAATATTTTAAAAGGGAATACCGCAAAACTTTTTGGTACTTGTGTAATATCTGGACGCCCGATTTTTTCATTGTATCGCATTGCATGCAATATAGTGGCATAGAATTCATGCGATGCGATTTTTCATTGTAAAGACCCGATTTTTAATTGTATAGTCAACCATGGGTGATTTCATACCCCCACTATCCAACTACGCATGGAGTAGATTTTATATAGTGTGGCGAGCACAGCGAGCCACCGAGCCCGAAGCGTGGCGAGTGCAGCGCGCCCCGTGAGGGGACACAGAATACATGTAAAGGAATCCGCGTCCGCTCGCCACGCTTCGGGCTCACTATATAAAATCAACTCCATGCATAGTTGGATATTGGGGTATGAAATCACCCATGGTTGACTATACAATTAAAAATAGGGTCTGTGGGGGGGGCGTGGCCTGACGGGGCAGGAGAGCAGTCACATCTCAGAATAGCTCCCACAAAATACCCTCTGAAATACCCCCTTCTCCTAACCTAACCCCAGCCCTGCTGCCGTGCACCGCCCGCTACCTCCTTCTCTGGTACCCGGTGCCGGTGGGAGAGAGTCGCGGAGCCGGGGAGCGCTTCTAAGTGCTCCCACGGGTTGCGGCCTCCCCTCTACCAGGAAGCCGGGACCTCGAGTTTGGTGCCAGCCTGCCGCGAACGTCCGGCGGATCATCAACGCCGCTACAGCCGCGAGGAGGGGACGCGACGGGGACCGTGACTCCCGCTAGCTCTGCCGCACACAGCGCTGATCCCTGTGCCCCGGGGAAGTGCCCGGCGAGGTGCGGCCTGCGGGAATACCGGAGCCGGGCGCTGTAATACAGACCTCCAGCGGGATCTGATGCTCCGTGGAGCGGAACCCGGACGGAGTCACCCGCGCCGCCACCCGGATCACCCCCATACCGCACTCAGAGGTGAGCCTGCTTGCCCCTTGACCCCACAGCCTCGTCCCCATCCTCACCAGCCTCACGATCCCCCGGAGATCCGGCGGGGAACAGGGGAAGGCCCTGACTTCCCCATAACAGCGGCGGCCATCTTCCCTTCGCTGCTGCTGCAGGGGTACCTGTGGAACCCTTGGAAGCCCCCTGCTTCACCACAACTTTAACCCCCTCTGCCCTCACTATACCACAGGCCTGACAGCATGGCACAAGAGCAGGCTCATGCCCATTTGCTGCAAGTAGATACCTGAGCAAAATCCACAGCCACTGTGTAGCATTCCATCACTCAGACCCCATTTGCACTGGGTACAGATAGCTGTAATACACTCATTGTAGGAGCTGTGGCACCTGAGATTGGAACACTTAATACAAAGGTTTTTTTTGGGAAACCTTTCCTCCTCAGAGACCTCCTATACTCCACTGTAACTGCCAGCTTTACACTATTCTATATGAGGAGCTGGACCCACTTGGTGGCAGCCTGCAGCTAGCACATATATAGGAGCCATTGATCTTGATACCCTGTTCCTGGAATCGCTGTCTCCCTATGCTTCCTTATTAACAGGATATGTGACCAACCACTCCTTTCCATGTGACCCTTTGCCCCTCCTCCATCCACTAATTCAGACCCGCCACTGGTAATGGAGTGAATCCGTCGAGCCATGCGGAGGGCTCTTTGTGTCGCACTCTCCACCTGGTCATGATACAACTAACCTAAAGATGTGACATGAGGGATACGCTCTGAATCTCAAACTCACCCTCGATACACTGACAGATGACTAAGAAACGCAGTTCCGGAAAAAAAGAAGAAGAACCAAGTAACCTCTCAAACCACAGCATTCCATACTCTGTTTGGGTCCTCCCAACCCGCCAACATAGTATCTTCCCCACCAACAACGAATATGACGTCCAAAGCCGTAGCATCTACCACAGCAGGCGACGCCTCTAGCAGCCACTCTCCTAGCACCCTTGGGGTACCCATGGACATGGCAGCATTCATGACACAACTGAGCTCACTCCCGTCGTGACAAGACATCCAACAAGACCTGTTACATATGGAGAAAAGAATACACAAATCCATCCAATCCAGCATCACCACTATGCAATCCGACCTCACTCAAGTAGCTGACAGAGTGGTTGAGCTGGAGGAACACAGGGTAGACACTGACTCTAAAATCGCAGACCTCCACGATCTTGTCTCCCGCTACGCTTGCTCCACAATAGACCTGAGAAGGAGATTAGATGATATTGACAACAGGGGCAGAAGAAACAATTTGAGAATCAAGGGTCTCCCTGAAGATGTGCTGCCCAATGAGATCACAGCGGCCCTAACCAAAATCTTTAACAACCTCCTGGGGACAAACCCAGAAAATCACATAGAATTTGACAGGGCGCACCGGGCCCTACGCCCTAGAGGCGCTCCCACGGAGAGACCCAGAGACATCATTTGTCGCCTACATTAATTTCAGGTCAAAGAAGAAATCCTACGGAAATCCAGACAAACCCCGGCTATTGACTTTAATGGACACCAAATACAGATCTTCCAAGAGCTATCATGGATAACCCTACAACAGAGGCGCCTCCTCTACCCTCTTACAGAGGAACTCTGAAAGAAGAACATTCGCTTCCGCTGGGGATTCCCCATCAGTATCCAGGTGGCAGAAGAGGGAGTTAGACATGTCCTTCAGGAATATGAGGATGTTCCTTCCTTCTGCTCGGCACTGGGTCTACCCGTGGTGTCGCTGCAGAACTGGTTGGACCCCTTGCAACTACCCACAACATCCCTCCCACAGAGAGAAACCTGGAGAAAAGTCGGGAACCGTAAAAAAAAAGCGCCAACCTACTCCTACTGAGAATTCCTCGGAAGTCCCGTGATGAGAGAAGTTGCTACACTTTGTTATATCCCTTTTTTTTTTACAAAAGTTCTATACATGGACACTGATACTAAGTCCGAACTGCTTAGTCTTTACTATGTGTGTTTTCTGTTTTTGCCTTTTTTTTGAGAGGTGACATAGAGATCAGAGTTAACTATAACTATTACTAAGATGATAGACGAAATCCTTCACCCCCCTCAGCATTGCATTTCCCACGTCATTTAGATATATTTTCATCTAACAATGTTATACTCTAATAGTTGGTGGTGGGGCGACCGCTGCAGCCCTCCGAACCCCCATTTCTCTGCTGTATATTTTTAGACCATGAGATACCTGATTTCTCTCATGGCTTTTAATGCAGAGGTTGCTCTTGTTTGTTTTTTCATATGTTTATACTCATGTTCTATATTTCAAGTTTTGTCTACCCCTTTCTTCCCTAATGTGTCTTCCAACCCCCCCTTCTCCACTTATTACGCTCAACAGGTACTAAAAATCCCAGACGACATGAAGAACGGACTACATAACAGGAGGGTGATACGAGCTGTTCTGACCCCTTTTTCCACGCTAACATGACTTCTATAAAGGTAATTTCACACAACGTGAAAGGCTTAAATATTCCAGAAAAGAGATCAGGCCTTCTATACCAGCTACACAGGGACAAAGCTGACATAGTCTTCCTACAAGAGACACATTTTAAGAGGGGTGCTTCCCCAGGCCTCCGTTCACGTTACTTTTCTAGCTGTTATTATAATGACTACTCCGAAGCAAAGGCCAGGGGTGTTGCCATTCTTTTCGCTAACCATTTAAAAGTAAGCGAGGTATCTGAGCTGGCCATTGGAAATGGTAGAGGGCTGTTAGTCAAGGCTACAATAGCCCACCAAAAATTCTCCTTTGTAAATCTATATTTTCCCAACCAGGCCCAGAGTAGATTCCTTAGGGATTCTTTAGAATCTATAGAACAACATATAGAGGGAGTGCTGGTGGTAGGAGGAGATTTTAATTGGGTGCTGGAGCCTCAACTAGATTCTTCTGTCGGGGCTTCAAGATATGTCCCGAAGGAAACTAAACGCTTTAGGTCCATTCTACAGGACTTTCAACTGGTTGACACCTGGAGACTTCTGCACCCTGCAGAAAAAGACTTTACTTTCTACTCTAACCCCCACAAATCATACGCCCGCATAGACTATCTCTGTGTGAGCCATGCCCATCTGGAGCTCCTACTCAACGCGACCATTGGGCAGATAGTGATGTCAGATCATGCCCCCATTTCTCTTACCTTGTCCCTCAGACACCCGCCCCCAAGACACTGGAATTGGCGACTTAATGAACAGCTCCTCAGGGATCCCGACTGTAGAACTCAGATTGCAAATGCAATTGACGATTACATCGCCCTAAACAAGACAGATGACATCTCACCAGTCACACTCTGGGAGGCACATAAGTGTGTTATAAGAGGTAAATGCATCCAACTAGGCTCAAGTTTGAAGAAACGTAAAGCTGAGTGCATATCTGCCTTACTGTCACAAATAAAACAGTTGGAACTGACGCACAAATCCACACTCGCCTCGGACACATTTATAGAACTCCAAAAAGCAAGGCAAGCTCTTAATAGCCTACTTAGCGACGGCACACGCAGGGCTTTTCGTAAATGTCGACACACATACCACAGATGGGGCAACAAGCCAGGCAAACTTCTGGCACGCGCCCTAAGAGCCCAACGATCCCAGATTTATATTACCAAGATAAAAGATACCCATGATAAGATCTGTGCCACAGACACTGAAATGGCCCAAGCCTTCCAGGCATATTATTCGGACCTATACAATCTCACCTTGAACAGCTCACCCCCCACGCGTCTAGCCCACAAACAAGAGATCCTGAGATACTTAGAAGAAATTGACTTCCCAACCTTTTCGAACGACGCCATACAGGCCTTAGAAGCTCCTTTTACAGAGGAAGAGCTCCTACATGTACTTAAGACTACACCTAACGGTAAAAGCCCAGGCCCGGACGGCTTCCCTGTTACGTACTACAAAACTTACAGTGACAAACTAGTTCCGCTACTTCTACATGCATGTAACGCCATTTCATCAGAAAATGCCTTCTCCACCCAATCCCTTGGTGCCCACATAACCGTAATACCGAAAGAAGGAAAAGACCCAACACTCCCATCTAGCTACAGACCAATCTTCTTGTTAAATGTAGATCTGAAACTGTTCGCAAAACTCATGGCTAACCGCCTTGGGCCTCTGTTACCCGGGGTCATACACTCGGACCAGGTGGGATTTGTCCCACATAGAGAAGCGAGGGACAACACCACTAAAGTTATAGATATAATCGCCCACGCTCAAGCAACAAACACTCCCCTAATGCTTCTCTCCACTGATGCGGAGAAGGCTTTTGACCGGGTTGACTGGGACTTTATGGAAGCCATACTAAGACATCTGGGTCTAGGTCACACCTTTTTACAAAAGGTTCTCTCACTATACAGAGCTCCATCAGCACAAGTCAGGGTCAATGGAATCTTTTCAGAACCTGTAAAAATATCTAATGGCACGCGCCAGGGATGCCCGCTTTCGCCATTAATCTTCGTATTATGTATGGAGGCACTGGCGCGGGCGATTAGAAATAACAAAGACATTACGGGTCTACAGGTTGGCAACACAGACTACCGTCTTGCCCTTTTCGTCGACGACCTATTAGCGGCCATCACCAATCCAGTTGTCTCCCTACCCAATCTCATGACAGAGTTTGCACGCTTCGGCCGCCTGTCTAACTTCAAAATTAACTATTCAAAATCCATGGCGCTGAACGTCACTCTCCCCCCTGACACTGTCTCATTACTATCAAAATCGTTCCCATTTGTCTGGCAAACCTCCCACATAAAATATTTGGGTGTCCTGATACCGTCACAACTCGGCACAATGGTCGCTATTAACCATACCCCTCTTCTCCGCAAACTGAAACAGGAAATGGCGCATTTGGCTTACGCAGAGATTTTCCTGGCTTGGTCGCATTAATATAATAAAAATGAACATCCTCCCGAGATTACTATATCTCTTCCAAACTATCCCCCTGAAACTCCCTCCTCAGTTCCTAGTAAACGCTCACAAGGCTATAAGTCATTTTGTATGGAATGGGCGTAAGCCCAGATTTAGACATAACCACCTATTTCAACGTAAATCCAACGGAGGACAACAATTGCCTATGATCTCAACTTATTTCCAGGCCACGGTACTGCACCGAGTCCTGGACTGGACACGCCCTGGCCCTTACAAACAACAATGGGTAGAACTGGAAGCATCCTCAACAAATCTCAGCTTACACTCAATACCCTGGTCTCCGAAAATTAGGCCTGTATCGCACCCTACTGTAGGGCCAACTCTAGCCCTATGGAAAACTCTTCGCCACAGACCAGGGATATCCTCGAGGCTTACACCCTTTAGACCTATATTCGACAACCAACTATTTGAACCTGGGCTTAAGGGGGAATTAGCCGCAAGATGGAAAAAAGCTAACATAACTAGAGTAAGTCACTTGATTACGGGTGGTAAGGTCAAGCCTTTCCCAGAAATCCAAAAGAATGCAAATATATACGCAAACGATTATTGGTTTTACCTACAAATAAGACACTTCATTTCCTCTCAAAGAGAGTGGATTGATCTCCACAATGATCTTACTCCCTATGAGTCCATGTGCAACCAGGTAGTACCGCCCTCCCACACTTTATCAGGCATATACAAAATCCTGATACATGGATACTTCCCCGAGAGACCCTCCTTTTGTGACGCATGGGACAAGGACCTAGAGCAGAAAGGCATTCAAATTAACTGGGAAAAACAATGGGAAACGATGGCTCATTGTTCCACAAGCCTTGAAGTAGTAGAAACGCAATACAAACTACTGACACGCTGGTATAGGTGCCCGCCTTTGCTAAACAAATTCTACCCTTCGGTCTCACCCCTATGCTGGAGATGTGGTAAGGATAAAGGTACTCTATTGCACATCTGGTGGGATTGCCCATTGATCATACCTTTCATGAGCCTGTCAGCAATTATCATAGGAGGCTCAGTCCCACAAGGTCCAGATTTCTGGCTGCTCTCTTCCTCTAATATACCTCTGGCAAAATACAAAAAGTCTCTTCTGAAACACCTCAATAATGCTGCACGCGCTGTTATCCCAGTACACTGGCGCTCCGTTGACCCGCCAACAGTCTGGGAGTAGTTCCAGCGCATAGACTTCTATATGTCCATGGAAGACATTTTCTTTGCAGCACTGGAGAGGCACTCAGAATATACTTCCACCTGATTTAACTGGATAGAATTTAAGACCTCCGATACCTACTCAGCCTTTGCACCCCGTCCACATACTTTAACCTAATAACACACCACATTACTCTGAAACACCCACCCAAAGACTTTTACTTGGTACCTAATTGCTATTTCTCCCCAGCATACTATCTCCCCCCCCCCCCCCCCCTCTTTTCACTACCCTTGTCTCAATGTTTTAGCTCTTATTAGTCAGATACCTCATTTACTACTTATTGTAAACTTTTGATTCAGGTATAAGCTATAGAAAAGAGGTAACTGCTTTGTATGTAATTACTTCCACATACGTTATATTGTTTGTTTCCAGCCTAGAAGAAGTCTTAATCTAAGCAGGTGTTTCTTTGTAAGCTTTCTGCAACTATGACATAATGGAAACATGTTTAGATATTATTGTGATCCATGTGGACATTGTTTTGTTTTGTTTAATAAACTATAAATAAAGAATTTATAAAAAAAAATAATAGGGTCTGTACAATGAAAAATCGCATCGCATCGCATGCCTTAAGTAGTGGCATGCAATGAAAAAATCGGGCGCCCAGATAATACACAAGTACCAACTTTTTTTTCAAGAAAAACACCATGGAAAACTGGCTTATTCCTTAACTGGGGCGGGTTGATTTCAGGTAGTATTACTGGCATTGATTACACTGTCATGTGATCAGTCCATGCCTCCGAGATTGGAAATGCCCGAGTATGTGTGTGGGGGGGTGGGGCTAAATGTTCTTAGTCTCTTCTTTAGCCCGCCGCCTACACACTGTGGTGCAATGAAGTGGGCAGAATGTGATAGGTTCTGAGAAAGTTCTCTCACAGCTTCTGGAAGGCATGATACAATAAGTATGTAGCTGAGGCATGGGTGCAGTGAGTAATTCTCAGTCCCAGATTATAAAGATTTGTACCTGTAAATGTTCATTACAGTGGGGTGTGTCCCCATTATAATTGTCCACATTATTCACTATACACTCACTATCTTTAGAAATATGGCATTGGAAGTACTGTATATTTACTGTGATTTATTCAGTAATATGGTGCCAAACTGTGTCCTTGCAACCGTATACCCACTATAACTACACAACTTATTATTAACAGATATACTTATTCTCTCTTGGCTTTTCATGTTAATTTCTATTTATGAGGAGTATCCAAAATACATTATACAGTATGCAAGCCTATTCACAATGCTGGTAAAGATTGGAGACACCAGTGTATTTATAATGGGTGGAAAGTATGCGGTGAGGCCAGGACCCCCCACACCTTGCACCCATTTCTATCAATAATTACCCTCAGGTGTCTCTTTTAGACTCTCACAAAATACGCAGAAATACTAAATAAGGATTAAATAGGTATTATTTAATTCATTTTAAAATGTAAAGAAATCAACAAATTGAGGACATTTGTGGGAACAATAGTTTTATATAGTGAAAAAAATCTTTACAGGAGGTATCCAGTCAGTGACAAGGTTAATTCCCCATACAAATCAACACAAAAGCACCTCCGACTCAGACCTCCCTCCTGGTGGCTGGGAATGGGGTCACATGCGAAACGTCACAGTGACATTTAATAGGATGAGAGATTCAGAAAGTGAGCGCTTTGGTCAGAAATCTCCATTTTTTTTTAAAGCGGCAATCGTTTACACTGCAAAATCAAACTGGTTTTGCAGTGTAAATGATTGCTGTTTAAAAAAAAAATGGAGATTTCTTACCAAATCTCTCACTTTCTGAATCTCACATCCTATTAAATTCCCCCCACATGTGAAAGGTCTGCATGTGATGTATCGCATGTGATCCTGCTGTCCGATATAGTCCTGGGCGGCTCAGTGGGGATACGATGGCCATATACTGCTGCAAGACATCGCAATAGTGTATGGCCAGCTTAAGAACTATCCAAGCAAACTGCAAGATAGGCCATTGCACAGTGCCACTTCACGTCCCTGTATGCCAGCTGTACTTTAACTTTCAGCATTTGTTCTTATCTTGCATTTTTGTTCAAATTCTCTGTCCTACTCATGTAGAGATTTTCTTCCTAGCTTAATCGGATTCCCTCTACATATACAGATGTGCCCGCTGCCATCTGTACAAGCATCTCGTACACTTTAAAAAGCATATAAGTATTTTCTTATAGACAGAAGGTTAATAGAGGATTGATATAAACTTGTGTAGCAGTGACTGTTATTTCCACCATAGAACCTTTGCTACAAATGTCACCTGACAATATATACCTTGGCTATGCTGACAAGAACAGTGAGGCAACTAAGAAGTGCACGAGTATCGTGATCAAAAAGAAAGGAGAATGAACTTGGTTCAAATGGAACAAACCGCTCTTGAAAGAAGTGTTTTAGTGATTGGAAGACTTAGGAACCTTGTCTTCTGTGAACTGGAGCTCTCACATTGTGGAGTTAAGTGCTCCTGATTAAATCATTTCCAATGGGAAATGGCAAGAGTAGGAATAAAGAGAACCATTTAGTGTAATTCAACTGATAAAAAACTTTTAGAAATAACTCTCAACGTCAGTTAAAGAATAACGTCAGTTAAAGAATAGAGGCAAAATACCCTTGAGAAGTGACAAAAGAAAGACAAACAAAATAAATGTCACAGCACTTGAAAAAAGCAGTGTCAGGAAACCGTTAACAAACTCCGCTCCTGTGGCTGCAAACGACTGATAGTAGGACATAGTTTGTACATTGAATTCAAATACCGTGGTCGTCCGTTATAATGTAATTGCTGTAATTGGTTTAAAAAGAAACATGCCTTGTGCCACTGTAATTCTGTAGACAGGAATGAAAATGTAATTACAAAAATTCCTTTCTATTTTTACCTCCCAATTAGGCAAATAAAGGAGACTTTCTAACGCCCTCTGTATTGCTTTGTCTTTTTCTCCCTGCTGGAATGTATGATGTCTGTAGCAAATAGGATGGAGGAGACCGATAACTGGGTCTGTGATGTACTAGGGAATTAGGAAATGTTAATCCACAGTGACAATGCTACCTTAATGAAGTATCTATGGTGTTACTGCTGTACTGCGCTGTCTGAAACACAGAATTGTATTTTTCTAGCAATTTCCTATGTCTACTCAAGGTCATATGTTCAAAAATCTAGATATAAAAATAGATATAAATAGAAAAAAAATGATGATTTTGAAGGTGCGTGACAGCTGGCACCTACAGGGCAACGCAATGAAGCTCACGGTAATGCAGAAACGAGATTTTAGTCACCAGAGCAGCTGAGCAACTGCATTGGAATGGAGAAAGAGGGTCAGTAACTCTCTGAGGTGTTGACAATCCAAGTAAAGTTATATTTGGCTCATAATTATGCTTACATAATTCTGTCATATTAGGTGTGTTATATAATAAGCAGGAGACTAGGGTTGGAAAGCATTGAAAATTGTACATATGTCCTAATAAGTTAGTTTTCAGAAACTGTGTTATGTGCGGTCGTTGTGGCTAGCATGGCGCAGTTAGGGAAGGGGGGCACAGGACCCGGGTGGCAGATTAGAGGGGGGTACAAGGGAAAAGAAGCTGCAAGGAATTTGTAGTTAATCTTTTACTGCTCAAACTCTGAACAGTAAGAGATACACTACATATCCCAGGAGGCATTGTGCCCTTTCAAAGATGACCACCGCCAAAGCTCCATGGAGCATTGTGAGATGGAGTAAGGAGCAAAGTGCGGAGTGGTTGCTGCCGCGGAATGCTGCAGTCACTGTACTAGAGTCATAATAAGTATTCCCTGACAAACATAACTAATGTTCAATGCAGAAAATCTACCTCTGTAATACTACTTTCAGACCGCAAACCCGTGTCAAACCCTGCATTTTGAACACGGGTTTGTCCTTGTGAAGAGCCGTGTCAGACTCTTAAAACACCCCTTTCACACTGCACTTCAACCCGGGTTATCTTAGGATTGGTGCTTACACACTGAACCCGTGTCCGGCCTGCAAAACCTATGTGTGTCATTAAAAATTGACTTTTTTTCTGGCTCACAATGATGATGTCACAAAGGAAATAAAAGTGAGGGGCGGAGATTGTTCACAGCATTGCAGCAGCAGCAGCAGCAGCAGCAGCATGGCAGACTTCTCTGACCTCATGGATGTTTGTGCTTTTATTCTGTGTGATTCAGGTGTTAGCATGCAGCAGAGTGTCACACTGTGCAACATACTGTACACTTATTTCATGCTGAGGAAAAGTGCACAGTTCTGGGCAGAGATGAACAAAGAGCGACGCCTTTATTTGCGCAGGAGGAGAGCATTTATTTCGTCTTCAATGACGACCGCACTACACCTGAACACAGCATCAGCCAGAACATTGTGGGCCAGAGACCGGAGTCATGGGCAAGCTTTCATGCTAGCTGTGGAATCTTTCCAAGATGAACAGTGGATGGTTCATTTTCGAATGACACGTGGCACGTTTAAACACCTTCTGGATGTACTGAACCCTGCACTCACTTTGAAGACCACCAACTACAGGAGACCCATTGAGCCAAGCAGGAGGCTAGCCATCGCCTTGTGGTACCGCACACTGTCCTGCTTGTTTGGAGTTGGGATCTCTACAGTCTGCAGCATAGTCTACCAAGTCACACGGGCAATACTGGATACTCTCTACCAGCGGTCCATCTCCCTTCCAAAGGGACAGCGCCTAGAGGACACCATCGAAGGTTTCCGCAGGCGGGGGTATCCACAGTATGCTGGGGCCATTGATGGGACACATATCCCTATTATTGCACCCCGTGACAGCCCAGCAGACTATTACAACAGGAAGGGGTGGCATTCCATCGTTTTACAAGCAGTCGTGGATCACCAGTACTGGTAAGTTAGTTTTTTGCAGTGTGTGTCTGATGTTATGTGCATTTAAACCATTTTTCTAAACTAAACATACATTCCTTTTAGCTTCACTGATGTCTTCATTGGGTGGCCAGGCAGAGCACATGACTCCAGAGTCCTCGCCAATTCTGACCTCTTCCAACTAGCGGAGGAAAAGCAAGGTGGCTGGCTGTTCCCAAGAGAGGTAAGAAATTACACGTTTGTCAAGTTGTGGGGGAGACCAGTAAGTGAGCCATATGCGGCCCTCCACCTGCTGATGAACTACACATACTGCCATGCTTTGCCTTACATTAGGTCATACTACAAGTGGTGCAAGGAATGCTTGTATGTGTAGATCAACAACATCTGAAGGGTAACAATGGTGTAGGCCAGTGGTTCACAGCCTCAGTCCTCAAGGGCCCCCAACATGCACTGTTGGGGGTCCTTGAGTACCGAGGTTAAGAACCAGTGGTGTAGGCAATTTTAACACGTTACAAATACTTATCTTTTCCTCTTTGCTTACAGAAATCAAAGATTATTGATGGGGTTGAGATACCAGTGCATTTTTTTGGAGATGCGGCCTACCCTTTACGCCACTGGTTGATGAAGGGATTCACGCAACATGTGCAGTTGAGCCCTGAACAGATTGCCTTCACCCACACCTTGAGCTCTGCTAGGATGGTCGTGGAGAATGCATTTGGCAGATTAAAAGGACGTTGGCGCTGCGTCATGAAGCAAAATGATGTGGATCTTATGATTATGCCTGATGTTGTCGCAGCTTGTTGTGTACTGCACAACATATGTGAGGCTCGTAATGAGCAATTTCTCCCTGAGTGGGCTGTACAGGACTCTCCACTTGAGTACTCCTCTGTGGATGCCGCAGAGTTTGTTGGGGATGATAGCGGGAATGCAGAACAGATCCGCTCTGCTCTAATGGTGAATCTTCCTTCACTACTGTCAACATAAATGCAAATACAAAGTTGTGGTTTAAATATTAAAACAGCTTTATTCTGGTTCAAGCAGTGTACCCGTTTAAAATTGTGTACTTCAACACACGGTAAAACATGTAAAAAACTTTGTTGTAAACATATTACCATTTACAGGTAAACACACAAACACTATAGTGCAAGGAGCATCTTTGCCCCTAAAAACAAACATTCCTTGTTCTGGCAAGTGAAACTACAACTATAAAAAGTGCTGTTTACATATGTAAAAAACTGTAGGCATATAAAACAAAGTGCCAAGTTAGGATAAGTTCCTGTACACAGAGTATTCAGGAGGAGTTTCTACCCTTTCTGCCCTTTCAGGAGGGTGAGCATGGTCATACAACGGGCCAGGGTTATATGGGGGGTAGGGTTGATTTGGGTAGTGAGGTGCCTGTTGTATTTGTGGAACTGAGGGATGCCCTTGATTGCGACTGGCGAGTATTCGCTCAAGGAATCTTGCATCTTCTTGTGCGGACATTGCTGCGTCCATTTCCTGCAATTTTTCGCCAATGACATTGGCCATGACTCTGGCCATTTGTTCGTTTTTATTCACTCGCTTTCTTCTCGGAGGAACCGAATATACTAGAAAAGGGAGAAAAAAAAAGGAACATTACAATTAGCGGTACTCTTTACCTAGCACGGCGCCCATCGCGGGCATCGCGGGTACATTTATGTCTGGCCGCGACGCGACCGACGCGATGCCCGCGATTTCCCATTGAAACCCATGTTAAACATGGAAATCGCGTCGGTCGCGTCGCGGCCGGCCATAAATGTACCCGCGATGCCCGCGACGCGATGCTCCCGATTTGCCATAGGAATCAATGTTAAAAGGCCCGATGGACACGATTTTACTGTTAAATGCCTCAATGGACCCGATGTGGCCATAGGAAACAATGTTAAATGGGCCTTAGAGCCCAAATAGTTACCCTGAACTCTGAAATGGCCCCCCCAATTGTTTACGCCACCCCACGATCAACGTCAACCCGAAGCGTGGCGAGCGCAGCGAGCCCGCGAGGGGCGGCGGTACGCGTCCTCCGACCTTTTCATACCCCCACTATCCACGTCGGCGTGGAGTTGAGAATAGAATAGTGTGGCGAGCGCAGCGAGCCCCGCGAGGGGACGCGGATACCTTCACAGCTATACGCGTCCCCTCGCGGGCTTCACAGGTGTCCATGGCGACGCGGACACCTGTGAAGCCCGCGAAGGGACGCGTTTACCTGTGAAGGTATCCGCGTCCCCTCGCGGGGCTCGCTGCGCTCGCCACGCTTCGGGCTCGGTGGCTCGCCGCGCTCGCCACACTATTCTATTCTCAACTCCACGCCGACGTGGATAGTGGGGGTATGAAAAGGTCGGAGGACGCGTACCGCCGCCCCTCGCGGGCTCGCTGCGCTCGCCACGCTTCGGGTTGACGTTGATCGTGGGGTGGCGTAAACAATTGGGGGGGCCATTTCAGAGTTCAGGGTAACTATTTGGGCTCTAAGGCCCATTTAACATTGTTTCCTATGGTAAAATCGGGTCCATTCAGCCATTTAACATGAAAATCGTGTCCATCGGGCCTTTTAACATTGATTCCTATGGCAAATCGTGGGCATCGCGTCGCGGCCATCGTGTGCACATTTATGGCCAGCTGCGACGCGACCAACGCGATGTCCATGTTTAACATGGTTTTCAATGGGGAAATCGTGGACATCGCGTCGGTCGCGTCGCGGCCGGGCATCTTTAGCCCGCATACGACGCGACCGACGCGATTTTTTACCTCACGATGCCCACGATCAAGATCGTGGGCGCCGTGCTAGGTAAAGAGTACCCAATTAGCTTAATATTGTATTAACATAGCAGTGGAGATAGCAAACACGTGGTTGTGGTATTCGTCCACCTCCACAATAGCAACACTGCAAAAGATTACAATTATTTTTTAATAAATGATGTTGGAAAAATTTTCAGTTGGAAGATTCTTTGGTTGTCAGTGTGTGTATATGTATGTGTGTGTGTGTGTGTATATATATATATATATATATATATATATATACACACACACACACACACACAAACGATTGCACACACATACCCCCCCCCCCCCCCCCCACAAAAAAAATATCATGCTAACTTTTGGAGTACTTGTGGGTGTGAGTCTGCTGTCTCTGTGTTTGTGTGTGTGTGTGTGTGTGTGTATGTATGTATATATATATATATATATATATATATATATATATCTATATATATCTATATATATACATACACACACACACACACACACACACACACACACTCACTTCACTCACTGTAAAATAAATAGTGGCATCACACATTTTTTAATACATTTGTACTTACTGTTGCTGCGCAACGGTGGGGTCTGGCTATTTGGAGATGGCGTGGCTCCAGCCGATGTATTGACTCCAGATGAAGTACAGGCTACGGCCTGTGTCCCTTCTGCCGCTTCAACAGACGCACCGATACTGTCATCATGGCCCCCAGGATGTTGCTCCATGGTGTCTGCCGGGTCATCATCTATTAACAGTGGCGACGGTGGACAAGAGTCTGCAACGCTGCTGTTGTCATGGTCCCTCGCAGAAGCCTGGCTGCTTGAAGCAGATAAATTGGATGACAGCCTGACTGGTGTGGCTAATGCTGTGTATCCAAAAACACCTGCACACTGGTCATAGTGTTTCCAATCTAGGCGTGCCGCACCACTTTTGTGTCTGTTGTGGTCGTGTACCTTCATGAATTGTTTCCGCAGCGCCTTGAGCTTATTGACCACCTGTTGCTGTGTCCTTTTGTAGCCACGGGATGCCAATACCATCGCAATATTTTTGTAGACCACAGCGTCCTTTACGGTTCCGGTGATCTGTCTGCGGATCTCCTCGTCACCCCTAATGTTGAGCAATTCCCTCACCTCCTCATCTGTCCAGAGAGAGGACATATTGCTGTAAAGCAGGCTGTGTGGAATACACACTAGATTGCAGGCTGTAGAAGTGTGGAATACACACTGGACAAGTGTGTATTGCAGGCTGTACCAGCGTGGAGCAATAGGCTCCCAAAAATGTGGATTGCAGGCTGTAGAAGTGTGGAGCGCAGGCTGGGATGGTGCCTGAGTCCCGTGGTCCGCAGCTCCAGCGTGCTGCTTGTTGGTTTCCGGGGTCAGACTGCTGACCTCACAGGAATCCACCAATAGCGGCATTTCACAAACAGTAGTGTCGGATGACACGTGTCGGGGCCTTTCTGACCGCACGCAAACACGTGTTAGAGCCGTGTTCAACCCTGGTAAATACCAGGGTTGAAAAGCCGTGTTGCTGAACACGGGTTTTCTGAGTGTCGCGCTTTCATACCGCACCTTCACCCGTGTTTAAGCCCCGCGAACACGGCAATAACCCGTGTTCACAGTGCGGTCTGAAAGCGGTATTACTGTAGCAGCTCTCCGGTAAATCATAATGCAACATGTGACAGCTGTGTGTGATTGCTATCAGTTCTGGCCTAGTCTCCTTTGTATTAAAGGGCCACTTAGCCTAGCATAGAAAATACTTTAGCCAAAATAGTTACTAGTAACGTCCACAAATATACAGTATATGTAAATATATATATACTAGGTGATTCATCGCTCTTCACATCGTCGTAACGGGGTCCGCCCACTTAACATGTGACCGCCTTTAGTGTGTGAAATCTGGTTTGTATTATATGGAGGATTACCTATATTGGTACTATAATTAGAGGTTTCATTTTTAAGATGAAAAGGGCATTTGAGTGTGAAGAGGGTGTAGGTTATTTTGTTTTGGGGTTTTGGGGTGGGTTAAGGAAGGGGTTTGGGCATGTTGTGGATGTGTGAAAGGCCGGTGTAGTGTTGGTGGGGGAGGGGTTGTTGTCATGTTTGCGCAAGTGGATGGTGGGGTGCTTTGGGTAGGGGTGAAGGAGCGGGTGTGGCAATGTGGTGTGTGTTGTATTGTGTGTGGCAGAGGTGTGCAAGTTGGCGGGGGAGTGCTTGTGGGTGGTGTGGGTGGGCTAGTGGGAGGTGTGAGATAGTGTGGGTGGTGGAATTACACGTGTGGGTGGTGGTCCGTGTGGGTGGTGTGTGTAGGTGTGGTGCGTGGGTGCACCAGTTGCGAAACATGCATTTGCGGGTGTGCTGTGAGAAGTGTGTGGTGTGGTTGGGAGACAGATGGGTGCATGGGTAATGCGGGAGGGGGATGGGCGGGTGCAGTGTTTGTGCTGCTTGTTGCGGGGGGGGGGGGGGGTACTGCGGGATGGAAAGGGGCAGGTGCAGTGTTTTTTGCAGGTGGATGTGGGGGTGCTGCGGGTGATGTTGTAGGTAGGGGTGTTGTGGGTGTGTAAAGGTTGGGTGCAAGGGTGCTATGGGTGTGAAAAGGCATTTGGGGGTGGTGTGTGTTGTGAAGTGGCGGATGGGGGGATATTGTGTGTGGAGGAGTGTATGTGGGGTGCTTGGCCATATGGGTGGTGTGGGTTGGTTAGGTGTGGTGGTGCACCGTTTTAATGCGGTGCATTTAATGTGGTGCTGTGGGTGTAGTAGCAAGGGTAGTGTGTTTGGGCGAGGCATGGGTGCGTCGGCAGTGTAGGTGGGGTATGGGCGGGTATGGTGTTGCCATGGGTGGGTGCATGGATACTTTGAGTTAAGGAATTTGGGGTGGAGGTATGGCATGTGTATGTGTATTCGTGGCAGGAGGGGCAGGTGTAGTGTTTTGGCAGGTAGATGGGGGAGTGTAGTGTAGGTGTGGGAGGGGTGGTTGTCGTGGTTGTGCAAGTGGATGCGGAGTTCCTGTGGGTGCTGGAGGTGCGGGTGCGGTGGTGTTGCGTGTGTGTTGCAGTGGTGTAGGTGGTGGGTGGGGGAGGGTGCTTATTGGTGTGGAGGCAATGGTGGTGTGGGTCGGATGGGTGCGTTGGTAATGCGGTAGGGTTGTGGGCAGGTAGAGTGTTGTGGGGGGTTAGGACGTTTGGGTGTTGGAGTTGTGAGGGTGAGTGCATTAGTAGTGCGGTTGGGGAAGTGGGGTACATGGAGTGGCTGCAGGTGGGTTACAGTGTACAGTGTTAGGGGTGGGTGTTCTGCAAGATAGTTTGGATTTCGGAGGAGGGGGGTGTACATATATTGTAGTTAGGCTTGTGGGGGTGTACTGTATAGAGTGAGGTAGAGTTAGGGTGTGTGTGCTGTTACTAACCTGGGCTTAAAAGGAGGCAGCTTTTGGGGGACATGCCGGACCAATGAACTATTTCATCCTATGGGAACCTCCGCTTCCAGGTTCACTGCAGGCTGCTTCTCCCTTCTGTTCACCCTTCTGCCACTGGGACCTGCATTTCTTCTGGTCCAGTGGCAGGCACCCTGCTTGTGTCCTCTTCTGCTCCCTTTCATCAGGCCAGGCCGGCCTGACTCCTGTCATACATTCAGGGGCCGGCGCAGCAGAGAGCAGACACATGTGCGGGGAGGAAGAGACACTCTCTGAATACCTCTGCCAGCCTGCGCACACATACTGGCACTGTGCCAGTTAAGTTAAAGATTGAAGGGGGGTTGAGGCTGTGAGCAGCGTGTGCGGGGAGGGGGGGGGGGCAGTTGGGAGTCCCCCAACATGAGGAATAGACGCTGTGCGCATGAGCTATTCAGCGACGGAGTAGACAAAAAAAGGGATGTGACCCGGTGGGACATAATTTGCAAATGTCCCGCCTTCATTTGCATAGGCCATGCCCCTTTTTCGTTGTGAGGGTCCCGCTTCATATACAGAAGAAGTTGGGAGGTATGTGGCTGTGCCTCCCCATCACTGCATAATGTGTGTGGGCTGTGGGGATGTGTGCACATGATGGGGAAATTTTTCAGTTCCCTGCAGCAGCTGAGCTATAATGTTTGTGAGGACTGGAGTCTGTGTGTATAACTTCGCCCATGACTCCACCCAGCATTATACACACAGTCACAGACTGACAGTTCTGGCTAAATATATAAGAGATGTACAGTATATATATATATATATATATATATATATATATATATATATATATATATATATATACATATAAGATGTTGATGTCACTGAGCTTGGTACTGGTGGGTTGGCTGGAGTAAATGTAGCTGGGAGAATGTATAATCTTCTCATAGATGGAACTCCTAAGGTGTTGGCTCAACTCCGGAGGCTCGGAGTCTAACCGGGCAGTGGTTTTCACCAAGGACCCCCCGAAAGGGGATTTGGACTTTAGGGCGTCGCAGCCCTCCGCAGGAAGTACCTTAGAGATCTTGGGTGGCTAAAGTTACTGTGGCTTTGACTGTAGCAATGTTCACTTGGTAAAAGAACATGACTTGGAGAAACTGGAGCAGCACACTGGCCGTATTATGTAAACTGATGTAGCCCAACTGGCGAGATAACAAAAACTGAAAGTAGCTCACTTGTCGTAGAAATGTAAACTGAAGGCAGCCCACTTTGCGTAATAACGGGAACTGAAAGTGACACACTTTGGCGTAGAAACGTAAACTGAAAATGACCCACTTGAAATAATAACAGAAACTGAAGTACTGTAGCCCATTTTGACGAATTAACGGAAACTGAAGACTGCCCACTTGGCATAATATTGGAAACTGAATTAGCACACTTTGGCGTAATAACGGAAACTGAATTAGCACACTTTGGCGTAAACTGAGGAACAGAACTGGCAGCAGGAACCCAGAAAGCAAGGCTGGAGTGAACCTGCCTGGAGCATGCTCTAAGGACTCTGGGAATTTGTACCAGTGACAGGAAGCTCCAGGTCCTGGAGTCTTATACCTCCTGCAGGGCTGCAATTGGCAGAGGTCAGAAGAGACCCAGAAGTCGCACTCCCTCCCGGAGGCAAGGGAGACGTCACTGTCATCCGCTACCCACCAGAGTCCCTCAGCCACCCGCTGAAAAAGCAGAGGGACCAGAGTCGCCGGACAGGTAAGTATGGGAGCACCCTTCCCGGGCGACCCGTGACAGTAGAAGATATTGTACTGGTCAGCACCGGTCACACACTGGAAACGGGCATAAGGGGGTGTAACATGAATAAGGGGTACTACTGTGCAGTGTAATGTGAATATGGTTGCACTACTTTGTGGCATCATTTTATTTAGATTTTCATTAGGGAGGGGGGGGGGTGTTTATTGCCTTGCCACGGGTGGCAGAAATCCAAGTTTCGCCCTGTGGCTGGCTTTCGGTTGCTGCCTAGCAACTTAGATGCCTCAGATCCTTATTATCTGTATTCCAGCTTGTTGCTAGTGATTAGGACGCCGGCTTCTAAGTGCAACAATACATCTTGTTACCTGAAAGTGACTCTAGCTTGATTACTTCTGTGATTGGTCAGCATCCCTTTGATTAGGGATTCTGGGCAGTTCTCCGGTGAAATTTACTAGTTCCTGATTCAAGTGAGCTTGTCACATGGTCATTGTGCCCAGTATAGTTATTGGTTTCCCTGTTGGTTCACGTGTCCTGGTACCTTAGAATTATGTCCTGCAGCCTTGAATCATGTCTAAGAGCCAGATGTACTAAGCTTAAAAAGTGACAAACAGCCTGGAAATCAGCTCCTAACTTCCATGTCATATGCTGTGGTTAAAAAATTACAGATAGGAGCTGATTGGTTGGTGGTTTTTCACTCTCCATTTAATCACTTTTTAGGGCTTAGTACATCTGTCCCTTAGTCCTCTGTGTATTGTCCTTTCCAGATATGCATTTGTACCCTGTTGGAATATTACCTGTATCTGCTATCCTGTTTCTGGTCCTGATCCATGTCCAGGCTTCAGCCAAGTCTCTGTGGATATATGCCGGTTATAGCTCTGGTTCTGTGTACATCCAACCTGTGTGTCTTAGGTTGCCAATTGCAGCAAAGTACATTAATTTAATGTGCGCTGGGATTTTTTCCTGTGGGGAGAAATGTGGGGAAAAAGACCTTCTTGCACAAGGTGTTAGTAGAACTGGTATTGACACTGATCACAGTTGAAGCTTTGACACTGAATGATGATATTTTACCCCACCAACTAAAATTCCTCTAGAATTTTTAACAACTTCCTCCAATATTATGTTGTATGTATTAGGGTATTTAATCTAATTAAGGCAGTCTTGGATCATGCAAGGGAAACTAGTTATTCTTTGGTCCTAACAATGGTTTATTAAATTGCTTATGATGTGGACAATACACCTAGGCCCTTATTCAGATCTGATCGTAGAACAAATTTGTTCTCAAAATGGGCAGAACCATGTGCACTACAGGTGTGGCAGATGTAACATGTGCAGAGAAAGTTACATTTGGGTGGGGTGTGTTGAAACTGAAATCTAAACTGCAGTGTAAAAATAATGCAGCCAGTATTTACCCTGCACAGAAACAAATTTAACTCTCTCTATACATGTTACATCTGCCCCACCTGCAGTGCACATGGTTGTGCCCATTTTGAGAACAAATTTGTCCTGCAATCAGATCTAAATAAGGGACCTAGTGCTAGAAAGGCATTTAACAAATCACTAAAGCAACGATTCAGTAATTCTGTACGTTGTATATGCTTCTAAATGCCAGTGTGGAAAACTGTATGCTAGTTAATCTACAGGTCATTTTAGGACAGTTTCTCTTACAAAAAATAATTTGGTCCCAAACTTACTTGAATTGTGGAGCAAAGAGTCTCTGAATTTTCTTTACCCCGAGAATACAAGTTTCCTGTTGAAATTTTCTTCAAAAACTTTTCTTTCTTTTTTTTGCATACTCACCCTGCCCCTTACAAGGACCCAGTGACACTCTACAGTCTTGGCCTGCATGTGGGGCACACTCTACAGTCCTGGTGTACATGTAGTGCACACTCTACAGTCCTAGCATGTGGTGCACACTCTACAGTCCTGGTGTACATGTAGTGCACATTTTACAGTCCTGGCATGTGGTGCACACACTCCAGTCCCAGCGTGTATGTGGTGCACACTCTACAGTCTTGACGTGCATGTGGTGCACACTCTACACTCCTGGCGGGCATGTGGTGCACATTCTACCTTCCTGATGTGCATGTGATGCAAGCTCTACAGTCCTGGTGGGCATGTGGTGCACATTCTACAGTCCCAACGTGCATGTGGTGCACACTCTACAGTCCCAACGTGCATGTGGTGCACACTCTACAGTCCCGGCATGTATGTGGTGCACACTCTACAGACCTGGCGTGCATGTGGTGCACACTCTACAGTCCTGGTGTGTATGTTGTGCACACTCTACAGCCCTGGTGGGCATGTGCTGCACACTCTACAGTCTAGGAGTGCATGTGCTGCGCACATTACAGTCCCGGCATGTATGGGGTGCACACACTGTACAGTCCTGAAGTGCATGTGGTGCACACTCTTCAGTCCTGGCATGTATGCGGTGCACACTCTACAGTCCTGGTGTACATGTGGTGGCACTCTACAGTCCTGGCGTGAATGTGGTGCATACTCTACAGTCCCGGCGTGTATGTGGTAACACTGTACAGTCCTGGCGTGCATGTGGTGCACACTCTACAGTCCTTGTGTGCATGTGGTGCCACTCTACAGTCCTGCCCTGCATGTGGTGCACACTCTACAGTCCTGGCGTGCATGTGGTGCACAGTCTATAGTCCTGGCATGCATGTGGTGCACAGTCTACAGTCCTGTTATGCATGTGGTGCACACTCTACAGTCCTGTTATGCATGTGGTGCACACACTACAGTCCTGGCATACATGTGGTGCATGCTTGGAGAAACGTGCACCCACCCAGTGCAGCAGTATATAGTTCTCAGCCGGGTGAGATGGGAGGGTGGCATCTGGAGAGACTTTTCTCTGTCTCTAAAATGATATATGCTTCATATAAAAGGTTGCCCACTGAGTATGGTTGAAGCCATCTCTTCTTTACAGTCTGTGTCCTTCTACAAGGTTGTGATGGGCAATCTTTATGCAGTATTTTCATTTGCCACTTTCCATGAGATCAATTTTTCTTTAATCTACCCCCTACCGTCTAGATAACCTACAATGTGAACACATCTAATTATATATAGGAAACTGTCATATTATTTTGTAGTTAATTTAGGACATAACACATGAGCCGGTGGAGTGTATTATTTGTAACAGAGATTAAGCAACACTGGAGAGAGAGAGGGTCATACTATAAGATATACTGTATAACTCAGTGGGCTGCCCATCAATATCTGTATACCCAATTTACACCCACAAATAACGATCTAATGAACATACCTTGTGTTAGAGTACTATAAAGTGTAACAAAGGCTTAATTTTAGCTAAAGCAAGCATTTATTATTCAATTCCGAGTGATATTAAATAAAATCTTTAGCAGTTTAACCCCTTGACTGGTGGGTTTCCCTGGGGCAGGACAGACCTACCTGGGCAGATTTGTCCTGCCCCAGAAATTCTCACCACTCAAGCTGCAGCCGCTGATCAAACACACGAACGTCTGAGGGTTCCCGAGCGGCTCCGAGCAGCCCTGGTGTCGGTGTGAGGCAGCAGCAGGGGAGCCCCAGGGGTCGTACACCGGGGAGGTATGCAGTGTATGTGTGTGTGTGTGGGTGACGTGGGGGTTGTGTGTGCCCCTAGAGGTGGTGTGCCAGTGGTGCACAGCTGGAGGCACCACTGGCGCACAGCTACTTATCAGCGGCAAGCCCGGAAATTTTCCGGGAGAACACACTCCTACAGCACCGAAGTGCTTAAAGACCACAATTTAGATTGTTAACCCTTTCAGTGCCAAAGGGATTTGTCAAATAGGTGTGAAAATTGGCAAGGAAACCTTTTTAATGAAGCATAAAGAAAATGACTTTCACACAAAGGTTCCCCACCATGCCGCTGATCGGCAGATACATGACTTGTGTGACCCAGGTACCGACTACTATTTTCTGCACACTCTCACCCATGGGCGGATATATGAAACCTTCAAGAGAGAAATGTGGAGAAGTTGCCATTAGCAACTGATCAGTTCCTACTGTAGCTTTCACTGTCTATGAAATGATTCGCTTTACTCGCCATGCATCTGGCCAGGTGTCTTGCTGCCATGAGCACTTTACTGTTCCCATTCGGAGTCCACATGGATAGTAAAGTATGAAAAAATTATTAAAAATGTAATCATATAGTAAAAGACTCATGTCGAGTAGATTTGTGTTATCATTGTGCATGTCAACTTTTTCAAAATTGACCTTTTGGTGTCGACCTAGACATTGACATCGTCTGAATCCCAATTGGCCGTATGTATATTATATTCCAACCGACCAGCATTATACGTTATTTACATTCATTCATATGCGTGTTTTTATCCCATATACACTTATATAGGGGTACTATACAATCCTACTATAACTATAAAAATATTGCTACAGGAATCCCATTTTTTAGATATATTATTCAGGTAACAGAATTCCACTGTTATATCTAATATATTTTTTCTTACTGTACATAGTGAAGATTACATTATGAACAGTATTCAATGCCCTGACAGTGATTTATAGACGGTGCAAAAGTGCTGATAACTCACCGTCAGAGTATTCAACTCACTCCTCTGAGGTGAGGTTCACTCGCCGTTTCCACCTTGCTGGTTCCCTGAGGTGAGGTGGAAACGGCGAATGAGCTGCATTTGCGGCGGACCTTACCATCCAAGTAAACATCCTCGCCGGCCTCTAAGTTACTATATAGGAAATGGCAAATCTAAATGGGTGTGTTATAGCACACGGACAGTTGGGATCCCAGCACTCATTAGCCAGATGTCAGGATCCCGAGTGCCTGGACTCAGACAGCGGGGGGAGCACAACGAAGCCCCTTGCGGGCTCGCTGAGCTTGCCACGCTGCGGGCACATTTGCTCACTACGCTCACCACCAATTCTATTCTCCCTCTATGGGGGGCCGTGGAACCCCACGAGGGAGAATAGCCGGTGGCCGTCGGGATCCGAGTGTCTGGGTTTTAACAGCCGGAATCCCGACTGTCTGTCAGTCACCCGTCACCCAAATATATATATATATATATATATATATATATATATATATATGAGAGTGAAAGAGTTCAGGGTGCGCTAACAGTAATGTGATACAATTAAAGATATAAAATACATTTAATAAAAAGATGCCGCTTAGGCAACAAATGAATTACAATACATTGATTATGACAACAATGATTGGTTATTTCAGAATAAAAGTTTATATATACACACATAGAGAAGAAAAAAAAAATATATATATATACATATTTCACAGTTAACACTATTTATTATTCTTCTTATTATTAATAATAATAATAATAATTATAATAATAACAATAATAATGATGATGATTTGATCATTACAATTATTACACAACAAAAAGTTACAATAGAATTAGGCTCAACATAAAATCTCATGTGCTTTTTTCCAAGAGGGGGAAGTACTTGCATGTGAAGGAAAAACAAATGAACTTGGGCTAATTCAGTTTTCCATTGCCACCAGGCATTGCTGACTATGTGAAGGAAGATGAAAGTGATAGGGCTTTAAAGGAAATCCTAAGTGTTTAGAGCTGAACTACACACTGTGAGCCCCCACATCCTCCATAACTCTTACCCAGGAACAATTTAAACTCAAATAAAACAAATTTGAATCTATATTTCTGTGACTTTAGCAGATTCTGGGCGGGATGTTGTAACATCCGCGCCCATTATCGCTGGCTACCGCATTATTAATAACGGCATATGCTGTAACATATGCCATTATTAACGCAAGGGACAGCTCTTGCGATAAGAGCTGTCCCTTGCGATGCGGTGCCGGTGCTGGGCTTCCGGGTATGTGACCCGGGAGTCCATCTGCGCATGCGCAGAGTGACGCGCCGGCCGCAGGGCATGCTGGGAGGGATCCGTGACGGATCCCTCAAACAGCGCTGCGGTAAGAAGCCCATAGGCTTCTGCAGGGAATCTGAACAAGAGGAAAGAAAAAGAAATCAGCTTTGAATGGGGCGCACTCCTCACCCAAGATGTCTTTATTAAAGACTTTTTATAAAAACATACCTACTGTTAGGTGCATATTTTATTAGTGTATATTAACACGTTGACCTATCCGGCCATCATTTATATTTTGGGTTTTCAATTTTATTAATTGTATTCAACCTTTATATAATATATTCCCTTTGCAAGGGATAACACATAGCGAAATTATTAAAAACAAGTAAAGATATAGAAAAACAAAGAAATAGAAATTTAAAAAGTGTCTCTGTGACCTATTCGTAGCTGTATAGAATTTGCTTGTTGCAGCTATATAGTATCTGTGTTCACTGCGATTTGTAATAAAGAGAGTTTCTTACTCGTCTACCGTGTTTTGTATATTTGTTTAATGTATTATTATTGTTATGTATCCACTCCTCATTTGACTTATGATGTCATAGGATAGTTGTCCGATTGATAGAGTTGGTACACTTTATGTATGGGTATAATATTCACTCATACACAAATTTTAGGTGAAATGATTCTGTCTCAAAGTATGTATTAAATCTTCAACCTAGTGTATCAAGGATCACTTCTTCTGGATGCTCACAGATTTGCTTACTGTCTTAAAGTGTGATAATTGGTCTCAAACATCACGGGAAAAGGGGGTGCTTGCCGTTCAGCCCGGTACTCCCTTGTATGAGATGTCTAAGTGTCACTGGACAGGGATTCTTACATATGTGTTCACCAGTATGTTGGGGTCACGGTTACTCATGCATGTGCATAGAAACACCAGTGTGATTAAATGTGTTCATAAAGGAGGTTCCCCACAGTTCACCACTGTATCTGGGTGCGCATTATAGAGTAGATTTATTGAATGATATTTTCAAACAAGAAACGTAGTGTGGAACCTTGGCGTCCAGGCTAGGTAACCACACGATTCAGATCATGATATTATTGTGACTTCTCCTTTAAATACACACATTTATTGGTCCAACTTATTGGGTTAGATGTTATAGTAATCAGGCGTGCCCGTGCAGATAAATTTTGTATCCAAATGCACAAAAGTTATAAATAATTTACAACTGAGTTAAATTCTTATTTTTGCATTTAAGATATTTTAATTATTTTACATAAGGTGTGGTGTCCCTGCGTACACACCGGGAAATCACAGGATTGGACCGCAATTTATTTTGCGCAAATCACAGTGGGATTTCTTGCTTGTTTCATATGGACACAAATTAGTCAGTCTCCTTATGCGTTGTAAAGCAGGTATTCATTAGATCTAAATCTTATTGCCGCACACAAGTGTGGCTGTGGGTGTTTTAGTCACTTTATTGGAGCGTGCTCATGTAGATCTATTCACCTCATTGGTTCATACATATAAGAGACTATAGCAAGTCTTGAATGTGTAGTCACAACGATGTTTGTATACCATGTATCTTGCATGCAGTCACACCGCGTGTTATACCCGCGGTTGTCTGCCACAATATGCTGTCTCAATAACGGTTATTACTGTCTCTATCGTCTCAAGTCAGAGACTGAGTTTTTTCTCGCTGGCTTTTGTTGCCGCGATAATGGCATACACACCGGGAAATCACAGGATTGAGTCGCAATTAATTATGCGCAAATCAAAGTGGTATTGGTATCCACTTAATGATTTTCAGTTATCAAATGTGGGCATGAGTTTAGTCAATCCCCTTAAGCAATGTGAGGCAGGTAATCGCTAGGTCTGAATTTTTATTGCATTGCTGCGTACACATGTGGCAATCCACAGATTTAGTTATTAAGTCGGATCTGTTCATGCAGTATAATTATCATACTACTCGTGCATGAGGTGATACATGGATGAAAATAGATACAACTCTGTTCATTTCATTAGTAATATCAAAAATCTCTAAAGAAAAATTTCTCTTATCTTCTCCAAATAGTGTGCTGAGAACTGCGGCTGTTTTAATCACTTAATTGGAGCGTGCTTCACATAGATCTATTCATCCCATTAATTTATACATATATGAGACTATAACCAGTACTCATTATTAAATGTATATTCACATAGATGTTATTATACCATATATTCTTCACGTTATTCTGTGCCTTGCGTGCAGTCACACCGCGTGTTGTACCAGCGGTTGTCTGACGCTATATGCGGTCACAATAACGGCTGTCAGTATCTCTATCGTCTCAGATCAGAGACTAAGTTTCTTTTTGCTGGCTTGTATTGCCGCAATAGTAACTAATACAATTAGTAGATCAAAATATTTAACATGGGATGATATGTATCATGTAAGCAGAAGAACGATCGCTCCAAGCCAGAGAATAAATCTCCTTGGCCGGCGTGTGCTGCCTCAGCAGTATCAGGTACAAATGCGGATAACCGCCCCAAGCCAGAGAATAAATCTCTTCGGCTGGCGTGCTTTCTTCCCGCAGTATCAGACACGTTAGTGGAGCTAAATCAATATCACAGAATAATTATACACCAAACGGACATACAAATGAACACAGAATTTTTGCTACTAGGTCACAGAGTGAATGCCGATGCGCATTTCGCTCAGTAGCTTTTTCGAGGCTGTCACCTAGGTATCTGGCCCGCCTCCTTTGAGCTTTATTTATGGGAATTGGTCTTGTGGGGGCGTTTCTGCACTTGGACCAATGATAGTTTTTTTCTGGGTTTTTCAAATTCATCAGAGTGATCTGATTGGTAAGTATTTGATTGGGAATAAATGTCATTCATTCCAACTTGGAGTACTGTATTCTCCCATATTGTTTGCATCCTACATCACCGTATTTGTATCATATATGGTGATGTTTATTTCGAGTATTGGTATACCAGGAATTTTTTATTTATTTATTCATTCATTAATCAGTTTATAATTATCTGGTCTGTTATAAATAAATCCGTGGTTATGTCCTTTTTATAGCTCATTAGTACAGATTATATAACAGTTCCTTATTTCTGATGTTGCTGGGACATAGTTTCATTCTTGCGTGTTGGGTTTATATTCTCAACAGGTAAATGGGAGAATTTATTGATTTATTGATAAATCATGTATTTTATTTTATTGTATTAACTTATTGCTCTCATGTATTTAATGATGCTATTATTATTATGTTGGTTCCAAATCTAGTTAAATGGAGGAATCTCCGTTTATATTTAGAACAATCCTAGGAGTTGTGATATCCATATGTGTGTCAAGTGAATTTAATAGTATAAATAAAATAAATAAATATAGAGTGGATTTTATATGTTTATTATTTGATATTTATTAAGCAGCCTACTAGTGAACAAATATAAGTGCAAAAATTAAATGTGTTAGAAAATAAATTATTAAATACTGAAAAATGCAATCGTGAATAGTGCAAAAATTGCTGTGCCATATGATATAAAGAATATATATTATGATTAATAGATTTTGTAAATTTATATGGGCTTTTGCTGGCGATTCCCTCCGCAGCGCTGGCACTGCGGAGGCGCCATATAGCATATGGAAATGCAGTAAAAAAAAAAAAAACTGGGTTTTTACCGCATTTCTGCTTTACAGAATCTCCCCCTCTGTGCGCTGTGTTGGACTGCGGAATGGCAACAGTAAAGCCATCATAGTCATGTATTATTGATTTTTATAGTCTTTTAACTATATAGATATGTAGAATAGAGTAGAATCAACTTTATTGGCCATGTGTGCTTGCGCACACTAGGAATTTTTTGTGGATTACAGTGCAGCATCAAGCAGGGATGAAATGGGGTGGGGAGACATTACATACATTCCATTGAGACAATTATACACGTTACATTGAGAGCATATTGACATTACTTGCGGGTATTCACATGCCCGCCGAGCTGAACAGCGACTAGGCAGCCATCAGCGGCGCCACTGGTCGTTGCAGCAGCCAGGTAGGTAACAATACAAGCAGGGACAGCACAGTTGTCGCACAGGGAACACATACCCGCCGAGCTGCACAGCGCCTAGGCAGCCATCAGTGGCGCCACTGGTCACCGCAGCAGCCGGGTAGGTAACAATAGAAGCAGAGACAGCACAGTTATCACAAGGGATCACATACCTGCCGAGCTGCACAGCGCCTAGGCAGCCATCAGCGGCGCCACTGGTCACTGCAGCAGCCGGGTAGGTAATAGTAGAAGCAGAGACAGTACAGTTATCACTCAGGGAACACATACCTGCCGAGCTGCACAGTGCCTAGGCAGCCATCAGCGGCGCCACTGGTCACCGCAGCAGCCGGGCAGGTAATAACAGAAGCAGAGACAGTACAGTTATCACACAGGGAACACATACCTGCCGAGCTGCACAGTGCCTAGGCAGCCATCAGCGGCACCACTGGTCACTGCAGCAGCCGGCAGGTAATAATAGAAGCAGAGACAGTACAGTTGTAGCAGGGACAGTACAGTTATCACACATGAGACACGGGATACATATTTGCTGAGCACAGATCCTAGGCAGCCATTTGCGGCGCCATCTTGAAGGCCTCACCAGGCCATCCTCCTGAAGGGAGAGTCAGTGCAGGCAGCTGCCGGGGGAGGGGGAGAGAGAGAGAGTCCATGAGGCTGGGGGGGCTGGGGCTGGAGGGGGGGGGGAGAGTCAGTGAGGCCAGGAGCCTGGGGCCTGGGACAGACAGTGAGGCCTGTGGCCTAGGCTAGGCCCTCTCTCTGGAGCCATACCTTCTCCCAGGCAGCCAGTTCATCCAGAGATCCATGAGGCTGGACGGGCTTCCCAGTGCATCCTAGGGGTCGCAGCCAGGGTCTGCCTGGAGTCTCTGCCGCAGTGCCGGGATCATCCACTGCAGGCCAGGGTCCTCTTCTGTAGGCCCGGATCCTCCACTGGGGCCGGGACTCCTTCTCTGCTGTGGCGGCTGGATGTAACATGTGTCGCATTTTAGGTTTCCGTCTCTGCTGTGGCAGCTGGGGGTCCCGCTGGCACAAGGGACCGGCAGCAGGGCCTCATGCCGGCGGCATAGTGTAGTCATCTGGGCGCCGTGACTGTGGGCGCCATCCGTCTCCCCCCTCCATGCACTCCCGCCGGGGAACGCCGCGACCAGCGCCGGGGGAGCACATCGACTCAGTGATCAGTGCTCTCTCCATCTCCCCCGTCCCCCCGCCGTCACCCGCACCTTCTCCATGGGCCGGGGATGGGAGCTCCGTGGATGGACACCGGAGATCTCCTGCATGCGACCATCCCCGGCCCCACCGGAAGTATATGTAGTCTACTTCCTATATTTAACTGCCTTAAAATATCTACAATAAAACTCTGCTGTCTGCCCTCATGCACAGGGCCAGATAAAGGGGGAGGGGGGGGACAGGGGGTCATTACCCCTGGACCCCCCTCTATCTACTCTATCTAGGGCCCCCCTGTTGTTGGCATGTATTTTTATCTAAACATTTTGTGCATGGGAGTGGGGTAGTGATGCAGTTTCACCTATCTGCCAATGTGACAATGATTAATGTGTTAGAAGCTGCACGGGGAATCCTCTCGCATCCCCGGCAGCCTCTGGGCGGCACGTCCCGGCTGTTGCTAGGCAGCCGGGACGCCGCCGCGTCATTAGACGCGTACTTCCGCCCGGCAGGGACGCGCTGCCTGCTACTGCAGCGCAGCCCCTTCCTCCCTTACCGCAGCGGTTGCCTAGGCGACGGGGGACGCCAGGCAGCCGCGGGTAGGAGGGGGTGTGCCGCCATGGCTGACGTCACTCTGGCGCCTTATTTAAACCTCCGGACCAGGACAGTCAGCGCCGGTTATAGTTCCTTGCTTGGCGCTTGGAGTGTTCCCGGTTCCTGGCATCTGTCTCCTCGTGTTCCCATTCGGTTGCAGTACCCTTGCCTTGTGTCATCAGCGTTCCAGTGTCGGTATCTTGGAGATAGTCCTGGCTGCTCGTTATCCTGGCAATCAGCCTGCGGTGGTTCAGATAAGTTTGAAATTTCTCTCTTCTCTTATCTGCCGAACAGTGTTTATATTATACCAGCTTTTGTGTATTGTTACACCTATCAGGATTTATATGATACCAGCTTCTGTGTATTGTTACACCTATTAGCATTTATATTATACCAGCTTTTGTGTATTGTTACACCTGTCAGGATTTATATCATTCCAGCTGTTGTGTATTGTTACACCCATCTGTACTTAAACGGGGCTAGCTCTAGCACCTTTTGTAATTCGGTACAGTCTAGAATCATTGCCAGTTATTGGATACAGTCTGACTTCTGGGCACTGCCTGTTCCCAGGGGGATCCCGGTTAGCCTGTGGCACGTACAAGACCTCTTAAAGGGCTGGGTGCACCTCACCGGTTGGGTCTAGCTAGTTTTCCCCTTGTACACCTCTGACCTTGGCGGCCGCGTTGTCACTCATAAGACCAGGTGGCATCGGGGTTGGAGCCTGACTAACGGGCTCCTTCGGACGCGGCTATTATTGGTGAAGCCTAGCACCGCACGCGTCCGCCAATTTCACTGGGAATCAACGGAGTCAGGTTCGGTGAGGTCACCCGAGACCCTAACATTATAACCGGCCCATACTACACCCCCAGACCCTTATCTTGCTCCTATGGACCCAGCTCAGCAAGCCGCAGGCCACGCTCTGGTGGGGCAGATGCATACCCTTACGCAGAAACTCCAGGAATTGACTCTTCGGGTTAATTCACAAGAAGAACGGGTTCAGGGGGCATTAGCCTCGCCTAGGAACCTCGAACCCAAGTTGAGTCTCCCTGACCGTTTTTCTGGGGACCGGTCTCAATTTTTTAATTTTAGGGAGTCGTGTAAATTATACTTTAAGCTCCGCCCGGTTTCTTCTGGCTCTGAAACTCAGCGGGTGGGGATGGTTATTTCCCTGTTGCAAGGGGATCCACAAACCTGGGCTTTCGGATTACCTGCAGCATCTTTGACCCTTGCCTCAGTAGATGCCTTCTTCACTGCTATGGGGATACTGTACGATGACCCAGATCGGGCCGCTTCTGCAGAATCTAATCTCAGAGCATTACGGCAGGGTCGGGGCAATGCTGAAGCATACTGTACTCAGTTCAGGAGGTGGGCCATAGATTCAGGTTGGAATGACCCCGCGCTGCGTAGTCAGTTTAGAATCGGCCTATCTGAAACCCTTAAAGATGCCCTGGTACACTACCCCACTCCCACTTCACTTGATGGTCTTATGGAACTAGCCATCAAGGTAGATCGGAGGTTTCGTGAGCGTCATAGAGAGAGGGAATTTGGGGTACTTCCCTCATCTCCGCAGGGAGAGGTTTCCGAATTGACTGGGGAAGAGCCCATGCAGATTGGAGCCACCCGTTTGTCTGCCGCAGAAAAGAATCGCAGGAGGCTCAAGGGTCTCTGTCTGTACTGTGGGGGCCAGGGTCACCGTGCTGCTGTCTGCCCATTAAAGGCGGGAAAAGACAGGGCCTAGGTGAGTCCGGGGGAACTCACTTGGGCCTATCTCGATTTTCTCCCATAGACTCTATACTTATTCAAGTATCTGTCTCTAGTGGTAACCGTACCATCAATATTGCCGCCTTTATTGACTGCGGGGCAGCCGGTAATTTTATTGACGAAGGCTTGGTTAGTTCACTGGGGCTCAAGCCTATTCCCTTGGTCAATACTTTGTCGGTCTGTGGCTTGGATGGTCGCTCATTAGTTAACAGTAAAATAACAGCATGCTCCCCCACTCTTCAACTCTCAGTGGGGGCTCTTCACTCTGAAGAAATTTCATTCTTTCTGTTCCATTGTCCACTTACGCCACTCGTTCTGGGGCTACCATGGCTTAAAAAACATAACCCCAGCATTGATTGGACCACGGGGGAGATTACACGTTGGGGGGCCTCTTGTTCTGGTCATTGTCTTTCTCTTCCTCTTCGTGTTGTCCAGTCTGTCCTTTCTTCTCTTCCGACGCCCTACAGAGACTTTGCCGATGTCTTTTCCAAAAAAGAGGCGGAGTCGTTACCCCCTCACCGCTCTTTTGATTGTGCCATAGACTTAGTCCCCAATGCCAGATTACCCAAGGGACGTCTATATGCCCTTTCCGGCCCAGAATCCCTGGCCATGGATTCATATATTAAAGAGAGCCTTGAAAAGGGGTTCATCCGTCCCTCAAAATCTCCGGTAGGCGCAGGGTTTTTTTTTGTAGAGAAGAAGGATGGTTCTTTACGTCCTTGTATTGACTATCGTGCTCTGAACAAGATTTCTATCAAGAATTCCTACCCCTTACCACTCATCTCAGTATTGTTTGATCAAATTCGGGAGGCAAGGGTTTTCTCGAAGATTGATCTTAGAGGGGCGTATAATCTTATTAGAATTAGAAAAGGGGACGAATGGAAAACCGCCTTTAACACTCACACAGGCCACTACGAATATCTTGTAATGCCGTTCGGCTTGGCTAATGCTCCTGCAGTTTTCCAAGATTTCATCAACGAGGTTCTGCGACCTTACCTGGGTCTATTTGCTGTAGTCTATCTTGATGACATTTTAATTTTTTCCAAGTCTCTTCCTGATCATCGGCAACATGTCCGGACAGTCCTCCAGAAGTTGCGTGAGAATCAACTTTATGCCAAACTGGAAAAATGTGAATTTGAGGTTGGTCAAGTCTCTTTTCTTGGCTATGTCATCTCTCCCAAAGGTTTTTCCATGGATCCAGGTAAGGTCCAGGCCATCCTCTCCTGGGCGCGTCCTACTAACCTCAAGGCAATTCAAAGGTTTTTAGGATTTTCCAATTATTATCGGAAATTTATCCGTTCCTTTTCTGATATTGTCGCTCCCATTGTAGAATTGACCCGAAAGGGTGCAGATCCAGAAAATTGGTCTCCACAGGCCATCGAATCTTTTGACAGGTTGAAAGTAGCCTTCAGTTCTGCTCCTATTTTGCTTCATCCGGACCCCAGAATTCCTTTCATTGTTGAGGTCGATGCTTCGGATGTTGGGGCTGGAGCGGTTCTTTCCCAACGAAAGGACCATGATCAAAAGATTCATCCCTGCGCTTATTTCTCTCGCAAGTTTTCCGCAGCTGAAAAAAATTATGATGTCGGTAATCGCGAGTTATTGGCCATAAAATGGGCTTTTGAGGAGTGGCGGCATTGGCTTGAAGGTGCCAAACACTGCATCACCGTCATCACTGACCACAAGAACTTAGCGTACATTGAGTCGGCCAAACGTTTAAACCCCCGGCAAGCCCGATGGGCGTTGTTCTTTACCAGATTCCATTTTATCATTACTTTCAGACCAGGCCCCAAGAACATCAAGGCTGACGCACTATCACGCAGTTTCCAGACTTGTCAGAGTGCCGGCCTGGGGGAAGCTCCCATTGTTCCGCCTTCTACCATTTTCGCTGGGCTGACCCAGGATTTGGCCTCCCGTGTTATTGCTTCTCAACATTCTGCTCCTCAAGAGACTCCACAAGATCGTCTCTTTGTCCCCAAATATTTACGAGACTTAGTTCTCAAGGACTTTCATTCCAGCAAAATTTCTGGTCACCCTGGCATTACCAAAACTCTGGAACATTTGTCCAGAGCAGTCTGGTGGCCCACCATGAAACAGGATGTCGTTCAGTTTATCTCTCTTTGTTCTATTTGTGCTCGGCATAAATCTTCCAGAGGGTCACCAGTGGGTACACTTCATCCTTTGCCCATCCCAGAAATACCGTGGTCCTGTATTTCTATGGACTTCATTGTCGACCTTCCTCCGTCTGCACATTATACCACCATTTGGGTTACTATCGATCGATTTAGTAAAATGGCACATTTTATACCATTGCATAAGCTTCCCACGGCCAAAGAGTTATCACAATTGTTTATCACCCATATTTTTAGACTTCATGGTCTTCCTGTGGATATTGTTTCGGACAGGGGGTCTCAATTTGTGGCCAGGTTTTGGAGACACTTTTGTTCTTGTCTAGGTATACAGGTCAGTCTCTCGTCTGGATACCACCCACAGTCCAACGGACAGACTGAACGGGTCAATCAGGCCCTGGAGCAATATTTACGTTGTTTCGTGTCCAAATGTCAGAGCAATTGGGCAGAGTTGGTGCCATTGGCCGAGTTTGCCTATAATAACTCTTATCATGTGGCCTCCAAGAGTTCGCCTTTTTTGTGCAATTATGGATTCCATCCCAAATGTAACTCCTTCAGTGTTCCCAATGTTCCCTCTAGATCTCCTTCGTCCACGGTGTCCCTCCTCAGGAAATCATGGCAAAAGGTACATCTTGCGCTCAGACAGGCTTCTGCATGCTCTAAGGTCTTTTTTGACAGACATAGGAAGCCTTGCTTGTTCAGAGTAGGGCAGAAGGTTTGGTTGTCTACTCGTCATATCAAATTACGCCAGAGATGTCCTAAATTGGGACCCAGGTTCATCGGGCCTTTTCTGATTACAGGACAGATCAACCCGGTAGCATTCAGATTACGTCTCCCCAGAACATTACGGATCAATAATGTTTTTCATTGTTCCCTTCTCAAGCCTGCCTCGAGGACTTCTCACTCTGGGTCTACACAGAACCGTAAACCCATTGTCGTTCAAGGGCATAAGGAATTTCTCGTGGAACAAATATTAGACTCCAAGTTCGTACGGGGTCAACTTAAATTTCTGGTCCATTGGAAAGGTTTCGGTGAGGAAGAAAGATCCTGGGTGCCCGAGCGATTCCTGCATGCCCCCAGGCTCAAAACTGAGTTTTTCAAGAAATTTCCGTCCAAACCAGGGTCAAAGGGTTCGGTGACCCCTCCTCAAGGGGGGGGTACTGTTAGAAGCTGCACGGGGAATCCTCTCGCATCCCCGGCAGCCTCTGGGCGGCACGTCCCGGCTGTTGCTAGGCAGCCGGGACGCCGCCGCGTCATTAGACGCGTACTTCCGCCCGGCAGGGACGCGCTGCCTGCTACTGCAGCGCAGCCCCTTCCTCCCTTACCGCAGCGGTTGCCTAGGCGACGGGGGACGCCAGGCAGCCGCGGGTAGGAGGGGGTGTGCCGCCATGGCTGACGTCACTCTGGCGCCTTATTTAAACCTCCGGACCAGGACAGTCAGCGCCGGTTATAGTTCCTTGCTTGGCGCTTGGAGTGTTCCCGGTTCCTGGCATCTGTCTCCTCGTGTTCCCATTCGGTTGCAGTACCCTTGCCTTGTGTCATCAGCGTTCCAGTGTCGGTATCTTGGAGATAGTCCTGGCTGCTCGTTATCCTGGCAATCAGCCTGCGGTGGTTCAGATAAGTTTGAAATTTCTCTCTTCTCTTATCTGCCGAACAGTGTTTATATTATACCAGCTTTTGTGTATTGTTACACCTATCAGGATTTATATGATACCAGCTTCTGTGTATTGTTACACCTATTAGCATTTATATTATACCAGCTTTTGTGTATTGTTACACCTGTCAGGATTTATATCATTCCAGCTGTTGTGTATTGTTACACCCATCTGTACTTAAACGGGGCTAGCTCTAGCACCTTTTGTAATTCGGTACAGTCTAGAATCATTGCCAGTTATTGGATACAGTCTGACTTCTGGGCACTGCCTGTTCCCAGGGGGATCCCGGTTAGCCTGTGGCACGTACAAGACCTCTTAAAGGGCTGGGTGCACCTCACCGGTTGGGTCTAGCTAGTTTTCCCCTTGTACACCTCTGACCTTGGCGGCCGCGTTGTCACTCATAAGACCAGGTGGCATCGGGGTTGGAGCCTGACTAACGGGCTCCTTCGGACGCGGCTATTATTGGTGAAGCCTAGCACCGCACGCGTCCGCCAATTTCACTGGGAATCAACGGAGTCAGGTTCGGTGAGGTCACCCGAGACCCTAACATAATGGTGCTGAGCATCAAGATCTAAGGCACACTGACTGCACAAGTATGCAGTGCATTACTGGGAGTTGACTAAGTGCAGTAAAAAGTCCAGGGAAAATAATGTGTTTTCAGCTGGCACAGAAGAACTGGAAACCCCATAGGATGTAACAAGGGCTACGGCAGGCAATATATATATACAGTAGAAGGAAAAAAATCCAGAGCTTTTTTGAGAAACATTGGGTGAGATTTAATAGGATGAGAGATTCAGAAAGTGAGAGATTTGGTGAGAAATATCTAGTTTTTTAAAGCGGCAATCATTTACACTGCAAAATCAAACTGGTTTTGCAGTAAATGATTGCCGCTTTAAAAAACCTGGATATTTTTCACCAAATCTCTCACTTTCTGAATCTCTCATCCTATTAAATCTCACCCATAACATCATCTCTAGATGACATTATGTACTTTCTTATTTGTTGAGGAAAGCAGGGAAGAGGCTTGTTCCCTGCTCACTCATGGCTGCTTTGCTCCGACATCACCAATGCTGATCTGTGCATACACATTCCATGCAAACTTATCCCGCAAATGCGAAAGATGGCAGCCGTTTACCGCAGGGGCTGCCCCTGCAATTAGGTATGGAGAAAATAACAAAGCAAAAAGCTGCAAAAGTTTGGTGCCGCTTTTGTTTTTTGTTTAATAAAACAGCCAGTATTTTTCCTGCACAGAAACAACATAACTCAACCAAATCGAATTCTCTCTGCACAGTTTACATCTTCCCCACCTGCAGTGCACATGGTTTTGTCCATTTGAGAAGGAATTTGCCTTTGGGAGTGAACCAGCATAAGGACCAAAGTGGAGATAAAGTAGAAAGTGATAACCCACCAGCCAATCAGTTATGTTTGAAAAATTACAGTAAGGAGTTGATTGGCTGGTGCTTTGATTGGCTCTTCCCCAGGCTTAATACGTCTGCCCCATTGTTTGAAATGTGACAAGCAAATAAAAATAAACATAACAAAGGATGGGAAACCTTTCTAGGAGGGGATACACATAAATAAACTTTCTAAGGGGAATAAACATAAGGATTATGTTTAATCTCAGAGGAGCATACAATGTTCAAGGCAATGCCATTATACTGTATGCTATAATGTGACACAACCACAAAGCCTACATAAATCCTGCAGTATCTAAGGGCATTCAAAGCAGTACCGGACAGCTATAAAAGGACCCAACCAATAGGAAAAATTCAATAGCGTAATCCTGATTTGTTTTAGTATGGCTATGGATGGTAACACACAAAAACATTGATCCCGATTCAGATCTGCTTGCTGGGCTGCGAGTTTTCGGAACTCGGGGAGCAGGTAAACGCTGCCCCATGCCGCCCTGCATTAAAGAAATTCCTACCATGTGCACAGCTGCTGATGACATCAGCGGCTCTCCCTCCCAACAGCCATAGAAGGCTAGCCTTTGCTGACTGTCTTCGTACAGATAGCTTGCGCATGCACACTGCGGGCCGTGTGCATTTGAGGTCGTTGGATAATCGCAGGTCTGAATCGGGTCCATTGTTCTATAGGAAACTAGGCACCCACCTTCCATTTCCATAGTGTGAAAGGAACATTATAACAATAGCACTGATAGATCCACATCAGTCATCTTTGTGCTTTATGCAGCTTCCATTGATACAGAACACAGTGCACAGTATGCATATATTGACATTTTCCTATTTATTTATTGTTTACCCAATATTAAATAGGTATGAATATATTAATGTAAAATACATCAAATTAATAAATTCACCATAATTCTGTGAGCAGGAGGGAACATGAAAGGACCATAATAGCTTTATCATTTCATTTACATCAAACATCCTATATTATTGCTTAGCAGAAAAAAGATTTGGTTCTTTTAATGACATGTACTGTATATGAAACTCAGCCAAGTACAATAATAGGGTTCTACATTTCCCACCGATCTAACAAATACCTTTATCTCAGTGTATAAGACTAAATATATCAAGTAATATCCAAGCACAGGGGTTTATTCAATGCTTTCTGCAAGCTATAACAGCGAGCAGGGTCAGTATTCAACTGACCTCCTGCCACATGTCGTTTCCCCCCTCGCTAGGTTTTTGGAGCGAGGGGGAAATGGCATATGCAGCCGCTAAAACAGTGAGGCTGACGGCTAAATGCAGCAGGCTCCATGCATTAGCCGCAAGCCTTGCGGTTTGGAGGACAGCGAGGATCTGACAGCGAGGATTTCCCTGACACGTTGAATAGAGTGAGCGGCCGGCGCAGGGGTTAAACAGCATTGATCAAATTTTCAGCGATCCCCGCCGTTCAACCCCCGTCGCCGGCCGCATTGAATACACCCCACAGTATCTATCAATTATTTTATATATATATATAGAGAGAGAGAGAGAGAGCACAGGGGTCTAACACTGAGCCAAGCCTCTAGGGTGTTTGGCCACACCCTCTCTGGTGCCTTGCCACACCCCTTAAACATAGTCCCCTACCACTGCATGCTCCAGTCTGACACTGGAAAGTTCTGACATCAGGTCATTGCAATTTCCTGCTTTGTGGTCCTTACTATGATGCATGGGAATAGAAATCTTAGGGCTTTACCTACAGTATGTGTCTAATTATATTCACCACAACCTTAACTAGACATTTGGTTGCTCTGTGCCAAAAAAAAAGAATTGGTGCCCCCTCACCCCATAAATTTTAAATAGGAACAGTGTGCACCGAAGGTGATCGCCAAAAATATAAGGCTGTGGCTTTATGGGGAAAATAGCACACCCACAGAATAGTACCAATTCACACACTTAGTACACAGTAGTGTCGATTAGTCACATTAAACCACAAAGGAGTGTCCATTATTCAAATGGTACCACACAACAGTACTCCATATACACTTTACGCCACAGAAGAGCCCAGGGCTGGTGTAGGCAAAACTTCAATCTACTCCCCCCGCCCCCAGCCTCACACTGCCACCAATACTCACTTTCCATCAAGTGAAGTGGAGGTGGTGTCTTAGAATTTCAACAGCCACCATCTGTATTAAGTACAACAAGGATGTCTTCCTCATAGGCAGTCTTCATTTAGTGATAAGCAGACTCAGTGGTGCTCCCTAGATGGTATTCAGCAATTCTTATATCTCCTGAAAGATCTAGCATGTGTCCTCCAAATAACGCTGCCAGCGACAGGCATTAATATTGTGCACATGCAGGACGTCTCTGGGCAAGTACATGACAGCTTCACTCTGCAAAAGTCCCTTTGCCGGCGATAAGGGCAGTTTCACACCCCAACTATAGCTGTCCAGAGCGATACAGGGGCCAATAGTGACAAATATAGTTTACAGCTGTTTGTTGAATATTTAGAGGAACACATAACCCTTTTAGCGAGTTCTTAATGCAGGGGCATCACTTACCTCTATTAAACCTGGTGAGGCACGCAGGGCCCAATTTAACCCTGATTGTAGGGTTGTGAATACTCAGCCCTGGCAATTATCAAAGGACCACACATGCGCATAATCCGCTGTGCGCATGCTCGAGCCCACCGTGCAGCCACAACCAGTGATGGCCTGTGATCGCAGGCCGTATGCTGGCTGACAGCCTGCCGGAGAAGGTGGCATTCTAGCGTTTTCTGGGAGTCCTCAGCGACCCTGATCTACCCACAGCCATCGCAGCGCTAAGTAAGTATTGACTTACGCGTCGCTGCACATGGTGGGAGGGGGGATCCATTTGATGGTGAGTGGATTTCCCTCTCCCAGCTGCGGATGTGCACAGGGGCAGCCCTTCTCTCAGGCGGGGAGGGGGCTTACTGATTGCAGGGCTGCAAAAAGTCGGCCCCTCAGCACACATTGTGGGAGGAGTTATGACATTTTGGGCCTAATTCAGTGATTGATATGTTCTTTACGTTTTTTCCATTTTCTGCATGCAAAGAAAATCTGGGGCTGTGATTGTTGCTCGCAGTGCCCCAAATGCCACAGTACCAATGACCTGTTTCTGGCATATGGGGGTAGCGACAAGCAGCGTTCCAAAAAACAGCGTCAGACCCGTTTTCTGGGTGTGTTGAAGCAGCTTCACTGGCTCCAGTAGTGTCATTTAAACATCCAATGGTCACGTAGTTGATACAATGCTGCATCCTCAGACCCAGCAGCTGTGTCTGTGCACATTTAGGGGGAAATTTACCAATATGAAAAACCTAGTTTTTCGTATTGGTATTTCCCCTACGGCTGCATACGACTGTTTTAGTCGTATGCAAAGTCGTGTTCCGGAGGGGAAATTACAAAGCAGTCAGATACGACTGCTTTGTAACCCTCCGATGGTGTAACCATTCGTATTAGCGGCACATATATACGGCCGCTAATACGAATGTTTCTGGCAGTCTGCACGGATCAATCAGATCCGTGCAGGCTGCAGTGTGTAAAAAAAAATAGAAAAATTAAATAAATAAGAAAAAAACAGCGTGGGGTCCCCCCCACAGCTGTAACCAGCACCAGGCTGAAGGAGCCGGGGCCTGTAATTAAGGGGGAAATTTACCAATATGAAAAACCTAGTTTTTCGTATTGGTATTTCCCCTACGGCTGCATACGACTGTTTTAGTCGTATGCAAAGTCCTGTTCCGGAGGGGAAATTACAAAGCAGTCAGATACGACTGCTTTTTAACCCTCCGATGGTGTAACCATTCGTATTAGCTGGCCATATATACGGCCGCTAATACGAATGTTTCTGGCAGTCTGCACGGATCAGTCAGATCTGTGCAGGCTGCAGTGTGTAAAAAAAATAGAAAAATTAAATAAATAAATAAAAAAAACAGCGTGGGGTTTCCCCCACAGCTGTAACCAGCACCAGGCTGAAGGAGCCGGGGCCGGTAATTAAAAATCAGGGAACCCGACAAATAGGGGTTCCCCGATTTTTAACAACCAGCCCCAGGCTCCAGGTCCGGGGCTGGTTCCCAAAATACGGGGGACAAAATGACTAGGGGTCCCCCGTATTTTAAGAACCAGCTCCAGACACAACCAGCCAGCAGGGTAATGTCACAGCCGGGGGACACTTATGATATAAGGTCCCGCGGCCAAAACATTAACCCCCTGACCGGTCAGCCTGGCCAGGGGCCCTGGGGGAGTGGGGACCCCCCCAATGAAGGGGTCCCCCCCTCCAGGACTTACCTGACCAGGCTGAAGCCTGGTACTGTCCCCGATGCCCCTGGGCGGTGGGCATCGGGCTGATTCAAGTGTAAAAAATAGATGAAACTATTGTTTTTTACTGTGGCACTACAAGTGCCAGCAAGCCTCCCCAGCAAGCTGGGACTTGGAGAACCACAAGTCCCAGCCTGCTGGGCATTAAATGGCCAGCTGGCACTTGTAGTTCCACAGTTAAAAGAATAGTACACAAAACACACTGACACATTTAAAATAAAACTTTAATACATACAAAGCCCACACATACTAATACTTACCTATCTTCTTCCCGTAGGTAGCCCTGGTCCTGTGTCGTTTTCTGGTCCTGTGTCATCTTCAGCCTCCATGTCGACGTCGCTGTCCATGTCGGCGATGGCGTCCCCGTCCGGATCCGACAAAATCCATGTGGAAGCTGTGGAAGGAAACCATACTCACCTGTCCCGGGGCGACGTAGTCCAGGTAAGGGTCTTGGCAAAAAAACAAACCGACACCCGAAACCAGCCGGACAGCAGGAGCCGCACAGTGTTTGTGTACATCGTGCGGCTCTGCCCCCGAATGCCGCTATTGGCCGCCTTGCGGCCTAGCGGCTCCTGATTGGCCGCTAGGCCGCAAGGCGGCCAATAGCCGCATTCGGGAGGCGGAGCCGCACGATGTACACAAACACCGTGCGGCTCCCTCTGTCCGGCTGGTTTCGGGTGTCGGTTTGTTTTTTTTGCCAAAACATTTACCTGCAGGGCCGGCGCCACCACTAGGCAAGGTTAGGCATTTGCCTAGGGCGCCGGCCACTGGAGGGCGGTAGTGAGCTGGCCTGGCCAGCAGCAGCAGCAGCAGGAGGAAGCTGCTACGCATGTCGACGCTACCGCAGAGGAGAGAGCCGGAGGAGGAACAAGAAGGCAGCGGCTGGACTCCACACAGGCTGAGGGCGATGCTCAGCAACAACTGCACAGCTGAGCTTGTAAGTATAACGGACTACCCCCGTCCCCCCCGCCCGTGTACATGGCTGCCGCCGGCCTGCCGCCAGCGCTGACAGACAGTAGTCAGTCAGTCGCTGTCACCCGGACGGTCATCAGGCCGCGGCGGCAGCAGCCAGCGGGAAACTTCGGCGGCGGGCAGCGGCAGCTCCTGCCCCTGCCCCCGCTGGCAACTTAGCCGCAGCTCCTGTCCCCCCCACCCGGTGCCGTGCCCGTGCTGCGCCGTGACCGACACAGGCTCAGCAGGCCTGCAAATCTCCGGCGGGTGGAGGAGCCGCCGCCCGCCCCCTCCTACCCACCCAGCTACTCAGTTTTACACAGTCGGATCTGCCACCCACTGCCAGTCATCTGGATGGTGGCGTGGTGGCAGTCAATCATTATTTTACAAGGTGCGCAGCACAGCGCTTCCTATCACTATGAGGGGGGGGAGGGGGGTCATCTCCTATAGGATGGTGCGTGGCAGTAATTTTTTTTTTTAACAAGGTGTTGCTTCCTCTCTCTATAGGGGGGGGGGTCATCTCCTATTATAGGAGATGACCCCCCCCCCCCCCATAGAGGGAGGAAGCGACACCTTGGAAAAAAAAATTACTGTCACCATCCTATAGGAGTCCTATAGGATGGTGGCACTCAGTAATTTTTTTTACAAGGTGATGTAAAAAAAGGTGGCAAACAACAAATGAATGGCTGCACCTTAACCCCACAAACCTCCACCCTGCACTTGGAGCACATTTCATTGCATGGATGTGATCCATATTATCACCTAACTGGTGCTGCACTAATCCCAGCCTCACCAGAAGCCTGGTCTCCCTATCCACTGTACATTACAGAGCTGGCACCAGCAATCCCTCATGCTGCATTTGCCTACCCAGCTGCTGCTGCAGCAAACCTTTAGGATTGTGTTTGTTTGGTTACGGGGAGCTGCAGGGCGGTGAGGAGCAGTGGGGGCGGGCGGCGGCAGCTCTCAAATGAGTGGCCATCGGGGGTGCTGGTGAAGAAGCATGCCGGTGGTAAAATAGTGGGGAGGGCTATCACTGTATGCAGCGGGCGGGTAGCGGTGATCAGTGTCCGCAGCACCGCGGCGGGCAGCAGCGGCATTTACAAGTTTAAAAAAAAAAGTGTCAAATGACTCTCTGGCTCTTGATTGGCTGAGATAGAGCGCTCTCTATTGGCTGCGGAAGGAGGCCGCTGATTGGCTGAGAGTGCTCTATCTCAGCCAATCAATAGCCAGGCAATCATTTGACACTTTATTTTAAAGTTGTCATTGCCGCTGCTGCCCACCCGCTGCAGACACTGATCACCGCTGCCCGCCCGCTGCACACAGTGACAGCACGCTGATGATCCCTGCCGCGGCTGCACTGCTTCACAGGTACTTGGGGTGCCCCCTTCACTCTCAGAGAGCTCTCAGCCAATTACTGACTGTCCATACATTTCCTCAGTCTAGCCATCACCTTCCCCACCGCAGCCTAATGTTAACTTCATCTTGCCACATATTTTTTGCTTCTACTGTGCGGCGTAATGTGATTTTTGTCTCCTACTGTGTGCCATAATGTGATTTTTGGGCCCTACTGTGCGACTTAATGTGATTTTTGTCTCCTACTGTGAGCCATAATGTGATTTTTGGCCCCTACTGTGTGATGTAATGTGATTTTTGGCCCCTACTGTGTGATGTAATGCGATTTTTGGCCCCTACTGTGTGATGTAATGTGATTTTTGGCCCCTACTGTGTGATGTAATGTGATGTTTGGCCCCTACTGTGCGGCTTAATGTGATGTTTGGTTCATACTGTGTGGCTTAATGTGATATTTAGTGGCTTAATGTGACATTTTGTGATATTTAATGTGATATTTAATGTGGCTTAATGTGACATTTCCTGTAAAATGTGCCAGTTATTGATGTTACTGTTACATGGTATTTATTGTTGCTATAATTTATGTTGTTAATCTAAAAATATAGCTAATAAAAATGTTAAAAGTCAATTGTGTATGTGAGAAGTTGGTAGGGTGGCGGGGGGGGGGGGGGGGGGGCGGTATCCTGTAGGTTTGCCTAGGGCGCCTAGATGCCTTGCACCGGCCCTGTTTACCTGGACTACGTCGCGCTGGGACAGGTGAGTATGGTCTCCTTCCACAGCTTCCTCCATGGATTTCGTCGGATCCGGACGCCATCGCCGACAGCGACGTCGACTTGAAGAAGGACGTCGACATGGATCCAGAAGACGACACAGGACCAGAAGACGACACAGGACCAGGGATACCTACAGAAAGAAGATAGGTAAGTATTAGTATGTGTGGGCTTTGTGTGTATTAAAGTTTTATTTTAAGCAGTGTGTTTTATTGTACTATTTTTAATACTGTGGCACTACAAGACCCAGCGGGCCCTTTAATGCCCTGCAGGCTGGGACTTGTGGTTCTCCAAGTCCCAGCTTGGGGGGTAGGCTTGCTGGGACTCATAGTGCCCCAGTATTAGACAATAGTTTAATCTTTTTTTTACACCATTTATCAGCTTGATGCCCACCGCCCAGGGGCATCGAGGACAGCACCAGGCTTCAGCCTGGTCAGGTAAGTCCTGGAGGGGGGGGACCCCTTCATTGGGGGGGTCCCCACTCCCCCAGGGCCCCTGGCCAGGCTGACTGGTCGGTAGGGTTAATGCTTTGGCCGGGGGGACTTGTATAAAAAGTCTCCCCCCGGCTGTGGCATTACCCTACTGGCTGGTTGTGGCTGGGGCTGGTTCTTAAAATACGGGGGACCCCTAGTCATTTTGCCCCCCGTATTTTGGGAACCAGCCCCGGACCTGGAGCCTGGGGCTGGTTGTTAAAAATCGGGGAACCCCTATTTGTCGGGTTCCCTGATTTTTAATTACCGGCCCCGGCTCCTTCAGCCTGGTGCTGGTTACGGCTGTGGGGGGGACCCCACGCCGGGTTTTTTATTAATATTTATTTATTTTTTCTATTTTTTTACACTGAAGCCTGCACGGATCTGACTGATACGTGCAGGCTTAAAGCAAATACGACAGGGAAAGCAAGGTGTATTTTCCTGTCGTATTTGCGTGGGTGTTTTACACCACTTAGCAGCCGTATTATCAGTACGGCTGCTTAGTACATCAGGAACCACCATTCTTTTGAATGGTGATTTCTGTCGTATCCTATCGATGGTGTAGACATTCGTATTTGTAAATACAAATACGAATGTTCCATCTTTAGGACTACGAATTGATGTATTTTTGGGATTGTAAATCCCGAAAATACAAATTCGTAAAAAAAAGGTGTATTTCTCCCTACGAATACATCTTTTTTCTACGAATCCATTTTGGTAAATGTCCCCCTTAGTGTCCATCTCTGAATCTGGCACTATGACTGTATGCAGTACTATTTTTGTGTAAAAATGGGTCCAGAACTGGGGGTGGATCAATTAAATAAAGAGAGAGAGAGAGAGAGATGTATATATTGTATTTAGAAATGAAGGCAATATCACAGGGGACTTTCAAATAAAACTGACTATATGCCTCCCCACCCCATAACAGATTATAACATACTGTATTACCTATGCCTATAGAAAACGTTTTTTCAAAAAGTCAAATTAGTGAATGTTGTATTATTAACGTTAATAACATGCACAGGGAAGAAAACCAGGTTTGTCTTGGTAAATGCTTAAAAAATAAAATAATAATAATTATTTAAATGAAACATCTTCATATATGAGATGCTCATGATTTGTCACTCCGTATAAAATCAAGTAAAATGACCAATCTTTTTAAGCCTCTAATCACCAGGATAGTTTTCCTGATACAGCTCTAGAGTAAAATCATTCCATCGCTAATGTTTAGTTAATTAGCACTGATTAAATTACTGTCTAAAGTCCTCATTAATCTCCTACCCATAAATAACAAGGAATACTTACTAATGCCATGTAATTTCTTCTTAAAGCTACTAAAATCCAATATTATAGTAAAACAGCAACTAAACGTAAAACATCTGTCTTCAGCAGTTATATAAAGCTAAATGAAATAATGAAATTAGAAATAATAAAATCTAAATGAACAATAAAATTTTGCACAATCATAACTTAACAGAAATAATTGAATATTAAACTTGCTAAAGAGCAAGTAAGGGTACTTATGTAGTATCTGGACTGCCGATTTTGTGATTGTATGCCTTACCTTAAGGCATACAATCAGATGCGATGCGATGCGATTCGATGCGATTTTGCATAGGATTCAATATTAAGAAGGTCCTGTTCATTTCCCCACTATCCAAGTGGGCATAGAGTTGATTTTATATAGCGTGGCGAGCGCAGCGAGCCACCGAGCCCGAAGCGTGGTGAGCGAAGCGAGCCCCGCGAGGGGACGCATATTTCTTAAAAAGTATTCTGTGTCCCCTCGCGGGGCTCGCTACGCTCGCCACGCTTCGGGCTCGGTGGCTCGCTACGCTCGCCACAGGTTTATATCCTACTCCATGCCCACTTGGATAGTGGGGAAAGGAAAAGGACCCCTTTTTCCCATTGAATTCTATGTTAAAATGGACTCAGACCATTTTAACATTGAATCCTATGGAAAAATCTTGACCATCGCATCGCATACGATTTGGTCGCATGCAATGCGATGCGATCCGATCCGATTTCTAAATCGGACGCCCAGATACTACATAAGTACCCAAGTAAGTGTTCTAGTCCTGAGCTACTGTGTACATAAAGGGGAAAATGTTTTGCTCACCATAATAGCAGCCACCAACTTATATGTATCACAGCAAAAGGATAGCTTGATGTCTGCTTGTGGGGGACTCTAGTAGGCTTGAACTGAGGGGGCCAGATATAGCTTTTCCCCCCGAAGGAGCCCACTGCATTTAGCCATGAGCCTTGCCATTTTGAAGGCTACACTCACCGTTTCCACCTCGCTTAAAAAACCCAGTGAGGCACAAATGGCGAGTGCAGGGGGGGTGGGTGTTCAGTTGAATAAATGGTGAGCTGTGAATGGGAGCTATCGGCACTGCTCGCCCTCACAGCTCACCAAAGAGCATTGAATACCGCCCACTGTAGTGGAATGGGATAGAGTACTGAACTGAGTGTAGGCAGAAACTGAACTAGAATTAGTACTGCTTGCATGCCTGGCTGGATCGCCTATAGACTGGACCCGGTATTGCACTTGAGCCAGGCTGAACTGCCTATATAAAGGGACTGGGCTGGAAATGGTATTGCGTTCAAGCTTGGCTTGACAAGCAATAAACAGGAACTGGGCTAAAACTGGTATTGCTTGAGCCAGGCTACATCCGCAAAATACAGGGACCGGATTGGAGCTGTTAGTGTACTTGAGCTGTGATGGTCCGACATTATATAGGAACCAGTATTGCTCTCAAGCTGGGCTGGACCCCTATAGAAAGTAACCGGACTGGAACCGGTGTTGCTCTCAAGCCACGCTGAACGGGCTATAGACAAGAACCATACTGAAACCAATATTGCTTTCGTAACAGGTTGGACCAGTTATATACAGGAACCAGACTGGAACCGGTATTTCTCTCATACTGCACTGGACCAACTATAAACAGGAACCAGTCTGGAACTAGTATTGCAGGTCCTATCTCTAGAACTAAGACTACAGGAGCTGGGCTGGACCCAATACAAGAAGTAGTTAGACTTGCAAGGAGTCCTGGGAATGTTTCTTCCAGCAGAAAGGAGCAACGTAATAGCACTATTTATACCCCAGGCTGAGCTGTGATGTGGTAATGCAATAAGCTGAGCTAAAGCAGAATCTCCATTGGTGGGTCAGCAGCCAGCTGGTTGAGTCTATTATACTGTAGCAGTGCCAAGTGTTATGGTTTGGGTGTGAACCCACAGCCTTGACCGCTGTTTAGGATGGCCACAGCAGACCCTACTCTGCCTCTGTTAACCTTTCCTGAAAGATGGCCGGCACCTGAGATACTAGGACTTTGCCTATAATAGGGGCAAATAGGTCCGCCACAACTCAGGTGCCACCAGGTCTTGTGTTGTGACAAAGTACCTGAGATCTTTTAAGAAATGGTCAAAAGGTGAAGCTGACTAAAGGGGCCTATCAGAAAGAAACAACAAACTAACAGCACCCTGCCAACAACAGGGGAGAAAGGCAACAAAATGTATGACCAACAGGCAACAAAACACAAACCAAGAGCAACCTATTCGCATACCAAAGGCGACCTAGTCGCATATATAAAAATATAACACCACACAAAAACACATTATTACACCACACAAAAGTACAGCAAAACCACACACAGGTACAGAATAGTACAAAGAACAGGAAAATAACCCTGCTGGGGTGAACATAAGCAAATGGTGCAGACCTGCGGCAAATTCTGGAGATCCTAGAGGAAAATAAGCAAGCATGGCCTCAATAACAATGAGAACACTGTCCACAATGTTGCAACCAAACAAATGGTTAAGAAATTAAGGTACTCTTTACCTAGCACGGCGCCCACGATTTTGATCGTGGGCATCGCAGGTAAAAAAATCGCGGGCATCGCGGGCATTGAATGCACTAAAAATCGGGTGCGACGCGACCGACGCGATGCCCGCGATTTCCCATAGGGAACAATGTTAAATGTCTCAATTGACCCGATTTTCATGTTCAATGCCTCAATTGACCCGATTTTTCCATAGGAAACAATGTTAAATGGCCCACAGAGGCCAAATAGCCACCCTGAAGTGTGAAATGGCCCCCACAATTGTTAATGCCACCCCACGATCAACGTCAACCCGAACCGTGGCGAGCGCAGCGAGCCCGCGAGGGGCGGCGGTACGCGTCCTACGACCTTTTCATACCCCCACTATCCACGTCGGCATGGAGTTGAGAATAGAATAGTGTGGCGAGCGTAGCGAGCCACCGAGCCCGAAGCGTGGCGAGCGCAGTGAGCCCCGCGAGGGAACGCGGATACCTTCACAGGTAAACGCGTCCCAAAGCGGGCTTCACAGGTATCCGCGTGCGCTCGCCACGCTTCGGGCTCGGTGGCTCGCTGCGCTCGCCACACTATTCTATTCTCAACTCCACGCCGACGTGGATAGTGGGGGTATGAAAAGGTCGTAGGACGCGTACCGCCGCCCCTCGTGTGCTCGCTGCGCTCGCCACGCTTCGGGTTCACGTTGATCGTGGGGTGGCGTTAACAATTGTGGGGGCCATTTCACACTTCAGGGTGCCTATTTGGCCTCTGTGGGCCATTTAACATTGTTTCCTATGGAAAAATCGGGTCAATTGAGGCATTGAACAGGAAAATCGGGTCAATTGAGACATTTAACATTGTTCCCTATGGGAAATCGCGGGCATCGCGTGGGTCGCGTCGCACCCGATTTTTTAGTGCATTCAATGCCCGCGATGGGCGCCATGATAAGTAAAGAGTACCGAAATTAACCCCTTCCCGACATATGACGTACATGTAAAAAAAAAAAATATTAAAAGTTCAAATCACCCCCCTTTCCCCATTTCACAAATAAAAATAGATAAAAAATAAAAAAAATAAACATATTTTGTATCGCCGCGTTCCTAAAAGTCCGATCTATTAAAATATAACATTAGTTATCCCGCACGGTTAAAGGCGTAAACGGAAAAAAATTCCCAACGCCAAAACTACGTTTTTTGGTCGCATCGCCTACCCAAAAAAATGTAACTAAAAGAGATCAGAAAGTCGCACATATCCCATAATGGTATTAATTAAAAAGTACACTTCAGCCCGCAAAAAAATAGCCCTCACCCAGGTCCGTAGGTGGAAAAATAAAAAAGTTATAAGCCGCAGAACATGGCGACGCGACGCAAATTAGAAAAACCGTAACATTTTCTATTTTTTTTTTTAGTGGTAAAACGTAACGAAAACTATATAAGTTTGGTATCACCGGAATCGTAACGACCCATAGAATAAAGATAACCCATCATTTTAAACGAACTATGAACTCCAAAAAAAGCGTAACCAGCGCAAAATTGTGGAATTGCGTTTTTTTTCCTTTTACCCCACATTGAATTATTTCCTGATTCCCCAGAATATTATACGGTATAGTAAATGGTACCATTAAAAAGTACAACTTGTCCCGCAAAAAAAAAGCCCTCATGTGTCTATATAGCCGGAAAATTAAAAAAGTTACGCTTATTTGAACGCGAGGAGAAAAAAGAAAAGTTAACAAAAAACGCCCGGTCGGGAAGGGGTTAAACCTGGGCTCCAACGCGGAGCACTTACGGTTTACCAGAACTGGACCAGGACTGGCAATAAGGGATCCAAGGAGAAGATGAAACCAGACAAGCTAGAAGCAAGTAAAACTTAAAGAGAGGCAAGTATCTGCAACAAACTGAAGCTGGTAGCTGGCTGCATGCTGCCTGCATGCATAGGGGAACAGGCCTGGAACATAGGACACCGGATGGCCCAGATAGACCGGACTGCTGTTAGCAGTAAGCAAGAAGCTAGAAGCTGGGTGCTGGTAAGCTGGAAGCTAGCACCTGGGAACAGAATATGAAGCTATAACCGGCCTTAGGGTCTGGGTCTGCAGTGAGTATAACAGGAGCAAGAACCAATCAGCACTGCTGGAGAGGCACAAGCACAGATTACCTCCAGGTGAGCTGACAGACCAGATACTAAGCTAAATCAGGCAACAGCCTTGTATGCAGAACAATCACACAGAATAGAGCTGCAATGGCACAGAATAGAGCTGAGTCTCACCACAGGAGAATCCCGTAACAGAAACATGAGAATTCTTGAAGGCTCACAGAAACTGACATTAAAATAATGAGCCACAGTGGTGGCTCATGACACCCAGTGGCCAGACCTGGGTGAAGACCCCAGACACCACATTGCCATTGGGGCCCCTGGAAGAAAAGAGCAGCGTAGTGATAAAGACCATCACAATTTCTGACAGTATGTAGTGGTAATAATGAACTTTACTGTACACCAATATACATGAACAATAGTTCTACCTATGTACAGTATATATATAAATAAAACAATAACAGGACAAGATACCACCAAATAGCACGTGATGGTATAATATTTTTTTCTCTGCTCCTGTTCGACCTGTGGATGACACACCATTGCTCATGAGAGCAGGTTACCAATACTAGCTACATGTGCACTGTAAATATTGGCAACGTTTCTTTCTGGTATCAGCGACTAAAAGTCTTGGATTAAAAACAAAACAAAAAACCTTTCTCACCCAGCCTGGGAAGCCACAAAATCAATGGAGGTCAAAGGACTGCACGCATACCTCCACTGCAAGGATCAGATGGGCCCCTGTCACCCCAAGATGAGTCAAAACTTCTCTCGGGGGACTAAATCTTTAGCTCTCCACGCCAAGTAGAACTCCTCTGACAAGGGCAGCACTGCGGCTCATAAGTGACTCAAACAGTGGAAAAGAAAAGTGCTGAGGTTGTATAACTATGAAACAATCAATGACATATGCAACTTATGAGAGTCACAGATACTGTACCTGGCCTCTATTGTTATGAAGTTGCAGGTACCAGGTCTCTATTAGCAGAGCCAGATTAAGGTCTAAATGGGCCTCGAGCTGAAAATTATCAAGGGCCTATTATGCGCAATAATCTGGATTGTGGCCAGCACCTAATAATGTGGGGGGTGATGACCAGTGTTCTGTTTGGGTGGTCTGCTCATGGGTGTGTCTCTATTTGTGTAAATACTTTCAACTAATTATATTTGCCTGGAAAAGGCAGGGGGCTGGCATAGGAAAAATGCAGGGAGATATATTGGCGGGTGCACTCCAAAGGTGCACCCGCAGTACCCCGATGTCCTTGCGGGGTGAGGCGGCACTCCAGTCATAAAAAATACTGAAAGCCGAAACTTGGTAGACAACATTTCAGCACCTTTTATGTGGTCACCTAAGTTTACCACACCATATACCCCTTATACAAATCATGCAACACAATAGTAACCCCCTTATACTGTCCTTGCCTCTTACAAATTATGCCACATGGAATGAGCCAAAATTCACACCAATTGAGCCAAACTTCACACTATGGCACACAGATTGAGTTAAAATTCACGTTATGCCACACAGATTAAGGCAAAATTCACATTTTGCCACATGGATTGAGCCATAGTACACACTATACCAGGCATGTCCAAACAGTGGCTCTCCAGCTGTTGTGAATCTACACGTCCCAGCATGCCTTGACATAGTTTTAGCATTCCCTAATAGCAAAACTGTGGCAATGCATGATGTGATGTGTAGTTTCACAACAGCTGGAGGGCCATAGTTTGGACATGCCTGCACTATACCAAACAGATTGAGCAATAATGCACAATATGCTTCATAAATAGGTGTAAAAGCGCGCATTAAAAATTTACACCATAATGCCCAATACGTGTTAAACCACACAGCATAATCTCGTATTATGCCAAACACCATAATGCCTATTAAAATGTATGCTACATAAGTGTTGCTTACCTACATGTTCATTGCCAGGGGTTCCATGTTTATTGCCAGGGGTTCCATGATCATTGCCAGGGGTTCCATGCTCGTTGCCAAGGGGGAATACATGCTCACGGTAACTGGGGGACAGCCACCGGGCAGAAATGACAGCCATTGACAGCCAGGTAGAGAGCAGGGGGCTGCCCGGCTGTATTCAGAGCACTGCAGGTCCCAGCTATTTGAAATAATACCCCTTTCACACCAGAAAATGCAGGAACTTACCTGGGAAAATGGTCCCAGGATCATGCAGGGACATTCCCGGTCTGGCCCCTTTTACACCAGCCTAGTCCCTGCATTTTCTAGTGTGAGGGGGAGAGAAAACCACCCCGCCCCCCTTTAAACAACCAGCTATATTTTCGGAACCAGCTGACCCATTTACATGTAGGCTTCAAATGATTTTAGTCCCGTGAAACTAGGCCATTTGGTTCCAGTGAAATCTGTCCTCAAACAACATGAACAGCCAGGAAATTACATTTCAGAAATGAAAACAAAAAATTGGTTTACCCGCAATATCTCTAGAACCAATAAACCCATATAGACCAGGTATCAGATTGAAGGCCCAGCAATTTTGGTTCGACTGAGATCAACCTCAAGCTTCTGTGATGTCGGAGGGGGAACTGGCAGCCGTTGAAACCGGGTGGAGGTCGGAATTAGAGGATCCCATGTTATCCTATGGGGAAAACGTTCCAGCTTTGCCTGGCGGTATCTCCGGTTCCCGGGGGGCTAGCGACGCAGAGCTGGGCTCGCTGGAAAGCCCTATCCCTCAGCTACAAAATGGGCCTATTTGGAGAGTGGGTCTGGAGCTGTAGCTCCATCAGGCCCATTGTTAATCTGGCCCAGTCTATTAGTACACTCAGGCTATCTATTGTAGCTGACTATGAAATGTATGTTCCTTTCACTGATTGCTCAGCACACTTTTCCTTGTGTGCCATTATCAAAAGTTGGATAATCTATTGGAGTCAAACACTTCATATAAAGCTGCCCAAAGCTATAAAAGAAGGAAAATGTACCGGATGTGCATCCTTGGCACTGGGGAAATATAACTGTGCATGCCCCGCTTGCCGGCAGTCTCTTATAGTGTTGAATATCCAGCTTTTAGCACTATCAAGCAAGGTCAGATCTAACATTCATTGCTATGTAATTACCTGTGTTCATTTGCATTGCTATCACACATCACACTCCAATTTCACCTTATGTTTATCAGTTTTGGCAGTGTCACTTGATTTTGCAGTGTCACTTGATTTGGCAGTGACAATTGATTTGGCAGAGACACTTGATTTGGAAGAGACACTTGATTTCTTTTGATGCCTGCTCACGTAACTACTAATTTCATAGTGTGCTCATATGCTGTACCTGACTTTGCTACTACCTTTTTTTTTTTTTTTTTTTTTTTTTTTAAATTGAGTTTTTATTTTTCGTATGCAAAAAACAAACATAAATACACTTACGTACAATACATCACATTACATTACATATACAAATACACCCCGCTTACAACCCCCTGGCCGGTCACTCCCCCAACTAAACAGGAAACAACTGCACCTATATACTTTATCTGCTTGGCTGTGAATGGCACTAATTCAAAAATCGAATCAATCTGCTATATCCCATCCCCCAAAGAGGTAGAAGACCCATCGTCCATCATTGTTCCCTTTCTACACCTACACCCTTGTGGACCACAAAACTTACGCCCCTCCTGACCCTCTTATATTACTTGTTAACCGTTCATAGACCTATATCTAATTAATGATATTAGTCGATGCCTACCTCACTACTCACAAAATACATTACAATACGACCTATAATCAAAACGTGAATCGATATACTTTAAACAAATATTCTAGTGGTTAGATACCCTCCCCATCCCCATCACTATAAATCTATTAACCCCCCTAATATCCTGTAATCATAACTACAGCGTGCCCCATGATGTAATTTACTTCCGTAAGTGAATATAGTGAAATCCAATATTATCTCCTTATATAACTCTCGTGACCGTCACTTATTTACTTTTCATATATATATCAACCATAATTATTTTTTGATAACTGTGCACGAAATATATCACAATCTCATTATACTGCAATATAGAATTTAGATGTCGTCCACCCCCCCCATACCTTATAAAATTTTTCAAAACACCCTCGTGTAGCATACATATATTTTTCATGGGAGCAGGTAGCATTGACTAAATTGATCCATTCCACCACCGAGGGCCCCACCATTGCCATCCACTTCCTAGCAATAATTACTTTGGCACACGAGACTAGGATCCTAATCAGTTGGGTCGCTTGCCCACACTGTTGTGTATCCAACACCCCTAGTACTAAACAAATAGGACTGAAAATAGAGCTGGGAATTCCTAACTCTGACATAACATTACACATGGCTGACCAAAATGCTTGTATACCCGTGCACTCCCAAACCAAATGCCAATATGTACCTGGCTCTATCCCACATCTGGGACATCCCCCCCTGGTAGAACTCCCCATATGCCTCAATCGCTCTGGAGTGAAGTAAATTCGATGTAGAATATTAAATTGTACCTGCTGGACCGAGAGGGACATAGAAGATTTGCCGTTAGCCGATAACACCTCCCTCCAATCAATTACCAGGACCTGGGGAATTACCCTGGCCCACTGAGACCTTAACTTATCCAAGCCACCTTCTTGTTTAAAGGAGTGGATAAATCTGTATATATTAGAGAGGTGCTTCCTGGTACCCAGCTTTTTCATAAATACCTTACACGGATCTTCCCTAATAGTTAGGGATCCTCTCCTCAACATACAGGCTAATGCACTTCTGACCTGAAGGTAGTTGAAGTACACTTTCCTAGGGAGGTCATGCCTCTGTTGAAGTTCCTCAAAGGAGCAGATTATCCCTTCCTTTACCCAAGAACCTACCGCCTGCAAACCATACGTCTCCCACAATACTCCGCCTACGCCCTTCAATTTTATAACCTCCGACAGGGAGAAGACTGCGGACTGTGGATCCGTGTCCACAAAATTTGCCAACTTTTGCACCTGTCTCCACACACATATAGCTTGGGCTATCAGGGGGGGTGCTTTACCCCTTACCTTCCCTGCCAACAACAATTGAAGAGGAGATAACCCTGACTTCCCCGCCATAGCTAGGGTCCTAAATTCCCCCTCCTCCTCACTTCCCTTTATCCATGGGCAAAGATGACATAACTGTGATGAATAATAATAAAGTCTAAAATCCGGGAGGGCGAGACCCCCCTCTCCTCTATCCCGAGTCAGGACAGATAACCTAATCCTTGGACATTTGTTTTTCCAAATGAATGAGGATATAACGCTATTCAACTCATGAAAAAATTTTACATTTATATAGCAAGGGGAATGGAGCAACAGGTACAAAAGTTTAGGCTGGATACACATCTTCAACAAATTAACCCTTCCTAACTGTGAAAGAGGCAACCCAACCCATCTCCGACACTTGGCTTTAATTTCTCCCAGAAGCGGCCTTAGGTTGTCCGCAATGTAGTCCCGCGGGTTATCAGAGATCGTAACACCCAGGTACTTAAATTTACTAGAGATTTTTAACGGGCAGGCAAGCTGGATATCAGGAGTCACGGAGCCCAGGAACAAAACATGGGACTTGTCCCAATTCATTTTAATACCTGACATACCCCCAAAATCATTTAAGAGGTTCACAATTAATGGAAGATCAACGCCCGGACTATCAGATCCTATTAGAAGGTCATCAGCGTACAAAGAAACCAATTTACTCCCATATGAACTATAACAACCCAATTTCTGTCTCAGTAGATGAGCCAGAGGCTCCACTGCCACCGCAAACAACAGTGGTGACAGCGGGCACCCCTGCCTTGTACCCCTGGCCAAGGGGAAGGTGGAGGAGGTAAAACCATTCACCGAAATACGCGCCAGTGGTTGCCGATACATTAATCTTATCCATCCGATAAAGCCTTCCCCGATACCGAATGCTCTTAACACAGGCCATAAATACTCCCACTCAATTACATCGAAAGCCCTACTGGCGTCAAATGAGGCCACAGCCGCCCCTTTACTCCCAGAGTTAATAATTTGAATAAAGGAAAGAACCCTCCTCAGGTTAACAGCCGTCGACCTACCAGGTCTGAAACCTGTCTGGTCATCATGTACAATATCCTCCAACACTTTCCCCAAGCGGTTGGCCAGTATTTTTGAAAAAATTTTTGCGTCCGAAGACATAATTGATATAGGTCGATAAGATCCAACCTGAGAGGGGTCCTTCCCCACCTTGGGAATCATAACAATGTAAGCTTCTTCCATAGAGGGGGGTAACCTACCCTCCGCCAGGACACCACCCAACAGTTCCCATAACGGAGTGGCCAGGACATTCGAGTATTTGGAATAAAATTCCCCCGGTAGCCCGTCCAGCCCCGGGGCCTTGTTCTTAGGGAGGGCTTGAATTACGGAGACTACCTCTTCTAACGTAATTGGGGCATCTAAGAGCTCTTTAGAGGCCGCAGAGATTTGCGGGAGTTCCATTGCCCCCAAGTAATCTGCAATATTCCCACTACTGTTCAATCCCTGAGAAGTAAACAGTTTTTTATAGAATGTCACAAAACTGGACACAATTGCGGGGGTATCCCTTACACTATTCCCAGACTCATCCTTTATTTCCGAAATAAGATTAGAAGAGCGCTCATTCTTGGCCATCAACGCCAGCCATTTCCCACCCCGATCTGAATTAATATATCGCCTGTGATCCCCCATTCTAACTCTCTGACAGAAGGTGTCTTGGACATGATCCCGCCATGCATTCAGAGCAGCCTGCCACGCTACCCGGTCCACTTCCTGACCACTGGACACGTACAAATTTTCTAACTCCACTGACCTGCCCTCCAATCTATCCGTCTCTGCCCTATACTTCTTCTTAACATACGCAATCTTTTTAATGAACACCCCCCTAATATATGCTTTAAATGAGTCCCATAAGACGGATCCGCCAACCGAGCCGCAGTTCAGTTGAAAATACTCCCCAATCAATTGTTCGACCTCCTCCACCTCGCCCATCTGTGAGAGCCAGAATGGCTGCAGCTTCCAACACCTATATCCAACCTGCCTTGCCAAATCAAGATCTACCATAATCGGAGAGTGATCCGAGATTCCACGCGACTTATATTCAACCAACTGGACTCTATTTAATAGGTCCTTCGAGAGAAGCACTAAGTCCAACCTCGAAAAGACCCCATGCGAATCGGAATAACACGAAAATTGTTTTCGGTCGGGATACCTAATCCTCCAAGGATCAACTAGTCCAACCTCCTGAATAAAATCCCTGAATTTACTGCCTTCGTTTAAGGGTTGCCCTCCCGGCCTCCACCTATCCAAACTGGAATCTAAAACCTTATTAAAGTCACCAATACACATTATCGACGCTTGAGGGAAACCTGCCGCGAATTCCACCGCTTTTTTAATAACCTCATAGGAGAATGGGGGGGGGGATATAAACTGACAAAATACAGATCTGAACTTGGTCTATACGGCCCTCAATGAATATAAACCGTCCACCCGTGTCAATTTTGTAACTACCTAAGGTAAATGCCAGGGACTTCTTAATCAAGATTGAGACCCCCCTGGACATATTGGTGAAAGGGGCGTGAAACACAGGGCCAATCCAGGGCCGCCTTAGGGACTTAGATTTTTCTGCGCTTAAATGAGTCTCTTGGAGGCATATCACGTCCGCCTCGTACTTCTTACATTGCCCCAGGACCGTTGCCCTCTTGACCCTGTCGTTCAGGCCCCTAACATTCCATGACAAAAAACGCACTCCCATTCCAGGTCTGCCTTAAATAAAACCTCTCCATCCACAGCCAAACAACCTATTCTTCCTCCCCACATATGTTCTATATTCTCTCGGGGGTGACCGGACCATGTAAGCACCCAAACATAGAAAAGACAACAATGAACACAACCCCACCCCCCCACCCCCCCTCCCTGTAGGCCCAACCCCGGGCATACCTACCCCACTGCACCCTCTGCCCCCCCTTATTTTGAGGCTTACACTACTTAACCACACAGAAGACCAAAAACAACCCCCTCCCCCCTCCCCCCCTCCCTCCGGCTTATTTTACTTATTAACCGCCAGTAGGAATCAGCCTGGCCTCTCCCGACCCGAGCAACCTTTTGCAGAACTTAGGCTCCCCGGACATCCTAATAATAATTATCACCATCAACTTAGCTGGCCAACACTTGTCGCTTCCCTGGGTATGAGCGGTCTAGCCATTCCGCCACCTCTCCTGGGGAAAAGAATATGTTAGACACACCATCAACCGCCACTCTCAATTTGGACGGATAGAGCATATTAAATTGAATGTTTAACTCGCGTAACCGAGCTTTGACCATTTTGAATTTCATTCTGTCCCTCTGCACCTCAAGGGGAAAGTCAGGAAAGGTGGATATCTTCTTCCCATTATAAGACAGGTCCCCTTTATCCCTTGCCATTCGAAGGAGAGTGTCCCTGTCCTTAAAGTGCAAGAATTTAGCAATGATAGTCCGCGGTAGTGCCCCCGGTGCGGGGGGTCTCCCTGGGATACGGTGGGCCCTCTCAATAGAGAACTGGGGAGAGAAAATGTTCCTTCCAAACACCTGGACCAACCAATCCTCTAAAAACTTTTCGGGTTCACTGCCTTCTACTCTCTCGTCAAAACCCAGAAAGCGAACATTGCTTCGCCGAAGCCTGCCCTCCATATCGGTAAGTTTCATCCTCAACTCTCCAACCTGCGAGGAGATGGAATTAATTTGAGAGCTTAAGGGTATAGCCAAGTCCTCTAAAGATGAGATTCGGGTCTCCGCCTCAGTCATCCGTTCTCTCATTTTTTCCGCATCTTGCCGGATCAGCATGATATCAGACTGGACTTTACCCAGCTGCTCGGCCAGGCGGGTTTCACATTTATTAATTGCCTCAATCACCTGTTGTAAAGTTATGTCCGGGGTGGCTTGTGCCCCTTCGCTCTTACTGGGGGATGATACAGGGGTCACTGAACGAGACCTGCTCCCAACCTGGGACACGGCCTGGGTTCTGGCATACTTCTCGAGCCTAGCGGCCGCGGTGCTTTGACCTGTTTTGCCCATCTTTAGCCAGCACAAATTTTATTATTCCACAATACACTGCAGTGGTCCCTGTCCCACAGTCACAACTGAGCAGACCCAGTAGATTACAGTCGGGCAGTTATAGGGCAACCACCGGTCTCACACTGTTTCCCCAATGGGCCCAAATGATAACAGTCCCAGCAGCTGGGAGATAACGGCCTCCTCCAAGTTACATTGGTTCAGGGCACTCACGGTTCTGTAGGTAGCTCTGTGCGAGGGGGGAACAGGCGGCCTCTCCGCTTACACTTTACTTCAGGCTGGCTCACCCTCCGTGTGCTGGGCACCCGACCGGCACACCTCTTTCCGCCGATAAGCACCGGGGCTCAAGGAAGCAGCGTGTAGCTAAATGCCGTAACTGGACCTGGACCGGCAGCTTGGACTGGCTCACCCTCCGTGGGTGGGCACTCGACCGGCTCACTCTGCTTACTCCGGTATCCACGAGGGCTCAGGGAAGCAGCGAAGAGGCAGCTGCTGTAGTATGATCGGCAGCGTGTACACTCTCACTGTACCGCTGCCGGTTCCAACTGCTGAGGTGCCTGCCGGACGCCACACGTGGGACCTCAATCCGCCGGCTAGTGCTCTGACTCAGTACTTCCGCGACGCAGGACGCTCCACCGTCAGCGGTAACACCAACGCCAACTCACTTGCTCCGGTATATCTCCAGCTTGGGCAGGGTTAGAAGCCGCTTTGGGTTAGCTCACACATCAGGCTTAGTTACAGCCATCCATTAGCGCCGGAGGTGGGAGGAGGGGGGAGCGTGTCTCCCTACGCTACGTGCGCCGTGGTCCGCCCCTTCCCCGATGCGTGTGTCACCCTTTGCTACTACCTTACCCTTCCTACCTACTCATGTATCATATCTCTAAGAGAGATAGAGTGGAGACATTGTCCATTGCAGCCAATTAGATTCAGTCATTATTCTAGCACTATCCAATCACAGAAGATAATTGGTTGCTATGAGTTTTCTTCTCCACTTTATATTTCTTGAAGGATTAATACAGCCAGTGGGAGAGTTCCTGAACTCTCAGGGTAGCAATCCCACCCTGGTAACCTGACTGTATATTGCTTGTAAATTTACTCAATGGGGGTTATTCTTCTAGTTCACTCTTTTTGACAAAATCCTTCTTAGATGGAAAAAACCATGTGCACTGCAGGGGGGCAGATGTAACATGTGCAGAGAGAAGGATATATATATATATATATATATATATATATATATATATATATATATATATATATATATATGAAAAAGGAATGGGGTTTCAGAGGGCGCTAGAGTAACACACCAATTTAGATAAATGAATGGTATTTAATACAAAAAAACAATTACAAATTAGCATAAAAGTCACCCTATTGGGGTGTAGCAAATACAAGCAATCACAACAATATACAACTCTGGTGGATTGATAGATTTGTTCAAAGCAAATAATCACAAATAGATCGACAACACCGGTGGGTTGATCAGTTCAGAAAGGAAAGGCCAACGCGTTTCATCATGTTCATGACTTCATCAGGGGCAATGGAGCAACTGATACAACTATGTTAATCCGAATCAAAAGTATCCAGAGTGTATTTCTCATTGATACCAAGATAAGCAAATGTCCACAGTAGCCAAAGAACGTGATTTTCTCCGGAAAAATAAGGTAATGGGCTCAACGAAAAAAAGGCCCACACAATAATAGAATCCGGGGGGATGTGCAAACTCCATGGATCCACCACAGTGATTGTGCAGCTATTGGAGTGGCATAATAGGAGATATTGCTCTACTGTGAGAGGATTGACGGACATACCTCTCCACACATCACCGTATTTGCCCCATCCTACATCGATATTGAATCTTAATTCTAGTTGGTTCAAGAATTACAGAAGAACCAGCCTAGTAATTTCTTTTAATCTGAAGCTCTTTTACATTAAGTCTTTTTGTTACACCCCTGATGAAGTTCAAGTGACGAAACACGTCGGTTTATTGACTCCATAAGAAACATTGAATGAAACAATGCTGCAAATTCATCTGTTTTATAAAATTTTTAATAAATTGTATAATTGCCTTTTGATATTAAGCAAAGTATCAATTTTTCACCTAATAATCTAAGGTGGTGGTGGTGGTGACATATGAGAAGGTGCACTCTATGGGGGGTATGCAATGTCATTCGAGCTCCCGCAGCCATCTCCCGACGGGGGAGATGGCTGCGGGGCCCTATTCAATGCTGTCTTCCCCGACAGCATTGAACAGGGGTTTTGCGCAGAACGAGCCCGACATCACAAGCTGTCGGGCTCGTTCTGCCGAGAAAAGCCGGAAATAGGCGAGCTTCCGGCCGGAGCTCGTCTATTTCCGTCATCAACTCGCGGCCACGCCCCCTTCTCGCCGCTCGGCGTCTGGGACATTGAATCCCGACTGCCGAGCTCCAGGCGAGCTGACCGAGAACGGGACAGGGGCATGGCTGTTGCGCTAGCTCAACAGCCGTGCCCCTGACATTGAATACACCCCTATATCTTCGTTGTATGTACTGTTCTCCTTCCCCCACTAACAGGGGGGACTTATAGAGGTGCCGCCTAGGAATTCTTATTCTAGCGCAGTGAAAGGGTTATCTTTCTATATATATAGCAAAAAATTAGAGGCCAGCATAACACAATGAAGTAGCAAAAAAGTGAAAATATATTTAATAGTCATTTAGGTGGACACACCAGCATAGTAAAAAAGTCCATATACAAATTACCGAATCCAAACAACAGCATGGCAGATATAGCATGGTGGTCCACCTAGAGGGTCACTGATGCCCGACGGCCGTTTCGGTGTGCTATCACCGTCCTCAACTGTATGTCAATGATCTTGAGCTTAGACTACTTTATGTAGAATATCTGCACTTCCATGTTTATCTCCAACAATGAGAATCACATGACAAATCACCCCAGTCACACAAACATTAACACCTCTTCCCCATGAAATGAACATAGACTAAATAAATCCCCCAATCAAGCCACTTAATCTGGAATCCCTTATACCCCTTTTAAATCGCATCTTTGACACAGGTTATTACCATCAACCAACCCGGCAATTCGACCCGGATTATAAGAGGTAATTATGGGTCACTCTTTGTTTAATGGGTGACCAAGATCAGAGCCATGTCAAAGCCGTGTCAGACCTGGGATCACAATTCCATGTTCGACCCAGCTTTGTGATGTGAAAGGGGTATAGAGTATGTGTACATCAAACTCTGTCAACTATAATGTGGGAGAAACCCACTGGTGCTTATCCTAATGGGTTATATTATTTATAATTTTTTTCTTATATAGTAATTATCACTATGTAATAACAATGCTTTAGAAAGATAAGACGATTGGGGATTTAAATATTGCAAGCAAACTATTGTGACAAATAAACAAAAACAAATACTGTCTTTAGCCAGAGATAAGCTTGGATCAAATAACTATAATGCCATCTAATAGAAGCAAAAACGAAAATTCTAATTCAACCTGTCACCTAGAGAAGCAGGGATGTATTAGCGTTGGTGCAGCGGAGTCTATTCTCCAAATGCATACCAAGAAGAATTGCCAGTCTACAAGCTATACTCAGTTGTCTGGAATCCCACTATATTGCATCTCTTCTGTCTTGGCAACAGTCACTGCATGCACTGGGTATCAGATTGGTTATGGTAAAACTGGTACTTGTTTCCTAGCACGGCCACACCGACATCAATCTTGACAGTCTTCAGCATCGCGTCGCATCGGTGTATTTTTTGTAAGGTTACGATGCTCCCGACCGTTAAGATACCGCCGATGTAGTTTAGTACTCCCGATGTCTTTTTTTGGCGTCGGTATTAATATCGGCATCTTGTTGATTGAGTCGGGTCCCTTTCAATTTTGTACCCCCGACCGACGCGATACTACCGATGTACTTCTTTTCTCCCGATCTTTCTCTTAAATCGCGTCGGTCGCGTCGCATGTTTAAGGAAAACCCCCCGATGCTCACGATGCACACGATGTTCATCTGTCCCATTGGTCCCATTGGTCCTACGATTTTCCCGCTGTTTAGGCCCTTTTTAATAGGCCCAATTAATCTTTATAGTCCAACCCCCTATAAAATCTCCCTAGTACCATATGTTTTAATGTGTTGGAATGTGTGTTTCTATGTCAATATGTAATCTTCCCTCTGTCATCTGCTCAGTAACAGCATCAATGTCAATATTTACTGTGATAGTCCGGCCCCTTACTTTGACAGCCCCTTCTGTTTTATTTTCCCCTACTGTCTTTGTGGGTTTGTCTCGGTAGGAGTGAGACGTGTATTCAGTTGCTGGTGATTTCTTGGCTGATTGATCCTTTGCTGGTGATATCTCCCTGATTAATCTTGTGCTTTGAATACTATTTGCTGTTGATCCTGAGCCTTGTGCTGCGGATTGCTGCTGATCCAGTGGATTATTGCTGATCCTGATTATTCTGCGATTGATTTCTGCTGATCCTGACCCTGAGCCGTGCTGATCCTTAGTCCTGAGCTGTGGATTGGTCTGCTGTGGAGTGCTCTGTGGTTGATTCCGTGACCTCTGAGATGGCTGAAGTGAATATGTTCTCACTGCCTACAAGTGAGGAGGAGGCAGTGGCGTTTCTGCAGCGCCATCATCTGCTGCCATCAGAGGCTACGTGCGACAATGGTCATCCGATGCGGCTGAATTTGAAGGAGACCATGTGGCGCTGTAATGTGAGGGAGTGCCGTTTAAAGAGGAGTCTGAGAGCAGGACTGTTCTTTCCTGGCTGTCGTTTGCCATTCTTAACGCTGGTCCGCTTTGTATTTTCCTGGGTGCAGGAATTTACCAGCATTGACTACTGCGAGAAGAATTTGTCCCTCTCCAAGAAGACGGCTGTCCTGTACAATAAGTACATGAGGGAGGCCTGCCTGCTGGACCTCATGGCGCAGCCGCAGCGCCGGATTGGAGGTCCCGGCAAGATCGTTGAGGTGGATGAGACCCTCTTCGTGAAAAGGCAGGCAAATGTTGGTCGAGTTTTGCCTCAGCAATGGGTCTTTGGTGGCATATGCAGAGAAACAGGGCAGTGTTTCGCCACCAAGGTTGCCACTCGGGACGCCAACACCCTCATGGAAGCTATCCTGCAGTTTGTGGAGCCGGGGTCTACTGTGTACACCGATTGCTGGAGAGCGTACAGCACGGCCCAGCTGAATGCTGCAGGATATGAGCATGCCCAGGTGAACCACCGATATAACTTTGTCGACCCTACAACAGGGGTTCACACCCAAAATGTGGAACGGATGTGGGGGGCATGCAAGTGGCGGAATAAACGTCACAGGGGCACCGCCAGGCATATGCTCCAGAGTTATCTTGAAGAATTCATGTGGCGGAAGAGCCTTGGACATGATAATCCTTTTGCCCGCATACTATATGCCTTGACTTTATTACCCAAGGACTCTTGATATTACCCCCATTTCTTTTTCCCCCATTAATGCTCATGTAATATGTTTTGTTTGCAATGACTTATATACAGTTTTTCTATTTTCATTTGAAAAGTAAAATTTGAAAAATGCTTTTAAAAAACTTGTGTTTCTTGTCTCAGCTGAATGATTTGTGATGGATGAATGCTATGGAGTCACACCACCACTATCCAAATAATTTTTGGAGCGCGGTGAGTGCAGTGGACCACTGAGTCCAAATCGTGGTAAGCGCAGCAAGCCCCAAGAAGCGTGTGTGGGTTATTAACATTATAATTTGCATACGCTTCTGGGGCTTGTGGCCCTCACCATGGTTTGGACACAGAGACCCACTTTTTTTAAGCATACTAAGCATGATCAACTTGAAGTTGACATGTTTAGTCGACATGTCGACATGATACACATGTTGACATGTTTAAAAGCATATCGCGTCGGCCGCAATGTACTGTGAGCTTAACAGCTCAATGCTGCCGACCGACGTGACATGTACTTGTATAAGCACTATACAGTGCTTAATACTGTTCTTAATATGTCCGTCGCGTCGGGACCATTTTACAACGGCTCCGACCGACGCGATCGATCAGTATAAGCACTATACAGTGTTAATACTGTTCTTAACATGTCCGTCGCGTCGGGAGCATTTTACAATGGCTCCGACCGACGCGACCGATCAGTATAAGCACTATACAGTGTTAATACTGTTCTTAACATGTCCGTCGCGTCGGGAGCATTTTACAATGGCTCCGACCGACGCGACCGTTCAATTTCCAAGTAACTCCCCGCATTACGAGCTACACCGTATATCTACAAAGAAATATCGCGTCGGTCGGTCGGTCTTATGCATTGGCGTGAGTGTAACATCACCGCCCGACCGACGCGATATTTCTGCCTGCCGGGAGAAACGCGCCAAAAGCACTCTGGGGAAGGACATCAGCAGCCATTTTGATGGTAATCATCTCCTATACGCAGCAGCTGTGTCTGGCTCCCTGCCCCTGCACAAAATAGTAAGTGGATTTTGAGGATTACTGAGCATAGGTGGGCCTTGGGGTTTGTGAGGAACATATACAGGCTTGGGGGGGTGGGGGGGAGGAGGGGGTTTGGAGGGGGGGGGGCGCTTACTGTGGTTACTGATATATATACATGTGTGCTTCATATATAATTTTTTTGAGGATTAGGGGGTTACCATTGGGTGTATAGAGTGGATAATGTTTATGTTCAAGGGGTACTGTTTATCTAAATAGCTAGAAAGTGTTTATGTGCAGGAGTTTATGAAGTGTATGACTTTAGTGTCATGCTAATAATGAAAATCTGGATAAAACAGGTTTATGTGCAGAGGATATCATGTGCCTGGAAATGATGTACTGTGTGTTATAATACATACTGAATAGTCTGCTGTTTGTGATAGTAATGCATGGTGACATAGACTGTAATGATTTCTTGGTACATATATGTAAAATAGAGCTGTTTGAGGTGTCATGTGCTTGTTATTGAAATGGTGCAGCAGGCAGTATGCTGTGTCTACTTTAAAGTAATGTGCATGTAAACTGTTTGGTACTGGAAGTGTGACATGGCCCCCACAATTGTTAACACCACCCCATGATCAACATCAACCCGAAGCGTGGCGAGCGCAGCGAGCCCCGCGAGGGGCGGCGGTACGTGTCCTCCGACCTTTTCATGCCCTACTATCCACGTCGGCGTGGAGTTGAGAATATAATAGTGTGGCGAGCGCAGCGAGCCACCGAGGCCCGAAGCGTGGCGAGCGCAGCGCGCCCCGCGAGGGGACGCGGATACCTTCACAGGTAAGCGCGTCCCTTCGCGGGCTTCACAGGTGTCCACATCACCACGGACACCTGTGAAGCCCGTGAGGGGACGCGCTTACCTGTGAAGGTATCCGCGTCCCCTCGCGGGGCTCGCTGCGCTCGCCACGCTTCGGGCCTCGGTGGCTCGCTGCGCTCGCCACACTATTATATTCTCAACTCCACGCCGACGTGGATAGTAGGGCATGAAAAGGTCGGAGGACGCGTACCGCCGCCCCACGCGGGGCTCGCTGCGCTCGCCACGCTTCGGGTGCACGTGGAAAGTGGGGGTGGATTTGTATGTCATTGAATTTTGATTAATGATGTTTTTTTTATTTTTTTTGTGGAATTGCAGTTGCTGTTATTGGTGAATTTACATAAAAAATAAATAAAAAATATATACAGTTTTGCACCTAATAAGGTAAGTTGTGCTTAAATTGTTCTTCTAATTAATTTGTTAATGTACCCAAAATGCCTTTTTTTCCCAGTGTACCACCCCCACTATCCACGTGCACCCGAAGCGTGGCGAGCGCAGCGAGCCCCGTGAGGGGCGGCGGTACGCGTCCTCCGACCTTTTCATGCCCTACTATCCACGTCGGCGTGGAGTTGAGAATATAATAGTGTGGCGAGCGCAGCGAGCCACCGAGGCCCGAAGCGTGGCGAGCGCAGCGAGCCCCGCGTGGGGACGCGGATACCTTCACAGGTAAGCGCGTCCCTTCGCGGGCTTCACAGGTGTCCACATCACCACGGACACCTGTGAAGCCCGTGAGGGGACGCGCTTACCTGTGAAGGTATCCGCGTCCCCTCGCGGGGCTCGCTGCGCTCGCCACGCTTCGGGCCTCGGTGGCTCGCTGCGCTCGCCACACTATTATATTCTCAACTCCATGCCGACGTGGATAGTAGGGCATGAAAAGGTCGGAGGACGCGTACCGCTGCGCTCGCCACGCTTCGGGTGCACGTGGATAGTGGGGGTGGATTTGTATGTCATTGGATTTTGATTAATGATGTTTTTTTTATTTTTTTTGTGGAATTGCAGTTGCTGTTATTGGTGAATTTACATCAAAAATAAATAAAAAATATATACAGTTTTGCACCTAATAAGGTAAGTTGTGCTTAAATTGTTCTTCTAATTAATTTGTTAATGTACCCAAAATGCCTTTTTTTCCCTGTGTACCACCCCCACTATCCACGTGTACCCGAAGCGTGGCGAGCGCAGCGAGCCCCGCGAGGGGCGGCGGTACGCGTCCTCCGACCTTTTCATGCCCTACTATCCACGTCGGCGTGGAGTTGAGAATATAATAGTGTGGCAAGCGCAGCGAGCCACCGAGGCCCGAAGCGTGGCGAGCGCAGCGAGCCCCGCGAGGGGATGCGGATACCTTCACAGGTAAGCGCGTCCCTTCGCGGGCTTCACAGGTGTCCACATCACCACGGACACCTGTGAAGCCCGTGAGGGGACGCGCTTACCTGTGAAGGTATCCGCGTGCGCTCGCCACGCTTCGGGCCTCGGTGGCTCGCTGCGCTCGCCACACTATTATATTCTCAACTCCACGCCGACGTGGATAGTAGGGCATGAAAAGGTCGGAGGACGCGTACCGCCGCCCCTCGCGGGGCTCGCTGCGCTCGCCACGCTTCGGGTGCACGTGGATAGTGGGGGTGGATTTGTATGTCATTGGATTTTGATTAATGATGTTTTTTTTATTTTTTTTGTGGAATTGCAGTTGCTGTTATTGGTGAATTTACATCAAAAATAAATAAAAAATATATACAGTTTTGCACCTAATAAGGTAAGTTGTGCTTAAATTGTTCTTCTAATTAATTTGTTAATGTACCCAAAATGCCTTTTTTTCCCAGTGTACCACCCCCACTATCCACGTGCACCCGAAGCGTGGCGAGCGCAGCGAGCCCCGCGAGGGGCGGCGGTACGCGTCCTCCGACCTTTTCATGCCCTACTATCCACGTCGGCGTGGAGTTGAGAATATAATAGTGTGGCGAGCGCAGCGAGCCACCGAGGCCCGAAGCGTGGCGAGCGCAGCGAGCCCCGCGAGGGGACGCGGATACCTTCACAGGTAAGCGCGTCCCCTCGCGGGCTTCACAGGTGTCCGTGGTGATGTGGACACCTGTGAAGCCCGCGAAGGGACGCGCTTACCTGTGAATGTGGTGTAAATTGCATTTATTATATCATATGCTATCAATATCTCGGATAAAAGCTTTGGTTTTTTTCTCGGATTCTATTTCAGTTTGATTGTGATTTTTTGGCCCTGAAAGGCAATTCTTTATTTGAAGTCTTGATTTTTTTACACCTGCTACCGACTGAGGTAAATATTAGTCGCTTTTTTTGTAGTGTGTTAATGAATAACAGTGCAGTGCGTTAATTTTTATAGTGTAAACTTCATTTTTTTTTTTTTTTTTTACAGAATGGACCGTCACGTTGATAAACACCTCATGAAGAAGTTGATCGATCTCTACAAAGAGAATAGATGCCTGTGGCGACAAGATCACATAGATTTTCACAACCAGGCAAAGAGGAATGAGGCCTTTGGGAAGATCTCGGCCTACGCTATGAGACGTGTCCCTAATGCAGACGTCACGTGGGTCCGAAAGAAGTTTACTAATATGCGGACAGTGCTGGTGAAGGAGCATAATCGGGTCCAGCAGTCGCGATCTTCAGGAACTGACCCTGCAGATGTGTACCAGCCAAAGTTGTGGTACTATGACCGTATGCTCTTTATTGTGGAGGATCAAGGAAGGAGGGAAACAGAGGGAGCTGCTACGGATGAAGGCTCTTCATCCAGTTCACAGGAGAGTGCGGACGTAGTAAGTATCTAGTTCAAAAATGTTCAGCATGTAAATGTAAGTGAAATGCAATGTTGTAACTTTTTTTTTTTTATTTTATTTTCGTTTTAGGTAGTTCCCTCTGAGTCAACGCAGCAGGGTGAGTCGGTGTCCGAGGTGGCGCCTCCTGTGGTGGCGAGCACGTCATCAGCTCCCCCCAGGAGGCGTAGAAGGAGACAGGCGACAAGACCTGCTGCTACCGGCCAAGAATATTGCTGCCCCTACAAGGAGGAAGCAGTAAACAATCCCCCAGATGATTGCAAAATGTTTACAAATCATTTGTGCGCAGAAATGCGAAAGTGGAAGGGTTCAACACAACACCACTTTAAGCGTGTGCTGTATGGCCTGATGTTGCAGGCAGCAGAGGATGATATCTGTGCTGACTGCAACGGAACGTCATGCCGCAATGCGCACAGACAGCCACCATGCCCACACCCACATCACCCCCCCATGTTCAGTGCGCCGGTTGCTCCTCCGCCTGCCCCATACTACGCGCCGGGACCCCCTATGCCACCTCCCACTGATCCCTCGACTTTGTCTGGGACTGTTTACTCCGCATTGCGGAATGTGCAGACCCCCACCCCAGACGAAGAGCGTTATTTCAATTATTAATTTGGCTAATTTGACTTTTAATTTATAATTTGGCAGCAATGTTCTTGTTTCTCTTCCTTTCTGAGTTCTCTATAATAATCAGTTTTTAGTCATGTACTGCAATTTTGGTTGGTGAACGTTGCAGTGCGGTCTTCCTGAATTTTGCGATGGCTGTACTTGTTTTGCTCCTTCACTAACCACTGTTCTGCATATTTGTAACTTCTTTCGGATTCATGTGATTGTTTGCATTAGTGGGCACAGTTTTGTAGTGTGCCGTGATCTTCCCATGCCTCATTTCAATTTGCCTGGTTGTGATAGCCAGGCATCTATTCTCTTTGTACTGATCGATCAACTTCTTCTGAATTTGTTGTTGGCGTAGTTTGAACCCAGCAAATTGTGTGTGTTTAATTAAAAAAATTGTGAAAAAGTTAAAAAAAAAGTAAAAAAAAAATGATATTTATATTGTTAAAAAAGCTAAAAAAAAACATAAAACAAAAAATAAAATAAAATAAAAAAAAATGATATTTATATTGTTAAAAAAGATAAAAAAAAATAAAAAAGAAAGAAAAAACTATATATTTGTATTTATTGTTAAAAAAAGCTGTAAACCGGCATTTTTTTGCTGGAAAAAAAGAAAAAAAAAACATTATATTTGTATTTAATATAAAAAAAATCCGTTTTTGCTGAAAAAAGAAGTCATTATATTTGTATTTATTGTTCAAAAAAACTGTTAACCGGCATTTGTTTGCTGAAAAAAAAAAAGAAAAAAAAAATCATTATATTTGTATTTAATGTGAAACAAAATATGTTTTTGAATAGTATATGTATTTATTGTAAAAAAATGAAATGCCAAATTGTTCCATATTTTTTTTATTTATTGCTAAAAATAAATAAAATGGCAAAAATATTGGCGGAAAAAAAAAAACATTAAAAAAAAAAATAGGTTTTCAATAAAAGATGTGAAATCTATTATCATGTTTCGTGTTATTTATTATTTCATGTGTAGTTAGAAATACGGTGCAAACTGTAAATGTGGGTGTAAATGTGGGGTTCAATTGGAAGCAGCCATGATAAAACCATGAAATGGGTGCTTGCAATAAAAAAAATCGCGTCGCTCGCGTCGGGGGCATTGAATGCTGACATTCAGTGCTCCCGATGGGACCGATAGTTTGTAATGCCGCCGATATCGGTGAATTCTTCAATTATCGCGTCGGTCGCGTCGGGGGCAATGAATACTGCCATTTAGTGCTCCCGATGGGACCGATAGCTGGTAATCCACCCGATTTCGGTCAATTCTTCAATTATCGCGTCGGTCGTGTCGCGGTAATTGAAGCATGGTACACAATGCACACGATTACAAAAAATCAAGAGAATCTCGTCCGTCGGGGTTGATCGCGGCCCTTAAAGTGCACTAAATAAGAGCCGCGACCACTCCCGATTGTGGCCGTGCTAGGAAACAAGTACCGTAAAACTTACCGATGGTCAGTATTCGGACGGTCATTTCTCTGACATTGGAATCCTGACTGTTGGGAGCGCAAAAGGGGGGCGAGCGTATTCAAGCCTCTTGCAGCTTGCAGCTCGCCACCTATTCTATTCTCCCTCTATAGGGTCGTGGACCCCCCACAAGGGAAAATAGTCCGTGTTGGGCTACTGAAAGTTGGGATTCCAATGTCGTAGAAACAACCATTGGAATCCGAAATGTTGGTGACTCATCCGGCACCCATCAGATTATGCGGAAGTAGCCACTAAGAGTACTCACAAAGGCTGGCAGTGAATCACAATACCATATTGCTGCCAGTGTTACTTATATACTGTCACCAGTGATGCTCCTTTATACAGTATGTCCAGTGTCTCCATACCTAGACAGAGTTGTACAAAGAGTAGAAAGCTGCAACTTTTCGTACAAAGTGCTATATAATGGTACTGGAATTCTGTAAATATTGCATGACATTACTCTATTGCCTTGAACCAATGCCGTGTGTGTAACCTGAGGCATAGCCAGCTTTTCACATAAGGGGGAGCAAAGTTAAAAAAATAGGTACCCAGGGGCAGGGCTGGGCCGGGGGGCAGGGTGCCATGTGCCCCACGGGCCGCTTACCCAGCCACTTGCTGCGGGCCGCGCACCTCCTCCAGCCCTCCTGCGCTGGCAGCGGCCACAGGAAAATGGCCACCATCCCCTTGCACTGAGGACATGTCCTCAGTGCAGGAGGCCGGCGGCCATTTTCCTGTAGCCTCGGCCATGTTCTGGAAGCTGCGGCCAGCGCAGGAGGGCTAAACATGGCATGGAAATAAGGGCTGCAGGATGCACCGGACTGGGGTGTGGGCAGGAGGGGCATGTACTGCGCTCTCCCCCGCCCCCCCTCCCCCAGCAGCAGCAGATGGAGATGAGAGACAGCAACAATGGTGAGTTGCTGCTGGCAAATTCTGGCACTGTGGGGCATATGTGTTTCTGGCACTGTGGGGGCATGTGTGTATTTGGCACTGTGGGGGAATATCTGGCACTGTGAAGGCATATGTGTATCTGGCACTGTGGGGGCATATCTAGCACTGTGGGGGCATATGTGTCTCTGGCACTGTGGGGGCATATCTGGTGCTGTGGGGGCATATGTGTCTCTGGCACTGTGGGGGCATATGTGTCTCTGGCACTCTGGGGGCATATCTGGCACTGTGGGGGCATATGTGTCTCTGGCACTGTGGGGGAATATCTGGCACTGTGGGGGCATATGTGTCTCTGGCACTGTGGGGGCATTTCTGGCACTGTGGGGGCATATGTGTATCTGGCACTGTGGGGGCATATCTGGCACTGTGGGGGCATATGTGTCTCTGGCACTGTGGGGGCATATCTGGCACTGTGGGGGCATATGTGTCTCTGGCACTGTGGGGGCATATGTGTCTCTGGCACTGTGGGGGCATATTGGGCACTGTGGGAGCATATGTGTCTCTGGCACTGTGGGGGAATATCTGGCACTGTGGGGGCATATGTGTCTCTGGCACTGTGGGGGAATATTTTGGCACTGTGGGGGCATATGTGTATTTGGCACTGTGGCGGAAGATCTGGCACTGTGGGGGCAAATCTGGCACTGTGGACATCACATTGTGCGGTGTAATGGGCATCATGGTATGGGGCGTAATGGGCATTACGGTGTGGGGATCATTGGGTAATTGCCATCACAGTATGGAGTGTAATGGGCATCAAGGTGTGCGGAATAATGTGTAATTAGCATCACAATGTGCAATCTGCAGGTAGTCAATACAATCATGGTACAGGCCACGCCACCTTAGGATAGGCCACACGCCTAATCTTTCAGCGCGCCTCCGGTGCGCACAAGCATTCCGTCTTCCAAAAAGTTGGGGGGGGGGGTATGGGCCAGTGCTCTGGACTTGCCCCCTAGGCTAAAAGTTGCCAGTCAGCCCCTGTAGGTACCCCAGGCCCAAGAATTTCAATATTTAAATATCAACGTTTAAATCCAATTTAAACAAAACAAGAATTTATTTTAGATTATGTAAATTATGTAGATTTAAAATATGCCTTTTTATTCATAATTTTTAAAACTGTCTAAACCGTGAAATATGAACATTGAGCTGGAAAAATGTGTATTTGTGTTCTTATTTTAATATACTTTATTTGTGCAAAATGAAGTGTAGTAAACTTATTAAAAAAGCATGTGTCACTGTGTTTTCATGTATCATTTTATAACTGATTGCAATATAAGGTTATAAGTAGATAAACTAGAGAAGAGGGTTAATCACAGGTTATGTGAGTTATTTGGTTTCTGTGCAGGGTAAATACTGGCTGCTTTATATACACTGCAATTTAGATTTCAGTTTGAACACACCCCACCCAAATCTAAAGCAGCCCATACACGGTCCGTTTAACGGACTTGGGACTTAAATAGAACACATCGGATCGGATCGCATCCCTAGTGCATGCAGTGTGCATGCACTGCGATCCGATGTGTACCTAGTACAAAAAGTATGTGCAGCACATACTTTTTGTACCGTACTATGTGACGCACATCGCATAGTACAGAACGGAGCCGTACACAATGGACCGTGTATGGGCTCCTTAACTCTTTATGCACATCTTACATTTGCCGCACCTGCATTGCACATGGTTGTTCAAATTAGAGAAAAATGTTGCTTTTGAGATCCTTTCTTACTGAATAACCCTCATTGTTAGCTGTTGTACTTAGTAGCTGACTACTGTGTGCAGTTTATATTGCTCAAGTTATTTACAATGTTTTATGTAGTAGCTGTCTACTGTGTACTGTAAATATTGCTCACATCATGTATGCTGTGAACAATATATATTGCATATTTTGTGTATGCTTTTGTATGTAGTAGATGTCTACTCAGGGGTGTAACTAGTACTGTGTTTGCCTCAGAGCAAAATCTTATAAGGGACACCCCCTCCATTGTCACTACAATACCCATTAGGGGGGCAGAAAAGAGAAGGAATGGGTCTAAGTAAGTGCGCTGTGAATAGCAATGGGAGGGAGCACCCATGGCTTTTCTAGTCAGTGCACTGCTATGTTGGAGAATGCCAGTACTTGTGGGTGTTTAGTCACAACTACCCGCATTCTCCAACTAAAGTGCCCCACCGCAATGCTGTTTGCACCGCGCTAGAGCACAAAAAAAGGGGAGAGAGAAGGAGTGAGAGAGGCAGTCAGGGGGTGAGAGATGGGGTCAGGGAGATTAAAAGGGATATAGTGGGTGTCAAGGAGAGAAGGGGGGAGAGAGATGGAGTGAGAGAGGGTGCCAGGGAGTTAGAGGGGGATAGACATGTTGTGAGAGAGGGTGCAGGGGGGAGAAAGGGGGAGAGACAGGGAGTGATAGAGAGGATGTCAGGGAGGGGTAGACAATGCCAGTTAGAAAATTGAGGAAGAGGGAAGAAATAGGGGAAGTATGGGGAAAGAGGTGGGGAGGATAGAGATAGAGAAAAAAAGAGACAGATAAAGAGAGAGATGAGATGGAGGCGGAGAGAGAAAGAGGAGAGAGAGAGGAGAGGGAGTGAGCAGAGAACAGGAGGAGTGGGTAAAGGATAAGAGGGAGGGGAATAGAGAATGAGAGGGGGAGAAGTAGAGGAAGAGTGGAAGGCAGTTGAGGAAGAGTGTGAAGTTAGAGGAGACGGGGGGAGGTACGACAGGTATTTGAACGCTTGTGACATTAATCAGTTTGTCTCTCCTAATCCCCCCACCTTCTCCAAGTACAGGGGGTACTGTGTAGCTGTGCTGTACCACTCAGTCCAAGCGGACAATTGGGAATCAGGGATCCTTCTCACTGTCGCTGGCAGAACAGGTCTCTCTCTCCTTGGTGCGATGTTTCTTTCTCCAGCTTACCGCGCCTACCTCTCCCCAGCGCAGCCACTGCCTGCACGATAAAATATAAAAAAATTATCAATTTACAATGTCGCCGGGCCACTCGCATTTCATGGGCGTCCCCATGAAAAAGTTGGACATTCCCATGGGAATACGCGTCGGAGGAGTTGTGCCGGGGGCAGGCGGCTGATATCTTGTGATGTCCTGTCTTTGGCGGAATGGCCGCATATACTATATAAGTCATTCTACACTGACTTATATTTGGGTGGGCGAGTCACTCAGAATCAGGGCCTATGTACGCTGTTGTGTGTAGTAGCTGTCTACTATTTACTTCAACTGTAAAAAAAAGTATTTAGTATATTCAGTGGACTTTTGTGCAGTTGGAAACTGTTTCCTTGCAGTGAGAATTTATTATATAGAGAAATGACTATATTGAAAACACCACAGGGATCCTTTGTGGAAGCTTTTGAAAAAAGAAAAGGTGCTGCAACTGATAACAATCATGTGCAGCTTGCAAAATGAAATCAAGGGTTGAAATTTAATAGGATAAGAGTTTCAGAAAGTGAGAGATTTGGTAAGAAATCTCCAGTTTTTTTAAAGCTCCAATCATTAACCCTGCAAAACCAGTTTGATTTTGCAGTGTAAATGATTGCCACTTTAAAAAAAACTGGAGATTTCTTACCAAATCTCTGACTTTCTGAATCTCTCATCATATTAAATTTCACTCCAAATGTCTGAACGCTTCAGTCACCTGGGTGTATTTTCAGTGACTAGTGTGCAGGGAAAAGTCATTATTGTCTATGTAAGTATGCTATGATAAATAAAAGGTTTGTAAGATAATCTGTTTTCTTTGACTGGTCCTCAGTTTCTAAAAAGTCAAGCTGTTTTATCTTCCTTTTTCCCATGATACAGTGCGCCAGTAATATATCCTTATGGTGCAGATTATGCTCATTGTGCTATTATTTAGTGAGGTCTCCATTGTCTTCATTTTGTGTTTTTTTGTGCACATTATGGGTCTTCATTGTCATATTGTCTGCTCCATTCTCTGTCTTCTGTCTTTATTCTCGCATCTGTTTCCATTCTCTGCTCTTTGCTGTATTCATTGCTCTTTGTTTCACAGCCTGTTCTGCGCAGTGATGATTTTTTCCTGTGGCCTGCAGGGCTTCCAAGGAGGGTGGCATGCCACTGGAGGGCAGCATGGAAGCAGCTACCCCCCCCCCCCCCCCCCACTTGGAGACTGGTGAGCGCTGCCCCACACCGAACCCCCCCCCTCTTATCCCCTGGACTCGGCAGCCGCCGCATCCCCCCCCCGGACTCGGCAGCAGTGGTCATTTACCTGGGGCGCCGACCATTGGAGGGTGGCATGGGATCAGCTCCCCCCGGCCACTTGGAGACTGGTGAGCGGTGTTCCACACAAAACCCCCCTCCCATCCCCCGTACTTGGCAGCCACCACATCCCCCCCCCCCCACGACTCGGTGGCATTGCCCCCCCCAGACTCCCACCACCACTTGGCAATGACCGTGGCCACTTCAAACTCCCCCTGGACTGGGCAGCAGCGGCCGCATCCCCCGCCCCCGGTGGCATTGCCCTGCCCCCCCCCCCGGACTTAGCGGCGGCCGCCACTTCAAGTTCCCCCCACCACTCGGCAACGGCTAGAATCGCGGCTGCTTCACCCCGCCGGACTCAGCGGCGGACACTGCATTAGCCCCCGCCCCCCGTGAGCAGGTGAATGACAGGGCGTCCATCCCCCCCACCAGGGGCACTGCTTCCAGATAAAATCCGGTATCGGCGCACGCTATGTGCACTGATACCGCTTCTCCCCCATATATGAAGGAGCCGGTAAGCGCTAAATGACAGTGGCGATATGCAGGGTGAATGTTTGAACATCAGCAGCACTGACCGTTCTGCCCACTGCCGCTATCTGCTTTGCTAGCAGCAGGCTGGCGAAGCTCTATTTCAACAGCAGGGACAGCGCTCTCCCTGCTGCTGGCTCTGGGGGTCTCGCGTGAGTAGCAAGATCCTGCGCATGCTCAGTCCAGCCGTCCAGGGGGAAGAAGAGAGCACGTCAGGGTAAACTGATGGGCAGTCTCCAGGAGAGGGACATCACTGGAGTTTGATGGTAATAAAAATGAGGATGTTAAAGGGAAAATTATGCCAATGGAAGGAGGCTGCTGATAGGTGGTCAAGAATTAGGTAGAGAAACATTTTATATGTATGTAAGTAAGAGATACATGAAAGGTAATAATAATTCCCTTATAACTGGGAAATAAACACTTACAGTATGTACATCTGCTGCAACATCATCAAGAAGTGGATCCAGTGACATTTTACACGTGAAGAAAGACAAAGAAGAGATAAGAAACTAAAAAAGACAAAGAAACCAAATCTGACCAAAAAATTACAACAAAATAAAATACTGTAAAACCAAAAATATTATATAAATTCCTTAATACCGATTTCAATTGTTTATCTTGGTTGCAATGGGAATATATTTCTGTACCTATTAGTGTTCCTGTTTTACGCGGGGGGGGGGGGGATGTGGTTGCCTGGAAACCCCCCTCCGATTGTCTAGTTTCTCAAATAGTAACAACTATAGCAATGGTATATAATAGGATTACTTGAGCTGCTGAAACATAATGCAGTGTATGGGACATAGCAGAACTGCTGCACATGCCCAGTGGTGGCAGCCTCTACTATGCTTGCTGTGTGTGGATCTGAATCCTCAATCAGTGCACTGGACCAGAGAGTAGTTGCCAGGAAGAAGATACTGAAGCCTTACCATGAGGCGGGAGAATGTGAGCTTGAAAAGTGCAGTACCGGTTCTATTATCTTTGTGTTTTTATTTTTTATGGTATATGTTTCCTGAGAACTTATTTATATTATTTAAATTATTGATACATCCTATGCTCTAGGAAATCTATAGTGATAAATATTATTTATTGCAGTGGTTACCAAACTGTGCGCCTAGGCTTCACTCTGACTGGCAGTGGATTCTTATTAGAAGTCTGACCTGCGAGTCAGCCTAGGCAGTCTCATATGGAGGCGCTCCCTCCCTCCGGGATGCCTCTCATAAAAACTGAACCTGTGCATGCACAGTACTGAGGACATGCGCCAGCCTAGGCAGTCTCATATGGAGGCGCTCCCTCCGGGATGCCTCTCATAAAAACTGAACCTGTGCATGCGCAGTACTGAGGACATGCGCTGTACCCGGGACAGTGAATATTCTTATATGGACTGCTGCAGAAGCAGCCCATAGAGGCTGGGGGCCAGCTGGTCATGTGACCACGACAGGGGTCAGGACCAGCAGGCACCAGCGGCGGGTACAAGAGGGCCCTGGTGGTGGTGTCCAGCAGTAGTGGCAGCAGAAGGGGGGGGGGGGGCAGCATTTCAGCAACCCCTCTTCTCCATGGAGGTAAAAACTGCCACTGGTGCCAGTAGCGCACGCAGGGGGGGTTTCTGAGTACCCAGAACCACCCCCAGGAATCTAAGGATATCTGACTTCAAAGGAGTGGTCCCCATCCAAGCCTGTTAATTGCTCTTCCAGGTCAGATATTTCAGGTTTTGTCTGACTTAGACTTTTTCTGAGGGTATATTCCAAAAGCTGGGACTCTCCCCCATTGAGGGACAATAGTAGCTTGTCTCTACTGTTCCCAGAACAAGAGATATCAGCCTTCCAGCAGCTGGTTACTGCTCCAGCTCCACACACCTGGTATGTAGTTTTATATACTCGTTGGCAGATTGCTCTTCCTCCTGAAATCTGATCCCCTAATCCTTATTACCATTTGGTAGGTGGGATTCTCTAGTTTTTAATTCGGTACTCTTTACCTAGAAGGGCGCCCACGATTTTGATCGTGGGCATCGTAAGGAAAAAAAAATCGTGTCGGTCGCATTGGAAGCGACCAAAAAATCGCATGCGATGCGACCGACGCGATGACCGCGATTTCCCATAGGGAACAATGTTAAATGTCCCAATTGACCCGATTTTTCCATAGGGAACAATGTTAAATGGCCCAATTGACCCGATTTTCCATAGGCAACAATGTAAAATGGCCCACAGAGGCCAAATAGGCACCCTGAAGTGTGAAATGGCCCCCCCCAATTGTTAATGCCACCCCACGATCAACGTCAACCCGGAGCGTGGCGAGCGCAGCGAGCCCGCGAGGGGAGGCGGTACGCGTCCTACGACCTTTTCATACCCCCACTATCCATGTCGGCGTGGAGTTGAGAATAGAAAGTGTGGCGAACGCAGCGAGCCCCGCGAGGGGACGCGGACAGCTGTGAAGCCCGCGAGGGGACGCGTATACCTGTGAAGGTGTCCGCGTCCCCTCGCCACACTTCGGGCTCGGTGGCTCGCTGCTCTCGCCACACTTTCTATTCTCAACTCCACGCCGACGTGGATAGTGGGGGTATGAAAAGGTCGTAGGACGCGTACCGCCGCCCCTCGCGGGCTCGCTGCGCTCGACACGCTTCGGGTTCACGTTGATCGTGGGGTGGCGTTAACAATTGGGGGGGCCATTTCACACTTCAGGGTGCCTATTTGGCCTCTGTGGGCCATTTAACATTGTTCCCTATGGAAAATCGGGTCAATTGGGACATTTAACATTGTTCCCTATGGGAAATCGCGGTCGTCGCATGCGATTTTTTTAGTACATGCAATGCCCGCGATGGGCGCCCTTCTAGGTAAAGAGTACCTTTAATTCCATTACAAGCTAAGAAATCTAGTTCCAGGAACTGGAGATATATGCAGTCAAGCAAGCTGTCCTCCCACCAGAAAATTCTGAATAATAAGCTCACTCCACTATACACCCCTCCTCCTGCGTATTAAACATCCTCTACCACCCTGGAAGTTATGCATCAGGGCCCCTTCATTCAGCCCAATGAACCGTTCTCCCACCCCATCTCCCACCATCTGTGCATTAAAGGGGTAATTAGTGGAAATTACTGATCCAGGCCCTACATGCTGAGCGGTTGATATAATACCCCCTGCCACCTGCGGGACATCAAAGCTTCCGCTCATAGCACCCCCTACCCCTACCGCTGGAGGATAGGTAGGGGCCCCAATACATTGCTATGCCCAGGGGTCTACACTGCTGTTACATATATATATATATATATATATATATATATATTATTATTTATATACATTTGGTCTATCTATAATACTTTAACTGACCCGGCATATACTGGGTCACCTAAGTGTCCATCTCCGTGCTTTGCTCCGCCCCTCTCTGGAAACCCCCTTCTGAAAATCCTGCGTTTGCCCATGGGTGCAGATTCTTAATTTGTTCACCATTTTCATTTGCTGCAATCTTACCTTCTTGTCTTGGCCTTTATGGTCTGTTCACTGGGTCAGATTAAGTAACTCTGATTTTTGATGACTTTGCTATAGAATGTAAAGACATTTTTGCTGAAAGTGAAGTATGTATTGGGGCCGCCCTACACACGGGCAATTAACTAACTAGATCACTAGATATAACTAGTTCACTTAGAAAATGCACCTGCATCATTCAAAGTGCAGGAGTGAAACATTCTTCAAAGGAATAGAAGCATACCTCGCATGAACACGAGGACATGCGCTGCAACTTAAGGGAGTTGAGTTCAAAGGAAATTAAAAGAAACAAAACAAAAGTGGACAAGTAGAGTGCAGTAGAGCAATTTTATCTTTGAGTGCCAACATCTCTATGAGAGATGTTCAAAAATGTTTTACTAAAAATGCCAACGTCACTCACATTTGTTATATAAATTCTAATAAATAAGGTGTAAAAACAAATTATACTTCCTATAAAATGTAAACATTACAGGTCATAATGATGAATAAAAATGTGTTCTTGGCAAGTTTCACATCAAACATATGGGGTAAATATTCTAAGATGGGAGTTCAATTGAAGATGAGGGCTGAGATTTAATAGGATGAGAGATTCAGAAAGTGAGAGATTTGGTAAGAAATCTCCAGTTTTTTTAAAGCGGCAATCATTTACACTGCAAAATCAAACTGGTTTTGCAGTGTAAATGATTGCCGCATTAAAAAAAGGAGATTTCTTCCCAAATCTCTCACTTTCTGAATCTCACATCCTATTAAATCTCACCCGGGATGTTGTTATCGGCTGGAAATAAATCACAGCAAAAAATGTCCGGTCCAGATTAAAGTCTCAGAATTTAGGATTCAAAAACACACCAGGGTAAAAAAAATCACAGCTATAAAAAGTATAATATTTAAAAAATGCTTGCCTACTGTCCCCAAAAGGTGCGACGGTCTCAAGATTTTTTGGGTAGTCCTCCATAATAAATAAATAAATTAGCTGTCAAGACTGAGAAGACACTTTAACAGTTCTTATTAGGGATGCCAATCCCGGGGCATTTTTTCTATCCCAGGAATCGATATTGAAAAATATTCAATCCCAGGATTCCCGTGATTGGCGTCACTAAAGGAAAAATGTCCCCTGTCCCCCACATTATCTTACATGGGGGGAGAGGGGGAGCAGGTGGAGGCAGTGGGTGGGTTAGGTGGAAGCAGTGGGTGGGTGTTGCGCCAGGCGGTGAGGTGCCAGGCGGCTGAACTTCTAAAGTGCAGCCGGGATGCAGGAGGGTTCTGGCGGCTTTGTGTGGCTTGCGCAGCATGACCTAATCACACCGCGCAATCTACACGCTGGGGTTGGGAACAGCCGGGCAGTGTCTGAGTAAGTGCTAAGACGCTGCTCGGCATTAGACTGCGCATGTACAGTCTAATCCCGAAATCCTAGGATTGGATAAACCAATCCAGGGATTGAAATCCCGGACATTCCGGGGATCCCGCTGATACTGGGATTGGCCACCCTAGTCCTGATAGAGACCTACGGGGGCTGCAGCTGCTACTGGCAAATATGAAGATATCTAGTACGGGTGGTGTAATGATTAACATTACTGCCTCACAGCACTGAGGTCATGGGTTCGATTCCCACCACCAAAGTGCTGCGGAATATGTGTGCGCTATATTAGATACTGCTAATAAATAAATAAATATCTTCTGCAGTCTCTCCATGGTACATTGGGGTGAGACTTCATAAATGTGCATACTGTATACCTCTAAATTGTTTGTCTTGGAGGAAATGCCACAAATATTTTTGATAAATAGGCCCCTATTTGAGATACACTTATGAGAAAAACCTACGTTTTAGCTGCAACATTTACCGATAAAAGACAGTAATGCATTAGAGCCATTGCACATTTTGCCCTCATTTATTTTGCACTTAGAGGATCAGGGAACAGATAAAAAAGGCCAAACTCACCTGAAGCATCTCCAACTTTATAAAGTCCAACATTTGGCCTGGTATCACACTGGATCATACGCTCAGCATCATTGTAATATCATACTGGATGCTATCTCCCCCCTGCCACCTTTCAGCGGGACAGAAATGTGATGGATGCAGTGATTTGTTCTTGTGAACCAGTAATGTCTGTAATACATCATCTGAAAGGTGACCGGTATCACATTTGATAAAAACTCAATTTAAAAAGTTGATTCAGGCACGAATGGGCAAGATAGGAAATATTTGATCCATTTTGCAGCACATATCCTGAGCTTAAAATTGGAATCCTTTAAATTCCTCATTGTATTTCATGTACACAATCATGGAAGCCTGTATACAGTAGGGCAAAGTGTTTTAAATTAATACTTAAACTGTGAAAAGGGCTGATAAAAGGACATTTAGCCATTAACGCTATTAGAATCTCCCACTGAGACTATTTGGATCACATTTCCAGTGTAGCATACTGTCCCTTGCTTAAGACTGATTTCATTTTTATGTAGCAACCAACACCTGACAACTTTTGTCTGTTATTTACCCTTCTCATATTGATGCTAAGGAACACTTGCAGCAAGCTGTGTGAGAGAGAGAGAGAGAGAGAGAGAGAGAGAGAGAGAGAGAGAGAGAGAGAGGATATACCCCAATCCGTGCTCAATATTTGTGAAGCAGCACCTCTGAGCAGTGGTGTAAGTTCGCCCCTGTTGCCCGGAGGCAAGATAAATATTGGTGCCCCCCCCCCACACACACACACACAGCACCTTATATAAATATATGTATGCATGTGTGTAATTATGTATGTATGTTATGTTTAAAATAAAGAGAGTGCGATGTCTATGGTCCTACTAGGAGGGGAAGTCAGCCATAGAAGTGATATTTAAGGCTTTCAATGAACTGATTTAAATTTGCAGGGGAGGATAGGTGCCCCCTTGGGAGCAGGAGTCCGGTGGCAGATGACTCCATTGCCTCTCAAAGTTACGCCTCTGCCTCTGAATGGATCCTCTGTTAGATAGGATCCAAAGTTTTTAGAGATAAAAGGGAAAAGTTCAGAGTGTGCTATAAGTGAAGTATACAATTATAGTAAAAAAAATGTATTTAGTAAAAAATACCCGTTAGGGATAATAATGTATATATACAAGATAAAATATACAACTTAATACAGCTTTGTATAAATCCTTCAAAACATTTGAATCAAGCATATATATCAGAACCAACGCATTTCGTCATCTCAATGACTTCATCAGGGGCGAAGGAAACCACATATCAATTGATTGGTAAATGCATATTCAAACTGATGAGTGGTTGTCACTTAGGATTTTTTTAAACCGCAATCCGAATTGTATCCAAATATATTAACTGGACATCATCTATGATAACTCTCCAGAAACTCCTTAGCTGACTTTAAATAGGATCTCAACCCCATTTGCGATGTTGTGGGAGCAGCTTGACCGTATGGTATGCAAGAAGTGCCAATCAAGTCAATTCAACTTGTGGGAGGAGCTTCAGGAAGCGTGGGGGTAAATTTCTTCAGATTACCTCAACAAATTAACAGCTAGAATTCCAAAGGTCTGCAATGCAGTAATTGCCGCAAAAGGAGCATTCTTTGAGAAAAAAAAAAGTTTGAAAGACAAAATTATTACTTCAAATAAAAATCATAATTTCTAAACTTGTCAATGTCTTGACTATATGTTCCATTCATTTTGCAACTCATTTGATAAATAAAAGTGAGTTTTCATGTAACACGAAATTGTCTGGGTGACCCCAAACTTTTGAATGGTCATGTATTTATTTTAAAAGTTAATGGATTCCTTTGCAGATGATAATCTATATTTAGGTTTATATCTTCGTGTAATGTTACATTTTATCTAGAGGAGAAAAACATAAAGTAATAACATAACGTATTAAAACAACATCTGCCCACACTGCTGCTAAGAATATCTGTAACTGAAATGTATATTTTATTTTGCTACTTTAATACAATATTTGTAGCTAGTACATTAGGTAATGTAAGTACATTAGGTAGTTAGATAATGTAGTACATTAAGTTGTACATTAGGTAGGTGGATTAGGTAACACATTAGGTAGGTAAATTAGGTAGCACATTAGATAGATACAATAGATAATACATTAGATAGTAAATTAAGCAGTACATTAGGTATGTACATTAGGTAGGTTTATTATGTAGTACATTATGTAGTACATTAGGTATCACATTATGCAGTACATTACTTAGGTACATTAGGCAGGTACATTACTTAGGTACATTAGGCAGTACATTATGTATGTACATTAGGTAGGTATATTATGCATTACATTATGTATGTACATTAGGTAGGTATATTATGCAGTACATTACGTATGTACATTAGGTAGGTATATTATGCAGTACATTACTTAGGTACATTAGGCAGTACATTATGTATGTACATTAGGTAGGTATATTATGCAGTACATTAGGTATGTATATTAGGTAGGTATATTATGTAGTACATTACGTATCACATTAGGTACTGTAGGTAGATGGAGTCGCCTACCTCCGCTGGCTAACACACTTACGCATCCATTGCTGTGAATGGGGCGCAAGAAAGTCTTGCATGCGCGCCTTCATTAGGTATCCTATAGGGTAGGTACATTATGTAGTACATTAGGGGGGCTATTCTGGTTCGCACGCTCGCATGCAAATTTGCATGCGAATTCACATGCGAGCACAATTTTTAAAATTGCATTCGCTTTTCTGCGCTTGTGTATGCGCCGGGTGCTCGCTGGTGCAGGGGGTGGGCAGCTGACGTCCAGTGATATTAAGTTCCTGTTGAGTGTGCATGCAAATCTGTGACCTGAGAGTCACTTAGATGTGCACCTTCCACATACTTCGATAGTTTGCCATGTTTGCCAAAACATCCATTTGTAGCTGTGTGGTTAACCCACCGTGCGAGGGGGGTCGGACCTGCGAGCTGCGATGGGGTTTAGTCCGCACGCAACTCTGCAAATTCTGCAGCACAGCGTGTGGACTAACCATGTGCACTGCAGATGGGGCAGATCTAACATGTGTAGAGAAAGTAAGATTCTAACTGAGATCTAAATTGCAGTGTAAGAATAAACCAGCCAGTATTTACCCTGCACAGAAACAAAATAACTCCACCTGCAGCACAGCTTTGTTTATTTGCAAACAAAATATGCCCTTCGATCAGGTCTGAATTAGGCCCATTATGTAGTACATTTTTGAAAGGTATTTAACAATATAAAAAATGCTTCAACTGCACCAAATATAATTATAACAATTTTCTGAACCATTTATTGCTGTATCCATCTGTTTCTTAACATCTGTGTCTACTATGTAATATTTTACGCTTATTAAATTTACACATGCCAGGCACTCCATAGGTTAGCTGAACAACTGTTTATGACACACTGAGGGACGTATAATGCCTTTGTGGCTTTAATTCATTATATATTTCATGTTTCTCTTTCCATACCTAGGGACAAACCTGTATTAGAAATGCCTGTCCACATATTTTATATATATATATATATATATATATATATATATATATATATATATATATATATATATATATATCTTTTCTGGGGTCTATTCCCATAAGTGCAGTGGGAAAGATGATGTCATCCCTGTGAGCTTTTTGTGCCTTCTGCTTGTATGAAACGGCCTTAAATTACATCAGTTTAGCCTCCACCCAAGTAATGGTGCCCACACACAGTGCGATTCTCTGATGCCTTTTAAGTTCAAACTGCAGTAGTTCACATTGCACCGTGTTTATATTGGCTTGTGATGCGATGCGTGCTTTCGCGTAGCTCATATCGCAAGACAAAAAGTATGTGCTGCATATACTTTTTGTACTAGATTGCATCGCATCTAGTTGAAATTGCACGCTGTTGTAGCGTATCGCATGTGATTTAAACTAGATGCAATGCGGTCTGGTACAAAATGCACCTAGCACATATCGCACTGTGTGTGGGCAGCATTAGAGTATCTCCATAGTGCATAGACCCAGGTTTATCTAAGCACAGCTGTGTTCCTTAAGCCATTCGCTTGTTTCACTTTTTATTTTTAGTCTTTATCTTCAAACCAAAGTTTTCATCAGGCCTGATAAGTGTATTTGCGGTACAAGCCCATTGCGGAGCGTACATTTTTATGGGAAAAAAAACTCAACTCATGGTCAGCTGTGTGTACCCTGGGGGGTGTCGCCTCGCGGGGGAGCCGCAAGTATAGGCCACGCCCCGTTAATTAGACCACTCCCTGAAATTAGGCCACACCCCTTTAATTAGGCCACACCTCCGTCACGCATCCTTCTGTTCCTCCTCTGTCTCTTAGTAAGTTGGGAGGTATGTGGATATGCGCAAATCTTCAATTCCATAAAACTGTGCAATAAGAACTATATAAAATTAGAATACAGCATTAACAAGTTAAAAACATCAGTTGTATTAACTTAATTATAATGAAACAGCAATGAGAGGAAGGAAGAGGAATTCTGAAGGAGTACAGGTTGAGTATCCCTTATCCAAAATGCTCGGGACCAGGAGAATTTTGGATAATGGATTATTCCGTATTTCGGAATATTTTAATATTTCAATGATGTTTTTTGAAGTATCTTGCATATATGCTGTATAAACACATAAAATACACACATATATATTTTATTACCACATAAAATACACACAAATATATTTTATTTGTTCCAAAAACAAGGTTTCAAAACATGAAACAAAATTTGTGTACTATTTTAGATACTGAATTTGAAGGCCAAGCAATCATTTTCTTGTACATATATAGTGCCAATTAGATATCATGTCCTCAGTAGGGCTGTTACATATGTCCCCAGTGAGTTTTTATAAAAAAAAATATTTTTTTCTTCACTTTCTGGAATGTATGGTTTTCGTAATAATTCGGATAACGGATATTCGGATACGGGATACTCAACCTGTATAACAAATGTTCAAAAAATGGTCTTTATTAGATTGATATTTGCCCATATTAACAGATGTGAAACTGGAACAAAATACTCCGATCCCCTGATTTGCATAAACTCCAGTCCAGTATTCCCAGAAATTCCCACTTTAAATGAAACCGTCAATAGATCGACATCTAAAATTCGACATAAACAAGGTCGACCTTGACAAAAGGTCAACCATTCAGTAAAATGTATCATTTTACAATTAAATTGTTTTGATAACGGTTCCCATCTCATACAGAGCTCCTCCAATATCAAACGTACATCAGCTAATAAGAGTATCAATAACCAATCATCTAACTGTGGTGTGCAAGCAGTCCATACACCACTGTAGCTTACAGCTTATCCAAACATTACACCCAATGTCTGAAATGTTCTGTGACCCAAAGCATTATATTAATGGGAAAGCAACACTTTCTATACATATTTAATGCACAACATGGATGGCAAATGCGTACTGTATTATATCTCATTGACACATACAAAGCAAATATAGTTTGTGCCTGACTCATGGGTCACTATATAATCCCCCAAAAATGGATGCTATTATAAAAGTGATGTAATTACAGTTATTGAAAAGTAGACCCGAGGGCATTTTAAACGATAATCAATGACCAGGACGTCAGTTCTAAATATACATTAAGTGAGTTTCATGAAGCACATTATTCTCCTATATTCAGACGTCTTTGTTTTCTGTTCATCAGAACGTAGTTAAACTATATTATCAGATGAGCTTCAGATATCACCTGCTCGGTTTGTTTTCGATTGAAAAATATAAATGTTGTTATAAATCATTTCATGCAGCAATAACCCTGACATAACCTGTCTTCCAAGTGTAAAAATTACAAGGACAATGTAAACTGGTTCATGACACAAAATATCACTATTAAAACGGGGGGGGGGGGGGGGGGGAGTATGAGGGGCCTAGAGTTACTGCACCAGCTGTCCTGTTGTTAATCCTACTCTGGATGTGCCCAGGTCTCCAACTGCGTATAACAGCATAATGTGCATACCTCCCAACTATTCCGATTACAGCGGGACAGTTCCGATAATTGGAGACTGTCCCTCCTGCGGGTGGCAGTGTCCCACGGACAGGGTGGAGTTTGAAAAAAAAAACCTCACAAAGGTAAGTACACAGCCCCCACACCCGCTCTGCAGCCACATACCTGATCTGCCTTCCGGCCACCAAACTCTCTCTGCTGTCCAGCCGCCACACCCAGCCTCTCACTTCCTTGCGGTCTTTGTTCCTACTTTCTGACACTGGGTACAGTATGCTCTTCCCACAATGTGATGTTATTTCACGTCAAGCACACAGCAAAGTAGCGCACAGTCAGAGGAGGCAAGAGCAGTGCATGGGGATCTGTCACACAGTAGAGTAGCACACAGACAGAGGAGGCATGCAGCAGTGCTGTGGGTACGGGAGCCGCATGTTGCTCAAGAGCCACAGGTTGGCCACCCCTGCTGCATGGTATCGGCTCTTTGTCTTACCGTAACATATTTTTTAGCTCATTGCCTCTGATTGGTTGGTCACCCCTGTCCTATATCGTTAATGATGCCCGCTCCTGTGGGTCATCAGCGATGTCCTCCGTCATCTATACACAAAGGGCAACAGAGAATATAGCTAGCGTGAGCCACGATGCAGAATGCAACACGGTCCCCACAATTGCCGATGCCGGAACCCCCGCCAGGTCAATATCGTCATATTTATTGGACCAGACAACAGTAATTTCTCACATCTGCAATATGTGACATATCCTTATTGTCAAACAGCCATTGGTAACATAAGTGGTATTTTCTTTTTATGACTAACATAACGTGTGAGAGGAAATGACAGAGGGAAAGTCACGAGCCGTGTTATTTCTATTCCCTTGCTGTAACCTGGCTGAAACAGCAGCAATCTAATCCTATTATACTCCTACGGCTATATACAAATCTCCATGCAATGCTTTTTTTTATTATGTTAAACAGCACAAGTGCTGAATATGTGCCTAACATATGTTTATACACATTTACCAAAGCATTCCCTATGTATTGCATAAACATAGGTCTACTCTGTACCCACTCCTTTTATATTTTTCTTAAATATTTCTTTATTAATTTTCCGATAATAACAATACAGTTTCAATGCTTCATTTTTGTTAATAGCATGTAAATAACATACATTCATATATATTTCTTCTCTATGCAATATATATAATTCACCCCCTATGTCTCTAGGCCATTCATTAGCACATCCAAAATTCTATTATTATATATTTTCTCCTTCTCTCCTATTTTATTCTGAGGTTAATCTATATCTATTTAGATACTAACTATATTTAGACAGAGCTAATGTATGCCCCTTCTATATATTTATATACTCAGTTTAATACCCATGTGTGTGATTCTCAGAGGAGGCAAATAATGGTCCCCATATATCAGAGATCTCCCGACTGCTGGGTCAGGAGGTAACCAGATTTAGTCAAGCAAATAAGCAAGTCATTTTGTTTCTCGAACATACTGTACTTGTGACAGAGGCTATACTCAGGGCCGGATTGGCCATAGACCTTAGAGGGAAGATTCCCGGTTGGCAAGCGCACATTATTTCTATGATCTGACCCTGCCCAGAGTAGTGGCCTCGTCCCTCTTCTGCCGGTTCACAGAGTAGACAACCAGATGCTGCAATCATTTAAGGCGGGTGCCCATATATATTTATTGTATCATCTGCTAAAGGCATAGGAGATTGTGTGCAAAAATTTCTGGTATGTTTCTGGGCTCCACTGGAGGAGGAGTGGGGATAGTTGGTATATTCAGGAGATTATGAAAATAGATTGTCTGCATGTTGGTGGTTTTGGGGTCTGTGGTCAGTCTTAGTGGGGAGCGGTGAGGTATTATTTGAAATGTGTATTCTTGTGGTTTATCACAACAGCTTTACAGTCTTGGGTTCACTAGACTGCCAAGCTTATTGAAACCAACGGCTCCCATCCAAGTGTAGTGATGTATTAATCCCACCTATACTGTAGGTGTTAGCTGTACCTACATGTAATTTGGTGCTGCTCGCGTGAGGACACCGAGAACTTTTTCTCGAAGCCCACTGCCCACTGTTCGGTCATCTCTGGCCCAGGTAATAGACAGCTCAGACTGACTTTTATCTGCGAGTGGGTGAAAAATCCTGGCTGGTCGGCAACTACTGAAGGATTATTAGCCCGTACGGCCGCACCTGAATGGATGTGTCAGCGAACACATCCATTTGCCTTCAGCTGTGGGCATTTCTTCAACAATGGGGGAAGGGGGCTGTCTGTATGTATATTTAGTTTTGTATATTTAGTATGTATATTTACCCGTTTTGTAGCCCTTGGATTTATATTGTATTAATCTACTATTTTCTAACTAAATGTTATTGAGTTAAGAAGCAACAAAAAATGACGAATCCCTATTTCTTTAGAAAAATTGATGGCGCTGAGATGGATCAACAACCAAAAGAGGACTGATTCAACGATCAAGATGATTTTATTACAAAATACTGTATAAAAAATTCTTCCTGAAACCATATAAAGCACTGACATCTCTGATTGTTACTTTATATAGGTTTTGCATCATCTCAGCCGGCATTACCAATATTTTCCATTTTATTAAAATACCAAATTACAGTTAGAATCTCCTAAATGCATTCACCACATAAAACTGTTGCTTTGTTTCAGGAGACAGTCTCACAGTGCTCTATAAAACTAGCTTACAATTGTTAAAATAAGATCTTGTCTGCTTTATATCTGAATGGGAGGGAAAAAAAGTTGGCTGTTGTCTTTGCTGTGCATGCAGATGTCAGTGTAGTGATCGGAAACACAAGTATACTTACACTTATATTCCAGACCAGTTACCAGCACGTCAACATGACAGAAAAGCATACAAGTAATGTCAGCACTGGCGGGTGTGTTAGGCGAACGGAGCAACACTCCATCAGGCATTGAAGAAAAAGGCCACTGCTCCTGAAGAAGATGTGTCAGCACGTTGAAACGCGTTGAGACACTAGAGCCACCTTCTGTTCCAGTTGTCAATTGCACCTACTACCAAACCACCCGGACCAGCTTGAAAAATTCAATTCAGTTCTGCATATCAAGGCCCATCTGGGTGTATTGACACCATCCCACCCGTAACACCCTGCCTTTCTACTGAGTTAATCCAGATCCATAATGCTGGACAATTCTCCGGGACCTTTCTAAATTCTCCTCGAAAATACAGGAGACAGATTATTCGACCATATATCTGGTAAATATTCAACCTCATTGGTGCATTGAACTGTTGCTATATTCCCCTTCACTGGAGCAAATACCCATCCAGACTGTTTTTAATATATTTCCACACCATTTTTTTCATTGACCTATTTTTGCGAATTCCCTATAGATAATGTTTAATTGTCTTTCTTAAATTGTATAATAAATGTATTTTATCGGTTAAATGGTGGAACTTCCTATTTAGTCAATCCTAGCGCTGTATACTTTTTTGTCTTCATAACAATTTATACAGGGAGCTCTACACACTCCCATATACTGCTGCTTTAACTGCACTTGTGGTTCTATATTCTTTGGTTGACTCCATCAGGCATTATCTAGTGTGTATTCTCAATATCATTAACCATTTGCTCTCCCACCCTTCGTTAATGACCCACCTGTGATCTGTGCTGCATCCTCTAAGTTTACATATATCATCAACAAGCATGTTATCGAGGGGCGGTGACATCACTGAATGATATTGTTAATAACATTCAGTGTGTATGCACTATATCACTCGCTCAGGCAGGGGCGTAACTAGATATCAGTAGTCCCCATAGCAAAAGTTTGTAACGGTACCCCCTTTACCAACTGATGGTGATAAATGTATGTAAAATATATTACTTAGACAGCAAAGATGGCCCCCCTCAGCTCTGGGCCCCATAGCAGCTGCACCCCTTGCACCAACAGTATGGTAGTTACGCCATTGCGCTCAGGCTTACCGTCCATATCATTAGCTAAATTGGACAGCCCATCATCCAGTGTGTATGGAGCTTAAGTCTTCACATACAATTTTACTAAAGCTCAAAAAACACTAGATGAGGAGCTCTAACGCCAATATCATTAATAATATCTAACTGCCCAGGGGTATTCACCAGAGGCAGAGGAAAGGGAGTTTGGACCTAGCTGCATCTGAACGAAAGGTTGCAGCCCTTTGCTTGGAGTACCTACCATTAATCTAGGAAATGAGGTATCCATCTTCAGCACTGAGTGGGCAGAAGCTGGAGACAATAGAAAAATTGGTACTCTTTACCTAGAAGGGCGCCCACGATTTTGATCGTGGGCATCGTTAGTAAAAAAAAAAAACGCGTCGGTCGCATTGTATGCGACAAAAAATTGCATGCGATGCGACCGACGCGATGCCCGCGATTTCCCATAGGGTACAATGTTAAATGTCCCAATTGACCCGATTTTCCTGTTCAATGTCTCAATTGACCCGATTTTCCATAGGAAACAATGTTAAATGGCCCACAGAGGCCAAATAGGCACCCTGAAGTGTGAAATGGCCCCCACAATTGTTAACGCCACCCCACAATCAACGTGAACCCGAAGCGTGGCGAGCGCAGTGAGCCCGCGAGGTGTGGCGGTACGCGTCCTTCGACCTTTACATACCCCCACTATCCACGTCGGCGTGGAGTTGAGAATAGAAAGTGAACAGCGGACAGCGGACAGCTGTGAAGCCCGCGAGGGGACGCGTATACCTGTGAAGGTGTCCGCGTCCGCTCGCCACGCTTCGGGCTCGGTGGCTCGCTGCTCTCGCCACACTTTCTATTCTCAATTCCACGCCGACGGGGATAGTGTGGGTATGAAAAGGTCGTAGGACGCGTACCGCCGCCCCTCGCGGGCTCGCTGCGCTCGCCACGCTTCGGGTTGACGTTGATCGTGGGGTGGCGTTAACAATTGTGGGGGCCATTTCACACTTCAGGGTGCCTATTTGGCCTCTGTGGGCCATTTAACATTGTTTCCTATGGAAAATCGGGTCAATTGAGACATTGAACAGGAAAATCGGGTCAATTGGGACATTTAACATTGTTCCCTATGGGAAATCACGGGCATCGCGTCGGTCGCATCGCATGCGATTTTTTAGTGCATGTGATGGCCGCGATGGGCACCCTTCTAGGTAAAGAGTACCGAAAAATTAATTAATAGAAAAATGTATTATTTCTAATCCGGAATATAAATGTAAGCAAGATTAGAGGTAGTGAAAAGTTGGACTTGCTAGGCTTGACAAGGACCCAGCAGAAGGGAATGTTTTGGGACCCAACGGAGTCTACTGAATACTGGATGTTCAGAATTAGCAGGATGCTGTCCTAAGCGGTAAGTCTGGATGAATACAGTATGACACTTGCAGCATCAAGCAGAAAGTGCATTTTCTACACTGGCAGCAATGCAGGACACATGAGCTGGGAACCGATAGCAGCGTTGTCCTTTACAGCGACTGATGGAAGAATCAGATAGAGCCAGGAAAGCAATAAAACAGCTAACAGTGGATAGAAGGTGGGTAGCTGGATGTGGAGTAGCAGCACAGATGCACCCTGCGACTGGAAGAATCACAGCACTGGGAATCGGTAGTGTCTGAGTAGCGTGAACAGCAATACTACGGTATGGACCAACGGAAGCTGTCCCAACAGGGAGGAAATCCAGAGCGGGGAACTTAACCTACTGGGCTGCCATTGGACAGCGACTGATCATCAAATGTTATGATTAGCTCTTGTCACAGACAGCATGTTACCTACTAAGATAGCGGCTGTGTAACTGCGAGCTGATAGAGGATCCCTGCTGAACCCGACGGCAACTGAGGCATCAAAGTGATTACTGCCCAACAGACTTTGACAACCGATCAAAAGCAGGGACCGACACGCATGGACAGGTGAGTAACCACATCTTACGACTGAACTTCATCGGCCTGTGACACAGATATTTTGAGATAAGAGATGTTCGTTGTAGTTTTGCATATGGCTGTGAAATAACAAGATTGGCATGGACTGGGAACCTTGATATTCACCTCCCATTTCTCATAGTGGAATTCACTTTTAATCCTTGGACCAGTCTGAGGCCGGGCCCCACAGAGGCCACACTCCCTTCCAGCTGAGGCCATGCCCCACAGAGGCCACACTCCCTTCCATCTGAGGCCATGCACCACAGAGGCCACACTCCCTTCCATCTGAGGCCGTGCCCCACAGAGGCCACACTCCCTTCCATCTGAGGCCGTGCACCACAGAGGCCACACTCCCATCCATCTGAGGCCGTGCCCCACAGAGGCCACACTCCCTTCCATCTGAGGCCGTGCACCACAGAGGCCACACTCCCTTCCATCTGAGGCCGTGCACCACAGAGGCCACACTCCCTTCCATCTGAGGCCGTGCACCACAGAGGCCACACTCCCTTTCCGGACACCTTTAGCATGCTAGGTCCCAGGTAGCCTCCTAAAGTTTTGGAGATATGAGCAGGGGAGAGCACTGGAAATACAGATTATTGCACAGCAGAGAGATCTGCATGCTATTCAGGCTAATTATCAAGTGTAGCAACTTTTTTTTTTGTACTGTCTTGTCTGCTGAGAATAAGCAGTGGAGTATGAATATATTTTGAATTACTTCTATAAAAGAAATGAACAGGAGCGCTCCATAGTGCAGATAAAAGATGGTACAATATTTTATTTCCTTTAAAACACTGGATCACAAAGTACAGAATCACGTACCACAGTGGGCGGTTAGACAGAACCGCACCGTTTACAGCATGAGGGTTCCCGTGGGGAAAGGATTTGAGCAGCGGCAGCTTCAGCTTCAGCTGATTCCTGGACGAACAGAAATGATGACGCCAGGCCACGCCCCTATTTTGAATTACACTTATATACTATATATAGAATATATACATAACCTCGTCGCCCAGTTTCGAGATATAAATGCATTAGCTGTCATAAGGGTTTATCTTTGATGGGTCAGATCAGCTAGAAAGCACTGTAGACACCGAATAATTGATCAAATTGAGAGATACCCGAGTCCAGTATCTGCAGGATAATGAATCACTTTTTCAATGTCTCCTCTGAAATTGACTGCTGAGGTAAACACAACCTGTGGCAGATGAAATATAACCTGGAGGGTCACTGGTCCAAATCCAGATCAAATATGATACCCAATTCAAACCAGCCAGTAGCACATTTGAGCCACTGATGTCCGCAGTGTAAGTGAGAGTTATGCTGGGGGGGGGGGGGGGGCATTTTATAGCTGATAACTAAAGGTGCGTACACACAGGCTATAATCGCTGGCAATAAGGTCGCTGAGTGACCATATTGGCAGCAATTGGAGTGCGCACTCCCGATTTAAGGAGACTGAGCAATATATCACCCTGTGTGTACACAGCTATAAAGTAAGAAGTGCAGACACTGACATATCCATGACTCTGATTTCACTAGAAACATTGGATACCAAAGGGCAGATGTTCCGGTAATAAAAATCTAACACCTATTTTGTATTTCCCATCTTAAAAGATTACTAGGTTGGATTGCTACAAATTTCGTTATTATCTATCAGGTAAGAACATGCCAGCTGTTAATTAAGTCATCAGAGTACAACTTTCCTCTGATGTGTTTTATTTGTTATTAATACGAAAAGCTTAGATAGAACTGATACATACAGTATATATGTCAAAATAGAAGGCTAGTCAAATACAGTACAACAGGAAAACTTACATGCTTCATCGGGGATGGACTGACCCACAGGGCTACAGGCACCTGGGCCGGGGGGGGGGGGGGGGGGGGTGTGACGAGTATTTGGCAGAAGCCTGCACGGATCACTCAGATCCATGCAGGCTTCAGTGTTAAAAAAAATAGTAAAAATAAATGAATAATTAAAAAAAAATGGTATGGGGTTCCCCCCACGGCCTTCACCAGCCTCGGGCTCAAAGAGCAGCAACCAGCAGCAGGATCAAGGACCAGTCCTGGTTCCCAAAATACGGGGGACAAAACGAGTAGGGGTCCCCCGTATTTTGGCAACCAGCACTGGGCCCAACCAGCCAGCAGGGTAATGACACAGCTGGGGGGAGACTTTTTATACAAGTCCACCCGGCCAAAGCATTAACCCCCTGACCAGTCAGCCTAGGGCCGGGACCCTGCGGAAATATGTTCATGTCACTTGTTTAACGTAATCTTGGAGAAGTAGAAATAACTTAACCCTTTGAGTGCCAACATCTCTGTTAAAGATGTGCAAGATATTCACAAAAAATGCCAGCATTTCTCACACTTGTTATATAAATTCAAATATTAAATGTTGAGTAAAAAAGATTATATTTCCTGTATAAGGTAAACATTGCAGGTCATTATGATGAATACAAATGATTTCTTGGCAATTTTCACACCTATTTTGACAAATTCACTTGGCCCTTAAAGTGTTGACAGGTGACGATTGGCAGGATGAAAAACTAGCTTAACAATGCATCTATATAACAATGCAGAAGGCCCTGTCCTGAAATGAACCTTCCCTCCTCATCAATGGCACACACCACAAACAGAGAGGGCACAATCCGTAAGATAAGTACCAGCACTGAAGGTGCCCATACACGTTACAATTATTGTATGCAATATTGTATACAATATCGCATCTCATCGAATCTCGGTTTTTCGATAAGATGAGATCTAGTACAAAAAGTATGTGCTGCACATACTTTTTGTACTAGATCTCATCTCATCTGATCTCATCGCAAAACCGATATGCAATGAGATGCGATATTGTATACAATATTGTATACAATAATTGTAACGTGTATGGGCACCTTGACTATACCAGTTATATATTAGTAAGTTGCAATGTTTCTTTCCTCATATACAAGTGGGGATTCATTGGTAAACAAATCAACTTTTATTGGCCATGTATACTCACGTATACTAGGAATTTTTTGCGGATTACGGTGCAGCTACAAGCAAGGGGAACACAAGGGGGATGGGACATACAAGACATTTCAACTTTTTCGCGTACATATAGTGTCTGTTTTACATTTCAGTGGAAGGCAAGCACAGTTGGACATTACTTTTTGCATTTGGTTGTCATAGATTGTTTAATTGGCGGATAGCTGTCGGAAAGAAGCTTCTCCCGGTCCTTGATGATTTGGCAGGGATCGACCTGAAGCGTCTGCCCGATGGGAGCATGTCAAATAGGTAGTGTCCAGGGTGGAGCTTGTCTGCCGCGATCTTCACTGCACGCTTCTTTACCCTAGCTGAGTGCAGTTCCTGTACGGGGGATAGGCCAGCCCCAGTGATCTTCTCTGCCGTCCTCACCACCCTTTGCAGTCTGCGTTTTTCGGATTCATGGGCACCTCCGTACCAAATTGTGATCGAGGCGCAATGGACTGATTTCACGATTGCCGTGTAGAAGATGCGCATTTGTGCTTGTGGGATATCGAATTTCTTGATTTGTCTCAGGAAGAATAGCCTCTGCTGGGCCTTCTTGACGGTAGTGTTTATGTTGGGGCCCCATTTGAGGTTGCAGGATATTTTTGTTCCTAGGAACTTGAAGGTCTCGACCCATGGTACCTCGCTGTTGGAGATGACTAGTGGGGCCACGATGTTTGCTTTCCTTCTGAAGTCTACCACCATTTCCACTGTCTTGGTGGGGTTCAGGTCAAGGTTGTTCGTGGAGCACCATTTGGTTAGCCTCTCCACCTCTCTTCTGTATGCGGTCTCGTCCCCTTCTTCAATTAGGCCAATGACTGTGGTGTCGTCTGCAAATTTTATGATTTTTACTGGCTGCTCAGCTGAGGAGCAGTCATTGGTGTAGAGGGAGAAGAGCAGGGGGGAGAGGACACATCCCTGGGGCGCACCAGTGCTGATCGTGAGTGAGGTCGACGTGTAGGCTCCGGCTTTCACCACCTGTTCCCTAGCTGTTAGGAAGTTCACGATCCAAAAGCATGTTGGTTTTGCGACTCCTAGGGCAAGAAGTTTGGACTGCAGGATACAGGGGGAGATTGTGTTGAACGCCGAGCTGAAGTCAATGAATAGGACTCTCGCGTAGGTGCTAGGGTGATCTAGGTGTTGCAGGATATAGTGTAGCCCTTGATTTACTGCATCCTCAACACTTCTGTTCGCGCGGTAGACAAACTGTAAAGGGTCTAGGTGGGGGTTGGTCACTTCTCTCAGGTGCCTCAGTACCAGTCTTTCGAGTACTTTCATGGCCACTGATGTCAGGGCAATTGGCCTGTAGTCATTTAGGTCTTTTGCAGGTGACTTCTTGGGCACCAGAACAATGATTTTCCAGCTCCATAGATAGAGTAGGTTTTGCTGCGGTCCTTGAGGAGAGACATCTGTGGGAAGTACTCCCATGCAAACATATCTGCCATAACTTTACAGTGAAGGTTAAGTCTGTGACTTAGTCACACATCTATATGCTGTAATATGGTACAATTGGCTCATCTTAATTAGGGAAGAACATTTCCAGGGAGGACTGACTGCTTCCCATGAGCAGAACATAGGCATAATCTGTATTTAATTAAATGTCAATTAATTTTTGAAAACATGGTTTAAAGTTTGAAAATGAATGTCTGAACAAGATATTCCACGTGTTTGATTAGATTCCGCATCTCCAGTGACTTTTTTATATTAGTCATAGTTCATATTGTCCTTTATCAATTATTTCCCATCTAATTATGGAAATATCCAGTTACATTATTACAGGATATGCCTCACTGACCGGATTGTTTTTAAAGCATATGAAATATGTTTCGTAGGTAAACAAAACATTATTTGGATGACTTGTTTCAAATCCAGATGATGTACTGGTGGCCTTATCATTTATTAATAAGGTGCCACAAAACACAGCACCTGACTGTACATACATTAAATCAGGGGTAGCCAACTCCAGTCCTCGAGAGCTACCAACAGTTCACATTTTCCAGCTCACCTCACAGGTACACAGGTGCACTCATTACTGACTAACACATTTTAAAAGATCCACAGGTGGAACTAAATACTTCACTTGTGATTCTGTGAGGAGACATGGAAAATGTTAACTGTTGGTAGCCAGGGCCGGCGCCACCACTAGGCAGCTTTAGGCATTTGCCTAGGGCGCCGGCCACTGGAGGGCGGTACTGAGCCGCCGAGGAGAGAAGGAAGAAAGCAGCAGCAGGTTACCAGGTCCCAGGATGGAATTAATCCCAGCAGGGAGCATTATTAAATTATGCAAATAAATAAATCTTACACAGAAACAAATGTAGTTAAAATAAAAGGTGCAGGCTGCAGATGTGTGACCAGGGGTTAAAGTGAGGGGGGACGGGGTGGAACTGAGTTCCACCACCTCTAATGGTGAGGTGGAACATTTTAACCTCCACATTGGCCCTGCACAGTAATTCTCACAGAAAAGCATTCTAGTTTGCAGGGGGATGCCAAAAATCCTACCACTGGCCCTGTTTCTGCCTAATGGGGTAGGGATGGGGGGGATAATTAGGTGGCATAGAGAAATGAGTTCCCCCACCTCTGCATGACCACTTTAAGCCCTGCGTGTGACATAGAAAAAGTAGGATATTGGTCTTGAGAACTCACAATCTAAAGGCCCCCATATACAGGCCCGACTTACCTGAGGGACAAGTCGGACCTGTTTTCTCTTGAGCTCCCCTGGCAGCTCCTCGGGAGGGCTCCAACCGATTTGGCACTTGACGTGCCATATTAAGGGAATGCAAGAGAACTCCAGGGGAGCTACCGGGGCAGTTCAAGGGTAATCTGATGTGATACATCGCGGGTGCTAAAATGCTCCCGCGATTTGTAGATCCACAGATCCGTGATGATCTCTCTGACTGCACTGCAGAGAGAAGCCCATAGGCTTCTACAGGGTATCATTAGCAAAAGCTGGTGATAACCTCCACAGCGCAATGTTTGTTTTTTTTACTGCATTTTCGCTTTAGAGCATCTACCCCCTGGGACAGGAAGAGATAAATGGATCTGACCAGCACATGGGACAAATCATACACAGCTCCATGTGATTCTGAATTGTGCCATGGTAGGAAAGCCTTCAGCCAATTCCTGATATCTCTCACATAGCATAGAGCTGATGCCAGGGACGCCAATAGGTGTTCCGGGCCCAGGTAATAGCATACCTCCCAACTTCTGGCCGGAGGAAATAGGGACACTCGAAACGGGGGCGGGGTGTATGCAAATGAGGGTGCGGCTTATGCTAATTAGCCGCGACCTCATTTTCATACGAGAATAGACGCTGTGCGCATGCGCACAGCGTCTATTCTACTAGATTGGGGGGTCTCCCAACTGCCACCCCCCGCAGCGGGACAATGCCTGCCGCGGGTGGGACAGCGGGACAGTACCCGAAAATCAGGACTGTCCCTCTAAAATCGTGACAGTTGGGAGGTATGTAATAGGACATTGCCATCCCTCCTTAGTAAATGTTGCTGATGCATGGAAGCGGGGGGACGGGACATGGGAGCTGGTGAGCAATGGCAGGTGCATTTGGCCGCCACCCCTGCACATCAGTGACTGCTTCTGCAGCTGCCTTTCCTCCCAGCGCAGCAGACAGATGTCCCCCCTCCCCTCTCAACACCACTAGCTGATGCAATGGATCTAGGGCCTGATTCTGGTTCACTCGCAAAAGTAAATTCTCTCTCTAATGGGCAAAAACCATGTGAACTGCAGGTGGGGCAGATGTAACATGTTCAGAGATAGAGTTAGATTTGGGTGGGGGTTGTACTTCAAACTGATAATTATGTTGCGATGCAAAAATAAAGCAGGCAGTATTTACTCTGCACTGAAACAAAATAACACCCAAATCTAACTCTCTCTGCACATGTTACATCTGCCCCACCTGCAGGGTACATGGTTTTGTCCATTAGAGAGTGAATTTACTTTTACTTTTACAAGTGAACCAGAATCAGGCCCCTAAGTATATTAGTTCATGGCTGGTATAAAATAGGTTAAGTAAGCAGCACAAAATTCACTTACAGGTGCACTAACCCCAGCATTGGCACTATGGAATCTCAGATGAATAGCATATCACAGTAGATGGTATTTTCGTAGTTGCCGACAACTACAGCCATATTGTGTGCGAATAAGCCCATGTCCATCTATGTAATGATCTCTTTCTTTCGGAATGGGATCATTCGTCAGACTGCATTTAGGTCTACAGTCATTAGGTCGACCCCACTAGGTCGACTGGCAGGAAGGTCGACCTGACTTAAGGTCGACATGGGCCAAGGTCAATATGACTTAAGGTCGAATTTGCATAAAGGTCGACATGAGGAAGGTCGACTGGTCATAAGGTCGACATGGGTTTTTCACTGTTTTTTGATCCGAATGTCGACACAGTCGACATGGACACAGTTGGCAATGAGAATCGGACCCTCGCATCGCTCGCTTCGCTCGCAATGCTTCGGGCACGGTGCCTCGCTGCGCTCGGCACACTATTTTATTCTCCCACCACTCCCTAGTGGATGGTAGGGCATGAAATACCGCCTGTCGGCACATGTTGGCTCAAAAAACAGTGAAAAACCCATGTCGACCTTATGACCAGTCGACCTTCCTCATGTCGACCTTTATGCAAATTCGACCTTAAGTCATGTCGACCTTGGCCCATGTCGACCTTAAGTCAGGTCGACCTTCCTGCCAGTCGTATTTGTAAAGAAAAGAGTGTCTTTTTATGGTGCACCTGGAGATAAATTTATTTATAAAACGTCACTTTTATTTAATTAATTAAAAATAGTTGCGAAATATAAAAGAAAATAAGACAAGACATGAGACAACATATAGTGATATAAAAAAGGATAAAAATCCTTCACCTAGTGGAAACCCCACTTTCTGATTTCCCAAATGACTTAGATTATGTTGCTGCTGAACATGAAACAATGATCTGAACTTGAAACTGACATATCACACCAGCCAGAAGGAAGTGGAATACCTGGATCTCCGCATCTGCGTTGAGACAAATGGGTCTATCTCTACTGATTTATTTCGCAAAACAACGGTGACAAATTCCCTACTACATAACAGTAGTGCCCACTTCCCTCCGGTCCTCAAAGGACTCCCCAAGGGGGAATATCTGAGGACGAAGCGTAACTGTTCCAACGAAGAAACATACAATAAGAGGGCCAATGAATTGGACATCAGACTTCTAAACAGGGGTTACAGTAGGAGATCCGTACGCAAAGCAAGAAGAGACACCAGCGATTACAACCGTGAAAGCCTACTTGTCCCCAATAAGCGCAAAAAAACGGAGCCACATGATAAAATTAGATTTATCGGAACCTTCTGCCAGGAATGGCGTGAAATACAAAATGCACTAAACAGACATTTGAATATCCTCAAGACCGATAAGGACCTGGATCAAATCCTGGGCAATAAAGTGGATATAAGCTGGAGAAGGTGCAGCAATCTCAGAGACCAATTGGTCCATAGCCACTTTGAGAGCAAGAAAACCAAGCCCAAAATCATGAAGAAAGGGTCATTCAAATGTGGCACGTGCAAGATCTGCCCACACATGATACAACAAAATGGGTACACTGATAAATTTGGCAAGAACTGGAAAATCAAACAATACATCACATGTGATACCGCAGGGGTCATATATAATTTACAATGCCCCTGTGGGAAAAATTATATTGGAAAAACCAAAAGACCCCTAAAAAAACGCCTGTCAGAACACCTGACAAGTATCAGGAATGCAGAGAGGGATCGGCAACAAGGGAAAACCCTCACACCAGTGGCCAAACACTTTTTAAGAAACCATCATGGAAGTACCAGTGGCCTCAAAACATATGGCATGATCCAGGTATCCCTGGGTATCCGAAGGGGAGACTGGGACAGGGAGCTCCTTAAACAGGAGACCAGACTCATCTTTCTAATGGGGAGCATGTCCCCTAAAGGTCTCAACGAAGAGAATAACTATATGGTCTTTCTCTAAACACTTATCCCCTATGACGTGTCAGTGATACACCTTGGACACCTATTAGACCACCCTCTTAAATACAGACACATGGTTAATTAAATGAGTCGCCCAGTACGGTACTCATCCTATCGTTCAACTGAGAACAGATCTATCGCCTAGTTTATTCTGACATCACTTGACCCTCACGGGTCCCCACTCTCTGTCACCACTCCCTAATCAGGGAGACCCCACTCATTTTATCACTGAACCCCGTTGCCAACGGGAACACACTCACCAAAGACACAGCAGGAATGCCATTTTAAGTAATCCTTTTATTTATTATTTTTCATTATATATATATATTTTCTATATATATTTTTTATTATATATTTTTTATTTTTTATATTTATTTATTTTTATTTAAAGCTCATTATATTTATTTCACTTTATCCACAGCATATTGTATCCACTCACTCCTTAACCCACTCAGATGAGTATCGATACACACCTACTGTACCCATCCGCATCACGTGTGCCACTTCTTTTTATTTGTTTCACCCTTTTTTTATTAAAATCTTTTTTTCACCGTTTTTTCACATTTCACCATCTTCATATTATCAATACACTCTTATATCAAATTGTTATTACTCTTACTGATACAGTTCTGACCCAATAGGGTTACCAGGCAAAGACACTACATTCTGCCACTAACTGATGTTAGGCAGGCAGACCACTTACAATAGTATACTAACATTCTTTCAATTATCACATGTCACTTAACATGCTGTTTTGGATCAATTCCGCTATTTCTTATCAGGACCCAACATAGTCCTGTAAACGATTCACTTAACTCATGCAACAGTGTATCATATTTACCCACATACATTTACCCTCTGCCCTACATCACTGAGGTCCCTTACAAAAGAAACAAAATAACGCCACGCATTCAGGAGCATACATACTTGCTGTAACAGGTCGGCATTTGTGATACATACACGATAAACATCACATTTGCATATCAATATTATTTTAAAGTGACCATACTTACCAGGCAGGCCGGTCTGTGCGCTGTGTCCCACGTCGTTCCTGCATCCTATAAACATAAGAATATAACACGTTTAAAACACACACACATGAACCTTACAATCTTGCTTCCTTAATTAATATACTCACTGTCATGACATTATTAATGCACTTGACACAAGCATTTTATAATCCAGCCAAAGCGCCCATTCTAAGAACGGTACATGACACTCTGGACGATATGTCGGGATTTGACCATCATGTTAATAAAACACCTATGATTGTACTGTGAGAGGTGCGCTGATTATCGCTGACATACTTACCGTAGAGATGAACCTTAGACTGCATTCAGGGTCACTACCACATCCCATGACAGGTGCAGAAGAGCACACACACGGGGCGATTTATCTGCACATTAGTGGATTATTACTATAACCGACTCCTGTTCTCTCTTTCCTCTGCCTTCACTCCTACGTTCTGCGATCATTTATGCCATAATAACAATAATAATCAGGGCATATAGACAGGCATTCCATGAATTTACTCGACACAACAACATACCGCTATTGCCTGACTATCACTGGCAATGCGGCAAGTGCAGAAATGAAGGCTGCCCGAGCAACCTATAAAAATGTGCTAAACAGCACACACACGGGGCGATTTCTATCACAGATGTATTTGATTTGACATAGAGGGTAACGTACGCATGAGGTAATTTACCCTCTCCCCTTTGGACCACTATTACGCTTCAGTAGAAGAAGAATATGTCTCCCGCCAAGATCTATAAGTACAGTACTGATTCCTTAACCTCTCCATGATCAGGATGTTCCGACTTGAGCCATTTACGCAAAATCTACCCCGAGAACATGCTGACCTATGCGCCCTTTTCTTACCTTTCTTTCCCCCTTAATCCACGCCACGACATCAGTATGGATCGGGGACTCAGACAAACACATTTTGAGTCAACTAGACGGTGGGGCACACCACTGGTGTCTGATTGTCATATTAAGACCGACAAGTGTAGTAACACAGGTTGCCTTGGCAACCCTGATCAACAATAAGAACACTGCGACAAGCAGCATATACACGGGGCTTTCTATGTTAATGCGGCACCCCATGCGATGCAGGGGACAGCACACACACGGGGCGATTTATTGGCACCCCAGTTGACTTATGTCATGCTCCAACAGGGAAGGAGCGTGACCATTATATAGAAACCTTGCGATCGCAGCCATGAGCCACAGGGCATGTCGACACAGTTCAGATTCATTAACAACATATCTGCCAAACTGCTTTAATTTCAACGGTACATGCGAGATCCACCCCGAACCAATCCCGACACATACACCTCTCTCTCCGCTGTCTCTGAGTGATAACTTGATGACACCGCCAATTACCAGCAAGTCTAGACAGTCACATAACCAACCTAGGGGACATGAAAATGTATTACTAATGTCCGAAGTTCACTCACAATACGATAAGTGTAAGAACAAAATAGAACATAGCACTTAGAACGAGTGTTTGAAAAATCACTGACAATGGGTGTACACTCACGCATCATGCGTGACACCAAAACAGTGTGACCAATAGCAATAAGGGATTTACACGTACACTCCCATTGAAATTTGCATACTATGAATATGCAGGGAGGAACTAGTATTTAAGGAGCTTCCGGTGGCTTGCCCGGTGGTCCTGAGGAAGCTTTTTTGCGAAAGCGTACGCTCGACTTAACTACACACCTAGTGTGTCTAATACCCCACTCTCCCCTCCCCATTTACTAACTGTAATTTTTGAACTGTTGGCTGCGTGAGGGGTCACCGTTGGACACGGTCCCCTATCTCAAGACACTGACACGGTATCTGGCGCCAGAACCGGTAGTGTCCCTGTCTGTTCTAAAAACCACTAGAGCGAGGAAGTGCACGCAGGCACCCCTCTGATACAGCTCTGTGGGAGAACACAGTACGTGATTCCACTGGCTCCAGTAAGCCAGCAGCAGCGCTGAGACGGAATTGTGTCCGTGCTCAGGCGCTTGCTAGCGGCCACTAGAGAGAGCCCAGGGTGTAATTGCAACATTGCAGACTATTACAGTAACCTGAACCACGCTACTAATAAATGTTTATTATTATACACAGCTCAGCAGCAACATAATCTAAGTCATTTGGGAAATCAGAAAGTGGGGTTTCCACTAGGTGAAGGATTTTTATCCTTTTTTATATCACTATATGTTGTCTCATGTCTTGTCCTATTTTCTTTTATATTTCGCAACTATTTTTAATTAATTAAATAAAAGTGACGTTTTATAAATAAATTTATCTCCAGGTGCACCATAAAAAGACACTCTTTTCTTTACAAATAAATTTGTCCTTACCGTGTCTATGGTAGCACACCCTCGCTTCTATTGAAAACTGATTGCCGATAATAATACATTGAGGGTCCACTTCTGTATGTAAATCCATTTATATCTGTGCGACTGACTACACCTGTTTCCAGCTCCCTTCCTGCCAGTCGACCTAGTGGGGTCGACCTAATGACTGTAGACCTAAATGCAGTCTGACGAATGACCGCATCCCCTTTCTTTCTGCAGCTTTCAGTTATAATAAATGAAACACTGAAGTTTCCATCTATTCTAAAATTTCTTACAAGTTACATATTTTTTGTAATAATTAGTAGAAAATGATTTCTAGAAGATTATCAAAATATACAACACTGCCAAAGTGAACATGGATTTTTTTATTTTTTTACTTGCTCTATATAAATAGCGACAGAGCTTAAAAGAAAACAAAGGACATTGATATTTTTTGTCTTGGACAGACGAATAAGAAAAAGAGGATTCTTCTGCACCAGTCACAGAGCTTGATGACTGTTTGGAGAATGTGCCGGTGGTTCGTTATCACTAGCTAAACACTTTCATAACAACAGTTTCTTAACTTAGCAAATCCCACTTGGGGATTTTCCATTGCATCTGCCAGTGAAAAAATAAATAAATCCCTTTTTTCTTCTTTTTTTTTTTTTTTTTTAAGCGTACACAGGATTTTTTGCTTTCCACTTACAATTTGCTGCTCTGCAGGGCTGTTTGGAAAAAAAATAGGTTAGAAAATGAAGTTAAGGCAAAAAAAAAAAAAAACCACACCAGAGCCAGCTCAGTTTGGAAGATACTCGCTCCTTTACTTCTCAAGTTCTCATTCTCTTTAAAAGGCAAACGAAGGTCAGCTCATAGGGCTAGTAAATAGGGTCAGGAATGGATGTTACAGCGCATGACCTGCGTGCAAATCGCGCTTGCGAATGGGTGGTGCCAGCCAACTATTTGCAAGGCGGGGTTTGGTGGACTCGCAAGGCTGCGAATTGAGCCTTGGGAATCAACCAGAATAATCCCCATATTCCGCAGCGCTTTACAGAGAACATTTGAAGATTCACAACAGTCCCTGCCCCAGTGGAGCTTACAATCTATATTCCCTACCACATGTACACGCACACACATTCTAGGGTTAATTTTGTTTATAGCAATTAACCTATCAGTATATTTTTGGATTGTGGGGGGAAACTGGGGCACTCGGTGGTACAGTACGTGCAAGTACGGGGAGAACATACAAACTCAACATGGTGGTAATGGAACCCATGACCTCAGTGCAAACCATTACACCATCTCTGCTGATATAATAGTGATATAATAGTAATTACTGCTCTAGGTAAAGGTACAGACCAGACACAGCAACTTTAAGTAAATGCTTAATGTATGTAATATTGGCAGAGTGTCTATAAATACGTGCAGTGTGGTTGTCAGACGACACACTTAGAAGATATAACCAACTGGAGGGTTTATTCAAGTGGCAGGCTTGTAGGATACAACAGTACTTTTGTGGTTAACTTCAAACAGTAATACAACTGGTACATTGGGTATGACAGTCTCTGATGTTACTTAGCTGTGGCGTTTGACTCGTGCAGGGTTAATGACAGTTAACTGGTTTACGCTGCGGTATCTCTCCCAGTCTCGCTGCTGCCAATGATGATGATGGTGGATCTCCCTGTGCAAAGGTCACGCTTGTAACGGGATTACAGCGGGGCTTGCTCCTACGCGCTCCGGTGCACGTGGAGCTACAAACAGCATGGATGGAGTCACACACGCTCTCTCTGATGCACACTCGCTCTATATCACGCGGGGACTTCCTAACAGGAAAGGGAACGCTGCCAGCAGGGTCAGGGGTCTCTGCCCTGCTATACGCTTAAGCGAGCTGTCACTCAGGGTGACGCCTAGCTACGTTGGCTGCAAGGGGACAAGGCAGACTGTGAGCCTTACACTAGACAGTGTATGGAGACAGGCGCTGAGCGCTGCAATCTAACATGTAATATACAAAGTGAATCTCAAACATATTTATGTGTATACAGAGCCATCTTAACAGCATTATGGGCCCCCGGGCAAAGCAGTGCAGTGGGGCCCCCACCTACAGAAGCAATCAAAAAGTTTAATTTTCAAAACTATATATATATATATATATATATATATATATACAGTCCAAAGTATCGGCACTCGCCCCCGCAATGCAGCTCAGTATACAGTCCCGGGTGCCCTCTTAGGTAGACCAAAATGTAGACAGCATAGAAGTAGCGGCACTCTCGGACAATAACAGACACGAACTCTGTGGATTCGCTTAACGTTTCAAATCTTATCCTAATAAGATTTGAAACGTTAAGCGAATCCACAGAGTTCGTGTCTGTTATTGTCCGAGAGTGCCGCTACTTCTATGCTGTCTATATATATATATATATATATATATATATATAAGCTCAGTTTGGTACCCCTAAATTGTTAAATGGCACCCCCGTGTTATGCTTCATAACAAATTAAACAGCACACAGAGGACTGTATAATATACCCATCCAGACTGAGCCAAAATTCATATAATGTCACACAATGGGGATGCAGGGACAGAGATGTCAGGGTGATGCAGGGACGGAGACAGCGGAGTGACACAGGGACAGAGACAGCGGAGTGACGCAAGGACAGATACAGCTGAGTGACGCAAGGACAGATACAACTGAGTGACGCAGGGACAGAGACAGCAGAGTGACGCAGGGATGGAGACAGCAGAGTGACGCAGGGACAGAGACAGTGATGGCGGGGACGCAGGGACAGAGATGGCGGGGTGACACAGGGACGTTGGCAATGATGGTGGGGCACAGTGACAGTGGAGATGCAGGAATAGAGACAGTGGGGTGACACAGAGACAGCAGGGAAGCAGGGACAGACAGTGGGGTGATGCAGGGACAGTGACAGCGGGGTGACACATGGACAGTGACGGCGGAGTGACGCAGGGACTGTGAAGGCGGGGTGAAATACTACAGCAAATTTACTGTGCAAACCTTCCTGGCTCCAGCAGGGGTTTAGCGGTTCTCCAGCAGTGGTGGGTCTGGGCTCCAGCAGCATCGAGGATGAGAGCTAGATACACCTCACATGAGCATCCAGCAGGAGTGTGGCCGTAGCGGGGATGACAGCTGGGCACACCACCCATGAGCGACCAGGAGGGGTCCAGTGTGGATAAGAGCCACCCAGCAGTACCCCGGCGGCAGGGGCGATGACTGCTGGGCGTGTCCCACATGGATGCCCGGCAGGGCAGCAAAGGGAGCATTAAGAGGACAGGCGGCGGTACCCCAGAGCAGAGTCCTGTATGTACAACAGGACGCTGCACTACATTTCCAGCACAGCCAAAGAAGTTCTGCTATGCCACTCTACCACATACCGGCCCACTGTTGACCACTGTTTGTATATACATATATCTCTATAGCTATATATATATATATATATATATATATATATACTGTATGTACAGTATGCACATATATATGTTTAAGGAATGAATGATAACAAATAAAGAATGAAATAAAGCTCTTACAAGTGCCTATAGGATGTGTGGCCAGAAGCAGCAGGATTATTGGATGCTAGGAATGTGCAATAATCACAGCAGCAGCAGCTGTGTGTGTACACCCAAAGAGCCAGTACTCTATAGATGCGGGGCTAATGTTCAGGAGGCGGGGCTTATTCGCGGGACACGGCAGGGGACTTTAAATTAAACATTTTAAAATTGGTTACTCTGTCAGGGCTCAGAAATTCCCCTTTGGGCCACCCTGTAGCTGGTGTGGTGAGCCTGAGGTTGCTAGAGGCTGCCCGATCACTGCTGGCTGGCCACAGTGATCGAGACTCAGTAGCTGTAAGAAGTTGGTCAGGTCAGTTTGCCTGCTGCTCAATGTAGCCAGGAGCAGCGCAGCAGGTGGAAGAACAGTGATTTCTCCACACAGTCGTGGTGAGAGCCACCAGTCCACTTCAAGCCCCCCGTCCCCTCTGCTTACTTTGAATTTTTAGGTGCTGCACTGCTGCCAGACACAGCCAGTGACAGTGAAGGCTAGTCGGGCCTCGAGAGTGACACACTATGCGGCGCCACTGCTCACTAAACAGCAGAACAGAAGCTGGGATCCCGCCTCCTGCCACAGGTCATTGGTGCAGCCGCAGCGTCCTCTCCCAGAGTCTCCCCGTAATGCTCTGCGGGGCGGGCAGCGGCGTAATCGATTAGCAGGGTGGTGGGTGCCGGTTCGCTGTGGCTAGAGGAGCCCTTTATGAAGGGGGGTTGATGGTAGTGGGGTACAGGCTGCAATTGGGGACTTGGCCTTCTCGGTCAGAATCAGCATTCTGCTAATTATCTCATGTCAATCCATGATTTCAGTATGTGCACTTTCACTCATAAACCCGTTTACTGGATCTATGGCACTTAGGGGCCGATTCAGCCCCATTCGCACTGGTCCAAATTTGGCACCATTTGGGCCCCTCCAGCAAGCCCAGGCCCGGGTAACTAGTACCCGCCCCACCCTCTCGGCGGCCCTGCTCCTGGGCGGCCACATGCAGTAGCGCACGCAGGGGAGGTTTCTGAGTACCCAGAAACCCCCCCAGGAGTCTAAGGGCCCTAGGCTTAAAGCTGAGGGTCCCCTCTTTCCATGGGTACAAGAATTTTAAAAATCGGCCCTTGGGAACCAGAGATATCTGACTTCAAAGCAGTGGTCCCCATCCAAGCCTATTAATTGCTCTTCCCAGTCACATATTTTAGGTTCTGTCTGACTTAGAGTTTTTCTGAGGATATATTCCAAAAGCTGGGACTCTCCCCCTTTGATGGACATGAGTAGCTTGTCTCTACTGTGCCCAGAACCAGAGATATCAGCCCTCCAGGAGCTGGTTACTGCTTCAGCTCCACACACCTGGTATGTAGTTTTATATACTCGTTGGCAGATTTGCTCTGCCTCCTGAACTCTGATCCCCTAGTGCCCAATACCATTTGGTAGGTGGGATTCTCTAGTTTTTAGTTCCATTAAAATCTAAGAAATCTATTTCTGGGAACTGGAGATATCTGCAGTCAAGCACCAGAAAAGTATGAATAATAAGCCCACTCCACTATACACCCCTCCTCTGCATATTAAACATCCTCTACCACCCTGGAAGTTATGTATCAGGGCCCCTTCATTCAGCCCAATGCCCCCTTCTCCCACCTCATCTCCCACCATCTGTGCAGTAAAGGGGTAATTAGTGGAAATTACTGATCCAGGCCCTACATGCTGAGCGGTTGATATAATACCCCCTACCACCCGGGGCACATCAAAGCTTCCCCCACCCCTACCACTGGAGGATCGGTAGGTGCCCCAATACATTGCTTTGCCCAGGGGTCTACACGGCTGTTGACGCCCCTGTATGTATATATATGTATGTATGTATGTATGTATGTATGTATGTATGTATGTATGTGTATATATACAGTATGTGTGTGTGTATGTATATATATATATATATATTTTATTATTATTATTTATATACATTTGGTCTATCTATAATACTTTAACTGACCCGGCATATACTGGGTCACCTAAGTGTCCATCTCTGTGCTTTGCTCCGCCCCTCTGGAAACCCCCTTCTGAAAATCCTGCGTTTGCCACTGACATGCAAGGTAATGTGTAAGCATACACATCCCCTTGCACGCTACAGAGGGGATTTGGCTAGCAGGGGGCTGGACGTTTGGCAGGGCTGCGGGTGGTGAGGCTACTATTTGCTATATCTTCACCTGAGAGGAGCGGACATGTTCCTCCCCAGAACAATCCCCAAAAAGGGGCTTATCTTCCAACATGGAGTGGACCTCTGCCAGGTAACCATAATTTATAATGTCACTGGAGTCCAGCTGTTCCTGGTCTCCTGTACAGTAGCGCACGCAGGGGGGGTTTCTGAGTACCCAGAAACCCCCCCAGGAGTCTAAGGGCCTTAGACTGAAAGCTGAGGGTCCTCTCTTTCCATAGGTACAAGAATTTTAAAAATCGGCCCTTGGGAACCGGAGATATCTGACTTCAAAGCAGTGGTCCCCATCCAAGCCTGTTAATTGCTATTCCCAGTCAGATATTTTAAGTTCTGTCTGACTTAGAGTTTTTTTGAGGGTATATTCCAAAAGCTGGGACTCTCCCTCTTTGATGGACACTACTAGCTTGTCTCTACTGTTCCCAGAACCAGAGATATCAGCCTTCCAGCAGCTGGTTACTGCAGCAGCTCCACACACCTGGTATGTAGTTTTATATACTCGTTGGCAGATTGCTTTGCCTCCTGAACTCTGATCCCCTAGTCCCCAAATACCATTTGGTAGGTGGGATTCTGTAGTTTTTAATTCCATTAAAATCTAAGAAATTTATTTCCGGGAACTGGAGATATCTGCAGTCAAGCAAGTTGTCACCCACCAGAAAATTATGAATAATAAGCCCACTCCACTATACACCCCTCCTCTGCATATTAAACATCCTCTACCACCCTGGAAGTTATGTATCAGGGCCCCTTCATTCAGCCCAATGCCCCCTTCTCCCACCAGCTGTGCAGTAAAGGGGTAATTAGTGGAAATCACTGATCCAGGCCCTACATGCTGAGCAGTTGATATAATACCCCCTACCGCCCGTGGGACATCAAAGCTTCCCCCACCCCTACCACTGGAGGATCGGTAGGGGCCCCAATACATTGCTATGCCCAGGGGTCTACACTGCTGTTTTTTTTATTATTATTATTATATTATTTATATACATTTGGTCTATCTATAATACTTTAACTGACCCGGCATATAGTGGGTCACCTAAGTGTCCATCTCCGTGCTTTGCTCCGCCCCTCTGGAAACCCCCTTCTGAAAATCCTGCGTTTGCCCCTGGGAAGACACTGGGCTGGCATGGAGAGGACAGTAATGGTGGCATTGGTGGGAGACCGTGGAATGGAACAATGATAGACAATGTTATAGGAGCACTGACCTGTGTTTGCTGTTGGTGTTTTTTTTTCTTCCTGGCATGCCTGCAGCAGCACTGCACACTTACACAGCCTCCTGACCAAGACTGTCTGCTGCTGGGGGGATCTGGCAGGCTGATCATGTGCCTGCCAGTGAATATTGCCTCACACTGGCACGCTTTGCACACTGGCAGATTAATTGAGAGAAGAGGCCAAGGTCTCTCTTCAGCCAGCATGTGATGATGCCGGGGCTGACTTCCGATCAGCGTTGGCCAGCGCACTAATAAAGACGTCATCTGTGAGTGACAGGATGGGTGCAGGGCAGAGGAGCGAGACTGCCCTGTAGTAGTATATCCCCACCCGCGCCTGTCTCTCTCTCTCCCCCCCCCCCTCCAGCTACCGCATTAGAGCTGTCCTCACAGAGCTCAGTACAGCACCGTCCCAGGCAGTGCAGCATACCTCACACAATGAATGAACACAGGGGATGTGAAGACTGAAGAGCAGCACTTCACTTATTGTCGGCGCTCCCCACTGACCTCGCGCTATTGGCTCCTCCTAGCCACCACGGTGGCTGCTGTATGGTAGTTACACCACTGCTTGGCTGCCTTGCTATGCGGCGCGGGGGGCTCAGCCGTCACTCAGTCAGCACGTCAGGACAGCGGGGACTGGAGCGAGGTGCGTAGGCTGCGGCTGTCTGTCACTAGGAGGCACTGCAATCGCACGGGGGATGCCGGTCATTAGGAGGTGCCTGTGCACCCCCAGCACCCCCCGTGCGCACGCCTATGCTGACGTCAGTGGTCACGAGCGCCTATGCGCCGACGGTCGTCCAGCCTGGCGTTCAGCGGTCTCCCCGCACAAGTCACGTAACTGTGCTTTTCTATTTAAATGTAGTTTATTTATTTATCTGTGCCATTTGCCCGCCTCCTGTGAGTCAGACCTGTTTAGGTGCTGGATGCCTGCTGCTATATAAAAACAAAAACATTATATATAGTGTATATATATATATATATATATATATATATATATATTCTGTGGTGTTGGCCTGGCATTCTCCTTCTTAGGCAACTACCCGGGTGCCTTCTGGAACCAAATAGTAGCAGAGTATAGAGAAACAGCTCAGTCGGGAGATTTTCAAAGTGTATTTAAAATCACAGCAAACGATCCAACGTTTCGAGGATTATACGCCCCTTTGTCAAGGTGTAGGTGATACAAACAAAATCAAAACGTGTTTACCTTAAATAGGGTGAAGAAGCAAGTGTCTCGGCGTTCAGAGTCCATCCCCCCAGCATCAGCGTCTGGACCGGAAGTCGGGGCGGCGGAAGTCAGACTCCGTCATAGATGCAGGGTGTCTGGAGCGCTCCGTGGAGCGCAAACAATGTGGTTGTCCAGAAAACCATGAAAGAGTGGGTGAGGGCTGCATAAGCCAGAAGCCATATAAGAGCCCTGACTTAGGTCAAAGAAAGTTCAGCAAGGTAGAAAAAACTTAGGCTGGCTGTTCTGCCTGGATACAAGCTGGTGATCAGGCAGGGACCTATCAGGGGGTTAAGGGGAGTAGCCAGTCAAAGGTTATATAGGTTAGATGATCATGTGACCTCATCCTTCTTTTGCCATTTTTGAAGTGCTGCAGTCCTGCGCGGATCTGAGGTAAGAGATTTTACACTGTCAGTTTTTATTGCATTTAGGTCATGCCCCGTCCGAGACGCTCTGCGCCCCCTCCCCGCCGCCTTGTGGATGCGGCCCGGCCGTTATCTGCGGCGGGGTACCGCCGGCCACGGGTGAGGGTGCTTGGGGCGCAGGAAGCCTTTTTAATCGCCGGGTCTCCTGAGGAGAACCTGGCGGCGGGGCTCATACTGCCTGCGGGCAGTCTTGTTTCCCCGGTGAGCGTGGTCAGCGCTACACCGGGGGTTGTGCTGGTGGCTGCCTCCGGGGGTGAGCCGGCAGGGGGTGAGACCGTCGAGGTCCGGGCCTTGCCGGGTCCCTCGGCGGGAGTGATGGTAGCCCCACTGCCTCAGGTCGCGCCCGTCATGGACGCGACACTGGAGGCCTCCGGTCCGACGTCTGAGGTCCTCACTGACACTCAGGCGGCGGACGGGTCGCAGGGGATGGTACGGGCCTCAGCGCCGGCTGGAGCGAGACCCGTTCCGGAGTCACAGGCTGAGGGCGGGCTGATAGCAGTGTCGCGGGCCCTGGCGCCGGCTGGCGCGAGGCTCGCGACATCGAGGGCGGAGGCTGTCGGGTCTCCGGAACGGGAGCAGGCCCGGGCGCCGGCAGACGCGAGCACAGCGTCATCAGTGCCGGACCCGGTGTTTCAGGCGGCTCCCGTCCCGGCAATGCAGGCCGCAGCGTCAGAAGGCGCGCGGCCTGTAAATTCATCCAGCATGTGTGGCAGTGCGGTTTCCTCCCTTGCGGGGGGAAGTCTGAATGGGAGTGCTGCCGGGGGAGTATGTAACAGGAATGTGGCAGGAGGGGGGAGAGGGGGGATGAGGCGCTGGGAGCGCTTAGTGCACGCAGTGGGCTGGAAGGGGTGATGGATGCAGGGATGACAGGGGAGTCTGCAGCAGCAGCTGCTGCAGGCTCTGGTGATTTTGTACCCTGGCCAGCAGGCAATACTGGCCTGGGGGGTTTCAACATGCCGCCCCCAGCTTTAGGGCCAAATCCCATGGGTCCCCCCGGTAGGGGTTTAGGGGTCAATCCGGCCTGGAACCCTGTGGTTTTCCCAGCAGGCATGCCTATTGGCACGGGGGGTTTGGGGCAGATGGTGTGCTTCAGGAGCACGGTAGCTACGTCCGTGCAGTTACAGGGTCCCTCTCTAGGGGCGCAGCCCACATCATCTTGGGGGGGAGGTTTGTCCACACCATCTTGGCAGGGGGCTCATTCAGGTTTCTTGGGGCAGTTTTCCCCCGGGGGGGGCTTTCCCGGGCAGTGGCCTCCTGCGGGGTCCCCCTATTTTCAGGCTCATTTAGGGGGAGGGGGTTATGGGGCGTGGCCGCAAATTGCACCTTGGAGGCATCAGGCGGTCCCTGCAGTAGGGCCGCAATTCTCTTCGGGCTTCCAGGGTGTCCCTACCAGTCAGCCACTTCTGTGGTCAACGGGGGCGCAGGGGTACAGTCCGCATAGCTCCGTTGGGTATGGTTGGGATCAGAGTTTGGGCCCTCAGGGGCTCTGGTCGTCCCCAAGGGGACAGGGGGGAACCTTGCCTCATGTGAGTGGTAATGTTTTGGGGGCTCAAAGTGTTTTTTCTCCAATGAGAGTTCCCCCGTTGCCTAGGGGACCTCCACCCAGTGCCACAGTGTCAGCTCCACCTCCCCCACCATTGGATCCACCGGTGGGGTCAGGAGGTGGGGGCAATTTGTTGTCTTCTTCCCCCCTCCCAGTTGTTTGTTCACAGGAAGCGAGCGTTTCAGCGTCAACGGTGGTTTCCAGAAGAAGAAGTCGGGAGGGCAGGGAAGAGCCAAGGATGACGGCGGGATCAACATCATCAGTTTCCAGGTTGGCCGTTGCGGCCGATGAAGTTCCGGGGACGTCTGGTGCTGGTGAGTGTGCAGTTACTTATTCAACATGTTATTCCTCTGATAGCGATAGCACTAGCGTGGGGTCGGATTCCCCGCGTCGCCCGCGTAAGCTGGCTAGGCTCATTGCGCGTCATGTAGCAAAGGCAACTAGTAAGGACAAGGTTGCGGGTCCTGCGCCGCCTCCTACGGAGCCCCCTTTGTTTACCGAAATGGTGCATTGCGCGAATACCGCGGTGACTAGGGGGCTCCGTAAGAGGATGAGGGAGAAGATTAAAAAGGGGAAGTACGTTGACATGTTCACCCTTACGGAGGACATGAGGCAGGCCTTTGATAAGGCGAAGAAGGCTGATGGCATAGGGGAGAATGCTTTCAGGAATTTCCATCAGTGGTTAAGGGGTTTCTTGGTTTTTGCAGCCTGTTATGCGGAAACCAGGCCTGCTGAGTATCCCAATGTGTGAAGTAATTGTTTTTGGTACATGAAATGTACTTAAAAACAAAAGGGTACTCCTGGAGGGATTACGACGAAAAGTTTCATCGTAAGCAGGATGGTAACGCGGTGTTGCATGGGGTTTAAAGATGTCGAGGTCTGGTTGGAGGTTACACAGCAGACCAAGCCCCCGGGGAGGGTTTCAGTTCGGGGTTTAGGTTGCCCATTAGGGGTTCAGTTCACGTGGTGGCATCTAGGAATTTGAAATCTGCTAGGGATTTCCCCCACATTGTTAGGGAGAAAGTTGTTGCTGAAAATAGTCTGGGACGCATGTGTGGCCCTTTTAGTGTTCCTCCTTCGAAGGGTTTGTGTATTTCCCCAGTGGGGGTGGTTCCCAAGAGCACCCCTGGGAAGTTTAGATTAATACAGCATCTGTCACACCCGCATGGGGGCTCGGTTAATGATGCCATACCCAAGGAGCTCTGTAAGGTTAGGTACCAGTTGTTTGAGGAGGCACTCAGTTTGGTTCAGGAGTGCGGGCGGAATGCACTAATGGGAAAAATAGATATTGAGTCAGCTTTCAGGTTACTTCCGATCCACCCAGATTCCTTGCGGTTTCTGGGTTTTAAATCTGAAGGGGAGTTCTTTGTTGATAGGTGCTTGCCTATGGGTTGCTCAATATCTTGTGCGTATTTTGAAAAGTTTAGCTGTTTTCTTCATTGGTGCATTCAGAGAGCGTCGGGTTGTCATGGTATTGCGCACTATCTTGACGATTTCCTCTTTGTAGGCCCGGAGGGGAGTCCGGTCTGCAAGAGTTTGTTGGAAACTACGGAACAGGTGTCAGGGGTGTTGGGGGTTCCTATTGCAGAGGGTAAGACTGAGGGGCCCACGCACTGTCTGTGTTACCTTGGGATTGAAATAGATACGAGGGAAGGTTGTTGTCGTTTGCCAGCTAGCAAGGTGCATAAATGGTTGGGCCTTATACAGGACTGTCTGTCAAAAAGGAAGGTGAGGCTGAAGCAAGTTCAGTCCTTGCTGGGTTGTTTTAACTTTGCATGCAGGGTTATCCCCATGGGGCGAGCCTTCAGCAGGAAGTTGGAACGGGCGACCGCTGGAGTCGCCAGGCAGCACCATTCTGTTTATTTGTCCAAGGAGATAAGGGGTGATTTGCGGACTTGGTCTTCCTTTTTGGAGTCATTTAACAGGGTGGTGTTGTGGCCAGCCCCTCCTTGCTATAATAGCGCTTTGCAGCTTTTCACTGACGCATCGGGCAGTGTGGGCTTTGGAGCTTTCTTTGGGGTAGAGTGGTGCGCCGGGGGGTGGCCTGACTCATGGGTGGAAAGGGGTTTCACCAGAAATTTGTTGCTGTTGGAATTGTTCCCCATTGTGGTAGCCTTGGAGTTGTGGGCCCGGGAGCTAGCAGACAAGCAGGTCATTTTTCGATGTGACAACATGGGCGTTGTGCATACCATTAACAATCAAAGGACTTCGTGCCCTTTGGGCTTGCGGTTGCTTAGGCATTTGGTCTTGCAGTGTCTGCGTTTCAACGTGTTTTTTTCAGCATGTCACGTTCCTGGTATTGACAACAAGATAGCGGATGCTCTGTCCCGTTTCCAGTGGAGCAGATTTAGAGAGTTGGTGCCGGATGCATCGGTTGTAGGTTTACCTTGCCCACCTTATATCTGGCAGATTATCGAGCCGGTATAGTGGGATTGGCCAGAAATGCCTTGGCGCCTTCCACGCAGAAGGCTTATGACGCGGCTTGGAGGGATTGGCAGGCTTTTCTGTGCAGGTATGGTCAGGAAGGTGAGTCCTTGGAGGATAGGTTATGTGTTTTTGCTTGGGAACATTTCAAGGCAGGGAGAGCAAAGGGGGCCATGTCCGCTGCCCTTGCGGGCATTGCTTTCCATTCGCGGATTCGGGGTCAGGAAGATCCCACACGGTTTTTTGTCCTAAGAAAGGCAATGAAAGGTTGGGCCAAAGCTGTTCCGGTGGGTAAGGATGCTAGGCGGCCCATTGACTTGGCTTTATTAAAGGATTTAGGAGGTTATTCTGATCGGAGCGGCCAAACGTGCGTACGTTCCCAATTAACGTACGCTCTCCGTACGCGGCCGTTGGGGTTAAGTCCACCCACAACTCAGCCGCATACGTACGGCCAGAAACAACGTCAAAGGGGAGTGGCGTACAATTGAGCGTACGCCAACGTACACGGACGGCCCAGCCCTTACACTCCGACAACTGGCGTACAACAGAGCGTCCGCCACCGTTTACGGACGTCTCTCGTCCGTCTTCCCACCGACTTCTTGCGGAGATCTGAGCGTACGCCAGCTTGCATGGACGGGTCCCTATTGTTTTCAATGGAAAACTCAGCTTAGGTCACCGCTCGTGAGAGTGAGCGTACGTCCGTGCACGCTGGCATACCCTTCACATATATGGACCTGCAAATCTTGCCTTTCAACTACAAATCAGACAATTAATTAATTATTCTAATTGTTATTCAATTATTGTTTTCTATTAACTCAATTGTCTACCTTAATAAAGACCCTAATAAAACAACATTTAACCCTCATTACATGTATATTTGTTATGTTCTAATGTGGCATTTTAATCACTATCTATGTGTCCCCATATTGCTGTTACTTTTAAATCAAGTTATGTTGGTGTTTCTGTATATGTACTAAATTATGTCCATAATTAGTTTGTCCAAAATGTGTAACATGTATACCTACCCTGATGTTATGTGTGATGTTTTAATCTAACAACATTAAACATTCATGCATTTTCACTATGTGTTATTTTACTCAAAAACACACACATTCACACATCAATCATTACCCCTCACCTCAAATTACAAATATAACTTACATTACACATCTGTATGTACCTACCCTTACAAGCCCTCTAACATATTTATTATTAAAAACACAGGCAACTTCTAACTGAACTTAAACTTTTATTATGAACAAACATAATAAGGGGGGGGGGGATAAAAATAAATTAAATGAGGGCCTCCAAACGTAAAAAAAGAAGATTTAAATAAAAAAGGGTAAGGAATATCTCCCGCAAGATGTTGTCCACCTCCTCCTGGTGCTGTTCAGTGTCTGTAGTGAAGGGATAAAAAAAAAAAAATAATATATAACATACACAAATGTTTGTTGTATTTGTACATAATAAAAAGTTGTGAGTTATGTGTGAAGGCCACATACATTTTTAAACTACATTGAAGATGGGTCTGCTGTAAACACAGTACTAAAAAATAATATGTTAACACACACATACTGTACATAGTAAATAACATTAATTAAATTACTCCTTCTTGGATGAATGTATGCTGTATCCCAATTGGTAGTTTGGTTTTGGGGAACTCTCCTCTAACCTCACAATTAGGCTGTGCTATTTAAGGGTTATGACATTGTTGCGGCTTAAGCACTCCTTACTATTTGAAATTTAGGACATTGCTGTACAAATTATAGGCCTAAAGCTATGTTTGTAAAGCATGCATCCGCATGGCCTCACACACTATTAACAAAACAATCTATAAATTTATGTTGCACATCATGCTGGGAAGTGGAGTTACCCAACACCTGGACCCACATAACTACAACACCACTAATGTCGGATATCTCATTGGATGTACTGTTATGTCAATTATTCAAGTGGTGAGGCATGGCCACACTCCAAAAAACCACCAAGGGGACCCTTGTTCCTGGAGAAGGACAGGCCTCACCTCATGGTCGCCCTGCAGTGATATGTTGCAACTAATGTTGATGTTGGATACACATATGTGGTTGTTGTGATTGTTATGTGTAGAAATGTGTAGGTAAACATTAGACACATTATTTACTTACGGCTAGTTGAGCCATCCTGCTCGCCGCTGGTTGGGTGTGCGGTGGTTGGGGGGGTCAGGAGCAAGGGGGATGGGATAGGACTTGGGATACTGGTAGTGGGTTGGAGTGGGGATTGGAGAGGTTTGGGGGTGGGTGGTGGAGAGGTGTAGGGGGGTTGGAAATGGGGTGGGGAGGGGGTGGGGGTAGGGGTGTGGGTGGGAGTTGGGGAGGGGGTGGGGGTTGGGGAGGGGGTGGGAGTTGGGGAGGGGGTGGGGGTTGGGGAGGGGGTGGGGGTAGGGGTGTGGGTGGGGGTAGGGGTGTGGGTGGGGGTAGGGGTGGGGGTTGGGGAGGGGGTGGAAGGGGATGGCGAAATTTGGTGGGCCCCAGCTTGACCCATTGTCTCCTCCTCTTCCTCCTCCTCTTCCTCCTCCTCGTCTGGCTGCTCCTGGGCTGCCTGCTCCTGGGCTGCCTGCTCCTGGGCTGCCTGCTCCCGGGCTGCCTGCTCCCGGGCTTCTATGCGTGCCCTTGCCCGTGCTGAAATGTTCATGTTGATGGCATAGAAATCGAAGATTGGGTTTCATAAAAAAGGGGGAAAGAAAAATTCACATTAGTCATGCTCATAACCTTCCAAATTATCATTGCTGTTATATTTCAGACATTTATCATGCAAACTAATTGATATGCTACACCCAAAAACTGAGCAACTACTTAAACCCCCCTATACACCCCCTATACACCCCCTATACACCCCCTATACACCCCCTATACACCCCTTATACACCCCTTATACACCCATATACACCCCCTATACACCCCCTATACACCCCTATACACCCCCTATACACCCCCTATACACCCCCTATACACCCCCTATACACCCATATACACCCCCTATACACCCCCTATACACCCATATACACCCCCTATACACCCCCTATACACCCCCTATACACCCCATATACACCCCATATACACCCCCTATACACCCCCTATACACCCATATACACCCCATATACACCCCCTATACACCCCCTATACACCCCCTATACACCCCCTATACACCCCATATACACCCCCTATACACACCCTATACACCCCATATACACCCCATATACACCCACATACTCAGGAACATATTTATAAAAAGTACAGAAAACATTGCAAAAAAACGCAGACATACTAGTAAATAAATACTTACATCGGGCAATATGGCGGCGAAGTGTCGAAAGCAACACTGGCTGCCGCCGGCGCAGGTCAGACCAGCGCCGCTCAACTTGGGCCAGGCTTCTGCGGACGCCGGTCCGGGCGAAGATTAGCCGGCGGGCAGCATTATATGCCCGCCGCTTGTCCATGTTGGACACATATGGGCCCCTGGGCCCCAGGCGCCGGTCCATGACCTCAACCAAGGCCAACAGCTCCTGGGTAGAAAACGCCCTAGCCCTGGTTGAAGTCATAGTGGCAATGGCGCAGTTATTAATTGCAGGTACATATATCACTTTTGGTGCTTGCTGATTGGTGTAAAAAATTGTTTGTTTAGTATTAACTTTATTAATCCTTCTTACATTAACAAACTGGATGCGAATAGAAAATTACGCGGACCGTTCCGATATACACACACCATAACCAACAGCATGCATTCAATGTATAGAGAGGAACTGTATATACAGTGTGCGTAAAAGAATACACGCAACCGTCTACTAATAAATACGCTGCTAAAAGGGTCACAATGCAACATGTTGGTGTATGACAATTTCAGACTCATGACATATGTAAGGAAAGCATTATAACGTGATGTTTTGAAATGTGACTCACAAAGCATACACAAACTCCAACAGATACCAGCTGACAACACTCATCATTGGAATGACAGGTGCACACATTTCACGATGTAGCACACAATGCTCCACAACCTGTGTATGTGCATATACAGGTGATTGATCAGGTGCGTTGAGACCTGCGTAATTTAAGCGGCAATTATCGGAGGGAAATATCGGCGTAAATTAGCAACTACATTGCGGGGAAAAATATACGCCCCCTTGTTCATGGCGGGAGATTACCATATAAATATTCAGTCAGATGCAGGCCAGAATTGCTGCAAACATGTCTAACTCAGACGATTCCGCAGCTGAGGACGCTCTACAGAGAGCTACAGCAGAATCCCTGCTTGAAGCTTTGCAGAAGAGGGAACAGGAGCGGAGAAGGAGGGCTCAAGAGAGAAGTAGCCTGCAAGACCAAGCGGGCCCCTCACTAACAGGCCCTGTTCAACCTCCACCAGCTCCACAAGGGCCAAGCAACCAGCCAGAACAAGAGGTTGCATCTCTCCAAACAGGTGTGACCCAGCAGGTGCATGGTGAGAGAACTGGGGCCACCAGAAAACGAGCTGCAACATCTAGGGTGAGGACTGAGCAGGATACCACCACCAAAAAGAGAAACCCTGCATTTGTAGAGGCAGAATTAAGAATTTTAGTGCCCAGAGCACGCGAATGGATCGAATTGCCAACCAGGAAGCCGGGTGCCAGTGCAAGGAGAAACCTTTGGGACAAGATCACAGAGGAAGTGAACCAGGTGTCACCAGTGGTCAGAGATTGGCTAGCGGTGAAGAAAAGGCAAGTGTGTTTGTCCCCCTGATAATGTCATATGTGTGTACATATGTTACATGTATGTTTTGAGAATAATAGAAAGGTGTGTTTGTAGATAGTGCTACACTTCAATGTCACATGTGAACACAACCATGTCTAATAACCCACATTGATATATGAAACATGCACCATTGGTGTGATGTGAGGTTATGGGCACAGTTCTGCTCATGTGAAGTATGTGAAGTATGTGATGGGACAAGAGAAAGTGTGTTTTGGAAAGAGTTGTTGTAACATGTTCCATATGATGCAACTGAAACAAGAATGACCAAACTGTGCACATGTAGCTGGTGAGAAACTACACATCCCAGTATGCCATCCCATAGTTAAATGACTCCATAATAACCACACTGTCAAGCTATGGTGGAATGTGTAGTTTCACAACAGGTGGAGGTGCATAATTTGGCCATGGATGATGTCATTTCTGCATAGTGATCTATGTATGTGCATTTAGTGGCCTAATGAATGAGATGAGACACTGAAATGCCTCCTAATGGAGACATTAATGTGTGTGTGGGACACATATGGCTAAAAAACATAAGATCACCCACACTAGGAAATGTAACGTAGTCATGATATTCACTAGCACAGTGGTGCACATATCTCATGGTGATATTTGTATTTTTAAACTTGTAGGTGGACAGACTTCAAAACGACACTGAAGAGGAAGATGACTGACCGGTACAACCACAGCATGTCCACCGGGAGAGGTCCTATGCCCGATAATTTGGAGTATACCCCCCTGGAGCAGGACGCCTTGGACGTCATTGATGTGGCCGAGGTCAGGGGGATCTCCAATATGGACAGTGAGCTCCCGGCGGAGGTCTTTGATGCTGCTTTTGATGGTAAGTCACAGTAATGCATTGTATTTTGAAAGATATTTTTTAGTGCGTATGTGATGGTGACATTGTTTTCAATTATTATCCTAGCAGAAGCAGAAACCCAGGATGAACCGGCAGCATCTTCCTCTGCAGAGCCACAGGTGGAGCAAGTGGTCCAGCCTCCACCAAGACGACACCCCCAGCCCCAGCCACAGGAGACATGGGATGAGAGCGTGATGGTGATGCTGGAGAGGATCGAGCAGCAAGGGGTGGATGCTGCGATCCGTCAGCAGCAGGTTGGGGAATTTCTGGCGGAGTGGAAGGCCACAAACAGGCAGCAGTGTGAGGCCTTCAACCGCATGAATGACACTCTGGCGGCTGGCATGCAAAGCATTGGCCAACACCTCAGCCGCCAGAATGAAATTCTTGCGGAGCTGCTGACCACCGCCAGGTCCCTAAGGGACAATCCCCCATCTGCTGGCCCACCCCAAGCTGCTCCCCAACCTTCCACCTCTGCTGACCCTCCTGTGTCCACTAGGGGAAGACGCCGCAAGCCATCTGAGCCAAAGGCCCCTGTCCCCAAGGCCCCATCTAAAAGGGGGAAAAAAGGGCCCAAATAATGAGACCTGGTTCACTTCCTCTGTGGTTGGACCCCAAATGTTTAAATTGCACTGGACATCCACTTCCTGAGTTGGCCATCGATCCATTTTCGTGCCATGGGCATTAAAGTTCTTATTTTGACCTCTACAAATACAGGATAAATTTTTGGTGGTGTGTATCTTGCTTAGTATTCACCCTGGTTGTTGCAGTACGTATTCTGGTGTCCCCATTTCTTTCACCATTGCATTTGCAGGGTAACACATGTTTGGAGATATGCAACCTCTTGTTCTGGCTGTTTTTTTATTTTTGTGTCTATTTTATTTGTTTATTTGATTTATGACATTAAAGTGTCAAATAAGCTGTGATGCTGAACAGCAAATAAATTTATTTTACCAATTAAAACAAAATTGTTGTATGTGTAATTTCTTGTGTGAAACAAATACTAGATTTATGTGTACTTACTGACCAGGGGATTTTTGAACATTTGTTGAAGTGTGGTAGAAGTTTCCCATGTGTAACCCTCTCCATGGCCATTCCCATGTTCCTATCCAACTTTTCCCTGCTAATTAGTTTGTGTCAGCACATGTGCAGAGCAACTTAATAGGTGAGAAAGCAGTTTGTGTGCAGGTGAGGTAGCTCCTACAGTAGTAGGTAAAAGCAGGTCCAGAACAATGCTTTCCTCATGGAGTGGGTGAGGCAGACAAACAAGGGTCAAAAGGTACATTTGTGTAGGAATGCATATGTGTCCTCCCTAAAAAAAGATGTGTGAATCGGCCAAACATGAGAAAATTGCTTGTGAACAAACATGTATAACTTTTTAAATATATATGATTTTACAGTGTCATAAGCAGATGTAGGAATCCTTTGTTAGAGAGATGTGAGTGCAATAATGTGATTGGTGGCATCTTACATCCAGAGTGTAGTAAAATCCAATTCATAGCAGATCAGATAGTGGTACAGTTCTGTATTTTGGGTACTATACAAAGATTGTGTGCAAAATAGTGGGCATGGGCTTAAAACATTGCTGAAACATACTTTGTAGGTGTTAGATGTGGTTTATGTTATTGTATCATAAATACAAAACCTATGTTTGTATTAGAGTGAACACGTTGACACATGTCGACTTGTGTAGATTGAGTGTGCTACTGTGTAAAGTCTATGAAAGCACGTAGTGAATGTGTATAACTGTTTAGCAAATAGCTACCTTAGCATATATAAGCAGGTCTTAAAAAGATTCTTACCTTAAATTAAACAAACCTTTAAATGTCGAGAAGTATAGAAAGATAAGCTTCCAATGTGTTTGAGTGCTGTGTGTGGCTTGCAGGTAGTGAAATCATGGTTTGGACTTAATAGACTGCAGCATTGCTTATTACATTCAGGTGTATGTGTTTGAGTAGTAATCAGCATTAATTAGCAAACCCAGGCGCACGCTGGCATGCGGTATCTGTAGGGGTGGTCTGAGCTGGCGGTTGGCGGCCGCCTGTTTTGTGTCCGAAATGAACGGTGCTTTAGGCGATCGTGCGGTAGTAGCACCGCTCATTTTTGGTGCACACCCCCGTGTACGCCCATATTTACGCCCATTTTCCCTCATTATTTCGGCCGCTCCCCTCATCACGCCCCTATGCCGCCCCCAATGCCCGTACACTCGCGTACAGGTTTTTTCGCACGTAGAGACCCGTCCGTAAGCGTTGTGGAGTGTTCGCGCCTGCGCATTAGCGAATGTACGCATGCGCAGATCATAAAAAACCCCGGAACGTACGCGTACGGCCCGGCCGCACCAACCAGAATAAGGCCCTTAGTGAGGGTCTTGGCGGAAGTTGGTGAGTCCGAGTACGAGATATTGCTTTTTCGCACTGCGTCTGTTTTGGCATTTTTTGGGGCTTTCAGGGTCAGTGAGCTGGTTGCCAAGAGTAGGACTGATGGTAAGTCTGGGTTGCTGTTCAGCGAAGTGCAACTGCGCAGCGACAGTGTGTGCTGCAAGATAGCTAGATCCAAGACGGATCAGGTTGGGAGAGGTAAGTGGGTTATTTTGCAAGCGCAGAGCGAGGTGGAGATTTGCCCAGTCCAGTTGGCGCAGTCTTACTTGGGGATCCGACCAGTAGGGGTTGGGGGGCAGTTTTTATTGCATAATGATGTCTGCGCTTTCTAAATTTCAGTTTGCGGCTGTGTTAAAGCGCTGTCTGAGTGTGTTGGGGCTCCCGCCTCAAGAGTATGGTACCCATTCCTTTCGGATTGGGTCAGCTACACAGGCTGCGGCAGCTGGGTTGTCCCCAGGGGCGATCCAGGCGCTAGGTCGGTGGAAGTCTGATTCGTATAAGAGTTATGTTAGATTGGATAAATGGTAGTTGCGCCTGTTGCGCCAACCCTAAAACGTAGTTTACTCCCGGTTTTTGAACGACAGCGTTCAGAAATCGTGGGTGTGAAGGTTGCTTTTACTTTTTCCTCCGAGGGGGCCTCAATTCAATTGGCAAACCAAGGTCCACGGGAGGTTTTTTAAGTTTTCTCCTTCACATGGGTTGAGTATTTAAGTTTTGTAATATTGATAAGTTACTGACGGTAAGGATTCTTCTTTTTTCAGTTTCAATGGAATCCTCGGGGCAGATATAGCTCATTGGCCATTCCTTTATTTATTGGGCAGGGAGGCACCCAATGGGAAGGAGGTCGCATGATTATTTAGGAGACAGGACGGTCAGGTGGATATGTGTGAGAGGCATGCGCTGGGGTGAGTTCTTGAACGAAATTTTCAGGCATGAGAGGAGTTGGGGGCGTCCCCAATGGCTGGTCATCCACTTGGGCGGAAACGACATGGGTGTGGTCAAGGGAATCGACTTGATTTTAAGTATTAAGTCCGATTTGGTGGCCGTAAGGGCGCATTGGCCTGAGGTAAGGATAGTCTGGTCGGAGATTATCCCTCGGTTTCATTGGCGGGGCGCTGTTCGGACCTCAGCCATTGAAAAGGCAAGGAAAAAGGTGAACTCTGCCATAGGAGTCTTTGTTAGAGCTATGGGGGGTAGTGTGGTAAGGCATCCCTCATTGGTGCTGGATAATGTTAGGTACTATAGAGAGGATGGGGTGCATCTTTCCCCTGCGGGAAACTGTATGTTTCTGGAGGACATCTACCGTTTGTGGGCTTGAATAGTTGTTTAGGTTTTTCAGGTTTTTCTATTTTTCTCTTGGGGATGGCGGCTGCGGTTAGTTAACCTTGTGGTGGCGGGAAGTCGCTACCAGCCAGCGGTCAAAGGGGGGCACAAGCGGTCATCGTGGGGCACCATCCCCTTCGTAGGACGGCGGGTGGTCCTTCCCGTGCGGGTGGACAGGGGGCGTTCCCCTGCGGGACCGTCCGCTAAGGGCTCAGCCAGGTTAGGGGGTGGTGAGACCCTCACGATGCAGGTTGTGCCATTAGGAGGCGGTGGTGAACCCCTCCTGCAGTTTTTACGTTTATCAAGTTGACTGGGCTGGCGTGTTGGTAGCGGCTTAGTCTTTGCCATCCTCCAACCTTTAGTTTAATGTTAGGGACTAAAATCCAAATTCAAACCCAAATTTTTCTAGTTAGTTACAAGGTCTTCAATAAATATTCCTCTGACCTTTTAAATTTAACTCTCGGTGTCAGTGTGGTTATTTCTTGTCCGCGTGAGTTATTTGGTGTCGTCTCAATTATTTTAGATAAGGGTTTTCGTTTAAATAATGTAAAGGTATTTTAAGTTATGGGCTACTTAGAGTGGGTGAGGGCTGCATAAGCCAGAAGCCATATAAGAGCCCTGACTTAGGTCAAAAAAAGTTCAGCAAGGTAGAAAAAACTTAGGCTGGCTGTTCTGCCTGGATACAAGCTGGTGATCAGGCAGGGACCTATCAGGGGGTTAAGGGGAGTAGCCAGTCAAAGGTTATATAGGTTAGATGATCATGTGACCTCATCCTTCTTTTGCCATTTTTGAAGCCCTCCCTCCCTCCCCATGAACGGGCTCACTGGAGGGATGGTTTATCCCGGTGAGCATTTTTGGTGGTTTTTGCAGAAGCGTTTCTGCAAAGAATTTAAATTTGTGGCTTTCCAGCCAGCATGGCGGGAAGTCGCTACCAGCCAGCGGTCAAAGGGGGGCACAAGCGGTCATCGTGGGGCACCATCCCCTTCGTAGGACGGCGGGTGGTCCTTCCCGTGCGGGTGGACAGGGGGCGTTCCCCTGCGGGACCGTCCGCTAAGGGCTCAGCCAGGTTAGGGGGTGGTGAGACCCTCACGATGCAGGTTGTGCCATTAGGAGGCGGTGGTGAACCCCTCCTGCAGTTTTTACGTTTATCAAGTTGACTGGGCTGGCGTGTTAGTAGCGGCTTAGTCTTTGCCATCCTCCAACCTTTAGTTTAATGTTAGGGACTAAAATCCAAATTCAAACCCAAATTTTTCTAGTTAGTTACAAGGTCTTCAATAAATATTCCTCTGACCTTTTAAATTTAACTCTCGGTGTCAGTGTGGTTATTTCTTGTCCGCGTGAGTTATTTGGTGTCGTCTCAATTATTTTAGATAAGGGTTTTCGTTTAAATAATGTAAAGGTATTTTAAGTTATGGGCTACTTATGTTTCCTGTCAGCATGATCACTGTGCCCGGGGATGGGACGCTGAGCGCCGTGCCACTATACAGTAAAGAGAAATTACAATTATGCACAGATAATAAGCATAACTCTGTGTTACAGTTAGGAGCATCCTGTGTATAGTTAGTGCCGGACAGGCAAGGTATTTTCTTTTATGTTTATTTTGTTTTCTGCTGAAATAAAACTGGTTGCGGCCAGTTGTACCACAAAGACTGGACTGGTGTGATGACTCAGCTGCTTTTGGGTGCCTTCTACCCCAGAAAAAGGCATCCAAATTCCCCTACAGTGTTACAATATATATATATATATATATATATATATATATATATATATATATATATATAGCATAAACATACTTAATGGACAGCACTCCCAGTTGTCACAAGTAAAGCGGGTTTACAAAGAAAAGAGAGCCAGTGGGCGCCTTCTGTACACTAAAAAGATTTAATCGATATACACATAGATACAATACACAAAACACAGATTACATATGACGAATAGTATGCATGCATGCAAACATAATAAAAATGTATATTCCGTATAGAGATATTCTAAAAATTGAAAAATTAATAAAAAATGAAAAAATGGATATAAAAACTGAACTGCAGCAAATATTTACCAAGTCCTGATTGAATGGTGTAGGGGCCAATATTTATAGTCCCATCACGGGTTCAGACCTCTCCAGAGTTATAATAGGAAGAGCTGTATAATAATGTGCAGAACGAGACGGGTTAATCACCTCTTGCCGCTCACTATTTGGATGCCTGATAGTTGTTAGTGGCACCTGTGTTGTAAATAGCACTTATTCACGCAAGAGTGACACTTCAAATCTTGTGTTAGACAGGGCTGAATAGTTGTCACTACAGCATCCCCTGGTTTTACCTTCCCACTGGAAATAGGCTTGCGCCTCAGTTGTAATCCACCGGCGTCTGCCGTACCACCTCTGTTGCCGGCGTCTGCCGCGCCGCCTCTGTTGTTTGCGGTCGGCTGGGGTGATGTGTATCACAGTGGATGAAGGTACCCACTTGCGGGGATCAGGTCCTTTTAGGGCAGCGTGATTAGAGACCCGGAAACAGGCTTGCGCCTCAGTTGGTAAATTACCGGCGTCTATCGTGCCGCTTCTATTGTCGGCGTCTGCCGCACCGCTTCTGATGTCTGCGGACGGCTGCAGTGGTCAGTGTCACAGTAGTGGAAGATACCCTCTTGCGAGGATCAGGTCCTTTATAAGTGAACGTGACTTGGAGGCCGTAGGTTAGTGTCGGTTAAAAAGCACAGCGGCAGTGATGTACCCGTTGGGTCCTAGGCTGCAGTGTTCAGTAAGTGACTCCTCAAGAAAACTAGTTTCGCCGCGCTCAGGTGGCTTTTTCAATTCAGGAATGAGGAGTTCCATGCTGGGGGCTGTTCTTATACCTGTTGGCTAATTGTCTACAGGTGTATAGCTCGTTAACATTGTCCATGCTGTTATACTAACTTTGCTACAGAAAGTAGCAATGGTATGCCATGATCGTAATACAATAAAGTCATATAACTTTAAGAAGAATTTTAAACATATTTGAAATCCATACATATTATTATACTGACAGACTAGTACAGTAATTCATTTTATTAAGTAAGCATTCCTATTTTTAGTTATCAACATACAATCGCACCCTCATGCTTGTGGGTGCAATTCATCAGTTTATAGTGATCGATTTATAAAATACGTGCACCCATAATGATGCACTAGTATGTTACCACCTAGTGTAGTCTTTTTAGATATTTATTTATATTTTTATTTTTGCACCCTCAGGCATATGGGCACGGTTGATTTGTTAGGAATCACCAGCTGTGGTGATTCCTAACAAATCAACCGTGCCCATATGCCTGAGGGTGCAAAAATACTGACCATTGGGATCCCGTTTGGCGGACCACCATACCATACCCCCTAATGAACATAGTTCTTGCCAGTACTGTAAGTAGAATGACATTACAGCTCTGCATCCATTTTCTAACCTACAACTGTATCATCCCAGTAAGAGCTTACCACAGTGGATTTATTTTGCCTATATTAAAGCTAATGTAGTTCTCATTGGGAATGAGACACTGTTATGACACTGTTATGTTGGTATTATATGCTGTTCCCCTAGTAAAGAAGCAAATGGTGTTTGCGCCATCGGTATATTGTCTACATACAAAATTATATCATGAATGTAACAGTTAATTTTCTATTTTCTGACCGTTAGAGGGTATAGTAGTTGCAATGGAGGGAACAGACTGCACAAAGTTTTCGGATCTGGAAAAAGTCACCTCAACCGTTAAATGTAAAGGCCCCTCATAGACTAGTAAGATATGGTCTTTTTTAACACGGCTTTGACCCAACAAGCTGATAAATCGTTTGAAAAGTGCCATATAGTATGTGACTTACCTCTGATTCCAACACGGCCCTGTGTACATCGAATCGGAACCGGAAATAGTTATAGCTGCCACAAGGATTGGTCAGATCCTGCATACATGTCTGGCATGGCATACAATACATCGTATGCAGAAGGACTGCATATAGTGTTCCCGCTAAGGTCTTTTCGCAGGGCCCCGCGCCCTGCCCGTTTTCAAGACTTCTGAATGCGTCTTGCCCTTTTGCCTTTGGTCTTCATGACCGGTGCCCTCCACTATCTATCTGGCTCAATGCGCTGCGCTGGAAAGATATCGCGCACCGTCTGCCGAGAGGGGGTATTGGATCTTTGTCTTACCAGAAGATACTTTATGGCTCTTTGCCTTGGATTTGTTGGCTGTAATGCAAATATGGGGGGATGCATTTGTCAGAAATGACATTAGAGTTTGAAACTATAAGACATTGTCAAATAGATACTGCTCGGATCTTTTAGAACTCATCTCTATTACGGCTACTAATCCTATTATTTATGGAACAATGATAACCATAATTAGGAAATACAGTAGGAGTATAGTACCCCTTTTACACCAAGAACATTCCCAGGTTATTGCCAGGTTGACTTGGGTCAGGGCTCGGTGTAAATGGGCCTCTTAACAATAACCCAGGTCCAAAGACCCGGGAATTCAATCTGGAAAATGTTCGGGTTGCACACAGGTGAAACCCGGGTTCAGGGGCAGTGTAAACAAGTAACCTGGGTCATCCGACCCAGGACCCTTTACATCAATGGGGGAGCCCATACCTCCTGACCACAGCATTCTGTGGTCAGTCCAGAGGTTGGGCAGGGGCGTGTACAGCCTCCGCTGCTGTCTGCTGTACTATGCAAACAGCAGCAAAGTTGGGAGTAGTTGAATGGATGCCTGTGTGCTGCATCCATTCATCTCATGGAGGGAGGCTGGGGGCAGCCCAGAAGCTTTCCCGGGTGCTGGGCTTGTCCCCAGCATTTCCATTGACTTTGCAGGGGTCCTGACTGGTGGATTTCCCAGAGTTTGGAGAAACAGGAGACCCCCGTTTTCCAGGAGTGGCCAGGCCAAGGACTGCACTGCAAAGCAGTTTCTGTGGCCTTGCGAGCAGCCGTGCCTTAGGCAGACTGAGTAAGGTTAGACTAATGCTGCAATTGCTGAGGAGCATTGCAAACATCTCTTAAACTACAATCACAGTTTAATGCCAATACAGACAGGAGATGGTATACAGTACACTCTCTAGTCAATTTGCTTTGCTAAGGATCGCATATGCTAAGCTACTGTGAGCAGCTTATCACAGTCTATCCTTTCTTTTTCAGGCCTATTGTTCCGTAACCAATGTTTCAGGGCTGCAGAGAGCCCTTTCTTCACGGTGTAAACGAACAAACCACAGTTAGAAGCTGATTGTTTGCTATGGGCAACTAGCAGTACTGGATAAATGGTAGCTAGAAGGTGTATTTAGAATGGTGCAGTGTGTGCAGTGCAGGCAGGCTCCTTGGATCCAGGGATGCCCACACCGCACACGCTGCTTTTATTTCTTCTGGACTCATCTCTCTTTAGTTCAGCATCAACAACTTAATATCTGCAAAATCACAGAGAAAATGGTGCAGTGGCCCTTTTCCCAGAACTATGTACATGTGGAGTAGGGGAATCATTGAAAAAAATGGTCGCTACTCCATTTTACTGAAGACCTGTCATGCACAGTCAACTCTAGCACCGAGTCTACTAATGCTCGGAGCCATCATTCAGAGAGAGAAATGCAGCATATTTAGCGCTCTGCCCCCAGTGTTGGATGGAATTGGTATGGCTAGATTGTGACAGTCTAGCTGTGTAGTGGATGTATAAACCACTGTATAGATGTGAACGGTATCATGAAGTTAATCGTATTTATAAGTGATTTCAAGAAATACAGTTAAATGTAGTGCACATGTGGTGCACTATGAACAAGATGATTAGATGTTTAGTTGTAGTAGTAGTAGTAGTAGTACGTTTATTTATATTGTATTGGTTAATATTGTTCTTAAGTTGCTTCAGAAAATATAAGCAGTCAATTAGTAAGGTATGAGAGCGGCCTCCCACTAAAGCTAATGGTAGCAAGTGTGAAAAAAGGCACCTTGAATCCTCACAAAGTCTATTCATGGTGTTCCTCTTCTGGCAACAGGTTTTAACAACAGCTGGGTGGATGTGGCAGGGATTTTGGACATGTTCCACCCACCGCAGGAATGTCAGCCAGGGATCCGTCCAAACGTGGGGCAGGGTAGTCAGTGTCACTCTCTTAATACACCTTGGCTGGAAGTTGATTGGTTAATATAGGCACTGTCTCCACCTTCTACCGCACAGCATTGTTTTTGCTGTTGCTTCCTTACAGAAACCTGTAAGGGACGTCTTGGAGAAGGTGCAAGTTTAGTGATGGTGAGTGTCATCTTGTCCATCCATCTTTGTGTGTCTGTCTCTGCCTATCTCTCTTCCTTCTTTTTTCAGGGCGTATGTGGACCTTGCATCCCTGTGCAACGTCAACACACACGAGTGCCAATAGGTGACACTCCAGGTTCTGAGGCTGCATCCCGAGGATGATGCTCCCCGGAACCTGAAGTCTTTCCCTGTAGATACGTTGCGGGATGGAGGGAGCATAGGTCTATGTTAAGGAGGAAGCAGACTCACCACCTCTCCTTCCTACTAGGTGTTCGTGTCCGGGTTCCAGAGTTTACCAGGACCGGTCTGAAGGTGAGAGGGTGCGGCACCAGGTAAGTGGTCAGGACACACCCCTCTTACATAGAAATCAGGAAGTCAGTGCTGCTCCGGGGGTGAACAACTTCCCACATTCATAATAGAATTGTGGTGCGCTGTGCGATCTCTGGCTGTCGCTGCTTAGTTATTTCAACCTAAACTGCCTGAACAAGGTTATTATAACACATCCAATCATTTTATTGATGGGAGCTCTCCTGGTGTTATTTCAAGCAAAGGGCATTGGCAGTGCACAGTGGCACAGGTAAAACTATTCAGAAGACCACCCCTGATGAAGTGTTTGCTGATACAGGACATACCTCCCAACTGTCCCGATAACAATGTGATAATCTCCCTTAATTTGACACTGTGGATGGGACAAGCTGGGGGAGACTTTGATCCCCACTGCTCTGTTCTGCAAAGTAGCTAGTGATCACTAAATAGACATCTAAGTACATGCCCACTTACGTTACGCGGACATGCTTCTGGCGCAATAGGTTCCGCTTTCCCACCTGGCAAAGTTGTGAGGTATGCATACACTCTGTCAGAGGACAGAAAAAATGCTATGATATTATTTCAACACAAACCTTTACAAAATAAGGCTTCTGGTAATTAGGTGTTAATCTGTGGCAATTTAAAGGCCTGACTGTGACAAAGGTGTGATCTTGGGAAACTTTAATTTAAAAGGCAGTATTTCGGTTTTCTGATGTATTTTCATTCTCAATGAACGTAGCTTACAGGATGCCTGTGGCAATTTCACTCTCACCGACTATCTAAGTGTTACTATTTAAAAAAAAATCCTAATATAGTAGTAACAAGGAAATTCACTATGAATAAAATGAAAAACTGAAGTAAAGGCTGATTTCGGAACATTATTTTTACTAAAATATTGTGGGAAAAGGGTCACTAATTTCACACCCTTTTTTCGCATTATTTAAGTATCACAAAAAAACTGCTCCACATCCTTAAATACGCATTGTATTAATGGGCAAAACCATGTGCACTGCAGGTGGGGCAGATGTAACATGTATAGAGAGAGTTAGATTTGTGTGAGTTATTTTGTTTCTGTGCAGGGTAAATACTGGCTGCATTATTTTTACACTGCAATTTAGATTTCAACACACCCCACCCAAATCTAACTCTCTCTGCACATGTTACCTCTGCCCCACCTGCAGTACACATGGTTTTGCCCATTTTGAGAACAAATTTGTACTGCGATCAGATCTGAATAAGGGCCTAGATGAGAAAGTAATAAAAAAAAGTCTAGTGTATACAGTCAATATCGTTAATGATGCACGCATTGTTAATGATCCCCCCCTTTTGCTGAACATGCAGGTGAATGTTGGCTGTATAGCCAACGACCCACATTTTTCTTGGATCCCGGTGACCGATCTCTGAACCGATCCCGGTGACCTATCACTGAACAATATCGTTACCGTTATCATTCGGTGTGTACACTCAATATCGTTTGACCAACTGCACTGCCGATATAGTTAATTATATCGAAGGTGCTCCTAATCATCTAGTGTGTATGGGGTATTTTAGTTTTAACAAAATATATAATTTGTCATGGAGTTTCAGGGAAATCAAGACCATCGTATAATTAGCAGTGTCATCTAATGTGTACACAGCTTTAGTAAATCCAGCCTATTGTGTTTACAATATTTTAGTTCCCTTCTTTCTTTTTTTTTAGATCAGCCATGTACTTTAAAGCTGTCATTAAGAAATACATAATTTATCTTATATTCTTTTTATTCTGTGAATCATGTGCTGCCATTTAAACGTAATGTGCCTATATTGCATAATAGCATGTACAGTACTCTTTATTTCAAGCAAGGTTTTGAATGCATAATTACTGCTTTTGGCAATATTTCTAAGGCAACCATATCACAACTAGATAAACATAAGGTGAATTATAGTATTCATAGTGTATTGTAGTTTAATAGGGAAATTCTCAACCTTTATTAGCATATATATTCCTATCTGGTTGTATATAGTTGCCAAATATTCTCCTAAAGTTTGTTAGTTTAAAATAATTAAAAAACAAGTACTGACAAAACGTATTCAAGGTACCACCTGATCTGAGTATATTTATAATAGCTATTCCTTATGTATTTAAATGTAATAAAATACCTAGGGTGAAATGTAATAGGGTGATAGATTCAGAAAGTGAGAGATTTGGTAAGAAATCTCCAGTTTTTTTTATTTATTTTTTATTTTAAGTTTTTGATTTTGCAGTGTAAATGATTGCCGCTTTAAAAAAACTGGAGATTTCTTACCAAATCTCTGACTTTCTGAATCTCTCACCCTATTACATTTCACCCCAAGACTTGAAGACATTGTACTAAAAAAAAACATGCATAATTGTGTGTGGCATATTATGTAATAGGCATTATGGTGTGTGGAATAATATGTAATAGGCACTATGGTATGTGGCATAACATCAAATAAGCATTATGATGTGTGCCATAATGTGTAATGGGTATTACGGTGTGTGGAATAAAGTGAAATAAGCATTATGGTGTGTGGCAAAATTTGTAATGGGCATTACAGTGTGTGGCAAAATGAGAAATGGGCATTATGGTGCGTGGCATAATTTGTATTCGGCATTACACTGTGTGGCATAGTGTGTCATGGGCATTATGGTGTGTGGCATAATTTGTATTGGGCATTACACTGTGTGGCATAATGTGTAATGGGCATTACACTTTATGGCATATTGTGTAAGGGGCATAATGGTGTGTGGCATATTGTATAAGGAGCATTATGATATGTGGCATAATGTGTAATGGGCATTTTGGTGTGTGGCATTATATGTAATGGGCATTATAATATGCGGCATATTGAGTAAGGGGCATTACATTGTGGGGAATAATGTGGATTGTTGCATTACTAGAAGAAGTTAAAATGACAAGGGGGATACATGTATCGTATGCAATCCAGCTGCCAGGGAGCTGCGGGGTGAATTGGCAGGGTATCGCAAGCGAGGTACTGCATGCAATACTTGTAAGCTCCTCCGAGTAGGGCCCTCTTCCCTCCTGTTGTCAAAGCCCACTTCTCTTCACATTTCACTCACAGCTCTCCTATACTCCAACACTCAGTGACCATCTTCGTCTGCATACTCATCTCCATCATTGGCCTCAAGCCTCAAGTTGTATGTTGATTGAGTCTTCACTACTTACTTTTAAGCTGTAATGTGTATTGATCTGTGGCGCTCTTTATTTGTACTGTATTTTTGTTATTTATTCAATGTTATGCCAAGCTTTGTCTCCCTGTATTGTTCCTTTGTACAGCGCTGTGAAACACTTGTGGCGCCTTATAAATAAAATTATTATAATAATAATACCTCCCACTAGCGAATAGGGTCTTAAGTCCACATGTAGAGACCCTATACACTCAGTTTTGTATATTCTCCCCGTGCTTGCGTAGGTTTCCTCCCACAATCCAAAAATATACTGGTAGGTTAATTGGCTCCCAACAAAATTAGCCCTATTGTGGCTCTGTGTGTGAGTGTACCTCTCGTAGGGAATATAGATTGTAAGCTCCACTGGGGCAGGGACTGATGTGAATGTTCAAATATTCTCTGTGAAGTGCTGCAGAATATGTGTGCCCTATATAAATAACTGGTAATAAACATATAAGGTAGATGTGCCTTTTACAGTCTTCTGCATTGGTTCCACTAGGTTAGGGGCTCCATTCAAAAGTCTCCTTTATTCCCCAACACACTAGTAGGACCCCTTATACAATCTAATACTAGTGCCCTTAACACATTGTGCCACACGATATGAGCCAAAACTCAAGGACAAAGGGACAGAGAGAGTGACAGGAGACAGAGAGTGACAGCGGGGACACAGAGAGAGCCACATATGTATATTGAGCATCACGGAGTGTGGCAAATGTATAATGGGCATCACGGTGTGTGGCCTATGTATAATGAGTCTATTATACATAGGTCACACACCGTGATGTCCATTATACATATGCCATACACAGTGATGCCCATTATACATATGCCACACACCGTGGTGCTCATTACACATATGCCGCACACCATAAAGGCCTTTATACATATTCCACACACCATGATGCCCATTATACATATGCCACACACCGTGATGCCCAATATACATATGTCACACTGTGATGCCATTATACATATGCCACACATCAAAATAACCATTATACATATGTTATACACCGTGATGCCCATTATACATATGTTATACACCGTGATGCCCATTATACAAATGTTATACACCGTGATGCCCATTATACATATGTCGCACACCGTGATTTTCATTACACATATGCCGCACACCGTGATGCTCATTACACATATGCCGCACACCGTGATGCTCATTACACATATTCCACACACCGTGATGCTCATTACACATATGCCACACACCGTGATGCTCATTACACATATGCCACACACCGTGATGTTCTATTATATATGCCGCACACCGTGATGCCCATTATACTTATGCCACACACCGTGATGCTCCATTATACAAATGCCGCACACAGTGATGCTCATTACACATATGCCGCAGACCATGATGCTCATTACACATATGCCGCAGACCATGATGCTCATTAAACATATGCCACATACTGTGATGCCCATTAGACATATGCCACATACCGCGATGCCCATTATACTGTGTTACACTGGCTGTTTTGACATTAAGCAATATGTGGTGCTCTCCTTGTTGGACACAGTACTAAACTTTATCTGTTTTTGAGATCACTGATCCCAGCAGAGTCAGCACCTTGAGGCTCAGCACTTCCATTCGTGGCTTTTCTCCAATGAGACACCAGTCAGTACCCAGTTGACTGCTTTAATCAAAATTCGACAGTGAATTAAGTAGGAGAACTCGCCCAAACAGATGGTGGACCTGTTGGTGATTGACGACTGCATCTGGACTTTGAACTGGGCTGGCCAAAAATGGGTGATGCAGACAGAACCCCCAATCCTGAAGAACTCACTGGTAGAGAGTTTTGGGGGATTGTAGCAAATGTCAAAGCCTCCTGTCTTTGTGTCACAACCTATGCAAAGACAAAAGATTGGCTGGGAAAGGAGGTGAACTCAAGACTATCTAAGATAACGTGTTTAATGTGGAGAACACAGACACATCCGGATAGAGTACCCGGTTCAGCTGGAGTGCACGGCGGGCGCAGTGTTACAGGCACCAGACTGCTTACCCCCCTCCCGCGGTGAGATGCCTCCCCCGGTGAGATGCCTACCTGGCCCAGGCTGTGATTCTCGGGTCCCCCCATTCACTCGAACAGACCAGCGGCCACTCAGACGGTGCAAAGCTACGCCCCATGATGATACAGCCAGGAAGCATCAAACGGCGCAGCGGCAGCATCATTCCGTGCGCCCCCACAGACTCCGCAGGACCTGGTGGCTCCTGCTTTCAATCCAGGGATCCAGCGGCGTTATGGACAGCCGGCCTCCCGGGAAACTTCCCGGTCAGTTTATTGGCCAATCCACCCCTGGAGGCTTGTCAGTTAAGCAGGATGGCCAATCCCCTGCCTCCTGCAGTACAGATAGACCCTGAGAACGGATTACTGTTAAAAAAAAAGGCATTTCCGGGTCTGTGGAGGAAAGGTGACGGTATGACATACTGTCCCATTCCGCCCCACTTCGACCACTATATATATATATATATATATATATATATATATATATATATATATATATATATAATTTTTTTGCATTTAAATCTAAATTTTTATTTAAATTAGATTTTTATAAAAAATGATCATGTAATCAAATAAACCAAGTAAGGGTGTGGGTTATTAGCTCAACAGTGAATAGGTAAACCACTGTTGGTCAAAATTGAAAAGGTCGACACAGGAAAATAAACTAGGTTAACATTGACTAAAGGTCGACATAGAGATAGTCAATTTTCATGTTTTGCGTGGCCTGCCGTGCACTAGGTAAATAGGATGAGTGCATTGGCCTGTTTTTATCACACAGTCAGCAGTGTGCTAAATGGGGTATTTTGTGTATGGCTATATGTGGACACAAGTTGTTACTGTACAGATTACCGAATTAGTGATGTAACTGTATATTTTTGTGGAACAAAGGCACATTTTTCAAATACAGTTTAATTAAAATACATTCTTATTATCATGAATTATAATAATCCTGTCCATAAATTGAATATACTGTTTAAATATTTTATGAAAACATTGCTAGCTCATAGGACGATACCTTCTGTGTCAACAAAATTGCACTAAATCTATTTTTTTACCAATGAGAGCGTGGCATAATTTGTATTCGGCATTACACTGTGTGGCATAGTGTGTCATGGGCATTATGGTGTGTGGCATAATTTTTATTGGGCATTACACTGTGTGGCATAATGTGTAATGGGCATTACACTTTATGGCATATTGTGTAAGGGGCATTATGGTGTGTGGCATATTGTATAAGGAGCATTATGATATGTGGCATAATGTGTAATGGGCATTTTGGTGTGTGGCATTATATGTAATGGGCATTATAATATGCGGCATATTGAGTAAGGGGCATTACATTGTGGGGAATAATGTGGATTGTTGCAATACTAGAAGAAGTTAAAATGACAAGGGGGATACGTGTATCGTATGCAATCCAGCTGCCAGGGAGCTGCGGGGTGAATTGGCGGGGTATCACAAGCGAGGTACTGCATGCAATACTTGTAAGCTCCTCCGAGTAGGGCCCTCTTCCCTCCTGTTGTCAAAGCCCACTTCTCTTCACATTTCACTCACAGCTCTCCTATACTCCAACACTCAGTGACCATCTTCGTCTGCATACTCATCTCCATCATTGGCCTCAAGCCTCAAGTTGTATGTTGATTGAGTCTTCACTACTTACTTTTAAGCTGTAATGTGTATTGATCTGTGGCGCTCTTTATTTGTACTGTATTTTTGTTATTTATTCAATGTTATGCCAAGCTTTGTCTCCCTGTACTGTTCCTTTGTACGGCGCTGCGAAACACTTGTGGCGCCTTATAAATAAAATTATTATAATAATAATACCTCCCACTAGCGAATAGGGTCTTAAGTCCACATGTAGCGACCCTATACACTCAGTTTTGTATATTCTCCCCGTGCTTGCGTAGGTTTCCTCCCACAATCCAAAAATATACTGGTAGGTTAATTGGCTCCCAACAAAATTAGCCCTATTGTGGCTCTGTGTGTGAGTGTACCTCTCGTAGGGAATATAGATTGTAAGCTCCACTGGGGCAGGGACTGATGTGAATGTTCAAATATTCTCTGTGAAGTGCTGCAGAATATGTGTGCCCTATATAAATAACTGGTAATAAACATATAAGGTAGATGTGCCTTTTACAGTCTTCTGCATTGGTTCCACTAGGTTAGGGGCTCCATTCAAAAGTCTCCTTTATTCCCCAACACACTAGTAGGACCCCTTATACAATCTAATACTAGTGCCCTTAACACATTGTGCCACACGATATGAGCCAAAACTCAAGGACAAAGGGACAGAGAGAGTGACAGGAGACAGAGAGTGACAGCGGGGACACAGAGAGAGCCACATATGTATATTGAGCATCACGGAGTGTGGCAAATGTATAATGGGCATCACGGTGTGTGGCCTATGTATAATGAGTCTATTATACATAGGTCACACACCGTGATGTCCATTATACATATGCCATACACAGTGATGCCCATTATACATATGCCACACACCGTGGTGCTCATTACACATATGCCGCACACCATAAAGGCCTTTATACATATTCCACACACCATGATGCCCATTATACATATGCCACACACTGTGATGCCCAATATACATATGTCACACTGTGATGCCATTATACATATGCCACACATCAAAATAACCATTATACATATGTTATACACCGTGATGCCCATTATACATATGTTATACACCGTGATGCCCATTATACAAATGTTATACACCGTGATGCCCATTATACATATGTCGCACACCGTGATTTTCATTACACATATGCCGCACACCGTGATGCTCATTACACATATGCCGCACACCGTGATGCTCATTACACATATTCCACACACCGTGATGCTCATTACACATATGCCACACACCGTGATGCTCATTACACATATGCCACACACCGTGATGTTCTATTATATATGCCGGACACCGTGATGCCCATTATACTTATGCCACACACCGTGATGCTCCATTATACAAATGCCGCACACAGTGATGCTCATTACACATATGCTGCAGACCATGATGCTCATTACACATATGCCGCAGACCATGATGCTCATTAAACATATGCCACATACTGTGATGCCCATTAGACATATGCCACACACCGCGATGCCCATTATACTGTGTTACACTGGCTGTTTTGACATTAAGCAATATGTGGTGCTCTCCTTGTTGGACACAGTACTAAACTTTATCTGTTTTTGAGATCACTGATCCCAGCAGAGTCAGCACCTTGAGGCTCAGCACTTCCATTCGTGGCTTTTCTCCAATGAGACACCAGTCAGTACCCAGTTGACTGCTTTAATCAAAATTCGACAGAGAATTAAGCAGGAGAACTCGCCCAAACAGATGGTGGACCTGTTGGTGATTGACGACTGCATCTGGACTTTGAACTGGGCTGGCCAAAAATGGGTGATGCAGACAGAACCCCAAATCCTGAAGAACTCACTGGTAGAGAGTTTTGGGGGATTGTAGCAAATGTCAAAGCCTCCTGTCTTTGTGTCACAACCTATGCAAAGACAAAAGATTGGCTGGGAAAGGAGGTGAACTCAAGACTATCTAAGATAACGTGTTTAATGTGGAGAACACAGACACATCCGGATAGAGTACCCGGTTCAGCTGGAGTGCACGGCGGGCGCAGTGTTACAGGCACCAGACTGCTTACCCCCCTCCCGCGGTGAGATGCCTCCCCCGGTGAGATGCCTACCTGGCCCAGGCTGTGATTCTCGGGTCCCCCCATTCACTCGAACAGACCAGCGGCCACTCAGACGGCGCAAAGCTACGCCCCATGATGATACAGCCAGGAAGCATCAAACGGCGCAGCGGCAGCATCATTCCGTGCGCCCCCACAGACTCCGCAGGACCTGGTGGCTCCTGCTTTCAATCCAGGGATCCAGGGATCCAGGGATCCAGCGGCGTTATGGACAGCCGGCCTCCCGGGAAACTTCCCGGTCAGTTTATTGGCCAATCCACCCCTGGAGGCTTGTCAGTTAAGCAGGATGGCCAATCCCCTGCCTCCTGCAGTACAGATAGCCCCTGAGAACGGATTACTGTTAAAAAAAAGGCATTTCCGGGTCTGTGGAGGAAAGGTGACGGTATGACATACTGTCCCATTCCGCCCCACTTCGACCACTATATATATATATATATATATATATAATTTTTTTGCATTTAAATCTAAATTTTTATTTAAATTAGATTTTTATAAAAAATGATCATGTAATCAAATAAACCAAGTAAGGGTGTGGGTTATTAGCTCAACAGTGAATAGGTAAACCACTGTTGGTCAAAATTGAAAAGGTCGACACAGGAAAATAAACTAGGTTAACATTGACTAAAGGTCGACATAGAGATAGTCAATTTTCATGTTTTGCGTGGCCTGCCGTGCACTAGGTAAATAGGATGAGTGCATTGGCCTGTTTTTATCACACAGTCAGCAGTGTGCTAAATGGGGTATTTTGTGTATGGCTATATGTGGACACAAGTTGTTACTGTACAGATTACCGAATTAGTGATGTAACTGTATATTTTTGTGGAACAAAGGCACATTTTTCAAATACAGTTTAATTAAAATACATTCTTATTATCATGAATTATAATAATCCTGTCCATAAATTGAATATACTGTTTAAATATTTTATGAAAACATTGCTAGCTCATAGGACGATACCTTCTGTGTCAACAAAATTGCACTAAATCTATTTTTTTACCAATGAGAGCGTGGCATAATTTGTATTCGGCATTACACTGTGTGGCATAGTGTGTCATGGGCATTATGGTGTGTGGCATAATTTTTATTGGGCATTACACTGTGTGGCATAATGTGTAATGGGCATTACACTTTATGGCATATTGTGTAAGGGGCATTATGGTGTGTGGCATATTGTATAAGGAGCATTATGATATGTGGCATAATGTGTAATGGGCATTTTGGTGTGTGGCCTTATATGTAATGGGCATTATAATATGCGGCATATTGAGTAAGGGGCATTACATTGTGGGGAATAATGTGGATTGTTGCATTACTAGAAGAAGTTAAAATGACAAGGGGGATACGTGTATCGTATGCAATCCAGCTGCCAGGGAGCTGCGGGGTGAATTGGCGGGGTATCACAAGCGAGGTACTGCATGCAATACTTGTAAGCTCCTCCGAGTAGGGCCCTCTTCCCTCCTGTTGTCAAAGCCCACTTCTCTTCACATTTCACTCACAGCTCTCCTATACTCCAACACTCAGTGACCATCTTCGTCTGCATACTCATCTCCATCATTGGCCTCAAGCCTCAAGTTGTATGTTGATTGAGTCTTCACTACTTACTTTTAAGCTGTAATGTGTATTGATCTGTGGCGCTCTTTATTTGTACTGTATTTTTGTTATTTATTCAATGTTATGCCAAGCTTTGTCTCCCTGTATTGTTCCTTTGTACGGCGCTGTGAAACACTTGTGGCGCCTTATAAATAAAATTATTATAATAATAATACCTCCCACTAGCGAATAGGGTCTTAAGTCCACATGTAGAGACCCTATACACTCAGTTTTGTATATTCTCCCCGTGCTTGCGTAGGTTTCCTCCCACAATCCAAAAATATACTGGTAGGTTAATTGGCTCCCAACAAAATTAGCCCTATTGTGGCTCTGTGTGTGAGTGTACCTCTCGTAGGGAATATAGATTGTAAGCTCCACTGGGGCAGGGACTGATGTGAATGTTCAAATATTCTCTGTGAAGTGCTGCAGAATATGTGTGCGCTATATAAATAACTGGTAATAAACATATAAGGTAGATGTGCCTTTTACAGTCTTCTGCATTGGTTCCACTAGGTTAGGGGCTCCATTCAAAAGTCTCCTTTATTCCCCAACACACTAGTAGGACCCCTTATACAATCTAATACTAGTGCCCTTAACACATTGTGCCACACGATATGAGCCAAAACTCAAGGACAAAGGGACAGAGAGAGTGACAGGAGACAGAGAGTGACAGCGGGGACACAGAGAGAGCCACATATGTATATTGAGCATCACGGAGTGTGGCAAATGTATAATGGGCATCACGGTGTGTGGCCTATGTATAATGAGTCTATTATACATAGGTCACACACCGTGATGTCCATTATACATATGCCATATACAGTAATGCCCATTATACATATGCCACACACCGTGGTGCTCATTACACATATGCCGCACACCATAAAGGCCTTTATACATATGCCACACACCATGATGCCCATTATACATATGCCACACACCGTGATGCCCAATATACATATGTCACACTGTGATGCCATTATACATATGCCACACATCAAAATAACCATTATACATATGTTATACACCGTGATGCCCATTATACATATGTTATACACCGTGATGCCCATTATACAAATGTTATACACCGTGATGCCCATTATACATATGTCGCACACCGTGATTTTCATTACACATATGCCGCACACCGTGATGCTCATTACACATATGCCGCACACCGTGATGCTCATTACACATATTCCACACACCGTGATGCTCATTACACATATGCCACACACCGTGATGCTCATTACACATATGCCACACACCGTGATGTTCTATTATATATGCCGCACACCGTGATGCCCATTATACTTATGCCACACACCGTGATGCTCCATTATACAAATGCCGCACACAGTGATGCTCATTACACATATGCCGCAGACCATGATGCTCATTACACATATGCCGCAGACCATGATGCTCATTAAACATATGCCACATACTGTGATGCCCATTAGACATATGCCACACACCGCGATGCCCATTATACTGTGTTACACTGGCTGTTTTGACATTAAGCAATATGTGGTGCTCTCCTTGTTGGACACAGTACTAAACTTTATCTGTTTTTGAGATCACTGATCCCAGCAGAGTCAGCACCTTGAGGCTCAGCACTTCCATTCGTGGCTTTTCTCCAATGAGACACCAGTCAGTACCCAGTTGACTGCTTTAATCAAAATTCGACAGTAAATTAAGTAGGAGAACTTGCCCAAACAGATGGTGGACCTGTTGGTGATTGACGACTGCATCTGGACTTTGAACTGGGCTGGCCAAAAATGGGTGATGCAGACAGAACCCCAAATCCTGAAGAACTCACTGGTAGAGAGTTTTGGGGGATTGTAGCAAATGTCAAAGCCTCCTGTCTTTGTGTCACAACCTATGCAAAGACAAAAGATTGGCTGGGAAAGGAGGTGAACTCAAGACTATCTAAGATAACGTGTTTAATGTGGAGAACACAGGGGTAGATTTATTAAGCTCGGTGAAGTGATAAAGTGTCTGGTTTTTATCACCAGCCAATCAGCTCCTGCCTGTTATTTTTCAAACCAAGCCTGTAACTTCACTGTTAGGAGCTGATTGGCTGGTGATAAAGTACCAGCCACATTATCACTTCACCAGGCTTAATAAATCTGCCCCAGAGACACATCCGGATAGAGTACCCGGTTCAGCTGGAGTGCACGGCGGGCGCAGTGTTACAGGCACCAGACTGCTTACCCCCCTCCCGCGGTGAGATGCCTCCCCCGGTGAGATGCCTACCTGGCCCAGGCTGTGATTCTCGGGTCCCCCCATTCACTCGAACAGACCAGCGGCCACTCAGACGGTGCAAAGCTACGCCCCATGATGATACAGCCAGGAAGCATAAAACGGCGCAGCGGCAGCATCATTCCGTGCGCCCCCACAGACTCCGCAGGACCTGGTGGCTCCTGCTTTCAATCCAGGGATCCAGGGATCCAGCGGCGTTATGGACAGCCGGCCTCCCGGGAAACTTCCCGGTCAGTTTATTGGCCAATCCACCCCTGGAGGCTTGTCAGTTAAGCAGGATGGCCAATCCCCTGCCTCCTGCAGTACAGATAGCCCCTGAGAACGGATTACTGTTAAAAAAAAGGCATTTCCGGGTCTGTGGAGGAAAGGTGACGGTATGACATACTGTCCCATTCCGCCCCACTTCGACCACTATATATATATATATATATATATAATTTTTTTGCATTTAAATCTAAATTTTTATTTAAATTAGATTTTTATAAAAAATGATCATGTAATCAAATAAACCAAGTAAGGGTGTGGGTTATTAGCTCAACAGTGAATAGGTAAACCACTGTTGGTCAAAATTGAAAAGGTCGACACAGGAAAATAAACTAGGTTAACATTGACTAAAGGTCGACATAGAGATAGTCAATTTTCATGTTTTGCGTGGCCTGCCGTGCACTAGGTAAATAGGATGAGTGCATTGGCCTGTTTTTATCACACAGTCAGCAGTGTGCTAAATGGGGTATTTTGTGTATGGCTATATGTGGACACAAGTTGTTACTGTACAGAATACCGAATTAGTGATGTAACTGTATATTTTTGTGGAACAAAGGCACATTTTTCAAATACAGTTTAATTAAAATACATTCTTATTATCATGAATTATAATAATCCTGTCCATAAATTGAATATACTGTTTAAATATTTTATGAAAACATTGCTAGCTCATAGGACGATACCTTCTGTGTCAACAAAATTGCACTAAATCTATTTTTTTTACCAATGAGAGCGTGGCATAATTTGTATTCGGCATTACACTGTGTGGCATAGTGTGTCATGGGCATTATGGTGTGTGGCATAATTTTTATTGGGCATTACACTGTGTGGCATAATGTGTAATGGGCATTACACTTTATGGCATATTGTGTAAGGGGCATTATGGTGTGTGGCATATTGTATAAGGAGCATTATGATATGTGGCATAATGTGTAATGGGCATTTTGGTGTGTGGCATTATATGTAATGGGCATTATAATATGCGGCATATTGAGTAAGGGGCATTACATTGTGGGGAATAATGTGGATTGTTGCATTACTAGAAGAAGTTAAAATGACAAGGGGGATACGTGTATCGTATGCAATCCAGCTGCCAGGGAGCTGCGGGGTGAATTGGCGGGGTATCGCAAGCGAGGTACTGCATGCAATACTTGTAAGCTCCTCCGAGTAGGGCCCTCTTCCCTCCTGTTGTCAAAGCCCACTTCTCTTCACATTTCACTCACAGCTCTCCTATACTCCAACACTCAGTGACCATCTTCGTCTGCATACTCATCTCCATCATTGGCCTCAAGCCTCAAGTTGTATGTTGATTGAGTCTTCACTACTTACTTTTAAGCTGTAATGTGTATTGATCTGTGGCGCTCTTTATTTGTACTGTATTTTTGTTATTTATTCAATGTTATGCCAAGCTTTGTCTCCCTGTATTGTTCCTTTGTACGGCGCTGTGAAACACTTGTGGCGCCTTATAAATAAAATTATTATAATAATAATACCTCCCACTAGCGAATAGGGTCTTAAGTCCACATGTAGAGACCCTATACACTCAGTTTTGTATATTCTCCCCGTGCTTGCGTAGGTTTCCTCCCACAATCCAAAAATATACTGGTAGGTTAATTGGCTCCCAACAAAATTAGCCCTATTGTGGCTCTGTGTGTGAGTGTACCTCTCGTAGGGAATATAGATTGTAAGCTCCACTGGGGCAGGGACTGATGTGAATGTTCAAATATTCTCTGTGAAGTGCTGCAGAATATGTGTGCGCTATATAAATAACTGGTAATAAACATATAAGGTAGATGTGCCTTTTACAGTCTTCTGCATTGGTTCCACTAGGTTAGGGGCTCCATTCAAAAGTCTCCTTTATTCCCCAACACACTAGTAGGACCCCTTATACGATCTAATACTAGTGTCCTTAACACATTGTGCCACACGATATGAGCCAAAACTCAAGGACAAAGGGACAGAGAGAGTGACAGCAGACAGAGAGTGACAGCGGGGACACAGAGAGAGCCACATATGTATATTGAGCATCACGGAGTGTGGCAAATGTATAATGGGCATCACGGTGTGTGGCCTATGTATAATGAGTCTATTATACATAGGTCACACACCGTGATGTCCATTATACATATGCCATACACAGTGATGCCCATTATACATATGCCACACACCGTGGTGCTCATTACACATATGCCGCACACCATAAAGGCCTTTATACATATGCCACACACCATGATGCCCATTATACATATGCCACACACCGTGATGCCCAATATACATATGTCACACTGTGATGCCATTATACATATGCCACACATCAAAATAACCATTATACATATGTTATACACCGTGATGCCCATTATACATATGTTATACACCGTGATGCCCATTATACAAATGTTATACACCGTGATGCCCATTATACATATGTCGCACACCGTGATTTTCATTACACATATGCCGCACACCGTGATGCTCATTACACATATGCCGCACACCGTGATGCTCATTACACATATTCCACACACCGTGATGCTCATTACACATATGCCACACACCGTGATGCTCATTACACATATGCCACACACCGTGATGTTCTATTATATATGCCGCACACCGTGATGCCCATTATACTTATGCCACACACCGTGATGCTCCATTATACAAATGCCGCACACAGTGATGCTCATTACACATATGCCGCAGACCATGATGCTCATTACACATATGCCGCAGACCATGATGCTCATTAAACATATGCCACATACTGTGATGCCCATTAGACATATGCCACACACCGCGATGCCCATTATACTGTGTTACACTGGCTGTTTTGACATTAAGCAATATGTGGTGCGCTCCTTGTTGGACACAGTACTAAACTTTATCTGTTTTTGAGATCACTGATCCCAGCAGAGTCAGCACCTTGAGGCTCAGCACTTCCATTCGTGGCTTTTCTCCAATGAGACACCAGTCAGTACCCAGTTGACTGCTTTAATCAAAATTCGACAGTAAATTAAGTAGGAGAACTCGCCCAAACAGATGGTGGACCTGTTGGTGATCGACGACTGCATCTGGACTTTGAACTGGGCTGGCCAAAAATGGGTGATGCAGACAGAACCCCAAATCCTGAAGAACTCACTGGTAGAGAGTTTTGGGGGATTGTAGCAAATGTCAAAGCCTCCTGTCTTTGTGTCACAACCTATGCAAAGACAAAAGATTGGCTGGGAAAGGAGGTGAACTCAAGACTATCTAAGATAACGTGTTTAATGTGGAGAACACAGACACATCCGGATAGAGTACCCGGTTCAGCTGGAGTGCACGGCGGGCGCAGTGTTACAGGCACCAGACTGCTTACCCCCCTCCCGCGGTGAGATGCCTCCCCCGGTGAGATGCCTACCTGGCCCAGGCTGTGATTCTCGGGTCCCCCCATTCACTCGAACAGACCAGCGGCCACTCAGACGGTGCAAAGCTACGCCCCATGATGATACAGCCAGGAAGCATCAAACGGCGCAGCGGCAGCATCATTCCGTGCGCCCCCACAGACTCCGCAGGACCTGGTGGCTCCTGCTTTCAATCCAGGGATCCAGCGGCGTCATGGACAGCCGGCCTCCCGGGAAACTTCCCGGTCAGTTTATTGGCCAATCCACCCCTGGAGGCTTGTCAGTTAAGCAGGATGGCCAATCCCCTGCCTCCTGCAGTACAGATAGCCCCTGAGAACGGATTACTGTTAAAAAAAAAGGCATTTCCGGGTCTGTGGAGGAAAGGTGACGGTATGACATACCGTCCCATTCCGCCCCACTTCGACCACTATATATATATATATATATATATATATATATATATATATATATATATATATATTTTTGGCATTTAAATCTACATTTTTATTTAAATTAGATTTTTATAAAAAATGATCATGTAATCAAATAAACCAAGTAAGGGTGTGGGTTATTAGCTCAACAGTGAATAGGTAAACCACTGTTGGTCAAAATTGAAAAGGTCGACACAGGAAAATAAACTAGGTTAACATTGACTAAAGGTCGACATAGAGATAGTCAATTTTCATGTTTTGCGTGGCCTGCCGTGCACTAGGTAAATAGGATGAGTGCATTGGCCTGTTTTTATCACACAGTCAGCAGTGTGCTAAATGGGGTATTTTGTGTATGGCTATATGTGGACACAAGTTGTTACTGTACAGAATACCGAATTAGTGATGTAACTGTATATTTTTGTGGAACAAAGGCACATTTTTCAAATACAGTTTAATTAAAATACATTCTTATTATCATGAATTATAATAATCCTGTCCATAAATTGAATATACTGTTTAAATATTTTATGAAAACATTGCTAGCTCATAGGACGATACCTTCTGTGTCAACAAAATTGCACTAAATCTATTTTTTTACCAATGAGAGCGTGGCATAATTTGTATTCGGCATTACACTGTGTGGCATAGTGTGTCATGGGCATTATGGTGTGTGGCATAATTTTTATTGGGCATTACACTGTGTGGCATAATGTGTAATGGGCATTACACTTTATGGCATATTGTGTAAGGGGCATTATGGTGTGTGGCATATTGTATAAGGAGCATTATGATATGTGGCATAATGTGTAATGGGCATTTTGGTGTGTGGCATTATATGTAATGGGCATTATAATATGCGGCATATTGAGTAAGGGGCATTACATTGTGGGGAATAATGTGGATTGTTGCATTACTAGAAGAAGTTAAAATGACAAGGGGGATACGTGTATCGTATGCAATCCAGCTGCCAGGGAGCTGCGGGGTGAATTGGCAGGGTATCGCAAGCGAGGTACTGCATGCAATACTTGTAAGCTCCTCCGAGTAGGGCCCTCTTCCCTCCTGTTGTCAAAGCCCACTTCTCTTCACATTTCACTCACAGCTCTCCTATACTCCAACACTCAGTGACCATCTTCGTCTGCATACTCATCTCCATCATTGGCCTCAAGCCTCAAGTTGTATGTTGATTGAGTCTTCACTACTTACTTTTAAGCTGTAATGTGTATTGATCTGTGGCGCTCTTTATTTGTACTGTATTTTTGTTATTTATTCAATGTTATGCCAAGCTTTGTCTCCCTGTATTGTTCCTTTGTACGGCGCTGTGAAACACTTGTGGCGCCATATAAATAAAATTATTATAATAATAATACCTCCCACTAGCGAATAGGGTCTTAAGTCCACATGTAGAGACCCTATACACTCAGTTTTGTATATTCTCCCCGTGCTTGCGTAGGTTTCCTCCCACAATCCAAAAATATACTGGTAGGTTAATTGGCTCCCAACAAAATTAGCCCTATTGTGGCTCTGTGTGTGAGTGTACCTCTCGTAGGGAATATAGATTGTAAGCTCCACTGGGGCAGGGACTGATGTGAATGTTCAAATATTCTCTGTGAAGTGCTGCAGAATATGTGTGCGCTATATAAATAACTGGTAATAAACATATAAGGTAGATGTGCCTTTTACAGTCTTCTGCATTGGTTCCACTAGGTTAGGGGCTCCATTCAAAAGTCTCCTTTATTCCCCAACACACTAGTAGGACCCCTTATACGATCTAATACTAGTGCCCTTAACACATTGTGCCACACGATATGAGCCAAAACTCAAGGACAAAGGGACAGAGAGAGTGACAGCAGACAGAGAGTGACAGCGGGGACACAGAGAGAGCCACATATGTATATTGAGCATCACGGAGTGTGGCAAATGTATAATGGGCATCACGGTGTGTGGCCTATGTATAATGAGTCTATTATACATAGGTCACACACCGTGATGTCCATTATACATATGCCATACACAGTGATGCCCATTATACATATGCCACACACCGTGGTGCTCATTACACATATGCCGCACACCATAAAGGCCTTTATACATATGCCACACACCATGATGCCCATTATACATATGCCACACACCGTGATGCCCAATATACATATGTCACACTGTGATGCCCATTATACATATGCCACACATCAAAATAACCATTATACATATGTTATACACCGTGATGCCCATTATACATATGTTATACACCGTAATGCCCATTATACAAATGTTATACACCGTGATGCCCATTATACATATGCCGCACACCGTGATGCTCATTACACATATGCCGCACACCGTGATGCTCATTACACATATGCCGCACACCGTGATGCTCATTACACATATTCCACACACCGTGATGCTCATTACACATATGCCACACACCGTGATGCTCATTACACATATGCCACACACCGTGATGCTCTATTATACATGCCGCACACCGTGATTCCCATTATACTTATGCCACACACCGTGATGCTCCATTATACAAATGCCGCACACAGTGATGCTCATTACACATATGCCGCAGACCATGATGCTCATTACACATATGCCGCAGACCATGATGCTCATTAAACATATGCCACATACTGTGATGCCCATTAGACATATGCCACACACCGCGATGCCCATTATACTGTGTTACACTGGCTGTTTTGACATTAAGCAACATGTGGTGCTCTCCTTGTTGGACACAGTACTAAACTTTATCTGTTTTTGAGATCACTGATCCCAGCAGAGTCAGCACCTTGAGGCTCAGCACTTCCATTCGTGGCTTTTCTCCAATGAGACACCAGTCAGTACCCAGTTGACTGCTTTAATCAAAATTCAACAGTGAATTAAGTAGGAGAACTCGCCCAAACAGATGGTGGACCTGTTGGTGATTGACGACTGCATCTGGACTTTGAACTGGGCTGGCCAAAAATGGGTGATGCATACAGAACCCCAAATCCTGAAGAACTCACTGGTAGAGAGTTTTGGGGGATTGTAGCAAATATCAAAGCCTCCTGTCTTTGTGTCACAACCTATGCAAAGACAAAAGATTGGCTGGGAAAGGAGGTGAACTCAAGACTATCTAAGATAACGTGTTTAATGTGGAGAACACAGACACATCCGGATAGAGTACCCGGTTCAGCTGGAGTGCACGGCGGGCGCAGTGTTACAGGCACCAGACTGCTTACCCCCCTCCCGCGGTGAGATGCCTCCCCCGGTGAGATGCCTACCTGGCCCAGGCTGTGATTCTCGGGTCCCCCCATTCACTCGAACAGACCAGCGGCCACTCAGACGGCGCAAAGCTACGCCCCATGATGATACAGCCAGGAAGCATCAAACGGCGTAGTGGCAGCATCATTCCGTGCGCCCCCACAGACTCCGCAGGACCTGGTGGCTCCTGCTTTCAATCCAGGGATCCAGCGGCGTCATGGACAGCCGGCCTCCCGGGAAACTTCCCGGTCAGTTTATTGGCCAATCCACCCCTGGAGGCTTGTCAGTTAAGCAGGATGGCCAATCCCCTGCCTCCTGCAGTACAGATAGCCCCTGAGAACGGATTACTGTTAAAAAAAAAAAAGGCATTTCCGGGTCTGTGGAGGAAAGGTGACGGTATGACATACCGTCCCATTCCGCCCCACTTCGACCACTATATATATATATATATTTTTTTTTTGCATTTAAATCTAAATTTTTATTTAAATTAGATTTTTATAAAAAATGATCATGTAATCAAATAAACCAAGTAAGGGTGTGGGTTATTAGCTCAACAGTGAATAGGTAAACCACTGTTGGTCAAAATTGAAAAGGTCGACACAGGAAAATAAACTAGGTTGACATTGACTAAAGGTCGACATAGAGATAGTCAATTTTCATGTTTTGCGTGGCCTGCCGTGCACTAGGTAAATAGGATGAGTGCATTGGCCTGTTTTTATCACACAGTCAGCAGTGTGCTAAATGGGGTAATTTGTGTATGGCTATATGTGGACACAAGTTGTTACTGTACAGAATACCGAATTAGTGATGTAACTGTATATTTTTGTGGAACAAAGGCACATTTTTTAAATACAGTTTAATTAAAATACATTCTTATTATCATGAATTATAATAATCCTGTCCATAAATTGAATAAACTGTTTAAATATTTTATGAAAACATTGCTAGCTCATAGGACGATACCTTCTGTGTCAACAAAATTGCACTAAATCTATTTTTTTTACCAATGAGAGCAACAGTTCATTTTATCAGAATAAATATTGAATTTAAGATTTTATTTAAATTGCAGTATTAGTCACATTTTTATTTTGTCAGTGTGGGAAACAATTACCACAGGAAGCTCAAGGCAAAATAGAAAGCAAATGAAATGATATTCAATTTCAATCATTATTTCTAATCCCCATCAAATATTACACTCCTTAACTATTCCATTCCCAATCACTTAAATTCCCCTTAGCTATAATGCAATAGTACGTATGATCCAATATTCTCGGCACATACCTCCTGATTTTGGACATTTTAAGTATTTAACCACTTCAGTGGTATGCCAGGAAATCTTCCAGTCTGAGCTGCACTGCAGGAGCGGGCTCTCCTGGAAAATTTTCAGGCATGCCACTGATGAGCAGGTGTGCGCCAGTGGTGTCTACAGAAGTGCACCACTGATGCACCACCATCTGGCAGTTCCCAACCCCCACGGGGGAGGGGGGCGAGATGAGTGGGGGTCTCCTGCAGGGGCGGATCCAGGATAAAATAACAGGGGGGGCACCATGATAAAAGAGGGTTTAGGTGGGGGAGGGGCAGTGTTAGTGGTGCCAGTGTACATGCTAAGAGAGCGGCAGAGAGAGGGTGGGAATGGGAATAAAAATAGGCCCTGGCATTTAAAGTACGTAGGCCCACCATGGCGACAAAAGTGAAGGATGCAGTTGTGCGCGCGACGAAGGCGCGCTCCGGAAAAGGGGGTGTGGCCACTCAACAGGGGGTGTATCCTTGAGTGTAGTGTACAACACCATATACAACTTCTACACATTATGCTCATTTATATGCGTGGACGATCGGGGGGGGGGATGTGCAGGCAACAAAATACTAGACCCCATTATAATTGATCCTTACACATGATGCCAAATGGAATGAGCCAAATTCACATAATGCCACATGGATTGAGCCAAAATTCAAATAATGCCACATGGATTGTGTCAAAATTCACATAATGCCACACGGATTGAGCCAAAATTTACATAATGCCAAATGGATTGAGCCAAAATTCACATAATGCCACATGTATTGAGCCAAATTTCACATAATGCCACATCGATTGAGCCAAAATTCACATAATGCCACACGGATTGAGCCAAAAATCACATAATGCCACACGGATTGAGACAGAATTCACATAATGCCGCATGGATTGAGCCAAAATTTACATAATGCCACACGGATTGAGCCAGAATTCACATAATGCCACACAGATTAAGCCAAAATTCACAATACGCTTCATAAACAGGGACATTGTCCACCAAAGGCACGCATTAAACATTTTCACCATAATGTCCATTACATGTTATGTTACACGCCATTATGTATTATGCCAAACACCATAATGCCTATTAAAAATTATGCTACATAAGTGCTGCTTATCTCCATGCTCATTGCCAAGGGTTTCATGCTCATTGCCAGAGGTTCCATAGGCTGTGAGGCTGTGGGGTGGGGGGTAAGGTCTAAGCTTACGGTTAGGCATTAAAGGGGAGGTTGGGTTCTGTCACTCCATCAGGATGCAAGCATTGGTATTCTGACCACTGGTGTCCCCACCGCCACTCCTGTATGTATGCCAAAAGGGGTGTGGCTCTATATAAGAGGGGCATGGTTTCACGGGATGCCGCAGACTCAAGCCACGCCCCCATTCTTTATCACTATCAATTAATATTTGCTAGTAAGCAGCTGCAGCAATCTCTGAGCACAAGTGCATCAGACACCGCACTGGAAATGATCGCAAGCTCTGGTTTGGATGCAATTCAGTTATACTTTTACAATAAAAATTCAGGGCCCAGAAGATTCAGTATAAATACACTGTAGGTGAAAATGGAAACATGACTTGAAGATGGAGGCCTTATTCAGACCTGAACGCTGCTATGTGAATTCGCACAGCGGCTGATGGATCATATCTATGTCATTAATGATGGCATGTGCTTATCGTTAACAGGTTAAGTTATGGTTGTATCAGTGACAACCAATGAAGTAGTGGAGCCAAGGGCGGAACAACTGCCGGTGCAGTACACTGGGGCCCAAGGCGTTCAAGGGGCCCACTGGGCAGCGCTGCCGTCTGGGTTTTTTATGTGCGGCGCATGTCCGCGGGCGGCGGTCACAATCAGTTGAAGACAGTGGGAGGGCGCGCAGATTGTCTCCGGAACTGGCTGTGACTGTGTGCAGTGTGCGGCTGGGTAACTTCCTCCTGCTGCACTGCTAGTACCTGCTCCCAGCAGCCCCAGCGCTTGTAAGAGCCGTCGATGTAGCTGAGCAGACCCGCGCAAACGGAGTGGAGCAGAATGGATGTTGAGGGGTCAAGATTCGCGCATCTGCAGGAGGAGGTATCAGCACAGTTGAGCGCTGGTGGAACCAGAGAGAATAGCCGCTCACAGCCAAGGTTTGTCCCACATACCCCAATCATCTTCAGGCTGGCTCTTCCTCCTGTCTAGTTCAGTGCTCTATATTAGCCAGAGCTGCTTCTCACACCGTACCCACTATCCCCTCACATGTCTAAACACCCACTCACAGCATCCCAATCCTCCATGTAATCTGCTGCTATGTGTCCATGTGTTACCTTCCGTCTATCTCCCACTGCTCTCACCTGTGTCACCCTCTGTCTGCAGGATCACCCGTGTCACCCTCTATCTCCCACCCGTGTAACTCTCTGCCTATCTCCCACCAGTGTCACACTCTATCTCCCACCCATGTCACCCTCTGCCTATCTCCCACCCATGTCACCCTCTGCCTATCACCCTCTGTCTACAGTATCTCCCACCTGTGTCACCATCTACCTATCTCCCATTGCCTCCCCTAAGTGTCGGCCACTCTGTCGCTCACTGCCTCTACCGACCAGTGCCACCATTTGTCTTTCTCCATCTGCCACCCCCCCCCCAGTCTCACCCTCTCTGCCCTTCTCCCACTGCCTCACACCATTGTCACCCTCTCTGCCTTTCTCCCACGGCCTCACCCCATTGTCACCCTCTGGCTTTCTTGCACTGCCTCACCCCATTGTCACCCTCTCTGCCCTTCTCCCACTGCCTCACCCCATTGTCACCCTCTGCCTTTCTTCCACTGCAGCACCTTAGTATCACTCTCTCTGTCTTTCTCCCACTGCCTCACCCCATTGTCACCCTCTCTGCCCTTCTCGCACTGCCTCACCCCATTGTCACCCTCTGCCTTTCTTCCAATGCCTCACCCCATTGTCACCCTCTGCCTTTCTCCCACTGCCTCACCCCATTGTCACCCTCTGCCTTTCTCCCAGTGCAGCACCTCAGTGTCACTCTCTCTGTCTTTCTCCCACTACATTTCCCCAGTTGTGCTCTTTGGCTGCCACCCACTACATTACCCCAGAATCACTTCTGTCTCCCACTACATGTCCCCTGTCTCACCCTCTGCCTGTCGTTCATTAATTATCATCATTGGCACCCTCTGCCTTTCTACCACTGCCTCACTACAGCATACCTCCTAACTGTCCCGATTTTTGCTGGACAGTTACAGTTTTTGGGACTGTCCCGTGGTGGTGGTGGGGGGTGGGAGGGTAGTTGGGAGTCCCCCCACTGCCACTCACAGCTCAGCGGGGAATAGACAGCAATTATTAACTGTGAGAGAGGGACAGGGGCATGGCTAGCAGTTCACACAGTGGTGGCCGTCTGTCAACTAGCCCAGGGACAACATAAAGCAATATAGGGACACCAATCTAAGACTATATCGTGCCCCCAAACTAAAAATATTCTGGTGCCCCTGCTCACCCCTAAAGCATAACAGTAAACATACAGCCCCCCACAGCATATCACTAACACTATACCCCTCCCTCTTACCATACATCCCCCAATACATTTTAACCCTAACCACACACACCGCAGCCTATAACCCTAACTATACACACTCCCCTCAGCCTATTACCCTAACTATACACACACACACCACAGCCTATAACCATACACACACCCCTCAGCCTATAACCCTAACCACACACACCCCGCAGCCTATTACCCTAACCACACACACACCACAGCCTATAACCCTAACCACACACACACCACAGCCTATAACCCTAACTATACACACTCCCCTCAGCCTATTACCCTAACCACACACACCCCGCAGCCTATTACCCTAACTATACACACACACACCACAGCCTATAACCCTAACCACACACACCCCTCAGCCTATAACCCTAACCACACACACCCTGCAGCCTATAACCCTAACCACACACACACACACCACAGCCTATAACCCTAACCACACATTCATACACCCCGCAGCCTAAAACCATAACCATAAACACATCCCGCAGCCTATAACCCTAACCACACACACCGCAGCCTATAACCCTATCCACACACACACACCCCGCAGCCTATAACCCTAACCATACACACACACACACCGCAGCCTATAACCCTAACCATACACACACCCCGCAGCCTATAACCCTAACCACACACACTGCAGCCTATAACCCTAACCACACACACCGCAGCCTATAACCCTATCCACACACACACACCCCGCAACCTATAACCCTAACCATACACACACCCCGCAGCCTATAACCAATGTTCCCTCTAATTTTATGAAGGCTGTGTGCGGCAAAAGATTTTGGCTGTGCAACTTTGGAAGGAAATCAAAATATTTGTGCGTCACTTATATATAACTGGAAAATGACGTTCAGCATTTGTGTTAACTTTACTTCAAAATTATATTAAACATTTAAACATTCAAAACACAGCACACAATGTAGTTAATGGGTGAAACACACATTAATTGAGTCCACAACTGCAAAAAGGGACCACTGCTGCTTTGTGCGCTCTGTTGTAATGTCTGTGCGCACGCTCGTCAAGTTGTGTGCACGTGCGCACAGCTAAGAGGGAACACTGCCTATAACCCTAACCATACATTCATACACCCCGCAGTCTATAACTCTAAGCATACACACACACCCGCAGCCTATAACCATAACCATAAACACACCCCGCAGCCTTTTATACTAACCATACATTCATATACCCCGCAGCCTATAACCCTAACCATACATTCATATACCCCGCAGTCTATAACTCTAAGCATACACACACACCCGCAGCCTAAAACCCTAACCATACACACACCCCGCAGCCTATAACCCTAACCACACACACCCCGCAGCCTATAACCCTATCCACACACACACCCCACAGCCTATAACCCTAACCATACACACACCCCGCAGCCTATAACCCTATCCATACACACACACCGCAGCCTATAACCCTAACCATACACACACACCCTGCAGCCTATAACCCTAACATACACACACACCCCGCAGCCTATAATCCTAACCACACACACACCACAGCCTATAACCCTAACCATACACACACACACCACAGCCTATAACCCTAACCATACAAACACACACCGCCGCCTATAACCCTAACCATACACACACCCCACAGCCTATAACCCTAACCATACACGCACACACACTGCAGCCTATAACCCTAACCATACACACACAAACAAACCACAGACTATAGCCCTAACCATACACACACACACCGCAGCCTATAACCCTAACAATACACACAACCCGCAGCCTATAACCCTAACCACACACACCCCGCAGCCTATTACCCTAACTATACACACACACACACCACAGCCTATAACCATAACCATACACACACCCCTCAGCCTATAACCCTAACCACACACACCCCGCAGCCTATTACCCTAACCATACACACACACACCGCAGCCCATAACCATACACACACCCCGCAGCCTATAACTCTAACCATACACACACCACAGCCTATAACCCTAACCATACATTCATACACCCCGCAGCCTAAAGCCATAACCATAAACACATCCCGCAGCCTATAACCCTAACCACACACACCGCAGCCTATAACCATTTTCACACACACACACCCCGCAGCCTATAACCCTAACCTTACACACACACACACCGCAGCCTATAACCCTAACCATACACACATCCCGCAGCCTATAACTCTAACCATACAAACACCCCGCAGCCTATAACCCTAACCATACATTCATACACCCACATATAACCATAAGCATAAACACACTCCAAAGCCTATAATACTAACCATACATTCATATACCCCGCAGCCTATAACGCTAACCATACATTCATATACCCCGCAGTCTATAACTCTAAGCATACACACACACCCGCAGCATATAACCCTAACCATACACACACCCCGCAGCCTATAACCCTAACCATACACACACCCCGCAGCCTATAACACTAACCACACACACCCCGCAGCCTATAACCCTATCCACACACACACCCCACAGCCTATAACCCTAACCATACACACACCCCGCAGCCTATAACCCTAACCATACACACACACCGCAGCCTATAACCCTAACCATACACACACCCTGCAGCCTATAACCCTAACCATACACACACACCCCGCAGCCTATAACCCTAACCACACACACACCACAGCCTATAACCCTAACCATACACACACACACACCGCCGCCTATAACCCTAACCATAAACACACACCCCAGCCTATAACCCTAACCATACACACACACCGCAGCCTATAACCCTAACCACACACCACAGCCTATAACCCTAACCATACACATACACACCGCCACCTATAACCCTAACCATAAACACACACCCCAGCCTATAACCCTAACCATACACACACACCGCAGCCTATAACCCTAACCATACACGCACACACACTGCAGCCTATAACCCTAACCATACACGCACACACACCGCAGCCTATAACCCTAACCATACACACACACACACCGCAGCCTATAACCCTAACAATACACACACACCGCAGCCTATAACCCTAACCATACACACACCCCGCAGCCTATACCGCTAACCATACACACACACCCCACAGACTATAACCCTAACCATAAACACCACGCAGCCTACACCCCTACCAGCCTAGGATTAAAGCAGGAGGGTTGGTCATTCATCATGACACATGACATTCTATTTACCAGATTAGGGATGGGGATCATTAGATGTTTCATCAGAACCATCGGTAAAATGGTTCCGATGGTCACTATTTAACCCTTAACCATCGCTAGGTCTCCACCAATGTTTCCTAAAAAAAAAATGTCGGTACTTGTTTCCTATCTGGGCGCCCACGATTGAAATCGCGGGCATCGGGGGTAAAATCGGGGCCATCGCGGGCATCGCGGCCGATAAAAAATCGGGTGCGATGTGCCAGACGCGATGCCCGCGATTTTCCCATAGAGAACAATGTTAAATGCCTCAATTTACCCGCGATGACCGCGATTTACCATAGGAAACAATATTAAATGGATCAATTTCCCCAAATTATCATAGGGAACAATGGGAAATGGGGCAAAAACACCCCTAAACATAAAAATGTCCCCCCAAAAGTAGTTGACGCCACCCCGCCATCAACGTGAACCCGAAGCGTGGCGAGCGCAGCGGTACGCGTCCTCCGACCTTTTCATGCCCTACTATCCACTAGGGCGTGGAGTGAGAATAGAATAGTGTGGCGAGCGCAGCGAGCCCCGCGAGGGGACGCGGATACCTTCACAGGTAAACGCGTCCCTTCGCGGGCTTCCCAGGTGTCCGCGTCGCCATGGACACCTGGGAAGCCCGCGAGGGGACGCGTATAACTGTGAAGGTATCCGCGTCCCCTCGCGGGGCTCGCTGCGCTCGCCACGCTTCGGGCTCGGTGGCTCGCTGCGCTCGCCACACTATTCTATTCTCACTCCACGCCCTAGTGGATAGTAGGGCATGAAAAGGTCGGAGGACGCGTACCGCCGCCCCTCGCGGGCTCGCGGCGCTCGCCACGCTTCGGGTTGGCGTGGATCGTGGGGTGGCGTAAACAATTGGGGGGGCCATTTCAGAGTTCAGGGTAACTATTTGGGCTCTAAGGCCCATTTAACATTGTTTCCTATGGTAAAATCGGGTCCATTGAGGCATTTAATAGTAAAATCGTGTCCATCGGGCCTTTTTACATTGATTCCTATGGCAAATCGGGAGCATCGCGTCGCGGGCATCGTGGGTACATTTATGGCCGGCCGCGACGCGACCGACGCGATTTCCATGATTAACATGGGTTTCAATGGGAAATCGCGGGCATCGCGTCGGTCGCGTCGCGGCCAGACATAAATGTACCCGCGATCACCACGACGGGCGCCCAGATAGGAAACAAGTACCAAAATGTCTTTGTTTTTATTCTCTTTTGCTGCTGCTGGTGGCTGACAGAATGATAGGCCCTCTGGTCAACCAACCAGCTTCAGCCCATAGGAGAGGGGGCAGGCTGGTTGGCACCTTACTGGCCTGTTCCCTATACCTTAATCCACTAAAATGTTATGGGCCTATATTAAATGGAGGGCCTGGATCTGTAAATCCATTTGCTATACTGTTATATATCCGATACTGTTATTTCAGTCACGTTTTTTTATGTGTAAAATATGTAGATATATATACATCGGATTTGCAGACAAGGCTGCACTCCAATATAGTAACTAAACAATGGTGCAGTATCCATAAAATATTCCTTAAAAACACACTCACCTCCCCAGTACGTGGGTAAAGTAAAGTAGCAGCTCTCAGGTATTTGATGAATACAGTGATTTAATATAAAAGCGTATAAGGTATGAGACACTTCCAGCAGCAGCCAATGGCAGTTTAAACTGTGACACACCCCTGAGGAAAAGTGGCATGTGCCAGATGTGACAGCAGCTGGGTGCTGCAGTAAGCATCTGGTACATTACACCAGCCCCTCTAGAAGATAGTTCTATCTTTTACAATTGTTTGTAAGGGGCACAGTCAGTCTTCTGACTCACCCCCCCCTGGGTGCTTTGTACACCCAGGTGAAAACCAATGGAGCTGGCTTTCAAGGCCTTGTTTTCAATTGCTTTTAGGGTCATGGAGAGTAATCCTTTGTGTGTTTTTTGGTCCTAATTATATCTGGTCTTGTAGAATTCTAACAGTACTGTATGCTGATCACCGTTTCTATTAATTGCACTATGGAAAATAACAATAAAACCTGACTTCCTTTAAAATCAGAGTGCATTGTGGGTCAGCTAATTTGCATATGAACAGCAAGGCATTCTGGGTAAACAGCTAGTGCATCATGGCTCCTCCAACAAGCTTGGCTCCTCCAACAAGCTTGACAATAATACCCTTTCCCACCAGACATTGCAGCTAGACCATCAATGGCCTAGTTCATGGTGTGCCAAATCAAACCATAAGGCTAGATTTTAGGAAAGGCTTATGTGAACACATCTGCAGGGGCAGCTGCATACCCTCCAACTGTACCGAATTTGCCGGTACAGTACCGTTTTTTAACGGTCTGTACCGGCAAATTAAACTTGTACCGAATGTACCGATTTTTTAAAGAATTGACAGCCGGGCAGAGAAAGCTGTCTGTGCGCTGCCCGGCTGGATCTAGTTTTTGACTTTATGCCGTATAGTCATGTCAAAGCAGCAGCAGCCTGGTCCGACGCTGTTATCAACTCTCCCTAGTCTGGACGGCCGCGAGCCAATAGGAGCTCACGGTCCGGCAGCCGCTCATGATTGGCTGCCTGGACCGGGAGCTCCTATTGGCTCGCGGCCGTCCAGTGGGATAATTGAAAATAGACCAGGCTGCTGCCGCTACTCAGCCATCTTACTGCACCCCCCCTGCGGCGACCGCACTCCGATCTCCTCCGAGTCCCTTTTGATCCCGGCGCCGACATCAGCCTGGGTGCACTGGGCGCATGTGTACACATGTCACTGCAAGGTAACGGCCGGCTATGCGGGAGACCACCACGGGTGTCTTCCGTTCTGGAGAACTTGGGAGTATAAAGATGGCGGGTATACAGTGAAAGGAGGGGACAGTGGGGAGAGAGCACGCAGGAGACCATACCCAGCCAGCCGGGCAGCGCACAGACAGCTCTCTCTGCCCAGCTGTCAATTCTGTGGCTCAGGCTGCACTGACTGAATAATAAAATCTCCTCACTTGACTCTGTTATACTGTACTCTGTCCATCATGTGACATGTGCACCTGCTGCAGCTCATGTCACATGGTGGCTTGGTGGACTGCTAGCATATTAATTAAGTATATTTAATATACTTATCTATTATTTATTAAATAAGTATTAAATATACTTATTTAATATGCTAGCAGTCCACCAAGCCACCATGTGACATGAGCTGCAGCAATTGCTGGGCCAGGGGGCAGTGTGCCTGGGGATGTGACAACGCCCACTTTACCCAAGGCCACACCCACTTTACCCATGGCCACGCCCCTCCCTAAATGTGTACCGATTTCTGCCCTTCAAATGTTGGAGGGTATGCAGCTGGTAACAGGGCAGGCAACAGAAATCTTGGGGCCCGGAACACTGATATCTCTGAGGCCCCCCAACACTGAATGCGGATTGTTATTACATTGCATATGGAATGTATTTTTTTAATAATAGAAATAAACAGATAATTAATATTCACAATGCAATATAATAGGGAAGGGCAGATGGGAGGGCACAGCATTGTGCGTTGTGTGGTTTGGTGTGTTGTGTCATTAAACTCATTAGTACGGGTAGCCAGACAGGTAGCCAGTCATGCTTACAGACCCTGAGTTCCTCAAAGCTTTGGGGCCCCTCAACTGGTCGGGGCCCGGTACGAGTGTCCAATTTGACCACCCAAGTTCACACAGTGGTGGCCGTCTGTCATCTAGCACAGGGGGCAACATAAAGCAATTTAGGGGCACCAATCTAAGACTATATTGTGCCCCCAAACTAAAAATATTCTGGTGCCCCTGCTCACCCCTGAAGCATAACAGTAAACATACAGCCCCCCACAGCATATCACTAACACTATACCCCTCCCTCTTACCATACATCCCCCAATACATTTTAACCATAACCACACACACACACCGCAGCCTATAACCCTAACTATACACACTCACCTCAGCCTATTACCCTAACCACACACACCCCGCAGCCTATTACCCTAACCATACACACACACCACAGCCTATAACCATACACACACCCCTCAGCCTATAACTCTAACCACACACACCCCGCAGCCTATTACCCTAACCATACACACACACCGCAGCCCATAACCATACACACACCCCGCAGCCTATCACTCTAACCACACACACACACCCCGCAGCCTATCACTCTAACCACACACACACCCCGCAGCCTATAACACTAACCACACACACCCCGCAGCCTATTACCCTAACCATACACACACAACGCAGCCCATAACCATACACACACCCCGCAGCCTATCACTCTAACCACACACACCCCGCAGCCTATTACCCTAACTATACACACACACCGCAGCCCATAACCATACACACACCCCGCAGCCTATTACCCTAACTATACACACACACACCACAGCCTATAACCATACACACACCCCTCAGCCTATAACCCTAACCACACACACCCCGCAGCCTATTACCCTAACCATACACACACACACCGCAGCCCATAACCATACACACACCCGCAGCCTATCACTCTAACCACACACACACACCCCGCAGCCTATAACCCTAACCATACATTTCTACACCCTGCAGCCTATAACCATAACAATAAACACACCCCGCAGCCTATAACCCTAACCATACACACACCGCAGCCTATAACCCTAACTATACACACACCCCTCAGCCTATAACCCTAAAAATTCACACACACCCCGCAGGCAATAACCCTAACCATACACACACCACAGCCTATAACCCTAACCATACACACACACACCGCCGCCTATAACCCTAATCATACACACACACAAACCACAGAATATAACCCTAACCATATACACACACACACACCGCAGCCTATAACCCTAACCATACACACACACCGCAGACTATAACCCTAACCATACACACACACACACACCCTGCAGCCTATAACCCTAACCATACACACACACCCCGCAGCCTATAACCCTAACACACACACACCACAGCCTATAACCCTAACCATACACACACACACCGCTGCCTACAACCCTAACCATACACACACACCCCAGCCTATAACCCTAACCATACACACACACCCTGCAGGCAATAACCCTAACCATTCACACACACCCCGCAGGCAAGAACCCTAACCATACACACACCACAGCCTATAACCCTAACCATACACACACACCGCCGCCTATAACCCTAATCATACACACACACACCGCAGCCTATAACCCTAACCATACACACACACACCGCAGCCTATAACCCTAACCATACACACACACCGCAGCCTATAACCCTAACCATACACACACACCCTGCAGCCTATAACCCTAACCATACACACACACCCCGCAGCCTATAACCCTAACACACACACACCACAGCCTATAACCCTAACCATACACACACACACCGCTGCCTACAACCCTAACCATACACACACACCCCAGCCTATAACCCTAACCATACACACACACCGCAGCCTATAACCCTAACATACACGCACACACACCGCAGCCTATAACCCTAACAATACACACACACACCGCAGCCCATAACCATACACACACACCCCGCAGCCTATAACTCTAACCATACACACACCACAGCCTATAACCCTAACCATACATTCATACACCCCGCAGCCTAAAGCCATAGCCATAAACACATCCCGCAGCCTATAACCCTAACCACACACACCGCAGCCTATAACCCTATCCACACACACCCCGCAGCCTATAACCATAACCATACACACACCCCTCAGCCTATAACCCTAACCACACACATCCCGCAGCCTATTACCCTAACCATACACACACACACCGCAGCCCATAACCATACACACACCCCGCAGCCTATTACCCTAACTATACACACACACACCACAGCCTATAACCATACACACACCCCTCAGCCTATAACCCTAACCACACACACCCCGCAGCCTATTACCCTAACCATACACACACACACCGCAGCCCATAACCATACACACACCCGCAGCCTATCACTCTAACCACACACACACACACCCCGCAGCCTATAACCCTAACCATACATTTCTACACCCTGCAGCCTATAACCATAACAATAAACACACCCCGCAGCCTATAACCCTAACCATACACACACCGCAGCCTATAACCCTAACTATACACACACCCCTCAGCCTATAACCCTAAAAATTCACACACACCCCGCAGGCAATAACCCTAACCATACACACACCACAGCCTATAACCCTAACCATACACACACACACCGCCGCCTATAACCCTAATCATACACACACACAAACCACAGAATATAACCCTAACCATATACACACACACACACCGCAGCCTATAACCCTAACCATACACACACACCGCAGACTATAACCCTAACCATACACACACACACACACCCTGCAGCCTATAACCCTAACCATACACACACACCCCGCAGCCTATAACCCTAACACACACACACCACAGCCTATAACCCTAACCATACACACACACACCGCTGCCTACAACCCTAACCATACACACACACCCCAGCCTATAACCCTAACCATACACACACACCCCGCAGGCAATAACCCTAACCATTCACACACACCCCGCAGGCAAGAACCCTAACCATACACACACCACAGCCTATAACCCTAACCATACACACACACCGCCGCCTATAACCCTAATCATACACACACACACCGCAGCCTATAACCCTAACCATACACACACACACCGCAGCCTATAACCCTAACCATACACACACACCGCAGCCTATAACCCTAACCATACACACACACCCTGCAGCCTATAACCCTAACCATACACACACACCCCGCAGCCTATAACCCTAACACACACACACCACAGCCTATAACCCTAACCATACACACACACACCGCTGCCTACAACCCTAACCATACACACACACCCCAGCCTATAACCCTAACCATACACACACACCGCAGCCTATAACCCTAACATACACGCACACACACCGCAGCCTATAACCCTAACAATACACACACACACCGCAGCCCATAACCATACACACACACCCCGCAGCCTATAACTCTAACCATACACACACCACAGCCTATAACCCTAACCATACATTCATACACCCCGCAGCCTAAAGCCATAGCCATAAACACATCCCGCAGCCTATAACCCTAACCACACACACCGCAGCCTATAACCCTATCCACACACACACACCCCGCAGCCTATAACCATAACCATACACACACCCCTCAGCCTATAACCCTAACCACACACATCCCGCAGCCTATTACCCTAACCATACACACACACACCGCAGCCCATAACCATACACACACACCCCGCAGCCTATAACTCTAACCATACACACACCACAGCCTATAACCCTAACCATACATTCATACACCCCGCAGCCTAAAGCCATAGCCATAAACACATCCCGCAGCCTATAACCCTAGCCACACACACCGCAGCCTATAACCCTATCCACACACACACACACCCCGCAGCCTATAACCCTAACCTTACACACACACACCGCAGCCTATAACCCTAACCATACACACATCCCGCAGCCTATAACCCTAACCATACACACACACCGCAGCCTATAACCCTAACCATACACACACCCTGCAGCCTATAACTCTAACCATACACACACAACCCGCAGCCTATAACCCTAACCACACACACACCACAGCCTATAACCCTAACCATACACACACACACCGCCGCCTATAACCCTAACCATAAACACACACCCCAGCCTATAACCCTAACCATACACACACACCGCAGCCTATAACCCTAACCATACACGCACACACACTGCAGCCTATAACCCTAACCATACACGCACACACACCGCAGCCTATAACCCTAACCATACACACACAAACCACAGACTATAGCCCTAACCATACACACACACACCGCAGCCTATAACCCTAACAATACACACACACCGCAGCCTATAACCCTAACCATACACACACCCCGCAGCCTATACCGCTAACCATACACACACCCCACAGACTATAACCCTAACCATAAACACCACGCAGCCTACGCCCCTAACAATGCACACATCCCACAGCCTAGTATGTAGCCATGACCCTACCCCACAAAACAATGCCCTCAATTTTTGTCGCTCGCCTTTGGCACACACTGTTCCTATTTCGAGCATCAGGGGGGCCCAAAGCATATTTTTGCACCTGGGCCCACAACTCGCTAGTTCCGCCTCTGAGTGGAGCCAGGGTGCTGAAAAGCCCAAAGTGGAGATGTACTAAGTGTTAAAGGTGTTTCCACTAAGCTGGGTACACACTGGGTGATATACTGTAGCGGTAACAATATCGACCAGTGTTAGCTGGTTAGTGAAATATCGGGATCACATCACACATGTATTTTTCCAATACCAGCCTAGGATTAAAGCAGGAGGGTTGGTCATTCATCATGACACATGACATTCTATTTACCAGATTAGGGATGGGGATCATTAGATGTTTCATCAGAACCATCTGTAAAATGGTTCCGATGGTCACTATTTAACCCTTAACCATCGCTAGGTCTCCACCAATGTTTCCTAAAAAAAAAATGTCTTTGTTTTTATTCTCTTTTGCTGCTGCTGGTGGCTGACAGAATGATAGGCCCTCTGGTCAACCAACCAGCTTCAGCCCATAGGACAGGGGGCAGGCTGGTTGGCACCTTACTGGCCTGTTTACTATACCTTAATCCACTAAAATGTTATGGGCCTATATTAAATGGAGGGCCTGGATCTGTAAATCCATTTGCTATACTGTTATATATCCGATACTGTTATTTCAGTCACGTTTGTTTATGTGTAAAATATGTAGATATATATACATCGGATTTGCAGACAAGGCTGCACTCCAATATAGTAACTAATCAATGGTGCAGTATCCATAAAATATTCCTTAAAAACACAGTCACCTCCCCAGTACGTGGGTAAAGTAAAGTAGCAGCTCTCAGGTATTTGATGAATACAGTGATTTAATATAGAAGCGTATAAGGTATGAGACACTTCCAGCAGCAGCCAATGGCAGTTTAAACTGTGACACACCCCTGAGGAAAAGTGGCATGCACCAGATGTGACAGCAGCTGGGTGCTGTAGTGAGCATCTGGTACATTACACCGGCCCCTCTAGAAGATAGTTCTATCTTTTACAATTGTTTGTAAGGGGCACAGTCGGTCTTCTGACTCACCCCCCCCCCCCCCCCCCAATAACGCCCTTTCCCACCAGACATTGCAGCTAGACCATCAATGGCCTAGTTCATGGTGTGCCAAATCAACCCATAAGGCTAGATTTTAGGAAAGGCTTATGTGAACACATCTGCAGGGGCAGCTGGTAACAGGGCAGGCAACAGAAATCTTGGGGCCCGGAACACTGATATCTCTGAGGCCCCCCAACACTGAATGCGGATTGTTATTACATTGCATATGGAATGTATTTTTTTAATAATAGAAATAAACAGATAATTAATATTCACAATGCAATATAATAGGGAAGGGCAGATGGGAGGGCACAGCATTGTGCGTTGTGTGGTTTGGTGTGTTGTGTCATTAAACTCATTAGTACGGGTAGCCAGAAAGGTAGCCAGTCATGCTTACAGACCCTGAGTTCCTCAAAGCTTTGGGGCCCCTCAACTGGTCGGGGCCCGGTACGAGTGTCCCCTTTGACCACCCCAGTTCACACAGTGGTGGCCGTCTGTCATCTAGCACAGGGGGCAACATAAAGCAATTTAGGGGCACCAATCTAAGACTATATTGTGCCCCCAAACTAAAAATATTCTGGTGCCCCTGCTCACCCCTGAAGCATAACAGTAAACATACAGCCCCCCACAGCATATCACTAACACTATACCCCTCCCTCTTACCATACATCCCCCAATACATTTTAACCATAACCACACACACACACCGCAGCCTATAACCCTAACTATACACACTCCCCTCAGCCTATTACCCTAACCACACACACCCCGCAGCCTATTACCCTAACCATACACACACACACCACAGCCTATAACCATACACACACCCCTCAGCCTATAACTCTAACCACACACACCCCGCAGCCTATTACCCTAACCATACACACACACCGCAGCCCATAACCATACACACACCCCGCAGCCTATCACTCTAACCACACACACACACCCCGCAGCCTATCACTCTAACCACACACACACCCCGCAGCCTATAACACTAACCACACACACCCCGCAGCCTATTACCCTAACCATACACACACACCGCAGCCCATAACCATACACACACCCCGCAGCCTATCACTCTAACCACACACACCCCGCAGCCTATTACCCTAACTATACACACACACCGCAGCCCATAACCATACACACACCCCGCAGCCTATTACCCTAACTATACACACACACACCACAGCCTATAACCATACACACACCCCTCAGCCTATAACCCTAACCACACACACCCCGCAGCCTATTACCCTAACCATACACACACACACCGCAGCCCATAACCATACACACACCCGCAGCCTATCACTCTAACCACACACACACACCCCGCAGCCTATAACCCTAACCATACATTTCTACACCCTGCAGCCTATAACCATAACAATAAACACACCCCGCAGCCTATAACCCTAACCATACACACACCGCAGCCTATAACCCTAACTATACACACACCCCTCAGCCTATAACCCTAACCATTCACACACACCCCGCAGGCAATAACCCTAACCATACACACACCACAGCCTATAACCCTAACCATACACACACACACCGCCGCCTATAACCCTAATCATACACACACACAAACCACAGACTATAACCCTAACCATATACACACACACACACCGCAGCCTATAACCCTAACCATACACACACACCGCAGCCTATAACCCTAACCATACACACACACACACCCTGCAGCCTATAACCCTAACCATACACACACACCCCGCAGCCTATAACCCTAACACACACACACACCACAGCCTATAACCCTAACCATACACACACACACCGCTGCCTACAACCCTAACCATACACACACACCCCAGCCTATAACCCTAACCATACACACACACCCCGCAGGCAATAACCCTAACCATTCACACACACCCCGCAGGCAAGAACCCTAACCATACACACACCACAGCCTATAACCCTAACCATACACACACACCGCCGCCTATAACCCTAATCATACACACACACACACCGCAGCCTATAACCCTAACCATACACACACACACCGCAGCCTATAACCCTAACCATACACACACACCGCAGCCTATAACCCTAACCATACACACACACCCTGCAGCCTATAACCCTAACCATACACACACACCCCGCAGCCTATAACCCTAACACACACACACCACAGCCTATAACCCTAACCATACACACACACACCGCTGCCTACAACCCTAACCATACACACACACCCCAGCCTATAACCCTAACCATACACACACACCGCAGCCTATAACCCTAACATACACGCACACACACCGCAGCCTATAACCCTAACAATACACACAACGCAGCCTATTACCCTTACTATACACACACCACAGCAAAAACCATAACCATACACACCCCGCAGCCTATTACCCTAACAATACACACACACACCGCAGCCCATAACCATACACACACACCCCGCAGCCTATAACTCTAACCATACACACACCACAGCCTATAACCCTAACCATACATTCATACACCCCGCAGCCTAAAGCCATAGCCATAAACACATCCCGCAGCCTATAACCCTAACCACACACACCGCAGCCTATAACCCTATCTACACACACACCCCCCGCAGCCTATAACCATAACCATACACACACCCCTCAGTCTATAACCCTAACCACACACATCCCGCAGCCTATTACCCTAACCATACACACACACACCGCAGCCCATAACCATACACACACACCCCGCAGCCTATAACTCTAACCATACACACACCACAGCCTATAACCCTAACCATACATTCATACACTCCGCAGCCTAAAGCCATAGCCATAAACACATCCCGCAGCCTATAACCCTAGCCACACACACCGCAGCCTATAACCCTAACCATACATTCATACACTCCGCAGCCTAAAGCCATAGCCATAAACACATCCCGCAGCCTATAACCCTAGCCACACACACCGCAGCCTATAACCCTATCCACACACACACACACACACCCCGCAGCCTATAACCCTAACCTTACACACACACACCGCAGCCTATAACCCTAACCATACACACATCCCGCAGCCTATAACCCTAACCATACACACACACCGCAGCCTATAACCCTAACCATACACACACCCTGCAGCCTATAACCCTAACCATACACACACAACCCGCAGCCTATAACCCTAACCACACACACACCACAGCCTATAACCCTAACCATACACACACACACCACCGCCTATAACCCTAACCATAAACACACACCCCAGCCTATAACCCTAACCATACACACACACCGCAGCCTATAACCCTAACCATACACGCACACACACTGCAGCCTATAACCCTAACCATACACGCACACACACCGCAGCCTATAACCCTAACCATACACACACAAACCACAGACTATAGCCCTAACCATACACACACACACCGCAGCCTATAACCCTAACAATACACACACACCGCAGCCTATAACCCTAACCATACACACACCCCGCAGCCTATACCGCTAACCATACACACACCCCACAGACTATAACCCTAACCATAAACACCACGCAGCCTACGCCCCTAACAATGCACACATCCCACAGCCTAGTATGTAGCCAGGGCCGGCGCTACCCACTCAGCAAGTCCTGCAAAGCAGGGAGGCGCAGTGCTGGATAGGCGCTCTGCTCTCCCTGCTCTGCTACAATGCTGGACTGCTGTTGGCTGCCGCAGCCTGTGCCTGTCTGGCTATGACAGGCTGCGGCAGCATGAAGAGTGGGCAGCGCCTGGTCTGTCCTCCTCTACATCTACCCACAGGGAATACATCACCACCGCGGGGTTGTGGGTGGCCCGCTGAGCCTGTAATGTAGCTGTGGAGTAGCCCGAGCTGCTGCTGCTGACAGGAGGTCAGTGTATGCTTTGTGCCTGTACATCAGAGAGCAGAGAGCTGTCAGCCAGGGCTCTGCTGCTACTTCCTGGAAGCTAGCCCCGCCCACCACTGACTGAGCTCCGTGAGGCCAGAAACTGCTCTGCAGCTCTTCTTCCTGCCGTGCGGTGAGTGCTGTGAATACTCGGGGAGTCAGGGGCTGTATATAATTTGTGTGATTGGGTGTAATACAATAGTGATGTGTGTGCCTGGGGCTGTATATTATGTATGTATGTTTGTATGCATATAATGTGTGTGGGGGAGGGGGGACTCTGTAATGTAATAAAGTGATGTGTGTGCTGGGGGCTGTATATAATGTGTGTGGGGGAGGGGGGATCTGTAATATAAAACAGTGATGTGTGTGCTGGGGGCTGTATATAATATGTGTGAGTGTGGGGGAGGGGGGGCTCTGTAATGTAATACAGTTATGTGTGTACTGGGGGCTGTATATAATATGTGTGAGTGTGAGGGAGGTGGGGGCTCTGTAATGTAATACAGTTATGTGTGTACAGGGGGCTGTATATAATGTGTGTGAGGGAGGTGGGGGCTCTGTAATGTAATATTTATTTAATTTATTAGCAGTTTCTTATATAGCGCAGCATATTCTGTTGCACTTTACAAAGTACAGTGATGTGTGTGCTTGGGGCTGTATATAATGTGTGTGGGGGGCACTGTGTGTAATATAATACATTGATGAGTGTGCTCAACTGGCTGGGGGGATGTGTATAATGTAATATAATAATGTGAGTAGCATACCTCCCAACAGTCCCGATTTCAGCGGGACAGTCCCGATTGTCAGGGCCTGTACCGCTGTCCCACCCGCGGGCGGCAGTGTCCCGCGGTGTGGGGGGCTGTTGGGAGTCCCCCCTGTTGGCCGCTAAACAGCGGGGGAATAAACGCTGTGCGCATGCGCACAGCATCTATTCCCGCAGCCAGGGGGCTGGGGGCATGTCTAGAGGCTCACAGATCCTCTGGGTCATGCCCTATAGGCACTGCAGAGTTAGGGGTAGTGGTGGCCGTGCCTGGAAGCCGTACCCTTACTCTGGCACTGTGCCTGTAGCAGTTCCTCAAACTGCAGCAACAGGTGGGGGCCTCTCAGAGTGGGGATTCCGTGCCCATGAGCTCCCCTCCTCAAGCCAGCTCTGCCAACTGTGCCACATTTCTAATTTTATTTAGGTGTAAAAAAAAATCAGCTGAAGAATTCAAATTGGTGCAGCAAAGGTCTCCTGGATCCTCCCTGGTTATTGGTGTGTGCACGGTGAGACTGGTCCCTCCAAGGTGAGCAGCCATCTTACTGCATACAGCAGCTGTCTAGGTTCCTCCCTGGTCTAACTCTCTTTCTCACTCTCAGATTCTCCACTATCCCTCTCACACTCTCACTCTATCTCACTCCCACACTCTCTCTCACACCCACTGTTTCCCTCTCTTTCACACCAACACTCTCACTCTCAGATTTTACTCTATCCCTCTCACACTCTCTCTTTCACACTCTCTCCTCAGACTCTCCCCCTCTCTCTCTCACACACACTCCTTGTGAGGGAGTGTATGTGAGACACACACTCTCCCTTAATCTCGCACTTCCTCTTTCAAGACTTTCTCCCTCTCATACTCACTCTCTCCCTCACATCCACTCTCTGTCTCACACTCTGGGCGGGATGTACTAAAGGGAAAATGCGGTAAAACCCCCATTTTACCGCATTTTTCTATGTATTAAAACCCCGCCGCCACGATACCACATAGTAGTATATCGCCACCCACCTCTCCCCCTCCCTCTAGCTTACCTTAGTCCAGGTCCTCATGGACCTGGAAGGTAAGCCCTTCCTCCCCCTAGTAAAGCACCCGGACATCCTTCCGGCTACAGGGGGGTGGAGGCCTCCATCACCGCACCGCAATGCCAGCCGCATATGTTAGTACATATGCGCTGGTATTGTGGGGGCCGGGTGGTGATGTATATTAATACCTCCCGTCCTCTATCACTCCCTATCATACTTTCTCCCTGGCTGTCTCTCTCTCTCACTCACACACTCACTCACTCACTCACACACACGCCTTTATTCAAATCTGATGGCAGTACAAATTTTTTGGAAAATGGGCAAAACCTGCAGTGGTGGGGCAGATGTAATATATATATATATATATATATATATATATATATATATATATATATATATAAGAGAGAGAGAGAGAGAGAGAGAGAGAGAGAGATAGATTTGTGTGAGTTATTTTGTTTCTGTGCAGGGTAAATACTGGCTGCATTATTTTTACACTGAAATTTAGATTTTAGTTTCAACACACCCCACCCAAATATAACTCTCTATACATGTTACATCTGCCCCACCTGCAGTGCTCATGGTTTTGTCCATTTTACAAACAGATTTGTGCTGCAATCAGATCTGAATAAGGTCCACAGTCTCCCTCCCCTTCTCTAAAACATACAGCGGGAAATTTACTAAGATGTGTATTCGACATGTGATGTTGCTATTAGCACCCTCTAAAAGTTAGTAGACAAGATCTTATGTGAAGTAGAATACAATACACATCTTAGTAAATTTCTCCCACAGTCTTTCCAAATCTCTCTCTCTCCACACTCTTTCTCTGTCACACACACAGGCCCTTATTCTGAATCGGACGGTACGGCCTGCGTGCGGCCGTACCGCCGATGTTTTTAGTCTGCACATGCGCAGAGGTCAATCTGCGCATGTGCAGCCCCATTCGCCGCAGACGTATTTCGTCCGCCGCAAAGGGGGCGTATAGGGGCGTGAGGGGCTTCATACCCTCATTTCCCTATGTATACGCCCCGCGTTTCATGGGCGTTCCCATGCAAACGCGGGGCGTATGCATGCTAATCAGGGTATGACGCCACTGATGGGGGCGGAAAGCTGACGTCGCCGGATGTCAGCTCTCAGCCCCCATACAAGCTATCACACGGACGATTGTCCGTGTGGTCTCAGCTTGCGGGAGCTGCTGTGGCGTGCGGCCCTGCCTTCGATGGTCGACGACCATCGAATGCAGGGGGCAGCTCCCACCATGGTGGAGGCGTACGCCCCACCATTTTTATGCGGATCGCCAGCCGTCCGTGTACGGACGGCCGTGGCGATCCGTCTCGTGGGCGGGGATTGGTTTGTGCGGCCGGAGCACCGTGTGCGGCTCCGGCCGCACCAACCAGAATAAGGGCCACAGTCTGCTTCTATCTCTCACACTCCCTCCCTCCCTGTGTGTGTTTCTCTCCTTTACTTTGTCTCTCTCCTTTACTTTGTCTCTCTCTCTCCCACCTCTGTATCCCACACACTAAAAAAACTCTCTAATTTTTCTATCTCTCTCTCTCACACACACACACACACACACACACCTAGTCTGCCACATACTGAATTAGTTGAGTGCTGAGTGAAGCACAAGAGGAGTGATAGAGAACCTCTGTCAGGGACCCCAGGCTAGCTGCTGTACAGCTGGAGGGGCAAAGGGGTGTCCCTATCAACATCAGGAGGCTCTGTCATCTCTTTCTGTCCTGTGTCAGGTCAGATACTACTACAGCAGGTTGTATGTGCTTTGTTGGGGCACAGACACAGGAGGTATGGGTGTGATGGGGGGGCACAGGAGGGTTGTGTGATGGGGGGCACTAGAGGATTATTTGTGATAAGGTGGTACAGTAGGGATCTGTGTGTTGGGGCTCAGGAGGGATGTTTGTGATGGGGGTCACAGGAGGAATGTAGGAGGGGGGCACAGGGGAGATTTGTGTGATGGGAAGCACAGGAGGGATGGGCAGAGCCGGCAGGACCCGGTAAGTGGGTTAAATGCTGTGGCGCCCCCCTTTGGACTGCTATCTCCCGCTGGAACCACGACACCCACCATTTAAAAATAAAATAAACACAGTTGCCAGTATAAGCAGGGTGAGTGACAACACATGGGCTCAGAGTCTCTGTCTAATTACAAAAAGGAAGAAAGTGCTGACACTACAGTCACACAGTAGCGTTGGTTCTAAAATTGGTGCAGCCCTTTCACTATTCCGGGTAATAGCTGCAGCCCCTTATCAGAGGCTTTGTGAGCCTCTGTAACAAGCAGGAGTGATAGCGATTATAAATCGATACATTTAAGATGCACAGCTGTACCCAGTCCAATGATTATAACAATTTATATGAAGTAAATTATTTTAATATATATATATATAATCCATAATATTTGAAGTGCACTTCATATAATTCATAGACAGTACATGACATACAACAATTTAACACACACATAAATATATATATATATATATATATATATATATATATATATACATATGATGCTATCAGAGAATTGAAAAATATTTCATGGGAACTCAGGCTAGGGCAACCTTTTTTCAGCACACGCTGTCTCTTTATAAAGTATGGGAGGGCGCAAATTTATAGTTTGCAGGGGGGCGCCGAACACCCTAGCACCGGCCCTGTATGTAGCCATGACCCTACCCCACAAAACAATGCCCTCAATTTTTGTCGCTCGCCTTTGGCACACACTGTTCCTATTTCGAGCATCAGGGGGGCCCAAAGCATATTTTTGCACCTGGGCCCACAACTCGCTAGTTCCGCCTCTGAGTGGAGCCAGGGTGCTGAAAAGCCCAAAGTGGAGATGTACCAAGTGTTAAAGGTGTTTCCACTAAGCTGGGTACACACTGGGTGATATACTGTAGCGGTAACAATATCGACCAGTGTTAGCTGGTTAGTGAAATATCGGGATCACATCACACATGTATTTTTCCAATACCAGCCTAGGATTAAAGCAGGAGGGTTGGTCATTCATCATGACACATGACATTCTATTTACCAGATTAGGGATGGGGATCATTAGATGTTTCATCAGAACCATCTGTAAAATGGTTCCGATGGTCACTATTTAACCCTTAACCATCGCTAGGTCTCCACCAATGTTTCCTAAAAAAAAATGTCTTTGTTTTTATTCTCTTTTGCTGCTGCTGGTGGCTGACAGAATGATAGGCCCTCTGGTCAACCAACCAGCTTCAGCCCATAGGACAGGGGGCAGGCTGGTTGGCACCTTACTGGCCTGTTTACTATACCTTAATCCACTAAAATGTTATGGGCCTATATTAAATGGAGGGCCTGGATCTGTAAATCCATTTGCTATACTGTTATATATCCGATACTGTTATTTCAGTCACGTTTGTTTATGTGTAAAATATGTAGATATATATACATCGGATTTGCAGACAAGGCTGCACTCCAATATAGTAACTAATCAATGGTGCAGTATCCATAAAATATTCCTTAAAAACACAGTCACCTCCCCAGTACGTGGGTAAAGTAAAGTAGCAGCTCTCAGGTATTTGATGAATACAGTGATTTAATATAGAAGCGTATAAGGTATGAGACACTTCCAGCAGCAGCCAATGGCAGTTTAAACTGTGACACACCCCTGAGGAAAAGTGGCATGTGCCAGATGTGATAGCAGCTGGGTGCTGCAGTGAGCATCTGGTACATTACACCGGCCCCTCTAGAACAGGGGTCTTCAACCCATGGCCCGCGGGCCACGAGTGGCCCGCCGAGTTGTTTTAGGTGGCCCGCCAGTGAATTGCGTTTTTTTTTTAAAATGCCATGCTGATTAAACAAAAAAATCCTTCCGCATGCTGTCCCTTTAAAATCCTTCCGCGTGCTGTCCCCTTAGCAGTGGGACGCGGCGGAGGTGGATGTGCTGGCTGGGGCGGGCGGAACTGTGCGCAGACATGCGCATTGTGTACTTCCTGACGCCGCGCACCCACCCGTGCCCTTTCAGACAGCAGGGAGACTGGAGTGAGTGTGACAACCGCCGGCAGCCGCGCACCTGTCCCTGCCTGTTAAAACAGCTGACGCCGCCGATGCCAGCAGCAGTAGCAGCCCTCTGAAGGAGACCTCTGCAAGGGACACAAGGGACACTAAGGCAAGTGTCTCAGGAGAGGGTGATGCTGGCTAGCTACCGTGGTGCTGACTAGGGGGGAGGGGGGGGGGCTGGCAGTGCACTGTGGCCCTGTGTATGGGGAGGGTGCTGACTATGGGGGAGGGGAGGCTGGCAGTGCAATGTGGCCCTGTGTATGGGGAGGGTGTGACTATGGGGGAGGGGGGGCTGGCAGTGCAATGTGGTGCTGACTATGGAGGGCAATACTAGGGCATTTTGTGAGGGACACTACTGGTGGCATTTTGTGAGAGGCACTGCTGGGGGCATCATATGCATAAGCAGGAGTATTGGGGGCCTTATAGTGCAAGGTGCAATGGGCATCATGGTGTGAGGCATAATGTGCAATGGGCGTCATGGTGTGTGGCATAATGTGTAATGGGCATCATGGTGTGAGACATAATGTGCAATGGGCATCACAGTGTGTGGCATAATGTACAATGGGCATCACGGTGTGTGGCATAATGTGCAATGGGCATCACGGTGTGTGGCATAAGGTGCAATGGGTATCACGGTGTGTGGCATAATGTGCAATGGGCATCACGGTGTGTGGCATATTGTGTAAAGGGCATCATGGTGTGTTGCATTATGTGCAATGGGCATCACGGTGTGTGGCATATTGTGCAATGGGCATAACGGTGTGTGGCATATTTTGCAATGGGCATCATGGTGTGTGGCATAATGTGTAATGGGCATCATGGTGTAATGGGCCTTCATGTTTATATGTCACTGTGCGGCCTTCGGACAGCCAACTTAAGCGTGGAAGGACAACAACCATTCCTGCGGTAACCAATGTCTGGTCATGCAGGTTGCAAAAGTGAGGTGTCAGGTAATTGTTTTCCTGCTAGTTCACACTCTTATAATTAGACCACGCCCCTTATAATTAGACCACACCCCTTTGGAGGGGCGCCTATGGCGAGTGCAATTTCTTACATTCCAAATTATGTATGGGGGCTGCATTTTTATTCTGTTCGCACTGGGACCCTAATTGTTTAAAAATAGCCGCAGACTATATATTGGGGGCAGGGTTTATGTGTATGGGCAGCTGTGCCAACTATCTATGCGGGGGCTGTGCTGTATCTATTAAGAGCTGTGCTAAATACCACAGTAGAGCTTAGTGGCCCTCAGGCTTCGTTGAATTTTTTAATGTGGCCCACACTGTCTTAAAGGTTGAAGACCCCTGCTCTAGAAGATAGTTCTATCTTTTACAATTGTTTGTAAGGGGGACAGTCGGTCTTCTGACTCACCCCCCCCCCCCCCTGGGTGTTTTGTACACCCAGGTGAAAACCAATGGAGCCGGCTTTCAAGGCCTTGTTTTCAATTGCTTTTAGGGTCATGGAGAGTAATCCTTTGTGTGTTTTTTGGTCCTAATTATATCTGGTCTTGTAGAATTCTAACAGTACTGTATGCTGATCACCGTTTCTATTAATTGCACTATGGAAAATAACAATAAAACCTGACTTCCTTTAAAATCAGAGTGCATTGTGGGTCAGCTAATTTGCATATGAACAGCAAGGCATTCTGGGTAAACAGCTAGTGCATCATGGCTCCTCCAACAAGCTTGGCTCCTCCAACAAGCTTGACAATAACGCCCTTTCCCACCAGACATTGCAGCTAGACCATCAATGGCCTAGTTCATGGTGTGCCAAATCAACCCATAAGGCTAGATTTTAGGAAAGGCTTATGTGAACACATCTGCAGGGGCAGCTGGTAACAGGGCAGGCAACAGAAATCTTGGGGCCCGGAACACTGATATCTCTGAGGCCCCCCAACACTGAATGCGGATTGTTATTACATTGCATATGGAATGTATTTTTTTAATAATAGAAATAAACAGATAATTAATATTCACAATGCAATATAATAGGGAAGGGCAGATGGGAGGGCACAGCATTGTGCGTTGTGTGGTTTGGTGTGTTGTGTCATTAAACTCATTAGTACGGGTAGCCAGAAAGGTAGCCAGTCATGCTTACAGACCCTGAGTTCCTCAAAGCTTTGGGGCCCCTCAACTGGTCGGGGCCCGGTACGAGTGTCCCCTTTGACCACCCCAGTTCACACAGTGGTGGCCGTCTGTCATCTAGCACAGGGGGCAACATAAAGCAATTTAGGGGCACCAATCTAAGACTATATTGTGCCCCCAAACTAAAAATATTCTGGTGCCCCTGCTCACCCCTGAAGCATAACAGTAAACATACAGCCCCCCACAGCATATCACTAACACTATACCCCTCCCTCTTACCATACATCCCCCAATACATTTTAACCATAACCACACACACACACCGCAGCCTATAACCCTAACTATACACACTCCCCTCAGCCTATTACCCTAACTATACACACACACACCACAGCCTATAACCATACACACACCCCTCAGCCTATAACCCTAACCACACACACCCCGCAGCCTATTACCCTAACCACACACACACCACAGCCTATAACCCTAACCACACACACACCACAGCCTATAACCCTAACTATACACACTCCCCTCAGCCTATTACCCTAACCACACACACCCCGCAGCCTATTACCCTAACTATACACACACACACCACAGCCTATAACCATACACACACCCCTCAGCCTATAACCCTAACCACACACACCCCGCAGCCTATTACCCTAACCATACACAAACACCGCAGCCCATAACCATGCACACACCCCGCAGCCTATCACTCTAACCACACACACACACCCCGCAGCCTATAACCCTAACCATACATTTATACACCCGGCAGCCTATAGCCATAACAATAAACACACCCCGCAGCCTATAACCCTAACCACACACACACCGCAGCCTATAACCCTAACTATACACACACCCCTCAGCCTATAACCCTAACCATTCACACACACCCCGCAGGCAATAACCATAACCATACACACACCACAGCCTATAACCCTAACCATACACACACATACCGCCGCCTATAACCCTAATCATACACACACAAACCACAGACTATAACCCTAACCATACCCACACACACCGCAGCCTATAACCCTAACCATACACACACACACCGCAGCCTATAACCCTAACCATACACACACACACCGCAGCCTATAACCCTAACCATACACACACACCGCAGCCTATAACCCTAACCATACACACACACCCTGCAGCCTATAACCCTAACCATACACACACACCCCGCAGCCTATAACCCTAACACACACACACCACAGCCTATAACCCTAACCATACACACACACACCGCTGCCTACAACCCTAACCATACACACACACCCCAGCCTATAACCCTAACCATACACACACACCGCAGCCTATAACCCTAACAATACACACACAACGCAGCCTATTACCCTAACTATACACACACCACAGCCTATAACCATACACACACCCCTCAGCCTATAACCCTATCCACACACACCCCGCAGCCTATAACCCTAACCATACACACACACCGCAGCCCATAACCATACACACACACCCCGCAGCCTATAACTCTAACCATACACACACCACAGCCTATAACCCTAACCATACATTCATACACCCCGCAGCCTAAAGCCATAGCCATAAACACATCCCGCAGCCTATAACCCTAACCACACACACCGCAGCCAATAACCCTATCCACACACACACACCCCGCAGCCTATAACCCTAACCTTGCACACACACACCGCAGCCTATAACCCTAACCATACACACATCCCGCAGCCTATAACCCTAACCATACACACACACCGCAGCCTATAACCCTAACCATACACACACAACCCGCAGCCTATAACCCTAACCACACACACACCACAGCCTATAACCCTAACCATACACATACACACCGCCGCCTATAACCCTAACCATAAACACACACCCCAGCCTATAACCCTAACCATACACACACACCGCAGCCTATAACCCTAACCATACACGCACACACACTGCAGCCTATAACCCTAACCATACACGCACACACACCGCAGCCTATAACCCTAACCATACACACACAAACCACAGACTATAGCCCTAACCATACACACACACACCGCAGCCTATGACCCTAACAATACACACACACCGCAGCCTATAACCCTAACCATACACACCCCGCAGCCTATACCGCTAACAATACACACACACCCCACACCACAGACTATAACCCTAACCATAAACACCACGCAGCCTACACCCCTAACAATGCACACATCCCACAGCCTAGTATGTAGCCATAACCCTACCCCACAAAACAATGCCCTCAATTTTTGTCGCTCGCCTTTGGCACACACTGTTCCTATTTCGAGCATCAGGGGGGCCCAAAGCATATTTTTGCACCTGGGCCCACAACTCGCTAGTTCCGCCTCTGAGTGGAGCCAGGGTGCTGAAAAGCCCAAAGTGGAGATGTACCAAGTGTTAAAGGTGTTTCCACTAAGCTGGGTACACACTGGGTGATATACTGTAGCGGTAACAATATCGACCAGTGTTAGCTGGTTAGTGAAATATCGGGATCACATCACACATGTATTTTTCCAATACCAGCCTAGGATTAAAGCAGGAGGGTTGGTCATTCATCATGACACATGACATTCTATTTACCAGATTAGGGATGGGGATCATTAGATGTTTCATCAGAACCATCGGTAAAATGGTTCCGATGGTCACTATTTAACCCTTAACCATCGCTAGGTCTCCACCAATGTTTCCTAAAAAAAAATGTCTTTGTTTTTATTCTCTTTTGCTGCTGCTGGTGGCTGACAGAATGATAGGCCCTCTGGTCAACCAACCAGCTTCAGCCCATAGGACAGGGGGCAGGCTGGTTGGCACCTTACTGGCCTGTTCCCTATACCTTAATCCACTAAAATGTTATGGGCCTATATTAAATGGAGGGCCTGGATCTGTAAATCCATTTGCTATACTGTTATATATCCGATACTGTTATTTCAGTCACGTTTGTTTATGTGTAAAATATGTAGATATATATATACATCGGATTTGCAGACAAGGCTGCACTCCAATATAGTAACTAATGAATGGTGCAGTATCCATAAAATATTCCTTAAAAACACAGTCACCTCCCCAGTACGTGGGTAAAGTAAAGTAGCAGCTCTCAGGTATTTGATGAATACAGTGATTTAATATAGAAGCGTATAAGGTATGAGACACTTCCAGCAGCAGCCAATGGCAGTTTAAACTGTGACACACCCCTGAGGAAAAGTGGCATGCACCAGATGTGACAGCAGCTGGGTGCTGTAGTGAGCATCTGGTACATTACACCGGCCCCTCTAGAAGATAGTTCTATCTTTTACAATTGTTTGTAAGGGGCACAGTCGGTCTTCTGACTCACCCCCCCCCCCCCTGGGTGTTTTGTACACCCAGGTGAAAACCAATGGAGCCGGCTTTCAAGGCCTTGTTTTCAATTGCTTTTAGGGTCATGGAGAGTAATCCTTTGTGTGTTTTTTTGGTCCTAATTATATCTGGTCTTGTAGAATTCTAACAGTACTGTATGCTAATCACCGTTTCTATTAATTGCACTATGGAAAATAACAATAAAACCTGACTTCCTTTAAAATCAGAGTGCATTGTGGGTCAGCTAATTTGCATATGAACAGCAAGGCATTCTGGGTAAACAGCTAGTGCATCATGGCTCCTCCAACAAGCTTGGCTCCTCCAACAAGCTTGACAATAACGCCCTTTCCCACCAGACATTGCAGCTAGACCATCAATGGCCTAGTTCATGGTGTGCCAAATCAACCCATAAGGCTAGATTTTAGGAAAGGCTTATGTGAACACATCTGCAGGGGCAGCTGGTAACAGGGCAGGCAACAGAAATCTTGGGGCCCGGAACACTGATATCTCTGAGGCCCCCCAACACCGAATGCGGATTGTTATTACATTGCATATGGAATGTATTTTTTTTAATAATAGAAATAAACAGATAATTAATATTCACAATGCAATATAATAGGGAAGGGCAGATGGGAGGGCACAGCATTGTGCGTTGTGTGGTTTGGTGTGTTGTGTCATTAAACTCATTAGTACGGGTAGCCAGAAAGGTAGCCAGTCATGCTTACAGACCCTGAGTTCCTCAAAGCTTTGGGGCCCCTCAACTGGTCGGGGCCCGGTACGAGTGTCCCCTTTGACCACCCCAGTTCACACAGTGGTGGCCGTCTGTCATCTAGCACAGGGGGCAACATAAAGCAATTTAGGGGCACCAATCTAAGACTATATTGTGCCCCCAAACAAAAAATATTCTGATGCCCCTGCTCACCCCTGAAGCATAACAGTAAACATACAGCCCCCCACAGCATATCACTAACACTATACCCCTCCCTCTTACCATACATCCCCCAATACATTTTAACCATAACCACACACACACACCGCAGCCTATAACCCTAACTATACACACTCCCCTCAGCCTATTACCCTAACTATACACACACACACCACAGCCTATAACCATACACACACCCCTCAGCCTATAACCCTAACCACACACACCCCGCAGCCTATTACCCTAACCACACACACACCACAGCCTATAACCCTAACCACACACACACCACAGCCTATAACCCTAACTATACACACTCCCCTCAGCCTATTACCCTAACCACACACACCCCGCAGCCTATTACCCTAACTATACACACACACACCACAGCCTATAACCATACACACACCCCTCAGCCTATAACCCTAACCACACACACGCCGCAGCCTATTACCCTAACCATACACACACACCGCAGCCCATAACCATGCACACACCCCGCAGCCTATCACTCTAACCACACACACACACCCCGCAGCCTATAACCCTAACCATACATTTATACACCCGGCAGCCTATAGCCATAACAATAAACACACCCCGCAGCCTATAACCCTAACCACACACACACCGCAGCCTATAACCCTAACTATACACACACCCCTCAGCCTATAACCCTAACCATTCACACACACCCCGCAGGCAATAACCATAACCATACACACACATACCGCCGCCTATAACCCTAATCATACACACACACAAACCACAGACTATAACCCTAACCATACCCACACACACCGCAGCCTATAACCCTAACCATACACACACACACCGCAGCCTATAACCCTAACCGTACACACACACCGCAGCCTATAACCCTAACCATACACACACACCCTGCAGCCTATAACCCTAACCATACACACACACCCCGCAGCCTATAACCCTAACACACACACACCACAGCCTATAACCCTAACCATACACACACACACCGCTGCCTACAACCCTAACCATACACACACACCCCAGCCTATAACCCTAACCATACACACACACAGCAGCCTATAACCCTAACAATACACACACACCGCAGCCTATAACCCTAACCATACACACCCCGCAGCCTATACCGCTAACAATACACACACACCCCACACCACAGACTATAACCCTAACCATAAACACCACGCAGCCTACACCCCTAACAATGCACACATCCCACAGCCTAGTATGTAGCCATAACCCTACCCCACAAAACAATGCCCTCAATTTTTGTCGCTCGCCTTTGGCACACACTGTTCCTATTTCGAGCATCAGGGGGGCCCAAAGCATATTTTTGCACCTGGGCCCACAACTCGCTAGTTCCGCCTCTGAGTGGAGCCAGGGTGCTGAAAAGCCCAAAGTGGAGATGTACCAAGTGTTAAAGGTGTTTCCACTAAGCTGGGTACACACTGGGTGATATACTGTAGCGGTAACAATATCGACCAGTGTTAGCTGGTTAGTGAAATATCGGGATCACATCACACATGTATTTTTCCAATACCAGCCTAGGATTAAAGCAGGAGGGTTGGTCATTCATCATGACACATGACATTCTATTTACCAGATTAGGGATGGGGATCATTAGATGTTTCATCAGAACCATCGGTAAAATGGTTCCGATGGTCACTATTTAACCCTTAACCATCGCTAGGTCTCCACCAATGTTTCCTAAAAAAAAAATGTCTTTGTTTTTATTCTCTTTTGCTGCTGCTGGTGGCTGACAGAATGATAGGCCCTCTGGTCAACCAACCAGCTTCAGCCCATAGGACAGGGGGCAGGCTGGTTGGCACCTTACTGGCCTGTTCCCTATACCTTAATCCACTAAAATGTTATGGGCCTATATTAAATGGAGGGCCTGGATCTGTAAATCCATTTGCTTTACTGTTATATATCCGATACTGTTATTTCAGTCACGTTTGTTTATGTGTAAAATATGTAGATATATATATACATCGGATTTGCAGACAAGGCTGCACTCCAATATAGTAACTAATCAATGGTGCAGTATCCATAAAATATTCCTTAAAAACACAGTCACCTCCCCAGTACGTGGGTAAAGTAAAGTAGCAGCTCTCAGGTATTTGATGAATACAGTGATTTAATATAGAAGCGTATAAGGTATGAGACACTTCCAGCAGCAGCCAATGGCAGTTTAAACTGTGACACACCCCTGAGGAAAAGTGGCATGCACCAGATGTGACAGCAGCTGGGTGCTGTAGTGAGCATCTGGTACATTACACCGGCCCCTCTAGAAGATAGTTCTATCTTTTACAATTGTTTGTAAGGGGCACAGTCGGTCTTCTGACTCACCCCCCCCCTGGGTGTTTTGTACACCCAGGTGAAAACCAATGGAGCCGGCTTTCAAGGCCTTGTTTTCAATTGCTTTTAGGGTCATGGAGAGTAATCCTTTGTGTGTTTTTTTGGTCCTAATTATATCTGGTCTTGTAGAATTCTAACAGTACTGTATGCTAATCACCGTTTCTATTAATTGCACTATGGAAAATAACAATAAAACCTGACTTCCTTTAAAATCAGAGTGCATTGTGGGTCAGCTAATTTGCATATGAACAGCAAGGCATTCTGGGTAAACAGCTAGTGCATCATGGCTCCTCCAACAAGCTTGGCTCCTCCAACAAGCTTGACAATAACGCCCTTTCCCACCAGACATTGCAGCTAGACCATCAATGGCCTAGTTCATGGTGTGCCAAATCAACCCATAAGGCTAGATTTTAGGAAAGGCTTATGTGAACACATCTGCAGGGGCAGCTGGTAACAGGGCAGGCAACAGAAATCTTGGGGCCCGGAACACTGATATCTCTGAGGCCCCCCAACACCGAATGCGGATTGTTATTACATTGCATATGGAATGTATTTTTTTAATAATAGAAATAAACAGATAATTAATATTCACAATGCAATATAATAGGGAAGGGCAGATGGGAGGGCACAGCATTGTGCGTTGTGTGGTTTGGTGTGTTGTGTCATTAAACTCATTAGTACGGGTAGCCAGAAAGGTAGCCAGTCATGCTTACAGACCCTGAGTTCCTCAAAGCTTTGGGGCCCCTCAACTGGTCGGGGCCCGGTACGAGTGTCCCCTTTGACCACCCCAGTTCACACAGTGGTGGCCGTCTGTCATCTAGCACAGGGGGCAACATAAAGCAATTTAGGGGCACCAATCTAAGACTATATTGTGCCCCCAAACTAAAAATATTCTGGTGCCCCTGCTCACCCCTGAAGCATAACAGTAAACATACAGCCCCCCACAGCATATCACTAACACTATACCCCTCCCTCTTACCATACATCCCCCAATACATTTTAACCATAACCACACACACACACCGCAGCCTATAACCCTAACTATACACACTCCCCTCAGCCTATTACCCTAACTATACACACACACACCACAGCCTATAACCATACACACACCCCTCAGCCTATAACCCTAACCACACACACCCCGCAGCCTATTACCCTAACCACACACACACCACAGCCTATAACCCTAACCACACACACACCACAGCCTATAACCCTAACTATACACACTCCCCTCAGCCTATTACCCTAACCACACACACCCCGCAGCCTATTACCCTAACTATACACACACACACCACAGCCTATAACCATACACACACCCCTCAGCCTATAACCCTAACCACACACACCCCGCAGCCTATTACCCTAACCATACACACACTCCGCAGCCCATAACCATGCACACACCCCGCAGCCTATCACTCTAACCACACACACACACCCCGCAGCCTATAACCCGAACCATACATTTATACACCCGGCAGCCTATAGCCATAACAATAAACACACCCCGCAGCCTATAACCCTAACCACACACACACCGCAGCCTATAACCCTAACTATACACACAACCCTCAGCCTATAACCCTAACCATTCACACACACCCCGCAGGCAATAACCATAACCATACACACACCACAGCCTATAACCCTAACCATACACACACATACCGCCGCCTATAACCCTAATCATACACACACACAAACCACAGACTATAACCCTAACCATACCCACACACACCGCAACCTATAACCCTAACCATACACACACACACCGCAGCCTATAACCCTAACCATACACACACACCGCAGCCTATAACCCTAACCATACACACACACCCTGCAGCCTATAACCCTAACCATACACACACACCCCGCAGCCTATAACCCTAACACACACACACCACAGCCTATAACCCTAACCATACCCACACACACCGCAGCCTATAACCCTAACCATACACACACACCGCAGCCTATAACCCTAACCATACACACACACCCTGCAGCCTATAACCCTAACCATACACACACACCCCGCAGCCTATAACCCTAACACACACACACCACAGCCTATAACCCTAACCATACACACACACACCGCTGCCTACAACCCTAACCATACACACACACCCCAGCCTATAACCCTAACCATACACACACACCGCAGCCTATAACCCTAACAATACACACAACGCAGCCTATTACCCTAACTATACACACACCACAGCCTATAACCATAACCATACACACACCCCTCAGCCTATAACCCTATCCACACACACCCCGCAGCCTATAACCCTAACCATACACACACACACCGCAGCCCATAACCATACACACACACCCCGCAGCCTATAACTCTAACCATACACACACCACAGCCTATAACCCTAACCATACATTCATACACCCCGCAGCCTAAAGCCATAGCCATAAACACATCCCGCAGCCTATAACCCTAACCACACACACCGCAGCCAATAACCCTATCCACACACACACACCCCGCAGCCTATAACCCTAACCTTGCACACACACACCGCAGCCTATAACCCTAACCATACACACATCCCGCAGCCTATAACCCTAACCATACACACACACCGCAGCCTATAACCCTAACCATACACACACAACCCGCAGCCTATAACCCTAACCACACACACACCACAGCCTATAACCCTAACCATACACATACACACCGCCGCCTATAACCCTAACCATAAACACACACCCCAGCCAATAACCCTAACCATACACACACACCGCAGCCTATAACCCTAACCATACACGCACACACACTGCAGCCTATAACCCTAACCATACACGCACACACACCGCAGCCTATAACCCTAACCATACACACACAAACCACAGACTATAGCCCTAACCATACACACACACACTGCAGCCTATAATCCTAACAATACACACACACCGCAGCCTATATCCCTAACCATACACACCCCGCAGCCTATACCGCTAACAATACACACACACCCCACACCACAGACTATAACCCTAACCATAAACACCACGCAGCCTACACCCCTAACAATGCACACATCCCACAGCCTAGTATGTAGCCATAACCCTACCCCACAAAACAATGCCCTCAATTTTTGTCGCTCGCCTTTGGCACACACTGTTCCTATTTCGAGCATCAGGGGGGCCCAAAGCATATTTTTGCACCTGGGCCCACAACTCGCTAGTTCCGCCTCTGAGTGGAGCCAGGGTGCTGAAAAGCCCAAAGTGGAGATGTACCAAGTGTTAAAGGTGTTTCCACTAAGCTGGGTACACACTGGGTGATATACTGTAGCGGTAACAATATCGACCAGTGTTAGCTGGTTAGTGAAATATCGGGATCACATCACACATGTATTTTTCCAATACCAGCCTAGGATTAAAGCAGGAGGGTTGGTCATTCATCATGACACATGACATTCTATTTACCAGATTAGGGATGGGGATCATTAGATGTTTCATCAGAACCATCGGTAAAATGGTTCCGATGGTCACTATTTAACCCTTAACCATCGCTAGGTCTCCACCAATGTTTCCTAAAAAAAAAATGTCTTTGTTTTTATTCTCTTTTGCTGCTGCTGGTGGCTGACAGAATGATAGGCCCTCTGGTCAACCAACCAGCTTCAGCCCATAGGACAGGGGGCAGGCTGGTTGGCACCTTACTGGCCTGTTCCCTATACCTTAATCCACTAAAATGTTATGGGCCTATATTAAATGGAGGGCCTGGATCTGTAAATCCATTTGCTATACTGTTATATATCCGATACTGTTATTTCAGTCACGTTTGTTTATGTGTAAAATATGTAGATATATATACATCGGATTTGCAGACAAGGCTGCACTCCAATATAGTAACTAATCAATGGTGCAGTATCCATAAAATATTCCTTAAAAACACAGTCACCTCCCCAGTACGTGGGTAAAGTAGCAGCTCTCAGGTATTTGATGAATACAGTGATTTAATATAGAAGCGTATAAGGTATGAGACACTTCCAGCAGCAGCCAATGGCAGTTTAAACTGTGACACACCCCTGAGGAAAAGTGGCATGCACCAGATGTGACAGCAGCTGGGTGCTGTAGTGAGCATCTGGTACATTACACCGGCCCCTCTAGAGGATAGTTCTATCTTTTACAATTGTTTGTAAGGGGCACAGTCGGTCTTCTGACTCACCCCCCCCCTGGGTGTTTTGTACACCCAGGTGAAAACCAATGGAGCCGGCTTTCAAGGCCTTGTTTTCAATTGCTTTTAGGGTCATGGAGAGTAATCCTTTGTGTGTTTTTTTGGTCCTAATTATATCTGGTCTTGTAGAATTCTAACAGTACTGTATGCTAATCACCGTTTCTATTAATTGCACTATGGAAAATAACAATAAAACCTGACTTCCTTTAAAATCAGAGTGCATTGTGGGTCAGCTAATTTGCATATGAACAGCAAGGCATTCTGGGTAAACAGCTAGTGCATCATGGCTCCTCCAACAAGCTTGGCTCCTCCAACAAGCTTGACAATAACGCCCTTTCCCACCAGACATTGCAGCTAGACCATCAATGGCCTAGTTCATGGTGTGCCAAATCAACCCATAAGGCTAGATTTTAGGAAAGGCTTATGTGAACACATCTGCAGGGGCAGCTGGTAACAGGGCAGGCAACAGAAATCTTGGGGCCCGGAACACTGATATCTCTGAGGCCCCCCAACACCGAATGCGGATTGTTATTACATTGCATATGGAATGTATTTTTTTAATAATAGAAATAAACAGATAATTAATATTCACAATGCAATATAATAGGGAAGGGCAGATGGGAGGGCACAGCATTGTGCGTTGTGTGGTTTGGTGTGTTGTGTCATTAAACTCATTAGTACGGGTAGCCAGAAAGGTAGCCAGTCATGCTTACAGACCCTGAGTTCCTCAAAGCTTTGGGGCCCCTCAACTGGTCGGGGCCCGGTACGAGTGTCCCCTTTGACCACCCCAGTTCACACAGTGGTGGCCGTCTGTCATCTAGCACAGGGGGCAACATAAAGCAATTTAGGGGCACCAATCTAAGACTATATTGTGCCCCCAAACTAAAAATTTTCTGGTGCCCCTGCTCACCCCTGAAGCATAACAGTAAACATACAGCCCCCCACAGCATATCACTAACACTATACCCCTCCCTCTTACCATACATCCCCCAATACATTTTAACCATAACCACACAAACACACCGCAGCCTATAACCCTAACTATACACACTCCCCTCAGCCTATTACCCTAACTATACACACACACACCACAGCCTATAACCATACACACACCCCTCAGCCTATAACCCTAACCACACACACCCCGCAGCCTATTACCCTAACCACACACACACCACAGCCTATAACCCTAACCACACACACACCACAGCCTATAACCCTAACTATACACACTCCCCTCAGCCTATTACCCTAACCACACACACCCCGCAGCCTATTACCCTAACTATACACACACACACCACAGCCTATAACCATACACACACCCCTCAGCCTATAACCCTAACCACACACACCCCGCAGCCTATTACCCTAACCATACACACACTCCGCAGCCCATAACCATGCACACACCCCGCAGCCTATCACTCTAACCACACACACACACCCCGCAGCCTATAACCCGAACCATACATTTATACACCCGGCAGCCTATAGCCATAACAATAAACACACCCCGCAGCCTATAACCCTAACCACACACACACCGCAGCCTATAACCCTAACTATACACACAACCCTCAGCCTATAACCCTAACCATTCACACACACCCCGCAGGCAATAACCATAACCATACACACACCACAGCCTATAACCCTAACCATACACACACATACCGCCGCCTATAACCCTAATCATACACACACACAAACCACAGACTATAACCCTAACCATACCCACACACACCGCAACCTATAACCCTAACCATACACACACACACCGCAGCCTATAACCCTAACCATACACACACACCGCAGCCTATAACCCTAACCATACACACACACCCTGCAGCCTATAACCCTAACCATACACACACACCCCGCAGCCTATAACCCTAACACACACACACCACAGCCTATAACCCTAACCATACACACACACACCGCTGCCTACAACCCTAACCATACACACACACCCCAGCCTATAACCCTAACCATACACACACACCGCAGCCTATAACCCTAACAATACACACAACGCAGCCTATTACCCTAACTATACACACACCACAGCCTATAACCATAACCATACACACACCCCTCAGCCTATAACCCTATCCACACACACCCCGCAGCCTATAACCCTAACCATACACACACACCGCAGCCCATAACCATACACACACACCCCGCAGCCTATAACTCTAACCATACACACACCACAGCCTATAACCCTAACCATACATTCATACACCCCGCAGCCTAAAGCCATAGCCATAAACACATCCCGCAGCCTATAACCCTAACCACACACACCGCAGCCAATAACCCTATCCACACACACACACCCCGCAGCCTATAACCCTAACCTTGCACACACACACCGCAGCCTATAACCCTAACCATACACACATCCCGCAGCCTATAACCCTAACCATACACACACACCGCAGCCTATAACCCTAACCATACACACACAACCCGCAGCCTATAACCCTAACCACACACACACCACAGCCTATAACCCTAACCATACACATACACACCGCCGCCTATAACCCTAACCATAAACACACACCCCAGCCTATAACCCTAACCATACACACACACCGCAGCCTATAACCCTAACCATACACGCACACACACTGCAGCCTATAACCCTAACCATACACGCACACACACCGCAGCCTATAACCCTAACCATACACACACAAACCACAGACTATAGCCCTAACCATACACACACACACCGCAGCCTATAACCCTAACAATACACACACACCGCAGCCTATAACCCTAACCATAAACACCCCGCAGCCTATACCGCTAACAATACACACACACCCCACACCACAGACTATAACCCTAACCATAAACACCACGCAGCCTACACCCCTAACAATGCACACATCCCACAGCCTAGTATGTAGCCATAACCCTACCCCACAAAACAATGCCCTCAGTTTTTGTCGCTCGCCTTTGGCACACACTGTTCCTATTTCGAGCATCAGGGGGGCCCAAAGCATATTTTTGCACCTGGGCCCACAACTCGCTAGTTCCGCCTCTGAGTGGAGCCAGGGTGCTGAAAAGCCCAAAGTGGAGATGTACCAAGTGTTAAAGGTGTTTCCACTAAGCTGGGTACACACTGGGTGATATACTGTAGCGGTAACAATATCGACCAGTGTTAGCTGGTTAGTGAAATATCGGGATCACATCACACATGTATTTTTCCAATACCAGCCTAGGATTAAAGCAGGAGGGTTGGTCATTCATCATGACACATGACATTCTATTTACCAGATTAGGGATGGGGATCATTAGATGTTTCATCAGAACCATCGGTAAAATGGTTCCGATGGTCACTATTTAACCCTTAACCATCGCTAGGTCTCCACCAATGTTTCCTAAAAAAAAAATGTCTTTGTTTTTATTCTCTTTTGCTGCTGCTGGTGGCTGACAGAATGATAGGCCCTCTGGTCAACCAACCAGCTTCAGCCCATAGGACAGGGGGCAGGCTGGTTGGCACCTTACTGGCCTGTTCCCTATACCTTAATCCACTAAAATGTTATGGGCCTATATTAAATGGAGGGCCTGGATCTGTAAATCCATTTGCTATACTGTTATATATCCGATACTGTTATTTCAGTCACGTTTGTTTATGTGTAAAATATGTAGATATATATATACATCGGATTTGCAGACAAGGCTGCACTCCAATATAGTAACTAATGAATGGTGCAGTATCCATAAAATATTCCTTAAAAACACAGTCACCTCCCCAGTACGTGGGTAAAGTAAAGTAGCAGCTCTCAGGTATTTGATGAATACAGTGATTTAATATAGAAGCGTATAAGGTATGAGACACTTCCAGCAGCAGCCAATGGCAGTTTAAACTGTGACACACCCCTGAGGAAAAGTGGCATGCACCAGATGTGACAGCAGCTGGCTGGGTGCTGTAGTGAGCATCTGGTACATTACACCGGCCCCTCTAGAAGATAGTTCTATCTTTTACAATTGTTTGTAAGGGGCACAGTCGGTCTTCTGACTCACCCCTTCCTGGGTGTTTTGTACACCCAGGTGAAAACCAATGGAGCCGGCTTTCAAGGCCTTGTTTTCAATTGCTTTTAGGGTCATGGAGAGTAATCCTTTGTGTGTTTTTTTGGTCCTAATTATATCTGGTCTTGTAGAATTCTAACAGTACTGTATGCTAATCACCGTTTCTATTAATTGCACTATGGAAAATAACAATAAAACCTGACTTCCTTTAAAATCAGAGTGCATTGTGGGTCAGCTAATTTGCATATGAACAGCAAGGCATTCTGGGTAAACAGCTAGTGCATCATGGCTCCTCCAACAAGCTTGGCTCCTCCAACAAGCTTGACAATAACGCCCTTTCCCACCAGACATTGCAGCTAGACCATCAATGGCCTAGTTCATGGTGTGCCAAATCAACCCATAAGGCTAGATTTTAGGAAAGGCTTATGTGAACACATCTGCAGGGGCAGCTGGTAACAGGGCAGGCAACAGAAATCTTGGGGCCCGGAACACTGATATCTCTGAGGCCCCCCAACACCGAATGCGGATTGTTATTACATTGCATATGGAATGTATTTTTTTAATAATAGAAATAAACAGATAATTAATATTCACAATGCAATATAATAGGGAAGGGCAGATGGGAGGGCACAGCATTGTGCGTTGTGTGGTTTGGTGTGTTGTGTCATTAAACTCATTAGTACGGGTAGCCAGAAAGGTAGCCAGTCATGCTTACAGACCCTGAGTTCCTCAAAGCTTTGGGGCCCCTCAACTGGTCGGGGCCCGGTACGAGTGTCCCCTTTGACCACCCCAGTTCACACAGTGGTGGCCGTCTGTCATCTAGCACAGGGGGCAACATAAAGCAATTTAGGGGCACCAATCTAAGACTATATTGTGCCCCCAAACTAAAAATATTCTGGTGCCCCTGCTCACCCCTGAAGCATAACAGTAAACATACAGCCCCCCACAGCATATCACTAACACTATACCCCTCCCTCTTACCATACATCCCCCAATACATTTTAACCATAACCACACACACACACCACAGCCTATAACCCTAACTATACACACTCCCCTCAGCCTATTACCCTAACCACACACACCCCGCAGCCTATTACCCTAACTATACACACACACACCACAGCCTATAACCATACACACACCCCTCAGCCTATAACCCTAACCACACACACCCCGCAGCCTATTACCCTAACCATACACACACACCGCAGCCCATAACCATGCACACACCCCGCAGCCTATCACTCTAACCACACACACACACCCCGCAGCCTATAACCCTAACCATACATTTATACACCGGCAGCCTATAGCCATAACAATAAACACACCCCGCAGCCTATAACCCTAACCACACACACACCGCAGCCTATAACCCTAACTATACACACACCCCTCAGCCTATAACCCTAACCATTCACACACACCCCGCAGGCAATAACCATAACCATACACACACCACAGCCTATAACCCTAACCACACACACACACATACCGCCGCCTATAACCCTAATCATACACACACACAAACCACAGACTATAACCCTAACCATACCCACACACACCGCAGCCTATAACCCTAACCATACACACACACACCGCAGCCTATAACCCTAACCGTACACACACACCGCAGCCTATAACCCTAACCATACACACACACCCTGCAGCCTATAACCCTAACCATACACACACACCCCGCAGCCTATAACCCTAACACACACACACCACAGCCTATAACCCTAACCATACACACACACACCGCTGCCTACAACCCTAACCATACACACACACCCCAGCCTATAACCCTAACCATACACACACACACCGCAGCCTATAACCCTAACAATACACACACACCGCAGCCTATAACCCTAACCATACACACCCCGCAGCCTATACCGCTAACAATACACACACACCCCACACCACAGACTATAACCCTAACCATAAACACCACGCAGCCTACACCCCTAACAATGCACACATCCCACAGCCTAGTATGTAGCCATAACCCTACCCCACAAAACAATGCCCTCATTTTTTGTCGCTCGCCTTTGGCACACACTGTTCCTATTTCGAGCATCAGGGGGGCCCAAAGCATATTTTTGCACCTGGGCCCACAACTCGCTAGTTCCGCCTCTGAGTGGAGCCAGGGTGCTGAAAAGCCCAAAGTGGAGATGTACCAAGTGTTAAAGGTGTTTCCACTAAGCTGGGTACACACTGGGTGATATACTGTAGCGGTAACAATATCGACCAGTGTTAGCTGGTTAGTGAAATATCGGGATCACATCACACATGTATTTTTCCAATACCAGCCTAGGATTAAAGCAGGAGGGTTGGTCATTCATCATGACACATGACATTCTATTTACCAGATTAGGGATGGGGATCATTAGATGTTTCATCAGAACCATCGGTAAAATGGTTCCGATGGTCACTATTTAACCCTTAACCATTGCTAGGTCTCCACCAATGTTTCCTAAAAAAAAAATGTCTTTGTTTTTATTCTCTTTTGCTGCTGCTGGTGGCTGACAGAATGATAGGCCCTCTGGTCAACCAACCAGCTTCAGCCCATAGGACAGGGGGCAGGCTGGTTGGCACCTTACTGGCCTGTTCCCTATACCTTAATCCACTAAAATGTTATGGGCCTATATTAAATGGAGGGCCTGGATCTGTAAATCCATTTGCTATACTGTTATATATCCGATACTGTTATTTCAGTCACGTTTGTTTATGTGTAAAATATGTAGATATATATACATCGGATTTGCAGACAAGGCTGCACTCCAATATAGTAACTAATCAATGGTGCAGTATCCATAAAATATTCCTTAAAAACACAGTCACCTCCCCAGTACGTGGGTAAAGTAGCAGCTCTCAGGTATTTGATGAATACAGTGATTTAATATAGAAGCGTATAAGGTATGAGACACTTCCAGCAGCAGCCAATGGCAGTTTAAACTGTGACACACCCCTGAGGAAAAGTGGCATGCACCAGATGTGACAGCAGCTGGGTGCTGTAGTGAGCATCTGGTACATTACACCGGCCCCTCTAGAAGATAGTTCTATCTTTTACAATTGTTTGTAAGGGGCACAGTCGGTCTTCTGACTCACCCCCCCCCCCCCTGGGTGTTTTGTACACCCAGGTGAAAACCAATGGAGCCGGCTTTCAAGGCCTTGTTTTCAATTGCTTTTAGGGTCATGGAGAGTAATCCTTTGTGTGTTTTTTGGTCCTAATTATATCTGTTCTTGTAGAATTCTAACAGTACTGTATGCTGATCACCGTTTCTATTAATTGCACTATGGAAAATAACAATAAAACCTGACTTCCTTTAAAATCAGAGTGCATTGTGGGTCAGCTAATTTGCATATGAACAGCAAGGCATTCTGGGTAAACAGCTAGTGCATCATGGCTCCTCCAACAAGCTTGGCTCCTCCAACAAGCTTGACAATAACGCCCTTTCCCACCAGACATTGCAGCTAGACCATCAATGGCCTAGTTCATGGTGTGCCAAATCAACCCATAAGGCTAGATTTTAGGAAAGGCTTATGTGAACACATCTGCAGGGGCAGCTGGTAACAGGGCAGGCAACAGAAATCTTGGGGCCCGGAACACTGATATCTCTGAGGCCCCCCAACACCGAATGCGGATTGTTATTACATTGCATATGGAATGTATTTTTTTAATAATAGAAATAAACAGATAATTAATATTCACAATGCAATATAATAGGGAAGGGCAGATGGGAGGGCACAGCATTGTGCGTTGTGTGGTTTGGTGTGTTGTGTCATTAAACTCATTAGTACGGGTAGCCAGAAAGGTAGCCAGTCATGCTTACAGACCCTGAGTTCCTCAAAGCTTTGGGGCCCCTCAACTGGTCGGGGCCCGGTACGAGTGTCCCCTTTGACCACCCCAGTTCACACAGTGGTGGTCGTCTGTCATCTAGCACAGGGGGCAACATAAAGCAATTTAGGGGCACCAATCTAAGACTATATTGTGCCCCCAAACTAAAAATATTCTGGTGCCCCTGCTCACCCCTGAAGCATAACAGTAAACATACAGCCCCCCACAGCATATCACTAACACTATACCCCTCCCTCTTACCATACATCCCCCAATACATTTTAACCATAACCACACACACACACCGCAGCCTATAACCCTAACTATACACACTCCCCTCAGCCTATTACCCTAACTATACACACACACACCACAGCCTATAACCATACACACACCCCTCAGCCTATAACCCTAACCACACACACCCCGCAGCCTATTACCCTAACCACACACACACCACAGCCTATAACCCTAACCACACACACACCACAGCCTATAACCCTAACTATACACACTCCCCTCAGCCTATTACCCTAACCACACACACCCCGCAGCCTATTACCCTAACTATACACACACACACACCACAGCCTATAACCATACACACACCCCTCAGCCTATAACCCTAACCACACACACCCCGCAGCCTATTACCCTAACCATACACACACACCGCAGCCCATAACCATGCACACACCCCGCAGCCTATCACTCTAACCACACACACACACCCCGCAGCCTATAACCCTAACCATACATTTATACACCCGGCAGCCTATAGCCATAACAATAAACACACCCCGCAGCCTATAACCCTAACCACACACACACCGCAGCCTATAACCCTAACTATACACACACCCCTCAGCCTATAACCCTAACCATTCACACACACCCCACAGGCAATAACCATAACCATACACACACCACAGCCTATAACCCTAACCATACACACACATACCGCCGCCTATAACCCTAATCATACACACACACAAACCACAGACTATAACCCTAACCATACCCACACACACCGCAGCCTATAACCCTAACCATACACACACACACCGCAGCCTATAACCCTAACCATACACACACACCGCAGCCTATAACCCTAACCATACACACACACCCTGCAGCCTATAACCCTAACCATACACACACACCCCGCAGCCTATAACCCTAACACACACACCACAGCCTATAACCCTAACCATACACACACACACCGCTGCCTACAACCCTAACCATACACACACACCCCAGCCTATAACCCTAACCATACACACACACCGCAGCCTATAACCCTAACAATACACACAACGCAGCCTATTACCCTAACTATACACACACCACAGCCTATAACCATAACCATACACACACCCCTCAGCCTATAACCCTATCCACACACACCCTGCAGCCTATAACCCTAACCATACACACACACCGCAGCCCATAACCATACACACACACCCCGCAGCCTATAACTCTAACCATACACACACCACAGCCTATAACCCTAACCATACATTCATACACCCCGCAGCCTAAAGCCATAGCCATAAACACATCCCGCAGCCTATAACCCTAACCACACACACCGCAGCCAATAACCCTATCCACACACACACACCCCGCAGCCTATAACTCTAACCTTGCACACACACACCGCAGCCTATAACCCTAACCATACACACATCCCACAGCCTATAACCCTAACCATACACACACACCGCAGCCTATAACCCTAACCATACACACACAACCCGCAGCCTATAACCCTAACCACACACACACCACAGCCTATAACCCTAACCATACACATACACACCGCCGCCTATAACCCTAACCATAAACACACACCCCAGCCTATAACCCTAACCATACACACACACACCGCAGCCTATAACCCTAACCATACACGCACACACACTGCAGCCTATAACCCTAACCATACACGCACACACACCGCAGCCTATAACCCTAACCATACACACACAAACCACAGACTATAGCCCTAACCATACACACACACACCGCAGCCTATAACCCTAACAATACACACACACCGCAGCCTATAACCCTAACCATACACACCCCGCAGCCTATACCGCTAACAATACACACACACCCCACACCACAGACTATAACCCTAACCATAAACACCACGCAGCCTACACCCCTAACAATGCACACATCCCACAGCCTAGTATGTAGCCATAACCCTACCCCACAAAACAATGCCCTCAATTTTTGTCGCTCGCCTTTGGCACACACTGTTCCTATTTCGAGCATCAGGGGGGCCCAAAGCATATTTTTGCACCTGGGCCCACAACTCGCTAGTTCCGCCTCTGAGTGGAGCCAGGGTGCTGAAAAGCCCAAAGTGGAGATGTACCAAGTGTCAAAGGTGTTTCCACTAAGCTGGGTACACACTGGGTGATATACTGTAGCGGTAACAATATCGACCAGTGTTAGCTGGTTAGTGAAATATCGGGATCACATCACACATGTATTTTTCCAATACCAGCCTAGGATTAAAGCAGGAGGGTTGGTCATTCATCATGACACATGACATTCTATTTACCAGATTAGGGATGGGGATCATTAGATGTTTCATCAGAACCATCGGTAAAATGGTTCCGATGGTCACTATTTAACCCTTAACCATCGCTAGGTCTCCACCAATGTTTCCTAAAAAAAAAATGTCTTTGTTTTTATTCTCTTTTGCTGCTGCTGGTGGCTGACAGAATGATAGGCCCTCTGGTCAACCAACCAGCTTCAGCCCATAGGACAGGGGGCAGGCTGGTTGGCACCTTACTGGCCTGTTCCCTATACCTTAATCCACTAAAATGTTATGGGCCTATATTAAATGGAGGGCCTGGATCTGTAAATCCATTTGCTATACTGTTATATATCCGATACTGTTATTTCAGTCACGTTGGTTTATGTGTAAAATATGTAGATATATATATACATCGGATTTGCAGACAAGGCTGCACTCCAATATAGTAACTAATCAATGGTGCAGTATCCATAAAATATTCCTTAAAAACACAGTCACCTCCCCAGTACGTGGGTAAAGTAAAGTAGCAGCTCTCAGGTATTTGATGAATACAGTGATTTAATATAGAAGCGTATAAGGTATGAGACACTTCCAGCAGCAGCCAATGGCAGTTTAAACTGTGACACACCCCTGAGGAAAAGTGGCATGCACCAGATGTGACAGCAGCTGGGTGCTGTAGTGAGCATCTGGTACATTACACCGGCCCCTCTAGAAGATAGTTCTATCTTTTACAATTGTTTGTAAGGAGCACAGTCGGTCTTCTGACTCACCCCCCCCTGGGTGTTTTGTACACCCAGGTGAAAACTAATGGAGCCGGCTTTCAAGGCCTTGTTTTCAATTGCTTTTAGGGTCATGGAGAGTAATCCTTTGTGTGTTTTTTTGGTCCTAATTATATCTGGTCTTGTAGAATTCTAACAGTACTGTATGCTAATCACCGTTTCTATTAATTGCACTATGGAAAATAACAATAAAACCTGACTTCCTTTAAAATCAGAGTGCATTGTGGGTCAGCTAATTTGCATATGAACAGCAAGGCATTCTGGGTAAACAGCTAGTGCATCATGGCTCCTCCAACAAGCTTGGCTCCTCCAACAAGCTTGACAATAACGCCCTTTCCCACCAGACATTGCAGCTAGACCATCAATGGCCTAGTTCATGGTGTGCCAAATCAACCCATAAGGCTAGATTTTAGGAAAGGCTTATGTGAACACATCTGCAGGGGCAGCTGGTAACAGGGCAGGCAACAGAAATCTTGGGGCCCGGAACACTGATATCTCTGAGGCCCCCCAACACCGAATGCGGATTGTTATTACATTGCATATGGAATGTATTTTTTTAATAATAGAAATAAACAGATAATTAATATTCACAATGCAATATAATAGGGAAGGGCAGATGGGAGGGCACAGCATTGTGCGTTGTGTGGTTTGGTGTGTTGTGTCATTAAACTCATTAGTACGGGTAGCCAGAAAGGTAGCCAGTCATGCTTACAGACCCTGAGTTCCTCAAAGCTTTGGGGCCCCTCAACTGGTCGGGGCCCGGTACGAGTGTCCCCTTTGACCACCCCAGTTCACACAGTGGTGGCCGTCTGTCATCTAGCACAGGGGGCAACATAAAGCAATTTAGGGGCACCAATCTAAGACTATATTGTGCCCCCAAACTAAAAATATTCTGGTGCCCCTGCTCACCCCTGAAGCATAACAGTAAACATACAGCCCCCCACAGCATATCACTAACACTATACCCCTCCCTCTTACCATACATCCCCCAATACATTTTAACCATAACCACACACACACACCGCAGCCTATAACCCTAACTATACACACTCCCCTCAGCCTATTACCCTAACTATACACACACACACCACAGCCTATAACCATACACACACCCCTCAGCCTATAACCCTAACCACACACACCCCGCAGCCTATTACCCTAACCACACACACACCACAGCCTATAACCCTAACCACACACACACCACAGCCTATAACCCTAACTATACACACTCCCCTCAGCCTATTACCCTAACCACACACACCCCGCAGCCTGTTACCCTAACTATACACACACACACCACAGCCTATAACCATACACACACCCCTCAGCCTATAACCCTAACCACACACACCCCGCAGCCTATTACCCTAACCATACACACACACACCGCAGCCCACAACCATGCACACACCCCGCAGCCTATCACTCTAACCACACACACACACCCCGCAGCCTATAACCCTAACCATACATTTATACACCCGGCAGCCTATAGCCATAACAATAAACACACCCCGCAGCCTATAACCCTAACCACACACACACCGCAGCCTATAACCCTAACTATACACACACCCCTCAGCCTATAACCCTAACCATTCACACACACCCTGCAGGCAATAACCATAACCATACACACACCACAGCCTATAACCCTAACCATACACACACATACCGCCGCCTATAACCCTAATCATACACACACACAAACCACAGACTATAACCCTAACCATACCCACACACACCGCAGCCTATAACCCTAACCATACACACACACACCGCAGCCTATAACCCTAACCATACACACACACCGCAGCCTATAACCCTAACCATACACACACACCCTGCAGCCTATAACCCTAACCATACACACACACCCCGCAGCCTATAACCCTAACACACACACCACAGCCTATAACCCTAACCATACACACACACACCGCTGCCTACAACCCTAACCATACACACACACCCCAGCCTATAACCCTAACCATACACACACACCGCAGCCTATAACCCTAACAATACACACAACGCAGCCTATTACCCTAACTATACACACACCACAGCCTATAACCATAACCATACACACACCCCTCAGCCTATAACCCTATCCACACACACCCCGCAGCCTATAACCCTAACCATACACACACACCGCAGCCCATAACCATACACACACACCCCGCAGCCTATAACTCTAACCATACACACACCACAGCCTATAACCCTGACCATACATTCATACACCCCGCAGCCTAAAGCCATAGCCATAAACACATCCCGCAGCCTATAACCCTAACCACACACACCGCAGCCAATAACCCTATCCACACACACACACCCCGCAGCCTATAACCCTAACCTTGCACACACACATTGCAGCCTATAACCCTAACCATACACACATCCCGCAGCCTATAACCCTAACCATACACACACACCGCAGCCTATAACCCTAACCATACACACACAACCCGCAGCCTATAACCCTAACCACACACACACCACAGCCTATAACCCTAACCATACACATACACACCGCCGCCTATAACCCTAACCATAAACACACACCCCAGCCTATAACCCTAACCATACACACACACCGCAGCCTATAACCCTAACCATACACGCACACACACTGCAGCCTATAACCCTAACCATACACGCACACACACCGCAGCCTATAACCCTAACCATACACACACAAACCACAGACTATAGCCCTAACCATACACACACACACCTCAGCCTATAACCCTAACAATACACACACACCGCAGCCTATAACCCTAACCATACTGTTAATGGTGATTAAAATATAACCAGAGTGACGATAAGTGAAAAGCGTTGGTTACGTAATAAGTCCGCAACCAACGTACCCTTTATACCTAACTGCGTGCGAACAAAACGTAGCGCAGCGCAGCGTACAGTCTATTGTATGTTATACACCAATAACCGATACCTTAATAAGAGATCCTTTCGCAGGACTTTGTCTCCAATTGTTCGAATATACCTTAAAGGACAGAGTCCGCAATGTAAGGACAGAGTCCTTAATGTACCTTATCGCTATTATGCGAATAACTAGACACGACCACTGAATAGAAGTAAGGAGGTTAGAACTCCGTAAAAAGATTGTATTAAAATCCCTAATGGACAAAAGGGGGTTACAGAAATTCAGAATAAACAGGTATAACAAGTGATACAATACAATGACAATGAATACTAAACAAACTCTGCTAAAGGGAAAGAATACAAATACAAGACACAATCAGCCAACAATAACTACAAGGATAAATACCGTGATAAATGCAACCGTTTACCGTGGTCATCTAGTATGTGAAAAGCAGTCCGGTCAGAGCTCACTATCGTTCAGGAATGAGCGATAGTCCGGTAGGAAGGTCCAGGGAAAGTAGATGTGCCGAAGAAGAGTTTGGCTGCTCTGGGTCGCCTATCTTATAGGGTCAGAAGGGGGAGGTCAAAGGCCATTCTCATTGGTCGGAGATCATATGTCCGGTCCACTGTGATTGGAGGTTAGACGCTGTACCTGGTCTGACCAGGTGCAGGGGAGTGAACTTTAAGAGTCCTTTGTTTGGTGGTTTCGGCGTCAGCAAGGATAAGAACCGGTTTGAGCTAGTTTCCTTTGTTAACTACTTACAACAGAAACTGTCTCTGGAATATGGATTATGTCCATATCTCTCGGGCAATGTACATTGCGATATATTCGCAATGACCGGAATACTTCGCATAATAAGCTGAACGGAACGGTACTAAACACGATACAGATAGATGTATGCAGGGCTAACTAAGCTATGTGTGGCGTTCTAAACCTTTAACTATATTTTACTTAGGGTCAGTATGTATTTATGAATTTATGTGTGATAGTATGGCTACTCTTCTGGTCCACTTTGCCACGCATACTCGGGTATGGAAACTTTATTTGCGCAACTCTGCGAACCAAAATGGCGGCCATACTATCCTAAAATGGCGTGTGTGTAACTCGACTTCCATAGTCCACCCTTTAACCATAATTATAAAACTGTTACAATATAAAAACATTTCACACGACAATACAGAAATTCATAATCCTAACAGAGAAATTGGGATACATGAATTAAACATATAAGGGGAGTAAGCCATCTGCTCTCGGCCGATCCAGGATCATGGATAAACGATGGGCCGCATTTATCGAACAACCTACTCAGGGTCACGAAGGATAATGTACAATTTTGGGATAAAAATAAAAACAGGGGTGGTTACAACATATACACGTTCACAAATATGGTTTCCTTAAAGGGAGGTGGTTTCGATTTTAGGGTCATATACCAAACCCTGGTCTTCCTCTGTATCTCTCGTTCTTACGCTCATGATTTCGGTACGTTTTGTCTTTCCCCGGGTCACCACCTTTATACATTTGAACAATAGCACAAAGACTATGATGGCACCACCGATACAGAGAAGGAGTTTTCCTATGCTAGCTATGATCCCTTGCGCCCATTCTCCTAAACCAGAGAACCAGTGCATTGGATTCAACCAGGAGGTCCATTCACTAACTTTGTTACCTATTTCTGCCAGGCTGATATTATGTTCCCTTCTAAATTCCCATTTAAGCTGAAGAATCTCATCCATCCGGTGATCGATGATTTCTTCTGGGTCTTCAGTATTGTTGGTGATGTATGTACAACATTTCACCCCAAACTGTGTAGAAAGGGTGACACAATATCCTCCTGTCATAGCTGTCAGATAGTTCAACACCATCCGATGTTGGACCAGCTCTCTTTTGTATGCTTGCAACTCTTTTCCAGTGTATCTAAAGGTGTCATCATAAATCTCAGTGATGTTATCTATCAAGCTGGCTAATGCTTGTATATATTTAAAATTTATGACTCCTCTGGCGGTATGGGTGATATCTAAAGCAATGAGGAGTTGGATACCGAACGACTCGTGTATCATTTCGGAAGCTAGGGGTTCTTTCCTGATGGTTAAATCCCTTTTATGGATTTGGTCATAATGGGTATGAGTGTAAGGAGGAGAAATACCTCTGTGTATGTTCATCATCTCATCATGTGTGAGGGTCATCACTTCCGGTAACACTCTGCCTAGATAACAAATACCAACGTAGTTCATGGAGAGCCATTTGTACGCCCTCCTACCACAAATATAATAAACATCGTCAGGGAGAAAATAGGGGACAGAGTATTTCATGATCTTGTCACACATTATCCATAAGAACATCCCCGTCCCCTGTTCCCTGACTTGTTCCTCACAGATTTCTGGCTGTAGGGTTACATTACAGTAGCCGGCTGATACTCTGCCGGCCATCATTTTACTTCTCTTCACCGTGTAGACATATTTATAGTGTCTCCCACTGGTTCGGATTTTTAACAACAATTCTTTATCAATAGGCTCTCCATCTGGACGCTGGGAGTAAGTTATTGTCTGGTTATGCCATGTCACTTCCCAAGTACCAATCGCTCTGGAACTCGAGAAGTTCATACATACCAGGGACTTATCCACTTGGTATGGGTGTAATCTAAGACTAGGGGACCTGGTATACAGGTATCTCTTATCCAATGGCCTCCCCTTATTTAATACGCTTATCTCTGAAATATTAAGCGGGTATGGGACTAGGCCTACACTACTCCTTTTATGTAACACTTGTGAACACACCCAGCATTCTGTTTGGTTTAAAACCTTACCCACTAGTGAGTGGTAATCACTCAAGGGATGTCGGCCGGTAGTTGCCTTACTTGTCGACTGACATCGCTGGATGCATTCTTCTTCCATTTTAGGTTGACAATATCTACAGACACAGTACTCACCAGACAATAACTCATCACATAGCCCTTGAACTACGTTTCCCTCATACCTTTTACCTTCTCCTGTCATGGGCAAAGTGTCAAGCTGGTTTAGGGATTCTACCTCACCCATATCTGGGTCCATTATTACACTGTCAGAACTCCGCTCCGATCGCTCTAGGATGTGGCAGCCACCGAGTATCTTTGGGTGAATAAAAGAACACAGAAAGAAAACAAAGACATATATGCATAGCTGTGAACCTTTTGCTTGGAGTCCTTCCATCATCTCTACCAGGGGACTTTTATTTTGCTCTGCTCTTAGACCTTTGTTCGCTCAGGTTGCTCGACCTTGGCTGCTTCTCAGTGTTCCCGAAACAATGCTTCTAGCGACACTTCTTCTCTCTCGCTCTCTGCACACTGGGACTCTGGGTTACTGGCTTTCTTGCAGTGGGACGAATGTATCCAAGTCTCTCTCTCTGCGACTTTAATTGATGTAGTGCTGGTCAACAAAACTTGGTACGGTCCTTCCCAACGGTCTATCAAACAACCTGAGCGTAAAAAATTTCGGATCATAACAAAGTCTCCTGGTTTAAGATTATGACAATTCTCTGTAGGCATATCAGGGTTCAGTAATTTCAGCTGCTTTTGTTGCTCCCTTAGCTGTTTGTTTAGCTTTAGGAGATACTGTACAGTTAGCTCATTGTTACATTTGAGATCATCCTGTGGGTCTATCATGATGTGTGGCTGCCGACCAAACAATATCTCGAAGGGGGACAAGTTGAGCGGAGTCCTGGGAGTGGTCCTAATGCTATACAGCACAATAGGCAGTGCCTCTGGCCATAACAACCCTGTTTCAGCCATAACTTTACCCAATTTGTTCTTAATAGTACCATTCATTCTCTCAACTTTGGCGCTCGCCTGGGGACGATATGGAGTATGAAGTTTACTATTAATCCCCAGGAGTTTACACATGATTTGGAAGACCTCTCCTGTAAAATGAGTGCCTCTGTCACTCTCAATGACCTTTGGGATACCATACCTACAGACAAACTCCTGACATATTTTCTTTGCTGTAAAGGTAGCAGTGTTGGAGGCAGCGGGGAAAGCCTCCACCCAGCTAGAAAACATGTCAACACAAACTAATACATATTTCAAATTCCTACAGGGTGGTAACTGTATGAAGTCGATTTGTATTACCTGGAAAGGGCCTTCTGTAGGAGGGATGTGGGATGGCTCTGTTGGGATGGCTTTTCCAACGTTCTTCCTCAAACAGGTGAGGCATGACATTGCCACTCTACCTGCTTGAGAAGCGAACCCTGGTGCACACCAGTAGGCCTTTACCAGCTTGCACATACCTTCCTTCCCAAGATGTGTCAGCCCATGGGCCGCCTCGGCTAGACTAGGAAGGTATGCTCTGGGGGCCACTGGTTTCCCGTGTCCATCTCTCCAAAGTCCGGTAGACTCTTGGCCACATCCCTTCGACTTCCATACTGCTCTTTCCTGTGGGGAACACAAATTCTGCATGTCTATCAGTTTGGATGTGGATACTATGTTCAGTGTACAAAGGTTGGTAGGATGGGTGAAAATATTTACAGGGCATGCGGCCCTTTTCGCTGCCTCATCAGCGCGGCTGTTACCAAGTGACACCGGGTCCTTCTCTGATGTGTGAGCTTTGCACTTGATAACAGCCACTCTGTCTGGAAGCTGAATAGCTCCCAGAAGTCTCCTAATATATGTCGCATGCGCCACTGGTGTGCCAGCCGCCGTCATGAAATTTCGGAGGCGCCATAGGGCTCCAAAATCATGGACTACTCCGAAAGCATATCTGGAGTCGGTATATATGTTGACTGATTTTCCTTGGGCCAGTTCACATGCTCTGGTTAGTGCCACCAGTTCCGCTACTTGTGCTGAGTGAGGTGGTCCCAAGGGTTCAGCTTCCACAATACCTTCTCCATCTACTACTGCGTAACCTGTGCACAGCTCTCCCGTGTCCGTCTGTCTATGACAGCTACCATCTGTGAATAAGGTTATGTCTACCTCACTTAATGGGCTGTCGCTTATGTCAGGACGTGCTGTGAAGGTCTGATTCAGGTAGGACATGCAATCATGTTTGTCCTCACTCTCACTAAACTCTGCTTTACCATATTCAGCAACATTCCCATCACCCTCCACCCTTTGTGCCTTGGATAGCACATGAGGAAGGAATGTGGCTGGGTTTAGTGTGTTGCATCTTTTGATGGTAATATTTACTGGGGCCATCAGCGCCAGTTCCCACTTAGTGAACCGTGCTGAGGACACATGACGTGTTTGGGCAGAATTTAGGAGGGCAGAGACAGCATGGGGAGCATGAACAGTTAAATCGTGTCCCAACACTACGTCCTCACTCTTACTTACTAGTTGTGCTATTGCAGCCACACTTCGTAAGCAAGTTGGGAGTGAGCGTGCTACTGTGTCCAGCTGGCCACTGTAGTACGCTATTGGTCGGTTGGCATCACCATGTTTTTGTACAAGCACTCCTGCCGCACACCCACCTGATTCAGTTCCGTACAGTTCGAAGGGTTTCCCATAATCTGGCATTCCCAGTGCTGGGGCCTTTGTTAGGCTCACCTTTAGTTCCTCGAAAGCCAGCTCAGATTCCTCAGTATGAGAGACCCGATCTGGCTTAGTTGAGGAAACCATCTCTTGTAGTGGTAATGCCAGAATAGAGAAACCTGGGATCCAGTTGCGACAGTATCCACACATGCCTAGGAACGTACGGATCTGATGCTGGGTCTGTGGCAGTACCATATTCTGAATCGCTTGGATTCTGTCGTCGGTGAGGTGTCTCAGCCCTTGGGTAAGGCAGTGGCCCAGATACTTAACCCTGGTCTGGCATAATTGCAGCTTATCCTTTGATACTTTATGTCCTGTCTCTGAGAGATGCATCAGCAGCTGTCTAGTGTCATCCACTGATGACTCCAGTGACTCAGAACACAACAATAAGTCATCAACATATTGTATCAGTATCGAACCACTCATGGGTTGAAAGGATTGTAAACAATCATGCAAGGCCTGGGAGAAGATGCTGGGGCTGTCTATGAATCCTTGGGGGAGTCGTGTCCAGGTATACTGTACTCCTCTGTAAGTAAAGGCGAACAGATACTGGCTGTCAGGATGCAAAGGGACGGAGAAGAATGCTGAACACAAATCAATGACTGTGAAATGAGTACAATGAGGTGGGATTTGCATTAGGATGACAGCTGGGTTTGGCACTACGGGGAATTGGCTCTCAACTACCTTGTTTACCCCTCTTAAATCCTGCACTAGTCTGTAGCCCCTCCCCCCGCTCTTTTTCACAGGAAAGATGGGACTATTGGCCGTGCTGGAAGTTCTAACTAGGATTTCCTGTTGGAGCAATCGTTGGATCACTGGAAATATTCCTAGCTCAACTTCAGGTTTTAAAGGGTATTGCGGTATTTTTGGGGCTATCCTGCCTTCTTTTAAGCGGATTTCTACTGGAGCTACATTTGCCATTAGCCCAGCGTCCTGTCCATCTTTAGTCCAAAGGGAACCCGGTATTTGTGCTGTAATTTCAGCTACCCTAGATGGATTTGATTCTACAACAGTAGAACACAACATTAGCCTCTGAGGACTGTCCAGCATATCTTGCACTTCTTGTGTAAGATTTTTAGGAGTGTCCAGGAATACCCCATCGGGGGTGCAATAGATGACACATCCCATTTTGCATAGTAAATCTCTACCCAGAAGGTTAGTCGGGGCCGCTGCAGCCAACAGGAAAGAGTGTTTGGTATGCAAAGGCCCGATTGTAACCTCTGCTGGTTTCGTCAGTGGGTAATGTTGTATTTTTCCTGTTACCCCAATTGCCGCTACTGATTGGTTAGTGAAACCCAAGTGAAGAGGAGTGTTGAGAACAGATCTGGCCGCCCCTGTATCAACCAAAAAGGTTTGCCTTACTCCAGCTATATCAACCTTCACCTGAGGTTCTTCTCCAAGGTGTTGAGTTAATCTAACTGGCTGTAGGATACAGGTATGACCTGTTTCCTATTGTCTGACCTGCGTTGCCCTTAGCACAGTGTCAGCCATCAGATGGGGAGGAGGCATGTTGCGTGACCTGTCTGTCTCCTCCCATTGTCTAGGGGCTGGGTATCTCCGTGTCTCACCTCTGTGAGATTCCCATTCTCGCTTATGTGTTTGGTAACTCCTGGGGTTTCCTGCCCTACAATGAGCTGAGTAATGACCTTCCCTATTGCAGTTGTAACAGATAATTGGTTTTCTACCTGTGTCCCTGGTGTTTCGTGGTTGTTGGTATGCAGCTTTGTTTGGGGCATTAGTAAGGGCTTGGATGCTAACCATCATCAGTTTGTCAGTTTGCAGTTCCCTGTGCTTCTTGATGTTGCGGTCGTGGTCCACAGCAGATTCCCGTAGGGCATCCACTGTCATTCCACGCCAATTTGGAAAAGAAGTTTGGACTCTGGCTCTCAGGTTTTCCCTAAGCCCTTCCACCAGCACAGAGACAATCATCTCCCTCAGGTGGGGGTCGTCCTTAGGCTCGGAGACACCAGTGTACTTTGATACCTCCAGTAAGGCCTTTGTAAAATAATCAGCAGCAGTTTCGCCATCTTTCTGTTTGATGGTGAAAATCTTGCTATATTCTACTGCCGCAGGAAAATATACTCCCAACTGTAAGTTAATCAGGCGTATATTCTCCTGGTTGATCTCATCATTTATCTCCTTGTCCACTTTCAATCCACTATCCTGAATGAATTTCGGGATGTCAATGTGAGTGGGGAGACAGGCCCTCAACATGATTCTCCAATCCTTGTTGGTGGGCTCATCAGAGTTTCCTAGATCCCTTACAAATTTCCGGCACACTGCCAGATCTTTCCTTGGGTCAGGGAAATCTGTAATGATGGACCGCAGCTCTAACCGTGTCCATGGGTTTAGCATGGTCATCTTTCTGGTAGGTATCACACCCTCTCTGTCTGCCTTACCATAGGGAACCTCCAGTGTGCGTACAGGGTATGTTTGTACCACATTCGCATTACTGGGACCTGCTTGGGAGTCAATTGTGTCTGTGCTGTGTGGTGCATCATTACCTGAGTCCGATACTATGCTGTTGGCATCAGCCGTCTCCTCCTCCTGTGCTGGGGCCTCAACAGCGGGTTGAGCTTTTCCCTCAATCATATTAATTGCATGAGAGACGGCCAGTGCCAACAGCTGCTCGTTTTCCTCTCGGGTTTCCTTGTAAGGGGATAAGACAGGATACAGGTTAGCAACGGATACATTATTACTTATTCCTTTCTTATGCGTCATTATCCCCTTCGGCACATATGGGGGTGGGGGAGCTGTTCCTATTGTGGCGGCGGTTGCATTTATATTGTGGCTGATTGCGTCAGGTATTGCCAAACCTCTGTTTCCCCATTGTTCCTGTCCTTCCTTCTGCCACAATTTAAGAATATTTATATGCTTCACTCTCTCCTTACGACTGGAGAGTAGGCATATTTCATCTTTTACTGCCGATAAGATTTCCGGATCGAAGCTACCAACACTGGGAAATTCTAACTTGCTGCCTTGTGTCATTTTTCTCCATTTATTTTGGTAAACAACTGCGAGTTCACCGTGCTTCTTGCACATAATAAAAGCAGCCGATCCTTTTGGCCGGCTTGCTTCCTCCCTAACATGCACGTTATCACAGCGTGACCCGTTATTACCCATAGTTACAGGAATAAACGTTCACAGCTTAATAGATATCGGTGGGTTATTACTTATCTGAGAGCTCCCCAAACACTCACTTCTACAGCTTCCTAGAACATCCCACAGTCAAGCAGGTGCGAAGGATACGAGGTATGATACTCAATCACCAAGTCTTTCAACTAGCAGCGAACTTCTAGCCAACTTGCTTGATGCGGCACAATTTTTCCAGGGTATAACAAACTTGTTTTCCTATACCCCCAAAAATCGGATTTCTAAAGTAGCTAATCGGAAACAAGTGCGTTCCGATGTATCTTCTTGTACCCTCCTAGCGGAATCAATTCCACTGAAGGGGCAGTTCCTATGGGCACGTCGTCACGTGAACCCTAACCTTGTCCTACTTGGACTGTCCTACACTGGACTACACTGCGCTTGAGTCGTGTCGTCACACACCCGTTCGCCTCAGTTATTTTTCACACTGGGCGCTGGTTACACCTTGGTCTTATGCATATATTTGAAATATTTCTGTACAGAAAATCTTCCCAAGTTGGTAGCTTTTCACTGGATACTTATGCAGGTATAAATCCCTTATAACACTCTATAGGAATCTATTAAAATAATGCTTGCGTTGCTTGTTTAAAAAAAAATGAACAAAAAGAAAAAAACTTATTTTCTTTTATTAATCACCGCCTCATTCGCAGTATATTGCTATACTGTTTAAATAAAGCTAGTGGTTAAATACTGTTCACCTTTGCGTTCCTATGTGTGCTGCATGTGCAGTACCAATGAACAGCCACGTGTGTACATGCACTGTTCACAGGCCGCCGATGAATCGGCCACCCACGTGTTCTATAGTGTATTTGCAAGGTTGCACTCGGGTTTCGCTATACGCAGTAATTGCGCTTAAATGTGGAATAAATCCCTTAACTCCGTCCGAAAGTTACGTATCAAGATGCGAAATAAATCCCGCACTTAATCCGTAAATCACGTACAAAGATGCGAAAATTTCCCGATATGGGCACGTGCGCGCGCACCTTGCGTAATACACAATAGACGCTTTACGTTACTGCAAAAGGTCCAGGACTTGTCGCCACGTGGCGGAGTCCCTGTTTTTGCGGTAGCTAACAATAAACAATTATAGTTTTGCACAGAGGGGATCCTCTATGTACTATAATAAACACAGATTCCACGTGTGCGAACCTTATCGCACGTGGTACATATACTATAATAAACAAGCAGCCCAAGACACTATACCCCGTTAAACTACTTGTGGCAGGCAGAAGTACAGTTTACTAAACACTTAGGTATGATATGCTTTAAAACATGTGGCTTTCACTTATTGTACTCCGGGTTCAGCGCTAGCACTTCCCGAACCCCGCACCGCCGCGGACTCGGCCTATCCAGCAATGGAAACAAATAAATACTTCCACCCTTTTGCTGGTATAGGTCGAGTCGCACGCCTGGTACTGAGTTCTGGACTGTGAAACGACCGGGCGAGCACCCCAATTGTTAATGGTGATTAAAATATAACCAGAGTGACGATAAGTGAAAAGCGTTGGTTACGTAATAAGTCCGCAACCAACGTACCCTTTATACCTAACTGCGTGCGAACAAAACGTAGCGCAGCGCAGCGTACAGTCTATTGTATGTTATACACCAATAACCGATACCTTAATAAGAGATCCTTTCGCAGGACTTTGTCTCCAATTGTTCGAATATACCTTAAAGGACAGAGTCCGCAATGTAAGGACAGAGTCCTTAATGTACCTTATCGCTATTATGCGAATAACTAGACACGACCACTGAATAGAAGTAAGGAGGTTAGAACTCCGTAAAAAGATTGTATTAAAATCCCTAATGGACAAAAGGGGGTTACAGAAATTCAGAATAAACAGGTATAACAAGTGATACAATACAATGACAATGAATACTAAACAAACTCTGCTAAAGGGAAAGAATACAAATACAAGACACAATCAGCCAACAATAACTACAAGGATAAATACCGTGATAAATGCAACCGTTTACCGTGGTCATCTAGTATGTGAAAAGCAGTCCGGTCAGAGCTCACTATCGTTCAGGAATGAGCGATAGTCCGGTAGGAAGGTCCAGGGAAAGTAGATGTGCCGAAGAAGAGTTTGGCTGCTCTGGGTCGCCTATCTTATAGGGTCAGAAGGGGGAGGTCAAAGGCCATTCTCATTGGTCGGAGATCATATGTCCGGTCCACTGTGATTGGAGGTTAGACGCTGTACCTGGTCTGACCAGGTGCAGGGGAGTGAACTTTAAGAGTCCTTTGTTTGGTGGTTTCGGCGTCAGCAAGGATAAGAACCGGTTTGAGCTAGTTTCCTTTGTTAACTACTTACAACAGAAACTGTCTCTGGAATATGGATTATGTCCATATCTCTCGGGCAATGTACATTGCGATATATTCGCAATGACCGGAATACTTCGCATAATAAGCTGAACGGAACGGTACTAAACACGATACAGATAGATGTATGCAGGGCTAACTAAGCTATGTGTGGCGTTCTAAACCTTTAACTATATTTTACTTAGGGTCAGTATGTATTTATGAATTTATGTGTGATAGTATGGCTACTCTTCTGGTCCACTTTGCCACGCATACTCGGGTATGGAAACTTTATTTGCGCAACTCTGCGAACCAAAATGGCGGCCATACTATCCTAAAATGGCGTGTGTGTAACTCGACTTCCATAATACACACCCCGCAGCCTATACCGCTAACAATACACACACACCCCACACCACAGACTATAACCCTAACCATAAACACCACGCAGCCTACACCCCTAACAATGCACACATCCCACAGCCTAGTATGTAGCCATAACCCTACCCCACAAAACAATGCCCTCAATTTTTGTCGCTCGCCTTTGGCACACACTGTTCCTATTTCGAGCATCAGGGGGGCCCAAAGCATATTTTTGCACCTGGGCCCACAACTCGCTAGTTCCGCCTCTGAGTGGAGCCAGGGTGCTGAAAAGCCCAAAGTGGAGATGTACCAAGTGTTAAAGGTGTTTCCACTAAGCTGGGTACACACTGGGTGATATACTGTAGCGGTAACAATATCGACCAGTGTTAGCTGGTTAGTGAAATATCGGGATCACATCACACATGTATTTTTCCAATACCAGCCTAGGATTAAAGCAGGAGGGTTGGTCATTCATCATGACACATGACATTCTATTTACCAGATTAGGGATGGGGATCATTAGATGTTTCATCAGAACCATCGGTAAAATGGTTCCGATGGTCACTATTTAACCCTTAACCATCGCTAGGTCTCCACCAATGTTTCCTAAAAAAAAAATGTCTTTGTTTTTATTCTCTTTTGCTGGCTGACAGAATGATAGGCCCTCTGGTCAACCAACCAGCTTCAGCCCATAGGACAGGGGGCAGGCTGGTTGGCACCTTACTGGCCTGTTCCCTATACCTTAATCCACTAAAATGTTATGGGCCTATATTAAATGGAGGGCCTGGATCTGTAAATCCATTTGCTATACTGTTATATATCCGATACTGTTATTTCAGTCACGTTTGTTTATGTGTAAAATATGTAGATATATATATACATCGGATTTGCAGACAAGGCTGCACTCCAATATAGTAACTAATGAATGGTGCAGTATCCATAAAATATTCCTTAAAAACACAGTCACCTCCCCAGTACGTGGGTAAAGTAGCAGCTCTCAGGTATTTGATGAATACAGTGATTTAATATAGAAGCGTATAAGGTATGAGACACTTCCAGCCAATGGCAATGCCAATGGCAGTTTAAACTGTGACACACCCCTGAGGAAAAGTGGCATGCACCAGATGTGACAGCAGCTGGGTGCTGTAGTGAGCATCTGGTACATTACACCGGCCCCTCTAGAAGATAGTTCTATCTTTTACAATTGTTTGTAAGGGGCACAGTCAGTCTTCTGACTCACCCCCCCCTGGGTGTTTTGTACACCCAGGTGAAAACCAATGGAGCCGGCTTTCAAGGCCTTGTTTTCAATTGCTTTTAGGGTCATGGAGAGTAATCCTTTGTGTGTTTTTTTGGTCCTAATTATATCTGGTCTTGTAGAATTCTAACAGTACTGTATGCTAATCACCGTTTCTATTAATTGCACTATGGAAAATAACAATAAAACCTGACTTCCTTTAAAATCAGAGTGCATTGTGGGTCAGCTAATTTGCATATGAACAGCAAGGCATTCTGGGTAAACAGCTAGTGCATCATGGCTCCTCCAACAAGCTTGGCTCCTCCAACAAGCTTGACAATAACGCCCTTTCCCACCAGACATTGCAGCTAGACCATCAATGGCCTAGTTCATGGTGTGCCAAATCAACCCATAAGGCTAGATTTTAGGAAAGGCTTATGTGAACACATCTGCAGGGGCAGCTGGTAACAGGGCAGGCAACAGAAATCTTGGGGCCCGGAACACTGATATCTCTGAGGCCCCCCAACACCGAATGCGGATTGTTATTACATTGCATATGGAATGTATTTTTTTAATAATAGAAATAAACAGATAATTAATATTCACAATGCAATATAATAGGGAAGGGCAGATGGGAGGGCACAGCATTGTGCGTTGTGTGGTTTGGTGTGTTGTGTCATTAAACTCATTAGTACGGGTAGCCAGAAAGGTAGCCAGTCATGCTTACAGACCCTGAGTTCCTCAAAGCTTTGGGGCCCCTCAACTGGTCGGGGCCCGGTACGAGTGTCCCCTTTGACCACCCCAGTTCACACAGTGGTGGCCGTCTGTCATCTAGCACAGGGGGCAACATAAAGCAATTTAGGGGCACCAATCTAAGACTATATTGTGCCCCCAAACTAAAAATATTCTGGTGCCCCTGCTCACCCCTGAAGCATAATAGTAAACATACAGCCCCCCACAGCATATCACTAACACTATACCCCTCCCTCTTACCATACATCCCCCAATACATTTTAACCATAACCACACACACACACCGCAGCCTATAACCCTAACTATACACACTCCCCTCAGCCTATTACCCTAACTATACACACACACACCACAGCCTATAACCATACACACACCCCTCAGCCTATAACCCTAACCACACACACCCCGCAGCCTATTACCCTAACCACACACACACCACAGCCTATAACCCTAACCACACACACACCACAGCCTATAACCCTAACTATACACACTCCCCTCAGCCTATTACCCTAACCACACACACCCCGCAGCCTATTACCCTAACTATACACACACACACCACAGCCTATAACCATACACACACCCCTCAGCCTATAACCCTAACCACACACACCCCGCAGCCTATTACCCTAACCATACACACACACCGCAGCCCACAACCATGCACACACCCCGCAGCCTATCACTCTAACCACACACACACACCCCGCAGCCTATAACCCTAACCATACATTTATACACCCGGCAGCCTATAGCCATAACAATAAACACACCCCGCAGCCTATAACCCTAACCACACACACACCGCAGCCTATAACCCTACCTATACACACACCCCTCAGCCTATAACCCTAACCATTCACACACACCCCGCAGGCAATAACCATAACCATACACACACCACAGCCTATAACCCTAACCATACACACACATACCGCCGCCTATAACCCTAATCATACACACACACAAACCACAGACTATAACCCTAACGATACCCACACACACCGCAGCCTATAACCCTAACCATACACACACACACCGCAGCCTATAACCCTAACCATACACACACACCGCAGCCTATTACCCTAACCACACACACACCACAGCCTATAACCCTAACCACACACACACCACAGCCTATAACCCTAACTATACACACTCCCCTCAGCCTATTACCCTAACCACACACACCCCGCAGCCTATTACCCTAACTATACACACACACACCACAGCCTATAACCATACACACACCCCTCAGCCTATAACCCTAACCACACACACCCCGCAGCCTATTACCCTAACCATACACACACACCGCAGCCCACAACCATGCACACACCCCGCAGCCTATCACTCTAACCACACACACACACCCCGCAGCCTATAACCCTAACCATACATTTATACACCCGGCAGCCTAAAGCCATAACAATAAACACACCCCGCAGCCTATAACCCTAACCACACACACACCGCAGCCTATAACCCTAACTATACACACACCCCTCAGCCTATAACCCTAACCATTCACACACACCCCGCAGGCAATAACCATAACCATACACACACCACAGCCTATAACCCTAACCATACACACACATACCGCCGCCTATAACCCTAATCATACACACACACAAACCACAGACTATAACCCTAACGATACCCACACACACCGCAGCCTATAACCCTAACCATACACACACACACCGCAGCCTATAACCCTAACCATACACACACACCGCAGCCTATAACCCTAACCATACACACACACCCTGCAGCCTATAACCCTAACCATACACACACACCCCGCAGCCTATAACCCTAACACACACACACCACAGCCTATAACCCTAACCATACACACACACACCGCTGCCTACAACCCTAACCATACACACACACCCCAGCCTATAACCCTAACCATACACACACACCGCAGCCTATAACCCTAACAATACACACAACGCAGCCTATTACCCTAACTATACACACACCACAGCCTATAACCATAACCATACACACACCCCTCAGCCTATAACCCTATCCACACACACCCCGCAGCCTATAACCCTAACCATACACACACACCGCAGCCCATAACCATACACACACACCCCGCAGCCTATAACTCTAACCATACACACACCACAGCCTATAACCCTAACCATACATTCATACACCCCGCAGCCTAAAGCCATAGCCATAAACACATCCCGCAGCCTATAACCCTAACCACACACACCGCAGCCAATAACCCTATCCACACACACACACCCCGCAGCCTATAACCCTAACCATACACGCACACACACTGCAGCCTATAACCCTAACCATACATGCACACACACCGCAGCCTATAACCCTAACCATACACACACAAACCACAGACTATAGCCCTAACCATACACACACACACCGCAGCCTATAACCCTAACAATACACACACACCGCAGCCTATAACCCTAACCATACACACCCCGCAGCCTATACCGCTAACAATACACACACACCCCACACCACAGACTATAACCCTAACCATAAACACCACGCAGCCTACACCCCTAACAATGCACACATCCCACAGCCTAGTATGTAGCCATAACCCTACCCCACAAAACAATGCCCTCAATTTTTGTCGCTCGCCTTTGGCACACACTGTTCCTATTTCGAGCATCAGGGGGGCCCAAAGCATATTTTTGCACCTGGGCCCACAACTCGCTAGTTCCGCCTCTGAGTGGAGCCAGGGTGCTGAAAAGCCCAAAGTGGAGATGTACCAAGTGTTAAAGGTGTTTCCACTAAGCTGGGTACACACTGGGTGATATACTGTAGCGGTAACAATATCGACCAGTGTTAGCTGGTTAGTGAAATATCAGGATCACATCACACATGTATTTTTCCAATACCAGCCTAGGATTAAAGCAGGAGGGTTGGTCATTCATCATGACACATGACATTCTATTTACCAGATTAGGGATGGGGATCATTAGATGTTTCATCAGAACCATCGGTAAAATGGTTCCGATGGTCACTATTTAACCCTTAACCATCGCTAGGTCTCCACCAATGTTTCCTAAAAAAAAAATGTCTTTGTTTTTATTCTCTTTTGCTGCTGCTGGTGGCTGACAGAATGATAGGCCCTCTGGTCAACCAACCAGCTTCAGCCCATAGGACAGGGGGCAGGCTGGTTGGCACCTTACTGGCCTGTTCCCTATACCTTAATCCACTAAAATGTTATGGGCCTATATTAAATGGAGGGCCTGGATCTGTAAATCCATTTGCTATACTGTTATATATCCGATACTGTTATTTCAGTCACGTTTGTTTATGTGTAAAATATGTAGATATATATACATCGGATTTGCAGACAAGGCTGCACTCCAATATAGTAACTAATCAATGGTGCAGTATCCATAAAATATTCCTTAAAAACACAGTCACCTCCCCAGTACGTGGGTAAAGTAGCAGCTCTCAGGTATTTGATGAATACAGTGATTTAATATAGAAGCGTATAAGGTATGAGACACTTCCAGCAGCAGCCAATGGCAGTTTAAACTGTGACACACCCCTGAGGAAAAGTGGCATGCACCAGATGTGACAGCAGCTGGGTGCTGTAGTGAGCATCTGGTACATTACACCGGCCCCTCTAGAAGATAGTTCTATCTTTTACAATTGTTTGTAAGGGGCACAGTCGGTCTTCTGACTCACCCCCCCCCCTGGGTGTTTTGTACACCCAGGTGAAAACCAATGGAGCCGGCTTTCAAGGCCTTGTTTTCAATTGCTTTTAGGGTCATGGAGAGTAATCCTTTGTGTGTTTTTTGGTCCTAATTATATCTGGTCTTGTAGAATTCTAACAGTACTGTATGCTGATCACCGTTTCTATTAATTGCACTATGGAAAATAACAATAAAACCTGACTTCCTTTAAAATCAGAGTGCATTGTGGGTCAGCTAATTTGCATATGAACAGCAAGGCATTCTGGGTAAACAGCTAGTGCATCATGGCTCCTCCAACAAGCTTGGCTCCTCCAACAAGCTTGACAATAACGCCCTTTCCCACCAGACATTGCAGCTAGACCATCAATGGCCTAGTTCATGGTGTGCCAAATCAACCCATAAGGCTAGATTTTAGGAAAGGCTTATGTGAACACATCTGCAGGGGCAGCTGGTAACAGGGCAGGCAACAGAAATCTTGGGGCCCGGAACACTGATATCTCTGAGGCCCCCCAACACCGAATGCGGATTGTTATTACATTGCATATGGAATGTATTTTTTTAATAATAGAAATAAACAGATAATTAATATTCACAATGCAATATAATAGGGAAGGGCAGATGGGAGGGCACAGCATTGTGCGTTGTGTGGTTTGGTGTGTTGTGTCATTAAACTCATTAGTACGGGTAGCCAGAAAGGTAGCCAGTCATGCTTACAGACCCTGAGTTCCTCAAAGCTTTGGGGCCCCTCAACTGGTCGGGGCCCGGTACGAGTGTCCCCTTTGACCACCCCAGTTCACACAGTGGTGGCCGTCTGTCATCTAGCACAGGGGGCAACATAAAGCAATTTAGGGGCACCAATCTAAGACTATATTGTGCCCCCAAACTAAAAATATTCTGGTGCCCCTGCTCACCCCTGAAGCATAACAGTAAACATACAGCCCCCCACAGCATATCACTAACACTATACCCCTCCCTCTTACCATACATCCCCCAATACATTTTAACCATAACCACACACACACACCGCAGCCTATAACCCTAACTATACACACTCCCCTCAGCCTATTACCCTAACTATACACACACACACCACAGCCTATAACCATACACACACCCCTCAGCCTATAACCCTAACCACACACACCCCGCAGCCTATTACCCTAACCACACACACACCACAGCCTATAACCCTAACCACACACACACCACAGCCTATAACCCTAACTATACACACTCCCCCTCAGCCTATTACCCTAACCACACACACCCCGCAGCCTATTACCCTAACTATACACACACACACCACAGCCTATAACCATACACACACCCCTCAGCCTATAACCCTAACCACACACACCCCGCAGCCTATTACCCTAACCATACACACACACCGCAGCCCACAACCATGCACACACCCCGCAGCCTATCACTCTAACCACACACACACACCCCGCAGCCTATAACCCTAACCATACATTTATACACCCGGCAGCCTATAGCCATAACAATAAACACACCCCGCAGCCTATAACCCTAACCACACACACACCGCAGCCTATAACCCTAACTATACACACACCCCTCAGCCTATAACCCTAACCATTCACACACACCCCGCAGGCAATAACCATAACCATACACACACCACAGCCTATAACCCTAACCATACACACACATACCGCCGCCTATAACCCTAATCATACACACACACAAACCACAGACTATAACCCTAACGATACCCACACACACCGCAGCCTATAACCCTAACCATACACACACACACCGCAGCCTATAACCCTAACCATACACACACACCGCAGCCTATAACCCTAACCATACACACACACCCTGCAGCCTATAACCCTAACCATACACACACACCCCGCAGCCTATAACCCTAACACACACACACCACAGCCTATAACCCTAACCATACACACACACACCGCTGCCTACAACCCTAACCATACACACACACCCCAGCCTATAACCCTAACCATACACACACACCGCAGCCTATAACCCTAACAATACACACAACGCAGCCTATTACCCTAACTATACACACACCACAGCCTATAACCATAACCATACACACACCCCTCAGCCTATAACCCTATCCACACACACCCCGCAGCCTATAACCCTAACCATACACACACACCGCAGCCCATAACCATACACACACACCCCGCAGCCTATAACTCTAACCATACACACACCACAGCCTATAACCCTAACCATACATTCATACACCCCGCAGCCTAAAGCCATAGCCATAAACACATCCCGCAGCCTATAACCCTAACCACACACACCGCAGCCAATAACCCTATCCACACACACACACCCCGCAGCCTATAACCCTAACCTTGCACACACACACCGCAGCCTATAACCCTAACCATACACACATCCCGCAGCCTATAACCCTAACCATACACACACACCGCAGCCTATAACCCTAACCATACACACACAACCCGCAGCCTATAACCCTAACCACACACACACCACAGCCTATAACCCTAACCATACACATACACACCGCCGCCTATAACCCTAACCATAAACACACACCCCAGCCTATAACCCTAACCATACACACACACCGCAGCCTATAACCCTAACCATACACGCACACACACTGCAGCCTATAACCCTAACCATACACGCACACACACCGCAGCCTATAACCCTAACCATACACACACAAACCACAGACTATAGCCCTAACCATACACACACACACCGCAGCCTATAACCCTAACAATACACACACACCGCAGCCTATAACCCTAACCATACACACCCCGCAGCCTATACCGCTAACAATACACACACACCCCACACCACAGACTATAACCCTAACCATAAACACCACGCAGCCTACACCCCTAACAATGCACACATCCCACAGCCTAGTATGTAGCCATAACCCTACCCCACAAAACAATGCCCTCAATTTTTGTCGCTCGCCTTTGGCACACACTGTTCCTATTTCGAGCATCAGGGGGGCCCAAAGCATATTTTTGCACCTGGGCCCACAACTCGCTAGTTCCGCCTCTGAGTGGAGCCAGGGTGCTGAAAAGCCCAAAGTGGAGATGTACCAAGTGTTAAAGGTGTTTCCACTAAGCTGGGTACACACTGGGTGATATACTGTAGCGGTAACAATATCGACCAGTGTTAGCTGGTTAGTGAAATATCGGGATCACATCACACATGTATTTTTCCAATACCAGCCTAGGATTAAAGCAGGAGGGTTGGTCATTCATCATGACACATGACATTCTATTTACCAGATTAGGGATGGGGATCATTAGATGTTTCATCAGAACCATCGGTAAAATGGTTCCGATGGTCACTATTTAACCCTTAACCATCGCTAGGTCTCCACCAATGTTTCCTAAAAAAAAAATGTCTTTGTTTTTATTCTCTTTTGCTGCTGCTGGTGGCTGACAGAATGATAGGCCCTCTGGTCAACCAACCAGCTTCAGCCCATAGGACAGGAGGCAGGCTGGTTGGCACCTTACTGGCCTGTTCCCTATACCTTAATCCACTAAAATGTTATGGGCCTATATTAAATGGAGGGCCTGGATCTGTAAATCCATTTGCTATACTGTTATATATCCGATACTGTTATTTCAGTCACGTTTGTTTATGTGTAAAATATGTAGATATATATACATCGGATTTGCAGACAAGGCTGCACTCCAATATAGTAACTAATCAATGGTGCAGTATCCATAAAATATTCCTTAAAAACACAGTCACCTCCCCAGTACGTGGGTAAAGTAGCAGCTCTCAGGTATTTGATGAATACAGTGATTTAATATAGAAGCGTATAAGGTATGAGACACTTCCAGCAGCAGCCAATGGCAGTTTAAACTGTGACACACCCCTGAGGAAAAGTGGCATGCACCAGATGTGACAGCAGCTGGGTGCTGTAGTGAGCATCTGGTACATTACACCGGCCCCTCTAGAAGATAGTTCTATCTTTTACAATTGTTTGTAAGGGGCACAGTCGGTCTTCTGACTCACCCCCCCCCCTGGGTGTTTTGTACACCCAGGTGAAAACCAATGGAGCCGGCTTTCAAGGCCTTGTTTTCAATTGCTTTTAGGGTCATGGAGAGTAATCCTTTGTGTGTTTTTTGGTCCTAATTATATCTGGTCTTGTAGAATTCTAACAGTACTGTATGCTGATCACCGTTTCTATTAATTGCACTATGGAAAATAACAATAAAACCTGACTTCCTTTAAAATCAGAGTGCATTGTGGGTCAGCTAATTTGCATATGAACAGCAAGGCATTCTGGGTAAACAGCTAGTGCATCATGGCTCCTCCAACAAGCTTGGCTCCTCCAACAAGCTTGACAATAACGCCCTTTCCCACCAGACATTGCAGCTAGACCATCAATGGCCTAGTTCATGGTGTGCCAAATCAACCCATAAGGCTAGATTTTAGGAAAGGCTTATGTGAACACATCTGCAGGGGCAGCTGGTAACAGGGCAGGCAACAGAAATCTTGGGGCCCGGAACACTGATATCTCTGAGGCCCCCCAACACCGAATGCGGATTGTTATTACATTGCATATGGAATGTATTTTTTTAATAATAGAAATAAACAGATAATTAATATTCACAATGCAATATAATAGGGAAGGGCAGATGGGAGGGCACAGCATTGTGCGTTGTGTGGTTTGGTGTGTTGTGTCATTAAACTCATTAGTACGGGTAGCCAGAAAGGTAGCCAGTCATGCTTACAGACCCTGAGTTCCTCAAAGCTTTGGGGCCCCTCAACTGGTCGGGGCCCGGTACGAGTGTCCCCTTTGACCACCCCAGTTCACACAGTGGTGGCCGTCTGTCATCTAGCACAGGGGGCAACATAAAGCAATTTAGGGGCACCAATCTAAGACTATATTGTGCCCCCAAACTAAAAATATTCTGGTGCCCCTGCTCACCCCTGAAGCATAACAGTAAACATACAGCCCCCCACAGCATATCACTAACACTATACCCCTCCCTCTTACCATACATCCCCCAATACATTTTAACCATAACCACACACACACACCGCAGCCTATAACCCTAACTATACACACTCCCCTCAGCCTATTACCCTAACTATACACACACACACCACAGCCTATAACCATACACACACCCCTCAGCCTATAACCCTAACCACACACACCCCGCAGCCTATTACCCTAACCACACACACACCACAGCCTATAACCCTAACCACACACACACCACAGCCTATAACCCTAACTATACACACTCCCCTCAGCCTATTACCCTAACCACACACACCCCGCAGCCTATTACCCTAACTATACACACACACACCACAGCCTATAACCATACACACACCCCTCAGCCTATAACCCTAACCACACACACCCCGCAGCCTATTACCCTAACCATACACACACACCGCAGCCCACAACCATGCACACACCCCGCAGCCTATCACTCTAACCACACACACACACCCCGCAGCCTATAACCCTAACCATACATTTATACACCCGGCAGCCTATAGCCATAACAATAAACACACCCCGCAGCCTATAACCCTAACCACACACACACCGCAGCCTATAACCCTAACTATACACACACCCCTCAGCCTATAACCCTAACCATTCACACACACCCCGCAGGCAATAACCATAACCATACACACACCACAGCCTATAACCCTAACCATACACACACATACCGCCGCCTATAACCCTAATCATACACACACACAAACCACAGACTATAACCCTAACGATACCCACACACACCGCAGCCTATAACCCTAACCATACACACACACACCGCAGCCTATAACCCTAACCATACACACACACCGCAGCCTATAACCCTAACCATACACACACACCCTGCAGCCTATAACCCTAACCATACACACACACCCCGCAGCCTATAACCCTAACACACACACACCACAGCCTATAACCCTAACCATACACACACACACCGCTGCCTACAACCCTAACCATACACACACACCCCAGCCTATAACCCTAACCATACACACACACCGCAGCCTATAACCCTAACAATACACACAACGCAGCCTATTACCCTAACTATACACACACCACAGCCTATAACCATAACCATACACACACCCCTCAGCCTATAACCCTATCCACACACACCCCGCAGCCTATAACCCTAACCATACACACACACCGCAGCCCATAACCATACACACACACCCCGCAGCCTATAACTCTAACCATACACACACCACAGCCTATAACCCTAACCATACATTCATACACCCCGCAGCCTAAAGCCATAGCCATAAACACATCCCGCAGCCTATAACCCTAACCACACACACCGCAGCCAATAACCCTATCCACACACACACACACCCCGCAGCCTATAACCCTAACCTTGCACACACACACACCGCAGCCTATAACCCTAACCATACACACATCCCGCAGCCTATAACCCTAACCATACACACACACCGCAGCCTATAACCCTAACCATACACACACAACCCGCAGCCTATAACCCTAACCACACACACACCACAGCCTATAACCCTAACCATACACATACACACCGCCGCCTATAACCCTAACCATAAACACACACCCCAGCCTATAACCCTAACCATACACACACACCGCAGCCTATAACCCTAACCATACACGCACACACACTGCAGCCTATAACCCTAACCATACACGCACACACACCGCAGCCTATAACCCTAACCATACACACACAAACCACAGACTATAGCCCTAACCATACACACACACACCGCAGCCTATAACCCTAACAATACACACACACCGCAGCCTATAACCCTAACCATACACACCCCGCAGCCTATACCGCTAACAATACACACACACCCCACACCACAGACTATAACCCTAACCATAAACACCACGCAGCCTACACCCCTAACAATGCACACATCCCACAGCCTAGTATGTAGCCATAACCCTACCCCACAAAACAATGCCCTCAATTTTTGTCGCTCGCCTTTGGCACACACTGTTCCTATTTCGAGCATCAGGGGGGCCCAAAGCATATTTTTGCACCTGGGCCCACAACTCGCTAGTTCCGCCTCTGAGTGGAGCCAGGGTGCTGAAAAGCCCAAAGTGGAGATGTACCAAGTGTTAAAGGTGTTTCCACTAAGCTGGGTACACACTGGGTGATATACTGTAGCGGTAACAATATCGACCAGTGTTAGCTGGTTAGTGAAATATCGGGATCACATCACACATGTATTTTTCCAATACCAGCCTAGGATTAAAGCAGGAGGGTTGGTCATTCATCATGACACATGACATTCTATTTACCAGATTAGGGATGGGGATCATTAGATGTTTCATCAGAACCATCGGTAAAATGGTTCCGATGGTCACTATTTAACCCTTAACCATCGCTAGGTCTCCACCAATGTTTCCTAAAAAAAAAATGTCTTTGTTTTTATTCTCTTTTGCTGCTGCTGGTGGCTGACAGAATGATAGGCCCTCTGGTCAACCAACCAGCTTCAGCCCATAGGACAGGGGGCAGGCTGGTTGGCACCTTACTGGCCTGTTCCCTATACCTTAATCCACTAAAATGTTATGGGCCTATATTAAATGGAGGGCCTGGATCTGTAAATCCATTTGCTATACTGTTATATATCCGATACTGTTATTTCAGTCACGTTTGTTTATGTGTAAAATATGTAGATATATATATACATCGGATTTGCAGACAAGGCTGCACTCCAATATAGTAACTAATGAATGGTGCAGTATCCATAAAATATTCCTTAAAAACACAGTCACCTCCCCAGTACGTGGGTAAAGTAGCAGCTCTCAGGTATTTGATGAATACAGTGATTTAATATAGAAGCGTATAAGGTATGAGACACTTCCAGCAGCAGCCAATGGCAGTTTAAACTGTGACACACCCCTGAGGAAAAGTGGCATGCACCAGATGTGACAGCAGCTGGGTGCTGTAGTGAGCATCTGGTACATTACACCGGCCCCTCTAGAGGATAGTTCTATCTTTTACAATTGTTTGTAAGGGGCACAGTCGGTCTTCTGACTCACCCCCCTCTGGGTGTTTTGTACACCCAGGTGAGAACCAATGAAGCCGGCTTTCAAGGCCTTGTTTTCAATTGCTTTTAGGGTCATGGAGAGTAATCCTTTGTGTGTTTTTTTTGTCCTAATTATATCTGGTCTTGTAGAATTCTAACAGTACTGTATGCTAATCACCGTTTCTATTAATTGCACTATGGAAAATAACAATAAAACCTGACTTCCTTTAAAATCAGAGTGCATTGTGGGTCAGCTAATTTGCATATGAACAGCAAGGCATTCTGGGTAAACAGCTAGTGCATCATGGCTCCTCCAACAAGCTTGGCTCCTCCAACAAGCTTGACAATAACGCCCTTTCCCACCAGACATTGCAGCTAGACCATCAATGGCCTAGTTCATGGTGTGCCAAATCAACCCATAAGGCTAGATTTTAGGAAAGGCTTATGTGAACACATCTGCAGGGGCAGCTGGTAACAGGGCAGGCAACAGAAATCTTGGGGCCCGGAACACTGATATCTCTGAGGCCCCCCAACACCGAATGCGGATTGTTATTACATTGCATATGGAATGTATTTTTTTAATAATAGAAATAAACAGATAATTAATATTCACAATGCAATATAATAGGGAAGGGCAGATGGGAGGGCACAGCATTGTGCGTTGTGTGGTTTGGTGTGTTGTGTCATTAAACTCATTAGTACGGGTAGCCAGAAAGGTAGCCAGTCATGCTTACAGACCCTGAGTTCCTCAAAGCTTTGGGGCCCCTCAACTGGTCGGGGCCCGGTACGAGTGTCCCCTTTGACCACCCCAGTTCACACAGTGGTGGCCGTCTGTCATCTAGCACAGGGGGCAACATAAAGCAATTTAGGGGCACCAATCTAAGACTATATTGTGCCCCAAACTAAAAATATTCTGGTGCCCCTGCTCACCCCTGAAGCATAACAGTAAACATACAGCCCCCCACAGCATATCACTAACACTATACCCCTCCCTCTTACCATACATCCCCCAATACATTTTAACCATAACCACACACACACACCGCAGCCTATAACCCTAACTATACACACTCCCCTCAGCCTATTACCCTAACTATACACACACACACCACAGCCTATAACCATACACACACCCCTCAGCCTATAACCCTAACCACACACACCCCGCAGCCTATTACCCTAACCACACACACACACCACAGCCTATAACCCTAACCACACACACACCACAGCCTATAACCCTAACTATACACACTCCCCTCAGCCTATTACCCTAACCACACACACCCCGCAGCCTATTACCCTAACTATACACACACACACCACAGCCTATAACCATACACACACCCCTCAGCCTATAACCCTAACCACACACACCCCGCAGCCTATTACCCTAACCATACACACACACCGCAGCCCACAACCATGCACACACCCCGCAGCCTATCACTCTAACCACACACACACACCCCGCAGCCTATAACCCTAACCATACATTTATAAACCCGGCAGCCTATAGCCATAACAATAAACACACCCCGCAGCCTATAAGCCTAACCACACACACACCGCAGCCTATAACCCTAACTATACACACACCCCTCAGCCTATAACCCTAACCATTCACACACACCCCGCAGACAATAACCATAACCATACACACACCACAGCCTATAACCCTAACCATACACACACATACCGCCGCCTATAACCCTAATCATACACACACACAAACCACAGACTATAACCCTAACGATACCCACACACACCGCAGCCTATAACCCTAACCATACACACACACACCGCAGCCTATAACCCTAACCATACACACACACCGCAGCCTATAACCCTAACCATACACACACACCCTGCAGCCTATAACCCCAACCATACACACACACCCCGCAGCCTATAACCCTAACACACACACACCACAGCCTATAACCCTAACCATACACACACACACCCCAGCCTATAACCCTAACCATACACACACACCGCAGCCTATAACCCTAACAATACACACAACGCAGCCTATTACCCTAACTATACACACACCACAGCCTATAACCATAACCATACACACACCCCTCAGCCTATAACCCTATCCACACACACCCCGCAGCCTATAACCCTAACCATACACACACACCGCAGCCCATAACCATACACACACACCCCGCAGCCTATAACTCTAACCATACACACACCACAGCCTATAACCCTAACCATACATTCATACACCCCGCAGCCTAAAGCCATAGCCATAAACACATCCCGCAGCCTATAACCCTAACCACACACACCGCAGCCAATAACCCTATCCACACACACACACCCCGCAGCCTATAACCCTAACCTTGCACACACACACCGCAGCCTATAACCCTAACCATACACACATCCCGCAGCCTATAACCCTAACCATACACACACACCGCAGCCTATAACCCTAACCATACACACACAACCCGCAGCCTATAACCCTAACCACACACACACCACAGCCTATAACCCTAACCATACACATACACACCGCCGCCTATAACCCTAACCATAAACACACACCCCAGCCTATAACCCTAACCATACACACACACCGCAGCCTATAACCCTAACCATACACGCACACACACTGCAGCCTATAACCCTAACCATACACGCACACACACTGCAGCCTATAACCCTAACCATACACGCACACACACCGCAGCCTATAACCCTAACCATACACACACAAACCACAGACTATAGCCCTAACCATACACACACACACCGCAGCCTATAACCCTAACAATACACACACACCGCAGCCTATAACCCTAACCATACACACCCCGCAGCCTATACCGCTAACAATACACACACACCCCACACCACAGACTATAACCCTAACCATAAACACCACGCAGCCTACACCCCTAACAATGCACACATCCCACAGCCTAGTATGTAGCCATAACCCTACCCCACAAAACAATGCCCTAAATTTTTGTCGCTCGCCTTTGGCACACACTGTTCCTATTTCGAGCATCAGGGGGGCCCAAAGCATATTTTTGCACCTGGGCCCACAACTCGCTAGTTCCGCCTCTGAGTGGAGCCAGGGTGCTGAAAAGCCCAAAGTGGAGATGTACCAAGTGTTAAAGGTGTTTCCACTAAGCTGGGTACACACTGGGTGATATACTGTAGCGGTAACAATATCGACCAGTGTTAGCTGGTTAGTGAAATATCGGGATCACATCACACATGTATTTTTCCAATACCAGCCTAGGATTAAAGCAGGAGGGTTGGTCATTCATCATGACACATGACATTCTATTTACCAGATTAGGGATGGGGATCATTAGATGTTTCATCAGAACCATCGGTAAAATGGTTCCGATGGTCACTATTTAACCCTTAACCATCGCTAGGTCTCCACCAATGTTTCCTAAAAAAAAAATGTCTTTGTTTTTATTCTCTTTTGCTGCTGCTGGTGGCTGACAGAATGATAGGCCCTCTGGTCAACCAACCAGCTTCAGCCCATAGGACAGGGGGCAGGCTGGTTGGCACCTTACTGGCCTGTTCCCTATACCTTAATCCACTAAAATGTTATGGGCCTATATTAAATGGAGGGCCTGGATCTGTAAATCCATTTGCTATACTGTTATATATCCGATACTGTTATTTCAGTCACGTTTGTTTATGTGTAAAATATGTAGATATATATACATCGGATTTGCAGACAAGGCTGCACTCCAATATAGTAACTAATCAATGGTGCAGTATCCATAAAATATTCCTTAAAAACACAGTCACCTCCCCAGTACGTGGGTAAAGTAGCAGCTCTCAGGTATTTGATGAATACAGTGATTTAATATAGAAGCGTATAAGGTATGAGACACTTCCAGCAGCAGCCAATGGCAGTTTAAACTGTGACACACCCCTGAGGAAAAGTGGCATGCACCAGATGTGACAGCAGCTGGGTGCTGTAGTGAGCATCTGGTACATTACACCAGCCCCTCTAGAAGATAGTTCTATCTTTTACAATTGTTTGTAAGGGGCACAGTCGGTCTTCTGACTCACCCCCCCCTGGGTGTTTTGTACACCCAGGTGAAAACCAATGGAGCCGGCTTTCAAGGCCTTGTTTTCAATTGCTTTTAGGGTCATGGAGAGTAATCCTTTGTGTGTTTTTTGGTCCTAATTATATCTGGTCTTGTAGAATTCTAACAGTACTGTATGCTGATCACCGTTTCTATTAATTGCACTATGGAAAATAACAATAAAACCTGACTTCCTTTAAAATCAGAGTGCATTGTGGGTCAGCTAATTTGCATATGAACAGCAAGGCATTCTGGGTAAACAGCTAGTGCATCATGGCTCCTCCAACAAGCTTGGCTCCTCCAACAAGCTTGACAATAACGCCCTTTCCCACCAGACATTGCAGCTAGACCATCAATGGCCTAGTTCATGGTGTGCCAAATCAACCCATAAGGCTAGATTTTAGGAAAGGCTTATGTGAACACATCTGCAGGGGCAGCTGGTAACAGGGCAGGCAACAGAAATCTTGGGGCCCGGAACACTGATATCTCTGAGGCCCCCCAACACCGAATGCGGATTGTTATTACATTGCATATGGAATGTATTTTTTTAATAATAGAAATAAACAGATAATTAATATTCACAATGCAATATAATAGGGAAGGGCAGATGGGAGGGCACAGCATTGTGCGTTGTGTGGTTTGGTGTGTTGTGTCATTAAACTCATTAGTACGGGTAGCCAGAAAGGTAGCCAGTCATGCTTACAGACCCTGAGTTCCTCAAAGCTTTGGGGCCCCTCAACTGGTCGGGGCCCGGTACGAGTGTCCCCTTTGACCACCCCAGTTCACACAGTGGTGGCCGTCTGTCATCTAGCACAGGGGGCAACATAAAGCAATTTAGGGGCACCAATCTAAGACTATATTGTGCCCCCAAACTAAAAATATTCTGGTGCCCCTGCTCACCCCTGAAGCATAACAGTAAACATACAGCCCCCCACAGCATATCACTAACACTATACCCCTCCCTCTTACCATACATCCCCCAATACATTTTTACCATAACCACACACACACACCGCAGCCTATAACCCTAACTATACACACTCCCCTCAGCCTATTACCCTAACTATACACACACACACCACAGCCTATAACCATACACACACCCCTCAGCCTATAACCCTAACCACACACACCCCGCAGCCTATTACCCTAACCACACACACACCACAGCCTATAACCCTAACCACACACACACCACAGCCTATAACCCTAACTATACACACTCCCCTCAGCCTATTACCCTAACCACACACACCCCGCAGCCTATTACCCTAACTATACACACACACACCACAGCCTATAACCATACACACACCCCTCAGCCTATAACCCTAACCACACACACCCCGCAGCCTATTACCCTAACCATACACACACACCGCAGCCCATAACCATGCACACACCCCGCAGCCTATCACTCTAACCACACACACACACCCCGCAGCCTATAACCCTAACCATACATTTATACACCCGGCAGCCTATAGCCATAACAATAAACACACCCCGCAGCCTATAACCCTAACCACACACACACCGCAGCCTATAACCCTAACTATACACACACCCCTCAGCCTATAACCCTAACCATTCACACACACCCCACAGGCAATAACCATAACCATACACACACCACAGCCTATAACCCTAACCATACACACACATACCGCCGCCTATAACCCTAATCATACACACACACAAACCACAGACTATAACCCTAACCATACCCACACACACCGCAGCCTATAACCCTAACCATACACACACACACCGCAGCCTATAACCCTAACCATACACACACACCGCAGCCTATAACCCTAACCATACACACACACCCTGCAGCCTATAACCCTAACCATACACACACACCCCGCAGCCTATAACCCTAACACACACACACCACAGCCTATAACCCTAACCATACACACACACACCGCTGCCTACAACCCTAACCATACACACACACCCCAGCCTATAACCCTAACCATACACACACACCGCAGCCTATAACCCTAACAATACACACAACGCAGCCTATTACCCTAACTATACACACACCACAGCCTATAACCATAACCATACACACACCCCTCAGCCTATAACCCTATCCACACACACCCCGCAGCCTATAACCCTAACCATACACACACACCGCAGCCCATAACCATACACACACACCCCGCAGCCTATAACTCTAACCATACACACACCACAGCCTATAACCCTAACCATACATTCATACACCCCGCAGCCTAAAGCCATAGCCATAAACACATCCCGCAGCCTATAACCCTAACCACACACACCGCAGCCAATAACCCTATCCACACACACACACCCCGCAGCCTATAACCCTAACCTTGCACACACACACCGCAGCCTATAACCCTAACCATACACACATCCCGCAGCCTATAACCCTAACCATACACACACACCGCAGCCTATAACCCTAACCATACACACACAACCCGCAGCCTATAACCCTAACCACACACACACCACAGCCTATAACCCTAACCATACACATACACACCGCCGCCTATAACCCTAACCATAAACACACACCCCAGCCTATAACCCTAACCATACACACACACCGCAGCCTATAACCCTAACCATACACGCACACACACTGCAGCCTATAACCCTAACCATACACGCACACACACCGCAGCCTATAACCCTAACCATACACACACAAACCACAGACTATAGCCCTAACCATACACACACACACCGCAGCCTATAACCCTAACAATACACACACACCGCAGCCTATACCGCTAACAATACACACACACCCCACACCACAGACTATAACCCTAACCATAAACACCACGCAGCCTACACCCCTAACAATGCACACATCCCACAGCCTAGTATGTAGCCATAACCCTACCCCACAAAACAATGCCCTCAATTTTTGTCGCTCGCCTTTGGCACACACTGTTCCTATTTCGAGCATCAGGGGGGCCCAAAGCATATTTTTGCACCTGGGCCCACAACTCGCTAGTTCCGCCTCTGAGTGGAGCCAGGGTGCTGAAAAGCCCAAAGTGGAGATGTACCAAGTGTTAAAGGTGTTTCCACTAAGCTGGGTACACACTGGGTGATATACTGTAGCGGTAACAATATCGACCAGTGTTAGCTGGTTAGTGAAATATCGGGATCACATCACACATGTATTTTTCCAATACCAGCCTAGGATTAAAGCAGGAGGGTTGGTCATTCATCATGACACATGACATTCTATTTACCAGATTAGGGATGGGGATCATTAGATGTTTCATCAGAACCATCGGTAAAATGGTTCCGATGGTCACTATTTAACCCTTAACCATCGCTAGGTCTCCACCAATGTTTCCTAAAAAAAAAATGTCTTTGTTTTTATTCTCTTTTGCTGCTGCTGGTGGCTGACAGAATGATAGGCCCTCTGGTCAACCAACCAGCTTCAGCCCATAGGACAGGGGGCAGGCTGGTTGGCACATTACTGGCCTGTTCCCTATACCTTAATCCACTAAAATGTTATGGGCCTATATTAAATGGAGGGCCTGGATCTGTAAATCCATTTGCTATACTGTTATATATCCGATACTGTTATTTCAGTCACGTTTGTTTATGTGTAAAATATGTAGATATATATACATCGGATTTGCAGACAAGGCTGCACTCCAATATAGTAACTAATCAATGGTGCAGTATCCATAAAATATTCCTTAAAAACACAGTCATCACCTCCCCAGTACGTGGGTAAAGTAAAGTAGCAGCTCTCAGGTATTTGATGAATACAGTGATTTAATATAGAAGCGTATAAGGTATGAGACACTTCCAGCAGCAGCCAATGGCAGTTTAAACTGTGACACACCCCTGAGGAAAAGTGGCATGCACCAGATGTGACAGCAGCTGGGTGCTGTAGTGAGCATCTGGTACATTACACCGGCCCCTCTAGAAGATAGTTCTATCTTTTACAATTGTTTTTAAGGGGCACAGTCGGTCTTCTGACTCACCCCCCCCTGGGTGTTTTGTACACCCAGATGAAAACCAATGGAGCCGGCTTTCAAGGCCTTGTTTTCAATTGCTTTTAGGGTCATGGAGAGTAATCCTTTGTGTGTTTTTTTGGTCCTAATTATATCTGGTCTTGTAGAATTCTAACAGTACTGTATGCTAATCACTGTTTCTATTAATTGCACTATGGAAAATAACAATAAAACCTGACTTCCTTTAAAATCAGAGTGCATTGTGGGTCAGCTAATTTGCATATGAACAGCAAGGCATTCTGGGTAAACAGCTAGTGCATCATGGCTCCTCCAACAAGCTTGGCTCCTCCAACAAGCTTGACAATAACGCCCTTTCCCACCAGACATTGCAGCTAGACCATCAATGGCCTAGTTCATGGTGTGCCAAATCAACCCATAAGGCTAGATTTTAGGAAAGGCTTATGTGAACACATCTGCAGGGGCAGCTGGTAACAGGGCAGGCAACAGAAATCTTGGGGCCCGGAACACTGATATCTCTGAGGCCCCCCAACACCGAATGCGGATTGTTATTACATTGCATATGGAATGTATTTTTTTAATAATAGAAATAAACAGATAATTAATATTCACAATGCAATATAATAGGGAAGGGCAGATGGGAGGGCACAGCATTGTGCGTTGTGTGGTTTGGTGTGTTGTGTCATTAAACTCATTAGTACGGGTAGCCAGAAAGGTAGCCAGTCATGCTTACAGACCCTGAGTTCCTCAAAGCTTTGGGGCCCCTCAACTGGTCGGGGCCCGGTACGAGTGTCCCCTTTGACCACCCCAGTTCACACAGTGGTGGCCGTCTGTCATCTAGCACAGGGGGCAACATAAAGCAATTTAGGGGCACCAATCTAAGACTATATTGTGCCGCCAAACTAAAAATGTTCTGGTGCCCCTGCTCACCCCTGAAGCATAACAGTAAACATACAGCCCCCCACAGCATATCACTAACACTATACCCCTCCCTCTTACCATACATCCCCCAATACATTTTAACCATAACCACACACACACACCGCAGCCTATAACCCTAACTATACACACTCCCCTCAGCCTATTACCCTAACTATACACACACACACCACAGCCTATAACCATACACACACCCCTCAGCCTATAACCCTAACCACACACACCCCGCAGCCTATTACCCTAACCACACACACACCACAGCCTATAACCCTAACCACACACACACCACAGCCTATAACCCTAACTATACACACTCCCCTCAGCCTATTACCCTAACCACACACACCCCGCAGCCTATTACCCTAACTATACACACACACACCACAGCCTATAACCATACACACACCCCTCAGCCTATAACCCTAACCACACACACCCCGCAGCCTATTACCCTAACCATACACACACACCGCAGCCCATAACCATGCACACACCCCGCAGCCTATCACTCTAACCACACACACACACCCCGCAGCCTATAACCCGAACCATACATTTATACACCCGGCAGCCTATAGCCATAACAATAAACACACCCCGCAGCCTATAACCCTAACCACACACACACCGCAGCCTATAACCCTAACTATACACACACCCCTCAGCCTATAACCCTAACCATTCACACACACCCCGCAGGCAATAACCATACACACACCACAGCCTATAACCCTAACCATACACACACATACCGCCGCCTATAACCCTAATCATACACACACACAAACCACAGACTATAACCCTAACCATACCCACACACACCGCAGCCTATAACCCTAACCATACACACACACACCGCAGCCTATAACCCTAACCATACACACACACCGCAGCCTATAACCCTAACCATACACACACACCCTGCAGCCTATAACCCTAACCATACACACACACACCGCAGCCTATAACCCTAACACACACACACCACAGCCTATAACCCTAACCATACACACACACACACCGCTGCCTACAACCCTAACCATACACACACACCCCAGCCTATAACCCTAACCATACACACACACCGCAGCCTATAACCCTAACAATGCACACAACGCAGCCTATTACCCTAACTATACACACACCACAGCCTATAACCATAACCATACACACACCCCTCAGCCTATAACCCTATCCACACACACCCCGCAGCCTATAACCCTAACCATACACACACACCGCAGCCCATAACCATACACACACACCCCGCAGCCTATAACTCTAACCATACACACACCACAGCCTATAACCCTAACCATACATTCATACACCCCGCAGCCTAAAGCCATAGCCATAAACACATCCCACAGCCTATAACCCTAACCACACACACCGCAGCCAATAACCCTATCCACACACACACACCCCGCAGCCTATAACCCTAACCTTGCACACACACACCGCAGCCTATAACCCTAACCATACACACATCCCGCAGCCTATAACCCTAACCATACACACACACCGCAGCCTATAACCCTAACCATACACACACAACCCGCAGCCTATAACCCTAACCACACACACACCACAGCCTATAACCCTAACCATACACATACACACCGCCGCCTATAACCCTAACCATAAACACACACCCCAGCCTATAACCCTAACCATACACACACACCGCAGCCTATAACCCTAACCATACACGCACACACACTGCAGCCTATAACCCTAACCATACACGCACACACACCGCAGCCTATAACCCTAACCATACACACACAAACCACAGACTATAGCCCTAACCATACACACACACACCGCAGCCTATAACCCTAACAATACACACACACCGCAGCCTATAACCCTAACCATACACACCCCGCAGCCTATACCGCTAACAATACACACACACCCCACACCACAGACTATAACCCTAACCATAAACACCACGCAGCCTACACCCCTAACAATGCACACATCCCACAGCCTAGTATGTAACCATAACCCTACCCCACAAAACAATGCCCTCAATTTTTGTCGCTCGCCTTTGGCACACACTGTTCCTATTTCGAGCATCAGGGGGGCCCAAAGCATATTTTTGCACCTGGGCCCACAACTCGCTAGTTCCGCCTCTGAGTGGAGCCAGGGTGCTGAAAAGCCCAAAGTGGAGATGTACCAAGTGTTAAAAGGTGCTTCCACTAAGCTGGGTACACACTGGGTGATATACTGTAGTGGTAACAATATCGACCAGTGTTAGCTGGTTAGTGAAATATCGGGATCACATCACACATGTATTTTTCCAATACCAGCCTAGGATTAAAGCAGGAGGGTTGGTCATTCATCATGACACATGACATTCTATTTACCAGATTAGGGATGGGGATCATTAGATGTTTCATCAGAACCATCGGTAAAATGGTTCCGATGGTCACTATTTAACCCTTAACCATCGCTAGGTCTCCACCAATGTTTCCTAAAAAAAAAATGTCTTTGTTTTTATTCTCTTTTGCTGCTGCTGGTGGCTGACAGAATGATAGGCCCTCTGGTCAACCAACCAGCTTCAGCCCATAGGACAGGGGGCAGGCTGGTTGGCACCTTACTGGCCTGTTCCCTATACCTTAATCCACTAAAATGTTATGGGCCTATATTAAATGGAGGGCCTGGATCTGTAAATCCATTTGCTATACTGTTATATATCCGATACTGTTATTTCAGTCACGTTTGTTTATGTGTAAAATATGTAGATATATATACATCGGATTTGCAGACAAGGCTGCACTCCAATATAGTAACTAATGAATGGTGCAGTATCCATAAAATATTCCTTAAAAACACAGTCACCTCCCCAGTACATGGGTAAAGTAAAGTAGCAGCTCTCAGGTATTTGATGAATACAGTGATTTAACCCCTTCCCGACATTTGACGTACATTTACGTCATGGTCGGGAAGCACTTCCCGACACATGGCGTAAATGTACGTCATGGATTTAAACTGTCACCGCGTCTATAGACGCGGTGACAGTTTCAACATGCCTGCTGTCCCTGACAGCAGACATGTCCGTGCATGCCCAGGGGGGGCTGCGATGCCGCCCCCCCGTCGGCGATCGCTGTGATTGGCTGTTCAGTGTGAACAGCCAATTACAGCGTTTTCCTGTGTCACCGGCGAATAACGTTCGCCGGTGACACGGGATCAGAGGTGATTGGTGCTGTAAAGTACAGCACCAATCACCGCGGGGTGTAAGGGTGACACTGGTGTCACCCCACCTCACCCCGCCCGCCCCCAAAGGCCGTGATTGGTCCGTCGGACCGACGGACCAATCACAGCCAAGGAGGGGGATTTAAACTAACGGTGACTGCACTGCAGACGCCATTCCGGTCTGGAATAGCGTGCAGTGCGGTCACCGTACCCCCCTGCCGCCATACTGACCAGAACCTTGCTCCATACTTGCTCCATACTTACCTGATCGCTGCTTCATCACTGCTTCCTGGATCCTGTTGCTACTTGTGCCTTCCTGTGAAATTGTGCTGCTGCAGTGTACTAGCTAGATAGAGAGATAGATAGAGAGATAGAGAGAGATAGAGAGATAGAGAGAGATAGAGAGAGATAGAGAGAGATAGAGAGAGATAGAGAGAGAGATAGTGTCAGAGAGTGCTATATTTTGTGCTGCTGCAGTGTGATATAGTTATAGATAGAGAGAGAGAGATAGAGAGAGAGAGATAGAGAGGCCTAGTGACAGAGTGCTATATTTTGTGCTGCTGCAGTGTGATAGTTATAGAGAGATAGAGAGAGATAGAGAGAGAGAGATAGAGAGAGAGATAGTGTCAGAGAGTGCTATATTTTGTGCTGCTGCAGTGTGATATAGTTATAGATAGAGAGAGAGAGATAGAGAGAGATAGATAGAGAGGCCTAGTGACAGAGTGCTATATTTTGTGCTGCTGCAGTGTGATAGTTATAGAGAGATAGAGAGAGATAGAGAGAGAGAGATAGAGAGAGATAGTGACAGATTGTGCTATATATTTTTTATATAACTGACTGCTGCCCCCTCCTTTTGTGCTGATCAGTATAAATTAACTGATCAGCAACTTTTTGGGGGCGCAGGTTTTTTTTTATATATAGATATACCTGTCAGTGCTGCTGCTGCAGTGTCATAGAGTGATAGATAGTGAGAGATAGAGAGATAGAGAGAGATAGTGACAGAGAGTGATAGAGAGTGCTAAATTTTGTGTCTGCTGCCCCCGCCTTTTGTGCTGATCACTATATCTGAGGTGATCAGCAACTTTTTTGGGGGTACAGAGGTTTTTTTTTTTTTATATATACCTGTCAGTTGCACCAAAGGTTGTGCACCTGCTGCACCTCACTGGTAATCAGTGTCGCATCACTGATCACCTTTTTTTTTTGTGTGTGTGCTGTGGGGTCTTTTTTTAATTTTTTTTTTACACACACTGTGATTTTGTGGGTGTCCTGTGGCCGCTGTGCGCTGATCAGTGACGTACATCACTGATCATCTTTTTCGGCACAGGGTTGATCTATTTTTTTTTTTTTTTGATCAAATTCCTGTTGCCTTTGAGCGCTGTTTAGTGACAGACGTTACTGACCAACATCTGTGCTCAATTTTTGGCGCAGGACCTTTTTTTTTTTTTTTAACCCCTTAAATTTTTTATTTTTAACCCCTTCATTTTTTTTTTTTTATTGGTATAAAGTATTTTTTTTTTTCTGCACCACATACACACTACACACTACATACCCCCCGGATTGAAATAAAGTTTGTACCCCCCCCTACACTATACACGTGTTGAAACATTTCACTACCAGTAACACAAAAATAAAAATGTCCTCCCAAATGTCCTCCCAAATGTCCTCCCAAATGTCCTCCCAGTCATCCAGGAGAATGTATTCAGTGGAGGAGGCATATGCCATGCTTGCTTCTGACTCTGACACAGCCAGTGATGCAAGCGGGGAATTTGAAGGATTCGCCTTAAGCTCCTCTTCCTCCTCTGGTGATGAGGGACCCCCTCAAAGACGCCCCCGTAGAGCAGCTGAGACCCCCCCCCAATAATTGATCTCGTATGGACCCCACCACCAGACAATTTTGAGCCCCAGGTTCCTGAGTTTTTGGCCATGCCAGGAATCCAATTTGATTCCACAGGTCTCAGAGAAATTGACTTTTTCAAATTATTTTTCTCTGATGATTTTATAAATTTAATGGTGGACCAAACTAATTTATATGCCCAGCAGTTTATTGCTCAAAACCCCACGTCATCATTTGCTAGGTGGACCCCTGTAGATGCAGTAGAGATGATGACGTTTTGGGGTCTGGTGTTTCATATGGGCATAGTAAAAAAGCCAGAAATTAGGCAATATTGGAGTACAGATGTTCTGTACAGTACTCCATTTTACCGTATGGCCATGACCCGGACTCGATTTGAGACAATTCTTAAATTTATACATTACACCGATAATGCACAGTGCCCACCCAGAGATGATCCCACCTTTGACCGGCTATTCAAAGTCAGGCCGGTCATTGATCATTTCAGTGCCAAATTTGAAGAGGTGTACATCCCTGAAAAATTTATTTGTATCGACGAGTCCCTTATACATTTTAAAGGAAGGGTTAAATTCCGCCAGTACCTTCCCAGTAAGAGGGCAAGGTATGGCATAAAAATGTATAAACTGTGTGAAAGCACCTCAGGGTACACCCACAGGTTTAGGGTTTATGAAGGGAAGGATTCAAGAATTGAACCGCCAGAATGCCCCCCCTCCCTCGTAGGTGTTAGTGGGAAAATTGTCTGGGATTTAGTGCACCCCTTCCTGGATAAAGGTTATCACCTCTATGTGGATAACTTTTACACCAGCATCCCCCTGTTTAAGGCCCTTGGTTCAAGAGGTACAGCAGCTTGCGGTACTGTGCGCAAGAACCAAAGAGGCCTCCCAAAAACGCACATTGCCCAAGTAATGAGAAGGGGTGAAAGCAGGGGAATATGCAACGAAAATATGTTGTTGGTCAAATATAAGGACAAGAGGGATGTCCTTATACTGACAACAATTCACGGAGATAGTACCACCTCCGTCCCTGTACGAGGTACCAGTACCCACACCTCAAAACCTAATTGTATCCTGGATTACAATAGGTACATGGGCGGAGTGGATCTTTCAGATCAGGTACTGAAGCCGTACAGTGCCCTGCGGAAAACAAAAATCTGGTACAAGAAGGTGGCCGTGTATATCATCCAGATGGCACTGTATAACGCTTACGTGCTATTCCGTTCTACCGGCCAGAGGGGGACATTTATGCACTTTCAAGAGGAAGTCATAAAGGGCCTAATATTTGGGAACCAGCAGGCAGAGGGCCCCAGTACTTCTAGTACTGGCCCCCGTATTGTACCAGGGCAGCATTTTCCTGATGAAATCCCCTCCACTGGAAAAAAGGGCAGGACACAAAAAAGGTGCAAAGTTTGCTATAAAAAGGGAATAAGAAAGCAAACTATTTTCCAGTGTGACACTTGCCCCGACAAACCCGGCCTATGTATAAAGGAGTGTTTTAAAATATACCACACATCTATGGAATATTAGGTTCATAATTTCACCGTGCTTCGGGGGTCTTGCTATTGCCACATAGCACCCACCATTCATTCCACCAGAATCTGAGCCGCAAAATCCAAAAATCACTCCTTCCCTTCTGAGTCCTGCCATGCACCCAACTGGTATTTTTTGGTCACATGTGAGGCATTGCCGTACTCGGGAGAAATTGGGGCACAGATTTTGGGGTGCTTTGTCTCCTTCATTCCTTGTGAAAATGAAAAATTTTGAGCCAGAACTGCATTTTTGTGTAAAAAAATGTAATTTTTCATGTTCACTGCCCACTTGTATCAAAATTGGTGAAACCCCTGGGGGTTTGAAATGTACACTATACCCCTAGATGAATTCCCTGAGGGGTGTAGTTTGCAAAATGGGGTCACTTGTGGGGGGGTTCCACTGTATTGGTGCTTTGGGGGTCTTGCTAATGCGACATAGCACCCACCATCATTCCACCAGAATTTGTGCTGCAAAATCCAAATATCACTCCTTCCCTTCTGAGTCCTGCCACTTTTTGGTCACACATGAGGCATTGCCGTACTCGGGAGAAATTGGGGCACAGATTTTGGGGTGCTTTGTCTCCTTCATTCCTTCTGAAAATGAAAAATTTTGAGCCAGAACTGCATTTTTGTGTAAAAAAATGTAATTTTTCATTTTCACTGCCCACTTGTATCAAAATTGGTGAAACCCCTGGGGGTTTGAAATGTACACTATACCCCTAGATGAATTCCCTGAGGGGTGTAGTTTGCAAAATGGGGTGACTTGTGGGGGGGTTCCACTGTATTGGTGCAACATAGCACCCACCATTCATTCCACCAGAATCTGTGCTGCAAAATCCAAAAATCACTCCTTCCCTTCTGAGTCCTGCCATGCACCCAACTGGTATTTTTTGGTCACATGTGAGGCATTGCCGTACTCGGGAGAAATTGGGGCACAGATTTTGGGGTGCTTTTTCTCCTTCATACCTTCTGAAAATGAAAAATTTTGAGCCAGAACTGCATTTTTGTGTAAAAAATGTAATTTTTCTTTTTCACTGCCCACTTGTATCAAAATTGGTGAAACCCCTGGGGGTTTTAAATGTACACTATACCCCTAGATGAATTCCCTGAGGGGTGTAGTTTGCAAAATGGGGTCACTTGTGGGGGGGTTCCACTGTATTGGTGCTTGGGGGGTCTTGCTAATGCGACATAGCACCCACCAAAATTCCACCAGAATCTGAGCTGCAAAATCCAAAAATCACTCCTTCCCTTTTGAGTCCTGCCATGCACCCAACTGGTATTTTTTGGTCACATGTGAGGCATTGCCGTACTCGGGAGAAATTGGGGCACAGATTTTGGGGTGCTTTTTCTCCTTCATACCTTCTGAAAATGAAAAATTTTGAGCCAGAACTGCATTTTTGTGTAAAAAATGTAATTTTTCATGTTCACTGCCCACTTGTATCAAAATTGGTGAAACCCCTGGGGGTTTGAAATGTACACTATACCCCTAGATGAATTCCCTGAGGGGTGTAGTTTGCAAAATGGGGTCACTTGTGGGGGGGTTCCACTGTATTGGTGCTTGGGGGGTCTTGCTAATGCAACATAGCACCCACCAAAATTCCACCAGAATCTGAGCTGCAAAATCCAAAAATCACTCCTTCCCTTCTGAGTCCTGCCATGCACCCAACTGGTATTTTTTGGTCACATGTGAGGCATTGCCGTACTCGGGAGAAATTGGGGCACAGATTTTGGGGTGCTTTGTCTCCTTCATACCTTCTGAAAATGAAAAATTTTGAGCCAGAACTGCATTTTTGTGTAAAAAAATGTAATTTTTCATTTTCACTGCCCACTTGTATCAAAATTGGTGAAACCCCTGGGGGTTTGAAATGTACACTATACCCCTAGATGAATTCCCTGAGGGGTGTACTTTGCAAAATGGGGTGACTTGTGGGGGGGTTCCACTGTATTGGTGCAACATAGCACCCACCATTCATTCCACCAAAATCTGTGCTGCAAAATCCAAAAATCACTCCTTCCCTTCTGAGTCCTGCCATGCACCCAACTGGTATTTTTTGGTCACATGTGAGGCATTGCCGTACTCGGGAGAAATTGGGGCACAGATTTTGGGGTGCTTTTTCTCCTTCATACCTTCTGAAAATGAAAAATTTTGAGCCAGAACTGCATTTTTGTGTAAAAAAATGTAATTTTTCATTTTCACTGCCCACTTGTATCAAAATTGGTGAAACCCCTGGGGGTTTGAAATGTACACTATACCCCTAGATGAATTCCCTGAGGGGTGTAGTTTTCAAAATGGGGTGACTTGTGGGGGGGTTCCACTGTATTGGTGCTTGGGGGGTCTTGCTAATGCGACATAGCACCCACCAAAATTCCACCAGAATCTGAGCTGCAAAATCCAAAAATCACTCCTTCCGTTCTGAGTCCTGCCATGCACCCAACTGGTATTTTTTGGTCACATGTGAGGCATTGCCGTACTCGGGAGAAATTGGGGCACAGATTTTGGGGTGCTTTTTCTCCTTCATACCTTCTGAAAATGAAAAATTTCGAGCCAGAACTGCATTTTTGTGTAAAAAATGTAATTTTTCATTTTCACTGCCCACTTGTATCAAAATTGGTGAAACCCCTGGGGGTTTGAAATGTACACTATACCCCTAGATGAATTCCCTGAGGGGTGTAGTTTTCAAAATGGGGTGACTTGTGGGGGGGTTCCACTGTATTGGTGCTTGGGGGGTCTTGCTAATGCGACATAGCACCCACCAAAATTCCACCAGAATCTGAGCCGCAAAATCCAAAAATCACTCCTTCCGTTCTGAGTCCTGCCATGCACCCAACTGGTATTTTTTGGTCACATGTGAGGCATTTCCGTACTCGGGAGAAATTGGGGCACATATTTTGGGGTGCTTTTTCTCCTTCATACCTTCTGAAAATGAAAAATTTTGAGCCAGAACTGCATTTTTGTGTAAAAAAATGTAATTTTTCATTTTCACTGCCCACTTGTATAAAAATTGGTGAAACCCCTGGGGGTTTGAAATGTACACTATACCCCTAGATGAATTCCCTGAGGGGTGTACTTTGCAAAATGGGGTGACTTGTGGGGGGGTTCCACTGTATTGGTGCAACATAGCACCCACCATTCATTCCACCAGAATCTGTGCTGCAAAATCCAAAAATCACTCCTTCCCTTCTGAGTCCTGCCATGCACCCAACTGGTATTTTTTGGTCACATGTGAGGCATTGCCGTACTCGGGAGAAATTGGGGCACAGATTTTGGGGTGCTTTTTCTCCTTCATACCTTCTGAAAATGAAAAATTTTGAGCCAGAACTGCATTTTTGTGTAAAAAAATGTAATTTTTCATTTTCACTGCCCACTTGTATCAAAATTGGTGAAACCCCTGGGGGTTTGAAATGTACACTATACCCCTAGATGAATTCCCTGAGGGGTGTAGTTTGCAAAATGGGGTGACTTGTGGGGGGGTTCCACTGTATTGGTGCTTGGGGGGTCTTGCTAATGCGACATAGCACCCACCAAAATTCCACCAGAATCTGAGCTGCAAAATCCAAAAATCACTCCTTCCCTTCTGAGTCCTGCCATGCACCCAACTGGTATTTTTTGGTCACATGTGAGGCATTGCCGTACTCGGGAGAAATTGGGGCACAGATTTTGGGGTGCTTTGTCTCCTTCATACCTTCTGAAAATGACAAATTTGGAGCCAGAACTGCATTTTTGTGTAAAAAAAATAATTTTTCATTTTCACTGCCCAGTTGTACCACAATTGGTGAAACCCCTGGGGGTTTGAAATGTACACTATACCCCTAGATGAATTCCCTGAGGGGTGTAGTTTGCAAAATGGGGTCACTTGTGGGGGGGTTCCTAACTTTTAGCATCTTATGGTGCCTTGAAACCTACATGGTGCCTAAAAAATAATCTCATAAAAAGGAGGCTCCAAAATCAAGTAGGTGCTCCTTCTATTATGAAGCCTGTGGTTTGGTCACCGTGCACACTAGGGCCACATATAGGATATTTATGAAAACAAAAGAATTGGGGGAATCAATTTTTAGTCACATTTCTCTAGTAAAATGTACTGTGTTCCTTATAAAAATGTATTAAAATTGCAAATCTGCAAAAAAAAAAGAAATTTTGAAATTTCACCTACACTTTGTTTTAATTCCTGTGAAACACCTAAAGGGTTAACAAACTTCCAAAATGCTGTTTTGAATACTGTGAGGGGTGCAGTTTTTGAAATGGCATCATTTATGGGGGTGTCTCACATACAAGTCCCTCAAAGTCACATCAGAACTGAACTGGTCCCTAAAAAAATCAGTGTTTGAAATTTTCTTGAAAATTTGAGAATTTGCTATTCATATTGTAAGCCTCCTAGTGTCCCAAAAAATTAAAAGGAAGTTGAAATAATGATGTCAACATAAAGTAGACATATGGTCTATGTTAGTTATTCACTATTTTGAGTGGTAAGATTATTTGTCTCACAAGCAGAAAATTTAACATTTTGCAAATCGCTAAATTTTCCATTTTTTCACGATATTTTGGTATTTTTCACAAAAAAACACAGACTGTATCGACCCAAATTTACCACTAATTTGAAGTACAATGTGTCACGAAAAAACAATCTCAAAACCACTGGGATAAGTAAAAGCAAAAAAAAGTTATCCCCACTTAAGTGAGACATGTCAGATTTGAAAAAAAGGGCTCTGTCAGGAACGCAAAAACTGGCTCTGTCAGGAAGGGGTTAATATAGAAGCGTATAAGGTATGAGACACTTCCAGCAGCAGCCAATGGCAGTTTAAACTGTGACACACCCCTGAGGAAAAGTGGCATGCACCAGATGTGACAGCAGCTGGGTGCTGTAGTGAGCATCTGGTACATTACACCGGCCCCTCTAGAAGATAGTTCTATCTTTTACAATTGTTTGTAAGGGGCACAGTCGGTCTTCTGACTCACCCCCCCCTGGGTGTTTTGTACACCCAGATGAAAACCAATGGAGCCGGCTTTCAAGGCCTTGTTTTAGATTGCTTTTAGGGTCATGGAGAGTAATCCTTTGTGTGTTTTTTTGGTCCTAATTATATCTGGTCTTGTAGAATTCTAACAGTACTGTATGCTAATCACCGTTTCTATTAATTGCACTATGGAAAATAACAATAAAACCTGACTTCCTTTAAAATCAGAGTGCATTGTGGGTCAGCTAATTTGCATATGAACAGCAAGGCATTCTGGGTAAACAGCTAGTGCATCATGGCTCCTCCAACAAGCTTGGCTCCTCCAACAAGCTTGACAATAACGCCCTTTCCCACCAGACATTGCAGCTAGACCATCAATGGCCTAGTTCATGGTGTGCCAAATCAACCCATAAGGCTAGATTTTAGGAAAGGCTTATGTGAACACATCTGCAGGGGCAGCTGGTAACAGGGCAGGCAACAGAAATCTTGGGGCCCGGAACACTGATATCTCTGAGGCCCCCCAACACCGAATGCGGATTGTTATTACATTGCATATGGAATGTATTTTTTTAATAATAGAAATAAACAGATAATTAATATTCACAATGCAATATAATAGGGAAGGGCAGATGGGAGGGCACAGCATTGTGCGTTGTGTGGTTTGGTGTGTTGTGTCATTAAACTCATTAGTACGGGTAGCCAGAAAGGTAGCCAGTCATGCTTACAGACCCTGAGTTCCTCAAAGCTTTGGGGCCCCTCAACTGGTCGGGGCCCGGTACGAGTGTCCCCTTTGACCACCCCAGTTCACACAGTTGTGGCCGTCTGTCATCTAGCACAGGGGGCAACATAAAGCAATTTAGGGGCACCAATCTAAGACTATATTGTGCCCCCAAACTAAAAATATTCTGGTGCCCCTGCTCACCCCTGAAGCATAACAGTAAACATACAGCCCCCCACAGCATATCACTAACACTATACCCCTCCCTCTTACCATACATCCCCCAATACATTTTAACCATAACCACACACACACACCACAGCCTATAACCCTAACTATACACACTCCCCTCAGCCTATTACCCTAACTATACACACACACACCACAGCCTATAACCATACACACACCCCTCAGCCTATAACCCTAACCACACACACCCCGCAGCCTATTACCCTAACCACACACACACCACAGCCTATAACCCTAACCACACACACACCACAGCCTATAACCCTAACTATACACACTCCCCTCAGCCTATTACCCTAACCACACACACCCCGCAGCCTATTACCCTAACTATACACACACACACCACAGCCTATAACCATACACACACCCCTCAGCCTATAACCCTAACCACACACACCCCGCAGCCTATTACCCTAACCATACACACACACCGCAGCCCACAACCATGCACACACCCCGCAGCCTATCACTCTAACCACACACACACACCCCGCAGCCTATAACCCTAACCATACATTTATACACCCGGCAGCCTATAGCCATAACAATAAACACACCCCGCAGCCTATAACCCTAACCACACACACACCGCAGCCTATAACCCTAACTATACACACACCCCTCAGCCTATAACCCTAACCATTCACACACACCCCGCAGGCAATAACCATAACCATACACACACCACAGCCTATAACCCTAACCATACACACACATACCGCCGCCTATAACCCTAATCATACACACACACAAACCACAGACTATAACCCTAACGATACCCACACACACCGCAGCCTATAACCCTAACCATACACACACACACCGCAGCCTATAACCCTAACCATACACACACACCGCAGCCTATAACCCTAACCATACACACACACCCTGCAGCCTATAACCCTAACCATACACACACACCCCGCAGCCTATAACCCTAACACACACACACCACAGCCTATAACCCTAACCATACACACACACACCGCTGCCTACAACCCTAACCATACACACACACCCCAGCCTATAACCCTAACCATACACACACACCGCAGCCTATAACCCTAACAATACACACAACGCAGCCTATTACCCTAACTATACACACACCACAGCCTATAACCATAACCATACACACACCCCTCAGCCTATAACCCTATCCACACACACCCCGCAGCCTATAACCCTAACCATACACACACACCGCAGCCCATAACCATACACACACACCCCGCAGCCTATAACTCTAACCATACACACACCACAGCCTATAACCCTAACCATACATTCATACACCCCGCAGCCTAAAGCCATAGCCATAAACACCTCCCGCAGCCTATAACCCTAACCACACACACCGCAGCCAATAACCCTATCCACACACACACACCCTGCAGCCTATAACCCTAACCTTGCACACACACACCGCAGCCTATAACCCTAACCATACACACATCCCGCAGCCTATAACCCTAACCATACACACACACCGCAGCCTATAACCCTAACCATACACACACAACCCGCAGCCTATAACCCTAACCACACACACACCACAGCCTATAACCCTAACCATAAACACACACCCCAGCCTATAACCCTAACCATACACACACACCGCAGCCTATGTGGATCTTTCAGATCAGGTACTGAAGCCGTACAGTGCCCTGCGGAAAACAAAAATCTGGTACAAGAAGGTGGCCGTGTATATCATCCAGATGGCACTGTATAACGCTTACGTGCTATTCCGTTCTACCGGCCAGAGGGGGACATTTATGCACTTTCAAGAGGAAGTCATAAAGGGCCTAATATTTGGGAACCAGCAGGCAGAGGGCCCCAGTACTTCTAGTACTGGCCCCCGTATTGTACCAGGGCAGCATTTTCCTGATGAAATCCCCTCCACTGGAAAAAAGGGCAGGACACAAAAAAGGTGCAAAGTTTGCTATAAAAAGGGAATAAGAAAGCAAACTATTTTCCAGTGTGACACTTGCCCCGACAAACCCGGCCTATGTATAAAGGAGTGTTTTAAAATATACCACACATCTATGGAATATTAGGTTCATAATTTCACCGTGCTTCGGGGGTCTTGCTATTGCCACATAGCACCCACCATTCATTCCACCAGAATCTGAGCCGCAAAATCCAAAAATCACTCCTTCCCTTCTGAGTCCTGCCATGCACCCAACTGGTATTTTTTGGTCACATGTGAGGCATTGCCGTACTCGGGAGAAATTGGGGCACAGATTTTGGGGTGCTTTGTCTCCTTCATTCCTTGTGAAAATGAAAAATTTTGAGCCAGAACTGCATTTTTGTGTAAAAAAATGTAATTTTTCATGTTCACTGCCCACTTGTATCAAAATTGGTGAAACCCCTGGGGGTTTGAAATGTACACTATACCCCTAGATGAATTCCCTGAGGGGTGTAGTTTGCAAAATGGGGTCACTTGTGGGGGGGTTCCACTGTATTGGTGCTTTGGGGGTCTTGCTAATGCGACATAGCACCCACCATCATTCCACCAGAATTTGTGCTGCAAAATCCAAATATCACTCCTTCCCTTCTGAGTCCTGCCACTTTTTGGTCACACATGAGGCATTGCCGTACTCGGGAGAAATTGGGGCACAGATTTTGGGGTGCTTTGTCTCCTTCATTCCTTCTGAAAATGAAAAATTTTGAGCCAGAACTGCATTTTTGTGTAAAAAAATGTAATTTTTCATTTTCACTGCCCACTTGTATCAAAATTGGTGAAACCCCTGGGGGTTTGAAATGTACACTATACCCCTAGATGAATTCCCTGAGGGGTGTAGTTTGCAAAATGGGGTGACTTGTGGGGGGGTTCCACTGTATTGGTGCAACATAGCACCCACCATTCATTCCACCAGAATCTGTGCTGCAAAATCCAAAAATCACTCCTTCCCTTCTGAGTCCTGCCATGCACCCAACTGGTATTTTTTGGTCACATGTGAGGCATTGCCGTACTCGGGAGAAATTGGGGCACAGATTTTGGGGTGCTTTTTCTCCTTCATACCTTCTGAAAATGAAAAATTTTGAGCCAGAACTGCATTTTTGTGTAAAAAATGTAATTTTTCTTTTTCACTGCCCACTTGTATCAAAATTGGTGAAACCCCTGGGGGTTTTAAATGTACACTATACCCCTAGATGAATTCCCTGAGGGGTGTAGTTTGCAAAATGGGGTCACTTGTGGGGGGGTTCCACTGTATTGGTGCTTGGGGGGTCTTGCTAATGCGACATAGCACCCACCAAAATTCCACCAGAATCTGAGCTGCAAAATCCAAAAATCACTCCTTCCCTTTTGAGTCCTGCCATGCACCCAACTGGTATTTTTTGGTCACATGTGAGGCATTGCCGTACTCGGGAGAAATTGGGGCACAGATTTTGGGGTGCTTTTTCTCCTTCATACCTTCTGAAAATGAAAAATTTTGAGCCAGAACTGCATTTTTGTGTAAAAAATGTAATTTTTCATGTTCACTGCCCACTTGTATCAAAATTGGTGAAACCCCTGGGGGTTTGAAATGTACACTATACCCCTAGATGAATTCCCTGAGGGGTGTAGTTTGCAAAATGGGGTCACTTGTGGGGGGGTTCCACTGTATTGGTGCTTGGGGGGTCTTGCTAATGCAACATAGCACCCACCAAAATTCCACCAGAATCTGAGCTGCAAAATCCAAAAATCACTCCTTCCCTTCTGAGTCCTGCCATGCACCCAACTGGTATTTTTTGGTCACATGTGAGGCATTGCCGTACTCGGGAGAAATTGGGGCACAGATTTTGGGGTGCTTTGTCTCCTTCATACCTTCTGAAAATGAAAAATTTTGAGCCAGAACTGCATTTTTGTGTAAAAAAATGTAATTTTTCATTTTCACTGCCCACTTGTATCAAAATTGGTGAAACCCCTGGGGGTTTGAAATGTACACTATACCCCTAGATGAATTCCCTGAGGGGTGTACTTTGCAAAATGGGGTGACTTGTGGGGGGGTTCCACTGTATTGGTGCAACATAGCACCCACCATTCATTCCACCAAAATCTGTGCTGCAAAATCCAAAAATCACTCCTTCCCTTCTGAGTCCTGCCATGCACCCAACTGGTATTTTTTGGTCACATGTGAGGCATTGCCGTACTCGGGAGAAATTGGGGCACAGATTTTGGGGTGCTTTTTCTCCTTCATACCTTCTGAAAATGAAAAATTTTGAGCCAGAACTGCATTTTTGTGTAAAAAAATGTAATTTTTCATTTTCACTGCCCACTTGTATCAAAATTGGTGAAACCCCTGGGGGTTTGAAATGTACACTATACCCCTAGATGAATTCCCTGAGGGGTGTAGTTTTCAAAATGGGGTGACTTGTGGGGGGGTTCCACTGTATTGGTGCTTGGGGGGTCTTGCTAATGCGACATAGCACCCACCAAAATTCCACCAGAATCTGAGCTGCAAAATCCAAAAATCACTCCTTCCGTTCTGAGTCCTGCCATGCACCCAACTGGTATTTTTTGGTCACATGTGAGGCATTGCCGTACTCGGGAGAAATTGGGGCACAGATTTTGGGGTGCTTTTTCTCCTTCATACCTTCTGAAAATGAAAAATTTCGAGCCAGAACTGCATTTTTGTGTAAAAAATGTAATTTTTCATTTTCACTGCCCACTTGTATCAAAATTGGTGAAACCCCTGGGGGTTTGAAATGTACACTATACCCCTAGATGAATTCCCTGAGGGGTGTAGTTTTCAAAATGGGGTGACTTGTGGGGGGGTTCCACTGTATTGGTGCTTGGGGGGTCTTGCTAATGCGACATAGCACCCACCAAAATTCCACCAGAATCTGAGCCGCAAAATCCAAAAATCACTCCTTCCGTTCTGAGTCCTGCCATGCACCCAACTGGTATTTTTTGGTCACATGTGAGGCATTTCCGTACTCGGGAGAAATTGGGGCACATATTTTGGGGTGCTTTTTCTCCTTCATACCTTCTGAAAATGAAAAATTTTGAGCCAGAACTGCATTTTTGTGTAAAAAAATGTAATTTTTCATTTTCACTGCCCACTTGTATAAAAATTGGTGAAACCCCTGGGGGTTTGAAATGTACACTATACCCCTAGATGAATTCCCTGAGGGGTGTACTTTGCAAAATGGGGTGACTTGTGGGGGGGTTCCACTGTATTGGTGCAACATAGCACCCACCATTCATTCCACCAGAATCTGTGCTGCAAAATCCAAAAATCACTCCTTCCCTTCTGAGTCCTGCCATGCACCCAACTGGTATTTTTTGGTCACATGTGAGGCATTGCCGTACTCGGGAGAAATTGGGGCACAGATTTTGGGGTGCTTTTTCTCCTTCATACCTTCTGAAAATGAAAAATTTTGAGCCAGAACTGCATTTTTGTGTAAAAAAATGTAATTTTTCATTTTCACTGCCCACTTGTATCAAAATTGGTGAAACCCCTGGGGGTTTGAAATGTACACTATACCCCTAGATGAATTCCCTGAGGGGTGTAGTTTGCAAAATGGGGTGACTTGTGGGGGGGTTCCACTGTATTGGTGCTTGGGGGGTCTTGCTAATGCGACATAGCACCCACCAAAATTCCACCAGAATCTGAGCTGCAAAATCCAAAAATCACTCCTTCCCTTCTGAGTCCTGCCATGCACCCAACTGGTATTTTTTGGTCACATGTGAGGCATTGCCGTACTCGGGAGAAATTGGGGCACAGATTTTGGGGTGCTTTGTCTCCTTCATACCTTCTGAAAATGACAAATTTGGAGCCAGAACTGCATTTTTGTGTAAAAAAAATAATTTTTCATTTTCACTGCCCAGTTGTACCACAATTGGTGAAACCCCTGGGGGTTTGAAATGTACACTATACCCCTAGATGAATTCCCTGAGGGGTGTAGTTTGCAAAATGGGGTCACTTGTGGGGGGGTTCCTAACTTTTAGCATCTTATGGTGCCTTGAAACCTACATGGTGCCTAAAAAATAATCTCATAAAAAGGAGGCTCCAAAATCAAGTAGGTGCTCCTTCTATTATGAAGCCTGTGGTTTGGTCACCGTGCACACTAGGGCCACATATAGGATATTTATGAAAACAAAAGAATTGGGGGAATCAATTTTTAGTCACATTTCTCTAGTAAAATGTACTGTGTTCCTTATAAAAATGTATTAAAATTGCAAATCTGCAAAAAAAAAAGAAATTTTGAAATTTCACCTACACTTTGTTTTAATTCCTGTGAAACACCTAAAGGGTTAACAAACTTCCAAAATGCTGTTTTGAATACTGTGAGGGGTGCAGTTTTTGAAATGGCATCATTTATGGGGGTGTCTCACATACAAGTCCCTCAAAGTCACATCAGAACTGAACTGGTCCCTAAAAAAATCAGTGTTTGAAATTTTCTTGAAAATTTGAGAATTTGCTATTCATATTGTAAGCCTCCTAGTGTCCCAAAAAATTAAAAGGAAGTTGAAATAATGATGTCAACATAAAGTAGACATATGGTCTATGTTAGTTATTCACTATTTTGAGTGGTAAGATTATTTGTCTCACAAGCAGAAAATTTAACATTTTGCAAATCGCTAAATTTTCCATTTTTTCACGATATTTTGGTATTTTTCACAAAAAAACACAGACTGTATCGACCCAAATTTACCACTAATTTGAAGTACAATGTGTCACGAAAAAACAATCTCAAAACCACTGGGATAAGTAAAAGCAAAAAAAAGTTATCCCCACTTAAGTGAGACATGTCAGATTTGAAAAAAAGGGCTCTGTCAGGAACGCAAAAACTGGCTCTGTCAGGAAGGGGTTAATATAGAAGCGTATAAGGTATGAGACACTTCCAGCAGCAGCCAATGGCAGTTTAAACTGTGACACACCCCTGAGGAAAAGTGGCATGCACCAGATGTGACAGCAGCTGGGTGCTGTAGTGAGCATCTGGTACATTACACCGGCCCCTCTAGAAGATAGTTCTATCTTTTACAATTGTTTGTAAGGGGCACAGTCGGTCTTCTGACTCACCCCCCCCTGGGTGTTTTGTACACCCAGATGAAAACCAATGGAGCCGGCTTTCAAGGCCTTGTTTTAGATTGCTTTTAGGGTCATGGAGAGTAATCCTTTGTGTGTTTTTTTGGTCCTAATTATATCTGGTCTTGTAGAATTCTAACAGTACTGTATGCTAATCACCGTTTCTATTAATTGCACTATGGAAAATAACAATAAAACCTGACTTCCTTTAAAATCAGAGTGCATTGTGGGTCAGCTAATTTGCATATGAACAGCAAGGCATTCTGGGTAAACAGCTAGTGCATCATGGCTCCTCCAACAAGCTTGGCTCCTCCAACAAGCTTGACAATAACGCCCTTTCCCACCAGACATTGCAGCTAGACCATCAATGGCCTAGTTCATGGTGTGCCAAATCAACCCATAAGGCTAGATTTTAGGAAAGGCTTATGTGAACACATCTGCAGGGGCAGCTGGTAACAGGGCAGGCAACAGAAATCTTGGGGCCCGGAACACTGATATCTCTGAGGCCCCCCAACACCGAATGCGGATTGTTATTACATTGCATATGGAATGTATTTTTTTAATAATAGAAATAAACAGATAATTAATATTCACAATGCAATATAATAGGGAAGGGCAGATGGGAGGGCACAGCATTGTGCGTTGTGTGGTTTGGTGTGTTGTGTCATTAAACTCATTAGTACGGGTAGCCAGAAAGGTAGCCAGTCATGCTTACAGACCCTGAGTTCCTCAAAGCTTTGGGGCCCCTCAACTGGTCGGGGCCCGGTACGAGTGTCCCCTTTGACCACCCCAGTTCACACAGTTGTGGCCGTCTGTCATCTAGCACAGGGGGCAACATAAATCAATTTAGGGGCACCAATCTAAGACTATATTGTGCCCCCAAACTAAAAATATTCTGGTGCCCCTGCTCACCCCTGAAGCATAACAGTAAACATACAGCCCCCCACAGCATATCACTAACACTATACCCCTCCCTCTTACCATACATCCCCCAATACATTTTAACCATAACCACACACACACACCACAGCCTATAACCCTAACTATACACACTCCCCTCAGCCTATTACCCTAACTATACACACACACACCACAGCCTATAACCATACACACACCCCTCAGCCTATAACCCTAACCACACACACCCCGCAGCCTATTACCCTAACCACACACACACCACAGCCTATAACCCTAACCACACACACACCACAGCCTATAACCCTAACTATACACACTCCCCTCAGCCTATTACCCTAACCACACACACCCCGCAGCCTATTACCCTAACTATACACACACACACACCACAGCCTATAACCATACACACACCCCTCAGCCTATAACCCTAACCACACACACCCCGCAGCCTATTACCCTAACCATACACACACACCGCAGCCCACAACCATGCACACACCCCGCAGCCTATCACTCTAACCACACACACACACCCCGCAGCCTATAACCCTAACCATACATTTATACACCCGGCAGCCTATAGCCATAACAATAAACACACCCCGCAGCCTATAACCCTAACCACACACACACCGCAGCCTATAACCCTAACTATACACACACCCCTCAGCCTATAACCCTAACCATTCACACACACCCCGCAGGCAATAACCATAACCATACACACACCACAGCCTATAACCCTAACCATACACACACATACCGCCGCCTATAACCCTAATCATACACACACACAAACCACAGACTATAACCCTAACGATACCCACACACACCGCAGCCTATAACCCTAACCATACACACACACACCGCAGCCTATAACCCTAACCATACACACACACCGCAGCCTATAACCCTAACCATACACACACACCCTGCAGCCTATAACCCTAACCATACACACACACCCCGCAGCCTATAACCCTAACACACACACACCACAGCCTATAACCCTAACCATACACACACACACCGCTGCCTACAACCCTAACCATACACACACACCCCAGCCTATAACCCTAACCATACACACACACCGCAGCCTATAACCCTAACAATACACACAACGCAGCCTATTACCCTAACTATACACACACCACAGCCTATAACCATACACACACCCCTCAGCCTATAACCCTATCCACACACACCCCGCAGCCTATAACCCTAACCATACACACACACCGCAGCCCATAACCATACACACACACCCCGCAGCCTATAACTCTAACCATACACACACCACAGCCTATAACCCTAACCATACATTCATACACCCCGCAGCCTAAAGCCATAGCCATAAACACCTCCCGCAGCCTATAACCCTAACCACACACACCGCAGCCAATAACCCTATCCACACACACACACCCCGCAGCCTATAACCCTAACCTTGCACACACACACCGCAGCCTATAACCCTAACCATACACACATCCCGCAGCCTATAACCCTAACCATACACACACACCGCAGCCTATAACCCTAACCATACACACACAACCCGCAGCCTATAACCCTAACCACACACACACCACAGCCTATAACCCTAACCATACACATACACACCGCCGCCTATAACCCTAACCATAAACACACACCCCAGCCTATAACCCTAACCATACACACACACCGCAGCCTATAACCCTAACCATACACGCACACACACCGCAGCCTATAACCCTAACCATACACACACAAACCACAGACTATAGCCCTAACCATACACACACACACCGCAGCCTATAACCCTAACAATACACACACACCGCAGCCTATAACCCTAACCATACACACCCCGCAGCCTATACCGCTAACAATACACACACACCCCACACCACAGACTATAAGCCTAACCATAAACACCACGCAGCCTACACCCCTAACAATGCACACATCCCACAGCCTAGTATGTAGCCATAACCCTACCCCACAAAACAATGCCCTCAATTTTTGTCGCTCGCCTTTGGCACACACTGTTCCTATTTCGAGCATCAGGGGGGCCCAAAGCATATTTTTGCACCTGGGCCCACAACTCGCTAGTTCCGCCTCTGAGTGGAGCCAGGGTGCTGAAAAGCCCAAAGTGGAGATGTACCAAGTGTTAAAAGGTGTTTCCACTAAGCTGGGTACACACTGGGTGATATACTGTAGCGGTAACAATATCGACCAGTGTTAGCTGGTTAGTGAAATATCGGGATCACATCACACATGTATTTTTCCAATACCAGCCTAGGATTAAAGCAGGAGGGTTGGTCATTCATCATGACACATGACATTCTATTTACCAGATTAGGGATGGGGATCATTAGATGTTTCATCAGAACCATCGGTAAAATGGTTCCGATGGTCACTATTTAACCCTTAACCATCGCTAGGTCTCCACCAATGTTTCCTAAAAAAAAAAATGTCTTTGTTTTTATTCTCTTTTGCTGCTGCTGGTGGCTGACAGAATGATAGGCCCTCTGGTCAACCAACCAGCTTCAGCCCATAGGACAGGGGGCAGGCTGGTTGGCACCTTACTGGCCTGTTCCCTATACCTTAATCCACTAAAATGTTATGGGCCTATATTAAATGGAGGGCCTGGATCTGTAAATCCATTTGCTATACTGTTATATATCCGATACTGTTATTTCAGTCACGTTTGTTTATGTGTAAAATATGTAGATATATATACATCGGATTTGCAGACAAGGCTGCACTCCAATATAGTAACTAATCAATGGTGCAGTATCCATAAAATATTCCTTAAAAACACAGTCACCTCCCCAGTACGTGGGTAAAGTAAAGTAGCAGCTCTCAGGTATTTGATGAATACAGTGATTTAATATAGAAGCGTATAAGGTATGAGACACTTCCAGCAGCAGCCAATGGCAGTTTAAACTGTGACACACCCCTGAGGAAAAGTGGCATGCACCAGATGTGACAGTAGCTGGTACATTACACCGGCCCCTCTAGAAGATAGTTCTATCTTTTACAATTGTTTGTAAGGGGCACAGTCGGTCTTCTGACTCACCCCCCCCTGGGTGTTTTGTACACCCAGGTGAAAACCAATGGAGCCGGCTTTCAAGGCCTTGTTTTCAATTGCTTTTAGGGTCATGGAGAGTAATCCTTTGTGTGTTTTTTTGGTCCTAATTATATCTGGTCTTGTAGAATTCTAACAGTACTGTATGCTAATCACCGTTTCTATTAATTGCACTATGGAAAATAACAATAAAACCTGACTTCCTTTAAAATCAGAGTGCATTGTGGGTCAGCTAATTTGCATATGAACAGCAAGGCATTCTGGGTAAACAGCTAGTGCATCATGGCTCCTCCAACAAGCTTGGCTCCTCCAACAAGCTTGACAATAACGCCCTTTCCCACCAGACATTGCAGCTAGACCATCAATGGCCTAGTTCATGGTCTGCCAAATCAACCCATAAGGCTAGATTTTAGGAAAGGCTTATGTGAACACATCTGCAGGGGCAGCTGGTAACAGGGCAGGCAACAGAAATCTTGGGGCCCGGAACACTGATATCTCTGAGGCCCCCCAACACCGAATGCGGATTGTTATTACATTGCATATGGAATGTATTTTTTTAATAATAGAAATAAACAGATAATTAATATTCACAATTCAATATAATAGGGAAGGGCAGATGGGAGGGCACAGCATTGTGCGTTGTGTGGTTTGGTGTGTTGTGTCATTAAACTCATTAGTACGGGTAGCCAGAAAGGTAGCCAGTCATGCTTACAGACCCTGAGTTCCTCAAAGCTTTGGGGCCCCTCAACTGGTCGGGGCCCGGTACGAGTGTCCCCTTTGACCACCCCAGTTCACACAGTGGTGGCCGTCTGTCATCTAGCACAGGGGGCAACATAAAGCAATTTAGGGGCACCAATCTAAGACTATATTGTGCCCCCAAACTAAAAATATTCTGGTGCCCCTGCTCACCCCTGAAGCATAACAGTAAACATACAGCCCCCCACAGCATATCACTAACACTATACCCCTCCCTCTTACCATACATCCCCCAATACATTTTAACCATAACCACACACACACACCGCAGCCTATAACCCTAACTATACACACTCCCCTCAGCCTATTACCCTAACTATACACACACACACCACAGCCTATAACCATACACACACCCCTCAGCCTATAACCCTAACCACACACACCCCGCAGCCTATTACCCTAACCACACACACACCACAGCCTATAACCCTAACCACACACACACCACAGCCTATAACCCTAACTATACACACTCCCCTCAGCCTATTACCCTAACCACACACACCCCGCAGCCTATTACCCTAACTATACACACACACACCACAGCCTATAACCATACACACACCCCTCAGCCTATAACCCTAACCACACACACCCCGCAGCCTATTACCCTAACCATACACACACACCGCAGCCCACAACCATGCACACACCCCGCAGCCTATCACTCTAACCACACACACACACCCCGCAGCCTATAACCCTAACCATACATTTATACACCCGGCAGCCTATAGCCATAACAATAAACACACCCCGCAGCCTATAACCCTAACCACACACACACCGCAGCCTATAACCCTAACTATACACACACCCCTCAGCCTATAACCCTAACCATTCACACACACCCCGCAGGCAATAACCATAACCATACACACACCACAGCCTATAACCCTAACCATACACACACATACCGCCGCCTATAACCCTAATCATACACACACACAAACCACAGACTATAACCCTAACGATACCCACACACACCGCAGCCTATAACCCTAACCATACACACACACACCGCAGCCTATAACCCTAACCATACACACACACACCGCAGCCTATAACCCTAACCATACACACACACCGCAGCCTATAACCCTAACCATACACACACACCCTGCAGCCTATAACCCTAACCATACACACACACCCCGCAGCCTATAACCCTAACACACACACACCACAGCCTATAACCCTAACCATACACACACACACCGCTGCCTACAACCCTAACCATACACACACACCCCAGCCTATAACCCTAACCATACACACACACCGCAGCCTATAACCCTAACAATACACACAACGCAGCCTATTACCCTAACTATACACACACCACAGCCTATAACCATAACCATACACACACCCCTCAGCCTATAACCCTATCCACACACACCCCGCAGCCTATAACCCTAACCATACACACACACCGCAGCCCATAACCATACACACACACCCCGCAGCCTATAACTCTAACCATACACACACCACAGCCTATAACCCTAACCATACATTCATACACCCCGCAGCCTAAAGCCATAGCCATAAACACATCCCGCAGCCTATAACCCTAACCACACACACCGCAGCCAATAACCCTATCCACACACACACACCCCGCAGCCTATAACCCTAACCTTGCACACACACACCGCAGCCTATAACCCTAACCATACACACATCCCGCAGCCTATAACCCTAACCATACACACACACCGCAGCCTATAACCCTAACCATACACACACAACCCGCAGCCTATAACCCTAACCACACACACACCACAGCCTATAACCCTAACCATACACATACACACCGCCGCCTATAACCCTAACCATAAACACACACCCCAGCCTATAACCCTAACCATACACACACACCGCAGCCTATAACCCTAACCATACACGCACACACACTGCAGCCTATAACCCTAACCATACACGCACACACACCGCAGCCTATAACCCTAACCATACACACACAAACCACAGACTATAGCCCTAACCATACACACACACACCGCAGCCTATAACCCTAACAATACACACACACCGCAGCCTATAACCCTAACCATACACACCCCGCAGCCTATACCGCTAACAATACACAGACACCCCACACCACAGACTATAAGCCTAACCATAAACACCACGCAGCCTACACCCCTAACAATGCACACATCCCACAGCCTAGTATGTAGCCATAACCCTACCCCACAAAACAATGCCCTCAATTTTTGTCGCTCGCCTTTGGCACACACTGTTCCTATTTCGAGCATCAGGGGGGCCCAAAGCATATTTTTGCACCTGGGCCCACAACTCGCTAGTTCCGCCTCTGAGTGGAGCCAGGGTGCTGAAAAGCCCAAAGTGGAGATGTACCAAGTGTTAAAGGTGTTTCCACTAAGCTGGGTACACACTGGGTGATATACTGTAGCGGTAACAATATCGACCAGTGTTAGCTGGTTAGTGAAATATCGGGATCACATCACACATGTATTTTTCCAATACCAGCCTAGGATTAAAGCAGGAGGGTTGGTCATTCATCATGACACATGACATTCTATTTACCAGATTAGGGATGGGGATCATTAGATGTTTCATCAGAACCATCGGTAAAATGGTTCCGATGGTCACTATTTAACCCTTAACCATCGCTAGGTCTCCACCAATGTTTCCTAAAAAAAAAATGTCTTTGTTTTTATTCTCTTTTGCTGCTGCTGGTGGCTGACAGAATGATAGGCCCTCTGGTCAACCAACCAGCTTCAGCCCATAGGACAGGGGGCAGGCTGGTTGGCACCTTACTGGCCTGTTCCCTATACCTTAATCCACTAAAATGTTATGGGCCTATATTAAATGGAGGGCCTGGATCTGTAAATCCATTTGCTATACTGTTATATATCCGATACTGTTATTTCAGTCACGTTTGTTTATGTGTAAAATATGTAGATATATATACATCGGATTTGCAGACAAGGCTGCACTCCAATATAGTAACTAATCAATGGTGCAGTATCCATAAAATATTCCTTAAAAACACAGTCACCTCCCCAGTACGTGGGTAAAGTAGCAGCTCTCAGGTATTTGATGAATACAGTGATTTAATATAGAAGCGTATAAGGTATGAGACACTTCCAGCAGCAGCCAATGGCAGTTTAAACTGTGACACACCCCTGAGGAAAAGTGGCATGCACCAGATGTGACAGCAGCTGGGTGCTGTAGTGAGCATCTGGTACATTACACCGGCCCCTCTAGAAGATAGTTCTATCTTTTACAATTGTTTGTAAGGGGCACAGTCGGTCTTCTGACTCACCCCCCCCCTGGGTGTTTTGTACACCCAGGTGAAAACCAATGGAGCCGGCTTTCAAGGCCTTGTTTTCAATTGCTTTTAGGGTCATGGAGAGTAATCCTTTGTGTGTTTTTTTGGTCCTAATTATATCTGGTCTTGTAGAATTCTAACAGTACTGTATGCTAATCACCGTTTCTATTAATTGCACTATGGAAAATAACAATAAAACCTGACTTCCTTTAAAATCAGAGTGCATTGTGGGTCAGCTAATTTGCATATGAACAGCAAGGCATTCTGGGTAAACAGCTAGTGCATCATGGCTCCTCCAACAAGCTTGGCTCCTCCAACAAGCTTGACAATAACGCCCTTTCCCACCAGACATTGCAGCTAGACCATCAATGGCCTAGTTCATGGTGTGCCAAATCAACCCATAAGGCTAGATTTTAGGAAAGGCTTATGTGAACACATCTGCAGGGGCAGCTGGTAACAGGGCAGGCAACAGAAATCTTGGGGCCCGGAACACTGATATCTCTGAGGCCCCCCAACACCGAATGCGGATTGTTATTACATTGCATATGGAATGTATTTTTTTAATAATAGAAATAAACAGATAATTAATATTCACAATGCAATATAATAGGGAAGGGCAGATGGGAGGGCACAGCATTGTGCGTTGTGTGGTTTGGTGTGTTGTGTCATTAAACTCATTAGTACGGGTAGCCAGAAAGGTAGCCAGTCATGCTTACAGACCCTGAGTTCCTCAAAGCTTTGGGGCCCCTCAACTGGTCGGGGCCCGGTACGAGTGTCCTCTTTGACCACCCCAGTTCACACAGTGGTGGCCGTCTGTCATCTAGCACAGGGGGCAACATAAAGCAATTTAGGGGCACCAATCTAAGACTATATTGTGCCCCCAAACTAAAAATTTTCTGGTGCCCCTGCTCACCCCTGAAGCATAACAGTAAACATACAGCCCCCCACAGCATATCACTAACACTATACCCCTCCCTCTTACCATACATCTCCCAATACATTTTAACCATAACCACACACACACACCGCAGCCTATAACCCTAACTATACACACTCCCCTCAGCCTATTACCCTAACTATACACACACACACCACAGCCTATAACGATACACACACCCCTCAGCCTATAACCCTAACCACACACACCCCGCAGCCTATTACCCTAACCACACACACACCACAGCCTATAACCCTAACTATACACACCCCCCTCAGCCTATTACCCTAACCACACACACCCCGCAGCCTATTACCCTAACTATACACACACACACCACAGCCTATAACCATACACACACCCCTCAGCCTATAACCCTAACCACACACACCCCGCAGCCTATTACCCTAACCATACACACACTCCGCAGCCCATAACCATGCACACACCCCGCAGCCTATCACTCTAACCACACACACACACCCCGCAGCCTATAACCCGAACCATACATTTATACACCCGGCAGCCTATAGCCATAACAATAAACACACCCCGCAGCCTATAACCCTAACCACACACACACCGCAGCCTATAACCCTAACTATACACACACCCCTCAGCCTATAACCCTAACCATTCACACACACCCCGCAGGCAATAACCATAACCATACACACACCACAGCCTATAACCCTAACCATACACACACATACCGCCGCCTATAACCCTAATCATACACACACACAAACCACAGACTATAACCCTAACCATACCCACACACACCGCAGCCTATAACCCTAACCATACACACACACACCGCAGCCTATAACCCTAACCATACACACACACACCGCAGCCTATAACCCTAACCATACACACACACCCTGCAGCCTATAACCCTAACCATACACACACACACCGCAGCCTATAACCCTAACACACACACACCACAGCCTATAACCCTAACCATACACACACACACCGCTGCCTACAACCCTAACCATACACACACACCCCAGCCTATAACCCTAACCATACACACACACCGCAGCCTATAACCCTAACAATGCACACAACGCAGCCTATTACCCTAACTATACACACACCACAGCCTATAACCATAACCATACACACACCCCTCAGCCTATAACCCTATCCACACACACCCCGCAGCCTATAACCCTAACCATACACACACACCGCAGCCCATAACCATACACACACACCCCGCAGCCTATAACTCTAACCATACACACACCACAGCCTATAACCCTAACCATACATTCATACACCCCGCAGCCTAAAGCCATAGCCATAAACACATCCCGCAGCCTATAACCCTAACCACACACACCGCAGCCAATAACCCTATCCACACACACACACCCCGCAGCCTATAACCCTAACCTTGCTCACACACACCGTAGCCTATAACCCTAACCATACACACATCCCGCAGCCTATAACCCTAACCATACACACACACCGCAGCCTATAACCCTAACCATACACACACAACCCGCAGCCTATAACCCTAACCACACACACACCACAGCCTATAACCCTAACCATACACATACACACCGCCGCCTATAACCCTAACCATAAACACACACCCCAGCCTATAACCCTAACCATACACACACACCGCAGCCTATAACCCTAACCATACACGCACACACACTGCAGCCTATAACCCTAACCATACACGCACACACACCGCAGCCTATAACCCTAACCATACACACACAAACCACAGACTATAGCCCTAACCATACACACACACCGCAGCCTATAACCCTAACAATACACACACACCGCAGCCTATAACCCTAACCATACACACCCCGCAGCCTATACCGCTAACAATACACACACACCCCACACCACAGACTATAACCCTAACCATAAACACCACGCAGCCTACACCCCTAACAATGCACACATCCCACAGCCTAGTATGTAGCCATAACCCTACCCCACAAAACAATGCCCTCAATTTTTGTCGCTCGCCTTTGGCACACACTGTTCCTATTTCGAGCATCAGGGGGGCCCAAAGCATATTTTTGCACCTGGGCCCACAACTCGCTAGTTCCGCCTCTGAGTGGAGCCAGGGTGCTGAAAAGCCCAAAGTGGAGATGTACCAAGTGTTAAAGGTGTTTCCACTAAGCTGGGTACACACTGGGTGATATACTGTAGCGGTAACAATATCGACCAGTGTTAGCTGGTTAGTGAAATATCGGGATCACATCACACATGTATTTTTCCAATACCAGCCTAGGATTAAAGCAGGAGGGTTGGTCATTCATCATGACACATGACATTCTATTTACCAGATTAGGGATGGGGATCATTAGATGTTTCATCAGAACCATCGGTAAAATGGTTCCGATGGTCACTATTTAACCCTTAACCATCGCTAGGTCTCCACCAATGTTTCCTAAAAAAAAAATGTCTTTGTTTTTATTCTCTTTTGCTGCTGCTGGTGGCTGACAGAATGATAGGCCCTCTGGTCAACCAACCAGCTTCAGCCCATAGGACAGGGGGCAGGCTGGTTGGCACCTTACTGGCCTGTTCCCTATACCTTAATCCACTAAAATGTTATGGGCCTATATTAAATGGAGGGCCTGGATCTGTAAATCCATTTGCTATACTGTTATATATCCGATACTGTTATTTCAGTCACGTTTGTTTATGTGTAAAATATGTAGATATATATACATCGGATTTGCAGACAAGGCTGCACTCCAATATAGTAACTAATGAATGGTGCAGTATCCATAAAATATTCCTTAAAAACACAGTCACCTCCCCAGTACGTGGGTAAAGTAAAGTAGCAGCTCTCAGGTATTTGATGAATACAGTGATTTAATATAGAAGCGTATAAGGTATGAGACACTTCCAGCAGCAGCCAATGGCAGTTTAAACTGTGACACACCCCTGAGGAAAAGTGGCATGCACCAGATGTGACAGCAGCTGGGTGCTGTAGTGAGCATCTGGTACATTACACCGGCCCCTCTAGAAGATAGTTCTATCTTTTACAATTGTTTGTAAGGGGCACAGTCGGTCTTCTGACTCACCCCCTTTTCCCTGGGTGTTTTGTACACCCAGGTGAAAACCAATGGAGCCGGCTTTCAAGGCCTTGTTTTCAATTGCTTTTAGGGTCGTGGAGAGTAATCCTTTGTGTGTTTTTTTGGTCCTAATTATATCTGGTCTTGTAGAATTCTAACAGTACTGTATGGTAATCACCGTTTCTATTAATTGCACTATGGAAAATAACAATAAAACCTGACTTCCTTTAAAATCAGAGTGCATTGTGGGTCAGCTAATTTGCATATGAACAGCAAGGCATTCTGGGTAAACAGCTAGTGCATCATGGCTCCTCCAACAAGCTTGGCTCCTCCAACAAGCTTGACAATAACGCCCTTTCCCACCAGACATTGCAGCTAGACCATCAATGGCCTAGTTCATGGTGTGCCAAATCAACCCATAAGGCTAGATTTTAGGAAAGGCTTATGTGAACACATCTGCAGGGGCAGCTGGTAACAGGGCAGGCAACAGAAATCTTGGGGCCCGGAACACTGATATCTCTGAGGCCCCCCAACACCGAATGCGGATTGTTATTACATTGCATATGGAATGTATTTTTTTAATAATAGAAATAAACAGATAATTAATATTCACAATGCAATATAATAGGGAAGGGCAGATGGGAGGGCACAGCATTGTGCGTTGTGTGGTTTGGTGTGTTGTGTCATTAAACTCATTAGTACGGGTAGCCAGAAAGGTAGCCAGTCATGCTTACAGACCCTGAGTTCCTCAAAGCTTTGGGGCCCCTCAACTGGTCGGGGCCCGGTACGAGTGTCCCCTTTGACCACCCCAGTTCACACAGTGGTGGCCGTCTGTCATCTAGCACAGGGGGCAACATAAAGCAATTTAGGGGCACCAATCTAAGACTATATTGTGCCCCCAAACTAAAAATATTCTGGTGCCCCTGCTCACCCCTGAAGCATAACAGTAAACATACAGCCCCCCACAGCATATCACTAACACTATACCCCTCCCTCTTACCATACATCCCCCAATACATTTTAACCATAACCACACACACACACCGCAGCCTATAACCCTAACTATACACACTCCCCTCAGCCTATTACCCTAACTATACACACACACACCACAGCCTATAACCATACACACACCCCTCAGCCTATAACCCTAACCACACACACCCCGCAGCCTATTACCCTAACCACACACACACCACAGCCTATAACCCTAACCACACACACACCACAGCCTATAACCCTAACTATACACACTCCCCTCAGCCTATTACCCTAACCACACACACCCCGCAGCCTATTACCCTAACTATACACACACACACCACAGCCTATAACCCTACACACACCCCTCAGCCTATAACCCTAACCACACACACCCCGCAGCCTATTACCCTAACCATACACACACACCGCAGCCCATAACCATGCACACACCCCGCAGCCTATCACTCTAACCACACACACACACCCCGCAGCCTATAACCCTAACCATACATTTATACACCCGGCAGCCTATAGCCATAACAATAAACACACCCCGCAGCCTATAACCCTAACCACACACACACCGCAGCCTATAACCCTAACTATACACACACCCCTCAGCCTATAACCCTAACCATTCACACACACCCCGCAGGCAATAACCATAACCATACACACACCACAGCCTATAACCCTAACCATACACACACATACCGCCGCCTATAACCCTAATCATACACACACACAAACCACAGACTATAACCCTAACCATACCCACACACACCGCAGCCTATAACCCTAACCATACACACACACACCGCAGCCTATAACCCTAACCATACACACACACCGCAGCCTATAACCCTAACCATACACACACACCCTGCAGCCTATAACCCTAACCATACACACACACCCCGCAGCCTATAACCCTAACACACACACACCACAGCCTATAACCCTAACCATACACACACACACCGCTGCCTACAACCCTAACCATACACACACACCCCAGCCTATAACCCTAACCATACACACACACCGCAGCCTATAACCCTAACAATACACACAACGCAGCCTATTACCCTAACTATACACACACCACAGCCTATAACCATAACCATACACACACACCCCTCAGCCTATAACCCTATCCACACACACCCTGCAGCCTATAACCCTAACCATACACACACACCGCAGCCCATAACCATACACACACACCCCGCAGCCTATAACTCTAACCATACACACATCCCGCAGCCTATAACCCTAACCATACACACACACCACAGCCTATAACCCTAACCATACATTCATACACCCCGCAGCCTAAAGCCATAGCCATAAACACATCCCGCAGCCTATAACCCTAACCACACACACCGCAGCCAATAACCCTATCCACACACACACACCCCGCAGCCTATAACCCTAACCTTGCACACACACACCGCAGCCTATAACCCTAACCATACACACATCCCGCAGCCTATAACCCTAACCATACACACACACCGCAGCCTATAACCCTAACCATACACACACAACCCGCAGCCTATAACCCTAACCACACACACACCACAGCCTATAACTCTAACCATACACATACACACCGCCGCCTATAACCCTAACCATAAACACACACCCCAGCCTATAACCCTAACCATACACACACACCGCAGCCTATAACCCTAACCATACACGCACACACACCGCAGCCTATAACCCTAACCATACACACACAAACCACAGACTATAGCCCTAACCATACACACACACACACCGCAGCCTATAACCCTAACAATACACACACACCGCAGCCTATAACCCTAACCATACACACCCCGCAGCCTATACCGCTAACAATACACACACACCCCACACCACAGACTATAACCCTAACCATAAACACCACGCAGCCTACACCCCTAACAATGCACACATCCCACAGCCTAGTATGTAGCCATGACCCTACCCCACAAAACAATGCCCTCAATTTTTGTCGCTCGCCTTTGGCACACACTGTTCCTATTTCGAGCATCAGGGGGGCCCAAAGCATATTTTTGCACCTGGGCCCACAACTCGCTAGTTCCGCCTCTGAGTGGAGCCAGGGTGCTGAAAAGCCCAAAGTGGAGATGTACCAAGTGTTAAAGGTGTTTCCACTAAGCTGGGTACACACTGGGTGATATACTGTAGCGGTAACAATATCGACCAGTGTTAGCTGGTTAGTGAAATATCGGGATCACATCACACATGTATTTTTCCAATACCAGCCTAGGATTAAAGCAGGAGGGTTGGTCATTCATCATGACACATGACATTCTATTTACCAGATTAGGGATGGGGATAATTAGATGTTTCATCAGAACCATCGGTAAAATGGTTCCGATGGTCACTATTTAACCCTTAACCATCGCTAGGTCTCCACCAATGTTTCCTAAAAAAAAAATGTCTTTGTTTTTATTCTCTTTTGCTGCTGCTGGTGGCTGACAGAATGATAGGCCCTCTGGTCAACCAACCAGCTTCAGCCCATAGGACAGGGGGCAGGCTGGTTGGCACCTTACTGGCCTGTTCCCTATACCTTAATCCACTAAAATGTTATGGGCCTATATTAAATGGAGGGCCTGGATCTGTAAATCCATTTGCTATACTGTTATATATCCGATACTGTTATTTCAGTCACGTTTGTTTATGTGTAAAATATGTAGATATATATACATCGGATTTGCAGACAAGGCTGCACTCCAATATAGTAACTAATCAATGGTGCAGTATCCATAAAATATTCCTTAAAAACACAGTCACCTCCCCAGTACGTGGGTAAAGTAGCAGCTCTCAGGTATTTGATGAATACAGTGATTTAATATAGAAGCGTATAAGGTATGAGACACTTCCAGCAGCAGCCAATGGCAGTTTAAACTGTGACACACCCCTGAGGAAAAGTGGCATGCACCAGATGTGACAGCAGCTGGGTGCTGTAGTGAGCATCTGGTACATTACACCAGCCCCTCTAGAAGATAGTTCTATCTTTTACAATTGTTTGTAAGGGGCACAGTCGGTCTTCTGACTCACCCCCTTTTCCCTGGGTGTTTTGTACACCCAGGTAAAACCAATGGAGCCGGCTTTCAAGGCCTTGTTTTCAATTGCTTTTAGGGTCATGGAGAGTAATCCTTTGTGTGTTTTTTGGTCCTAATTATATCTGTTCTTGTAGAATTCTAACAGTACTGTATGCTGATCACCGTTTCTATTAATTGCACTATGGAAAATAACAATAAAACCTGACTTCCTTTAAAATCAGAGTGCATTGTGGGTCAGCTAATTTGCATATGAACAGCAAGGCATTCTGGGTAAACAGCTAGTGCATCATGGCTCCTCCAACAAGCTTGGCTCCTCCAACAAGCTTGACAATAACGCCCTTTCCCACCAGACATTGCAGCTAGACCATCAATGGCCTAGTTCATGGTGTGCCAAATCAACCCATAAGGCTAGATTTTAGGAAAGGCTTATGTGAACACATCTGCAGGGGCAGCTGGTAACAGGGCAGGCAACAGAAATCTTGGGGCCCGGAACACTGATATCTCTGAGGCCCCCCAACACCGAATGCGGATTGTTATTACATTGCATATGGAATGTATTTTTTTAATAATAGAAATAAACAGATAATTAATATTCACAATGCAATATAATAGGGAAGGGCAGATCGGAGGGCACAGCATTGTGCGTTGTGTGGTTTGGTGTGTTGTGTCATTAAACTCATTAGTACGGTTAGCCAGAAAGGTAGCCAGTCATGCTTACAGACCCTGAGTTCCTCAAAGCTTTGGGGCCCCTCAACTGGTCTGGGCCCGGTACGAGTGTCCCCTTTGACCACCCCAGTTCACACAGTGGTGGCCGTCTGTCATCTAGCACAGGGGGCAACATAAAGCAATTTAGGGGCACCAATCTAAGACTATATTGTGCCCCCAAACTAAAAATATTCTGGTGCCCCTGCTCACCCCTGAAGCATAACAGTAAACATACAGCCCCCCACAGCATATCACTAACACTATACCCCTCCCTCTTACCATACATCCCCCAATACATTTTAACCATAACCACACACACACACACACCGCAGCCTATAACCCTAACTATACACACTCCCCTCAGCCTATTACCCTAACTATACACACACACACCACAGCCTATAACCATACACACACCCCTCAGCCTATAACCCTAACCACACACACCCCGCAGCCTATTACCCTAACCACACACACACACCACAGCCTATAACCCTAACCACACACACACACCACAGCCTATAACCCTAACTATACACACTCCCCTCAGCCTATTACCCTAACCACACACACCCCGCAACCTATTACCCTAACTATACACACACACACCACAGCCTATAACCATACACACACCCCTCAGCCTATAACCCTAACCACACACACCCCGCAGCCTATTACCCTAACCATACACACACACCGCAGCCCATAACCATGCACACACCCCGCAGCCTATCACTCTAACCACACACACACACACCCCGCAGCCTATAACCCTAACCATACATTTATACACCCGGCAGCCTATAGCCATAACAATAAACACACCCCGCAGCCTATAACCCTAACCACACACACACCGCAGCCTATAACCCTAACTATACACACACCCCTCAGCCTATAACCCTAACCATTCACACACACCCCACAGGCAATAACCATAACCATACACACACCACAGCCTATAACCCTAACCATACACACACATACCGCCGCCTATAACCCTAATAATACACACACACAAACCACAGACTATAACCCTAACCATACCCACACACACCGCAGCCTATAACCCTAACCATACACACACACACCGCAGCCTATAACCCTAACCATACACACACACCGCAGCCTATAACCCTAACCATACACACACACCCTGCAGCCTATAACCCTAACCATACACACACACCCCGCAGCCTATAACCCTAACACACACACACCACAGCCTATAACCCTAACCATACACACACACACCGCTGCCTACAACCCTAACCATACACACACACCCCAGCCTATAACCCTAACCATACACACACACCGCAGCCTATAACCCTAACAATACACACAACGCAGCCTATTACCCTAACTATACACACACCACAGCCTATAACCATAACCATACACACACCCCTCAGCCTATAACCCTATCCACACACACCCCGCAGCCTATAACCCTAACCATACACACACACCGCAGCCCATAACCATACACACACACACCCCGCAGCCTATAACTCTAACCATACACACACCACAGCCTATAACCCTAACCATACATTCATACATGGTAAACAGGGTGTGAGTGAAACAAGAACTGCGCAAAGGAAGCAGCTCGGATGGGTACTCTATAGGGGCGTTTCTTCCTCACCCAAAGAACAACGTATACAAAGACAGCAGGCAGGGTACCCTTCACCAGCGCTTTTGAAGGGTGGGGGAAGGGTACCCTGCATGCTGTCTTTGTATACATACATTCATACACCCCGCAGCCTAAAGCCATAGCCATAAACACATCCCGCAGCCTATAACCCTAACCACACACACCGCAGCCAATAACCCTATCCACACACACACACCCCGCAGCCTATAACCCTAACCTTGCACACACACACCGCAGCCTATAACCCTAACCATACACACATCCCGCAGCCTATAACCCTAACCATACACACACACCGCAGCCTATAACCCTAACCATACACACACAACCCGCAGCCTATAACCCTAACCACACACACACCACAGCCTATAACCCTAACCATACACATACACACCGCCGCCTATAACCCTAACCATAAACACACACCCCAGCCTATAACCCTAACCATACACACACACCGCAGCCTATAACCCTAACCATACACGCACACACACTGCAGCCTATAACCCTAACCATACACGCACACACACCGCAGCCTATAACCCTAACCATACACACACAAACCACAGACTATAGCCCTAACCATACACACACACACCGCAGCCTATAACCCTAACAATACACACACACCGCAGCCTATACCGCTAACAATACACACACACCCCACACCACAGACTATAACCCTAACCATAAACACCACGCAGCCTACACCCCTAACAATGCACACATCCCACAGCCTAGTATGTAACCATAACCCTACCCCACAAAACAATGCCCTCAATTTTTGTCGCTCGCCTTTGGCACACACTGTTCCTATTTCGAGCATCAGGGGGGCCCAAAGCATATTTTTGCACCTGGGCCCACAACTCGCTAGTTCCGCCTCTGAGTGGAGCCAGGGTGCTGAAAAGCCCAAAGTGGAGATGTACCAAGTGTTAAAGGTGTTTCCACTAAGCTGGGTACACACTGGGTGATATACTGTAGCGGTAACAATATCGACCAGTGTTAGCTGGTTAGTGAAATATCGGGATCACATCACACATGTATTTTTCCAATACCAGCCTAGGATTAAAGCAGGAGGGTTGGTCATTCATCATGACACATGACATTCTATTTACCAGATTAGGGATGGGGATCATTAGATGTTTCATCAGAACCATCGGTAAAATGGTTCCGATGGTCACTATTTAACCCTTAACCATCGCTAGGTCTCCACCAATGTTTCCTAAAAAAAAAATGTCTTTGTTTTTATTCTCTTTTGCTGCTGCTGGTGGCTGACAGAATGATAGGCCCTCTGGTCAACCAACCAGCTTCAGCCCATAGGACAGGGGGCAGGCTGGTTGGCACCTTACTGGCCTGTTCCCTATACCTTAATCCACTAAAATGTTATGGGCCTATATTAAATGGAGGGCCTGGATCTGTAAATCCATTTGCTATACTGTTATATATCCGATACTGTTATTTCAGTCACGTTTGTTTATGTGTAAAATATGTAGATATATATACATCGGATTTGCAGACAAGGCTGCACTCCAATATAGTAACTAATGAATGGTGCAGTATCCATAAAATATTCCTTAAAAACACAGTCACCTCCCCAGTACATGGGTAAAGTAAAGTAGCAGCTCTCAGGTATTTGATGAATACAGTGATTTAATATAGAAGCGTATAAGGTATGAGACACTTCCAGCAGCAGCCAATGGCAGTTTAAACTGTGACACACCCCTGAGGAAAAGTGGCATGCACCAGATGTGACAGCAGCTGGGTGCTGTAGTGAGCATCTGGTACATTACACCAGCCCCTCTAGAAGATAGTTCTATCTTTTACAATTGTTTGTAAGGGGCACAGTCGGTCTTCTGACTCACCCCCCCTGGGTGTTTTGTACACCCAGGTGAAAACCAATGGAGCCGGCTTTCAAGGCCTTGTTTTAGATTGCTTTTAGGGTCATGGAGAGTAATCCTTTGTGTGTTTTTTTGGTCCTAATTATATCTGGTCTTGTAGAATTCTAACAGTACTGTATGCTAATCACCGTTTCTATTAATTGCACTATGGAAAATAACAATAAAACCTGACTTCCTTTAAAATCAGAGTGCATTGTGGGTCAGCTAATTTGCATATGAACAGCAAGGCATTCTGGGTAAACAGCTAGTGCATCATGGCTCCTCCAACAAGCTTGGCTCCTCCAACAAGCTTGACAATAACGCCCTTTCCCACCAGACATTGCAGCTAGACCATCAATGGCCTAGTTCATGGTGTGCCAAATCAACCCATAAGGCTAGATTTTAGGAAAGGCTTATGTGAACACATCTGCAGGGGCAGCTGGTAACAGGGCAGGCAACAGAAATCTTGGGGCCCGGAACACTGATATCTCTGAGGCCCCCCAACACCGAATGCGGATTGTTATTACATTGCATATGGAATGTATTTTTTTAATAATAGAAATAAACAGATAATTAATATTCACAATGCAATATAATAGGGAAGGGCAGATGGGAGGGCACAGCATTGTGCGTTGTGTGGTTTGGTGTGTTGTGTCATTAAACTCATTAGTACGGGTAGCCAGAAAGGTAGCCAGTCATGCTTACAGACCCTGAGTTCCTCAAAGCTTTGGGGCCCCTCAACTGGTCGGGGCCCGGTACGAGTGTCCCCTTTGACCACCCCAGTTCACACAGTGGTGGCCGTCTGTCATCTAGCACAGGGGGCAACATAAAGCAATTTAGGGGCACCAATCTAAGACTATATTGTGCCCCCAAACTAAAAATATTCTGGTGCCCCTGCTCACCCCTGAAGCATAACAGTAAACATACAGCCCCCCACAGCATATCACTAACACTATACCCCTCCCTCTTACCATACATCCCCCAATACATTTTAACCATAACCACACACACACACCGCAGCCTATAACCCTAACTATACACACTCCCCTCAGCCTATTACCCTAACTATACACACACACACCACAGCCTATAACCATACACACACCCCTCAGCCTATAACCCTAACCACACACACCCCGCAGCCTATTACCCTAACCACACACACACCACAGCCTATAACCCTAACCACACACACACCACAGCCTATAACCCTAACTATACACACTCCCCTCAGCCTATTACCCTAACCACACACACCCCGCAGCCTATTACCCTAACTATACACACACACACCACAGCCTATAACCCTACACACACCCCTCAGCCTATAACCCTAACCACACACACCCCGCAGCCTATTACCCTAACCATACACACACACCGCAGCCCATAACCATGCACACACCCCGCAGCCTATCACTCTAACCACACACACACACCCCGCAGCCTATAACCCTAACCATACATTTATACACCCGGCAGCCTATAGCCATAACAATAAACACACCCCGCAGCCTATAACCCTAACCACACACACACCGCAGCCTATAACCCTAACTATACACACACCCCTCAGCCTATAACCCTAACCATTCACACACACCCCGCAGGCAATAACCATAACCATACACACACCACAGCCTATAACCCTAACCATACACACACATACCGCCGCCTATAACCCTAATCATACACACACACAAACCACAGACTATAACCCTAACCATACCCACACACACCGCAGCCTATAACCCTAACCATACACACACACACCGCAGCCTATAACCCTAACCATACACACACACCGCAGCCTATAACCCTAACCATACACACACACCCTGCAGCCTATAACCCTAACCATACACACACACCCCGCAGCCTATAACCCTAACACACACACACCACAGCCTATAACCCTAACCATACACACACACACCGCTGCCTACAACCCTAACCATACACACACACCCCAGCCTATAACCCTAACCATACACACACACCGCAGCCTATAACCCTAACAATACACACAACGCAGCCTATTACCCTAACTATACACACACCACAGCCTATAACCATAACCATACACACACACCCCTCAGCCTATAACCCTATCCACACACACCCTGCAGCCTATAACCCTAACCATACACACACACCGCAGCCCATAACCATACACACACACCCCGCAGCCTATAACTCTAACCATACACACATCCCGCAGCCTATAACCCTAACCATACACACACACCACAGCCTATAACCCTAACCATACATTCATACACCCCGCAGCCTAAAGCCATAGCCATAAACACATCCCGCAGCCTATAACCCTAACCACACACACCGCAGCCAATAACCCTATCCACACACACACACCCCGCAGCCTATAACCCTAACCTTGCACACACACACCGCAGCCTATAACCCTAACCATACACACATCCCGCAGCCTATAACCCTAACCATACACACACACCGCAGCCTATAACCCTAACCATACACACACAACCCGCAGCCTATAACCCTAACCACACACACACCACAGCCTATAACTCTAACCATACACATACACACCGCCGCCTATAACCCTAACCATAAACACACACCCCAGCCTATAACCCTAACCATACACACACACCGCAGCCTATAACCCTAACCATACACGCACACACACCGCAGCCTATAACCCTAACCATACACACACAAACCACAGACTATAGCCCTAACCATACACACACACACACACCGCAGCCTATAACCCTAACAATACACACACACCGCAGCCTATAACCCTAACCATACACACCCCGCAGCCTATACCGCTAACAATACACACACACCCCACACCACAGACTATAACCCTAACCATAAACACCACGCAGCCTACACCCCTAACAATGCACACATCCCACAGCCTAGTATGTAGCCATGACCCTACCCCACAAAACAATGCCCTCAATTTTTGTCGCTCGCCTTTGGCACACACTGTTCCTATTTCGAGCATCAGGGGGGCCCAAAGCATATTTTTGCACCTGGGCCCACAACTCGCTAGTTCCGCCTCTGAGTGGAGCCAGGGTGCTGAAAAGCCCAAAGTGGAGATGTACCAAGTGTTAAAGGTGTTTCCACTAAGCTGGGTACACACTGGGTGATATACTGTAGCGGTAACAATATCGACCAGTGTTAGCTGGTTAGTAGTAGTAGTAGTACGTTTATTTATTTATTTATTAGTGAAATATCGGGATCACATCACACATGTATTTTTCCAATACCAGCCTAGGATTAAAGCAGGAGGGTTGGTCATTCATCATGACACATGACATTCTATTTACCAGATTAGGGATGGGGATAATTAGATGTTTCATCAGAACCATCGGTAAAATGGTTCCGATGGTCACTATTTAACCCTTAACCATCGCTAGGTCTCCACCAATGTTTCCTAAAAAAAAAATGTCTTTGTTTTTATTCTCTTTTGCTGCTGCTGGTGGCTGACAGAATGATAGGCCCTCTGGTCAACCAACCAGCTTCAGCCCATAGGACAGGGGGCAGGCTGGTTGGCACCTTACTGGCCTGTTCCCTATACCTTAATCCACTAAAATGTTATGGGCCTATATTAAATGGAGGGCCTGGATCTGTAAATCCATTTGCTATACTGTTATATATCCGATACTGTTATTTCAGTCACGTTTGTTTATGTGTAAAATATGTAGATATATATACATCGGATTTGCAGACAAGGCTGCACTCCAATATAGTAACTAATCAATGGTGCAGTATCCATAAAATATTCCTTAAAAACACAGTCACCTCCCCAGTACGTGGGTAAAGTAGCAGCTCTCAGGTATTTGATGAATACAGTGATTTAATATAGAAGCGTATAAGGTATGAGACACTTCCAGCAGCAGCCAATGGCAGTTTAAACTGTGACACACCCCTGAGGAAAAGTGGCATGCACCAGATGTGACAGCAGCTGGGTGCTGTAGTGAGCATCTGGTACATTACACCGGCCCATCTAGAAGATAGTTCTATCTTTTACAATTGTTTGTAAGGGGCACAGTCGGTCTTCTGACTCACCCCCTTTTCCCTGGGTGTTTTGTACACCCAGGTGAAAACCAATGGAGCCGGCTTTCAAGGCCTTGTTTTCAATTGCTTTTAGGGTCATGGAGAGTAATCCTTTGTGTGTTTTTTGGTCCTAATTATATCTGTTCTTGTAGAATTCTAACAGTACTGTATGCTGATCACCGTTTCTATTAATTGCACTATGGAAAATAACAATAAAACCTGACTTCCTTTAAAATCAGAGTGCATTGTGGGTCAGCTAATTTGCATATGAACAGCAAGGCATTCTGGGTAAACAGCTAGTGCATCATGGCTCCTCCAACAAGCTTGGCTCCTCCAACAAGCTTGACAATAACGCCCTTTCCCACCAGACATTGCAGCTAGACCATCAATGGCCTAGTTCATGGTGTGCCAAATCAACCCATAAGGCTAGATTTTAGGAAAGGCTTATGTGAACACATCTGCAGGGGCAGCTGGTAACAGGGCAGGCAACAGAAATCTTGGGGCCCGGAACACTGATATCTCTGAGGCCCCCCAACACCGAATGCGGATTGTTATTACATTGCATATGGAATGTATTTTTTTAATAATAGAAATAAACAGATAATTAATATTCACAATGCAATATAATAGGGAAGGGCAGATCGGAGGGCACAGCATTGTGCGTTGTGTGGTTTGGTGTGTTGTGTCATTAAACTCATTAGTACGGTTAGCCAGAAAGGTAGCCAGTCATGCTTACAGACCCTGAGTTCCTCAAAGCTTTGGGGCCCCTCAACTGGTCGGAGGCCCGGTACGAGTGTCCCCTTTGACCACCCCAGTTCACACAGTGGTGGCCGTCTGTCATCTAGCACAGGGGGCAACATAAAGCAATTTAGGGGCACCAATCTAAGACTATATTGTGCCCCCAAACTAAAAATATTCTGGTGCCCCTGCTCACCCCTGAAGCATAACAGTAAACATACAGCCCCCCACAGCATATCACTAACACTATACCCCTCCCTCTTACCATACATCCCCCAATACATTTTAACCATAACCACACACACACACACACCGCAGCCTATAACCCTAACTATACACACTCCCCTCAGCCTATTACCCTAACTATACACACACACACCACAGCCTATAACCATACACACACCCCTCAGCCTATAACCCTAACCACACACACCCCGCAGCCTATTACCCTAACCACACACACACACCACAGCCTATAACCCTAACCACACACACACACCACAGCCTATAACCCTAACTATACACACTCCCCTCAGCCTATTACCCTAACCACACACACCCCGCAGCCTATTACCCTAACTATACACACACACACCACAGCCTATAACCATACACACACCCCTCAGCCTATAACCCTAACCACACACACCCCGCAGCCTATTACCCTAACCATACACACACACCGCAGCCCATAACCATGCACACACCCCGCAGCCTATCACTCTAACCACACACACACACACCCCGCAGCCTATAACCCTAACCATACATTTATACACCCGGCAGCCTATAGCCATAACAATAAACACACCCCGCAGCCTATAACCCTAACCACACACACACCGCAGCCTATAACCCTAACTATACACACACCCCTCAGCCTATAACCCTAACCATTCACACACACCCCACAGGCAATAACCATAACCATACACACACCACAGCCTATAACCCTAACCATACACACACATACCGCCGCCTATAACCCTAATCATACACACACACAAACCACAGACTATAACCCTAACCATACCCACACACACCGCAGCCTATAACCCTAACCATACACACACACACCGCAGCCTATAACCCTAACCATACACACACACCGCAGCCTATAACCCTAACCATACACACACACCCTGCAGCCTATAACCCTAACCATACACACACACCCCGCAGCCTATAACCCTAACACACACACACCACAGCCTATAACCCTAACCATACACACACACACCGCTGCCTACAACCCTAACCATACACACACACCCCAGCCTATAACCCTAACCATACACACACACCGCAGCCTATAACCCTAACAATACACACAACGCAGCCTATTACCCTAACTATACACACACCACAGCCTATAACCATAACCATACACACACCCCGTAGCCTATAACCCTATCCACACACACCCCGCAGCCTATAACCCTAACCATACACACACACCGCAGCCCATAACCATACACACACACCCCGCAGCCTATAACTCTAACCATACACACACCACAGCCTATAACCCTAACCATACATTCATACACCCCGCAGCCTAAAGCCATAGCCATAAACACATCCCGCAGCCTATAACCCTAACCACACACACCGCAGCCAATAACCCTATCCACACACACACACCCCGCAGCCTATAACCCTAACCTTGCACACACACACCGCAGCCTATAACCCTAACCATACACACATCCCGCAGCCTATAACCCTAACCATACACACACACCGCAGCCTATAACCCTAACCATACACACACAACCCGCAGCCTATAACCCTAACCACACACACACCACAGCCTATAACCCTAACCATACACATACACACCGCCGCCTATAACCCTAACCATAAACACACACCCCAGCCTATAACCCTAACCATACACACACACCGCAGCCTATAACCCTAACCATACACGCACACACACTGCAGCCTATAACCCTAACCATACACGCACACACACCGCAGCCTATAACCCTAACCATACACACACAAACCACAGACTATAGCCCTAACCATACACACACACACCGCAGCCTATAACCCTAACAATACACACACACCGCAGCCTATACCGCTAACAATACACACACACCCCACACCACAGACTATAACCCTAACCATAAACACCACGCAGCCTACACCCCTAACAATGCACACATCCCACAGCCTAGTATGTAGCCATAACCCTACCCCACAAAACAATGCCCTCAATTTTTGTCGCTCGCCTTTGGCACACACTGTTCCTATTTCGAGCATCAGGGGGGCCCAAAGCATATTTTTGCACCTGGGCCCACAACTCGCTAGTTCCGCCTCTGAGTGGAGCCAGGGTGCTGAAAAGCCCAAAGTGGAGATGTACCAAGTGTTAAAGGTGTTTCCACTAAGCTGGGTACACACTGGGTGATATACTGTAGCGGTAACAATATCGACCAGTGTTAGCTGGTTAGTGAAATATCGGGATCACATCACACATGTATTTTTCCAATACCAGCCTAGGATTAAAGCAGGAGGGTTGGTCATTCATCATGACACATGACATTCTATTTACCAGATTAGGGATGGGGATCATTAGATGTTTCATCAGAACCATCGGTAAAATGGTTCCGATGGTCACTATTTAACCCTTAACCATCGCTAGGTCTCCACCAATGTTTCCTAAAAAAAAAATGTCTTTGTTTTTATTCTCTTTTGCTGCTGCTGGTGGCTGACAGAATGATAGGCCCTCTGGTCAACCAACCAGCTTCAGCCCATAGGACAGGGGGCAGGCTGGTTGGCACCTTACTGGCCTGTTCCCTATACCTTAATCCACTAAAATGTTATGGGCCTATATTAAATGGAGGGCCTGGATCTGTAAATCCATTTGCTATACTGTTATATATCCGATACTGTTATTTCAGTCACGTTTGTTTATGTGTAAAATATGTAGATATATATACATCGGATTTGCAGACAAGGCTGCACTCCAATATAGTAACTAATCAATGGTGCAGTATCCATAAAATATTCCTTAAAAACACAGTCACCTCCATAGTTGCCAAGTCAGCTTGAAACAAGCGATATTGGGCTTGTTTTTTTCGTGAGTTGCTTATTTTTTTTGATGGTTGCTTGTTGCTTGTTTTTGGGCTTATAATTTTTTTTAGTAGCTTGTTTTGGGCTTGTTTTATTTTGGGCTTGGTGTTTTTCTCTGTAATTCAGTAATTCAGCACAGAGATAAGGGACACACACATGTGAGAACTAGGTTTATAGAAATGGTAATGACTCCCATTATCTATGTTGCTGCTTGTGTGTATTCAGTAGGGCTAATCTGATACAATGATGCTTGTAGTGAGATTGTTCTATCTTTTCTTAAGATGTCCACACATGGTACAATTTAACGGGGGCGATGTGCGCTCCTGCGCACATTGCACAGCACAAAAAGTATGTGCTCACTAGATTGCATTGCATCACATTCAAAACGCATGCGATCTAGTACAAAACGTACAGCGCCTGTCGCCCCATGCATGGTAAATATTTCTCTGTGCGTACAAAGGACAATGTTCACAAGATTTTTCTTTAGAGAAAAAATGAAAGTAAAATATCTCATTGGGGCAGTTGTATGAAGGCGCGCTATGGGGGAGAAGGGGGTATTGTTGCATGTTATGTGCACTGATACTGCTTCTCCGCCCTGTAAGAAGGAGCCGGTGTGCACAGGCCGATATGCAAGGTAAATGTATGAACAGTCCACAGCGCTGACTGTTCCTCCCCTGACGCTATCCGCTTCAAGAGCTGCAGGGTGACAAAGCCCTATACACAAAACAGCGACATCACTGTCCCTGCTGCTGGCTTTGGATTACTGGGGATCTCACGTGAGTAGCGAGATCTTGCGCATGCCCAGTACAGCCGGCCATGTGGAAGGAGACAGCGCGCCAGTGTTAACTGATGCGCTGTCTCCTCAAGGGGACATCGCCAGAGGGGGGAGTTTGTGCTCGCCCGCTTCGGCAGACAAGATGTTAATACATCTTCTCGATGTCTCTTCCTGCTTCGCCTCATTAATGAAGCGTAGCAGGAAGTATTATAGTATTCTTTAAAAGCCAGTTTTGTGCTGATAAAATATCATTGTAAAGACATTACATGTAGATTGTATAAATAATACCTAAAATATCTATCTATCTATAATCAAATGTAAGTTGGGCTTGTTTTTTGGTCATCAGTTGCTTGTTTTACATTTCAGAGTTGGCAACACTGGTCACCTCCCCAGTACGTGGGTAAAGTAAAGTAGCAGCTCTCAGGTATTTGATGAATACAGTGATTTAATATAGAAGCGTATAAGGTATGAGACACTTCCAGCAGCAGCCAATGGCAGTTTAAACTGTGACACACCCCTGAGGAAAAGTGGCATGCACCAGATGTGACAGCAGCTGGTACATTACACCGGCCCCTCTAGAAGATAGTTCTATCTTTTACAATTGTTTGTAAGGGGCACAGTCGGTCTTCTGACTCACCCCCCCCTGGGTGTTTTGTACACCCAGGTGAAAACCAATGGAGCCGGCTTTCAAGGCCTTGTTTTCGATTGCTTTTAGGGTCATGGAGAGTAATCCTTTGTGTGTTTTTTTGGTCCTAATTATATCTGGTCTTGTAGAATTCTAACAGTACTGTATGCTAATCACCGTTTCTATTAATTGCACTATGGAAAATAACAATAAAACCTGACTTCCTTTAAAATCAGAGTGCATTGTGGGTCAGCTAATTTGCATATGAACAGCAAGGCATTCTGGGTAAACAGCTAGTGCATCATGGCTCCTCCAACAAGCTTGGCTCCTCCAACAAGCTTGACAATAACGCCCTTTCCCACCAGACATTGCAGCTAGACCATCAATGGCCTAGTTCATGGTGTGCCAAATCAACCCATAAGGCTAGATTTTAGGAAAGGCTTATGTGAACACATCTGCAGGGGCAGCTGGTAACAGGGCAGGCAACAGAAATCTTGGGGCCCGGAACACTGATATCTCTGAGGCCCCCCAACACCGAATGCGGATTGTTATTACATTGCATATGGAATGTATTTTTTTAATAATAGAAATAAACAGATAATTAATATTCACAATGCAATATAATAGGGAAGGGCAGATGGGAGGGCACAGCATTGTGCGTTGTGTGGTTTGGTGTGTTGTGTCATTAAACTCATTAGTACGGGTAGCCAGAAAGGTAGCCAGTCATGCTTACAGACCCTGAGTTCCTCAAAGCTTTGGGGCCCCTCAACTGGTCGGGGCCCGGTACGAGTGTCCCCTTTGACCACCCCAGTTCACACAGTGGTGGCCGTCTGTCATCTAGCACAGGGGGCAACATAAAGCAATTTAGGGGCACCAATCTAAGACTATATTGTGCCCCCAAACTAAAAATATTCTGGTGCCCCTGCTCACCCCTGAAGCATAACAGTAAACATACAGCCCCCCACAGCATATCACTAACACTATACCCCTCCCTCTTACCATACATCCCCCAATACATTTTAACCATAACCACACACACACACTGCAGCCTATAACCCTTACTATACACACTCCCCTCAGCCTATTACCCTAACTATATACACACACACCACAGCCTATAACCATACACACACCCCTCAGCCTATAACCCTAACCACACACACCCCGCAGCCTATTACCCTAACCACACACACACACCACAGCCTATAACCCTAACCACACACACACCACAGCCTATAACCCTAACTATACACACTCCCCTCAGCCTATTACCCTAACCACACACACCCCGCAGCCTATTACCCTAACTATACACACACACACCACAGCCTATAACCATACACACACCCCTCAGCCTATAACCCTAACCACACACACCCCGCAGCCTATTACCCTAACCATACACACACACCGCAGCCCATAACCATGCACACACCCCGCAGCCTATCACTCTAACCACACACACACACCCCGCAGCCTATATCCCTAACCATACATTTATACACCCGGCAGCCTATAGCCATAACAATAAACACACCCCGCAGCCTATAACCCTAACCACACACACACCGCAGCCTATAACCCTAACTATACACACACCCTTCAGCCTATAACCCTAACCATTCACACACACCCCGCAGGCAATAACCATAGCAATAACCATAACCATACACACACCACAAATGGTTCCGATGGTCACTATTTAACCCTTAACCCTCCACCAATGTTTCCTAAAAAAAAAATGTCTTTGTTTTTATTCTCTTTTGCTGCTGCTGGTGGCTGACAGAATGATAGGCCCTCTGGTCAACCAACCAGCTTCAGCCCATAGGACAGGGGGCAGGCTGGTTGGCACCTTACTGGCCTGTTCCCTATACCTTAATCCACTAAAATGTTATGGGCCTATATTAAATGGAGGGCCTGGATCTGTAAATCCATTTGCTATACTGTTATATATCCGATACTGTTATTTCAGTCACGTTTGTTTATGTGTAAAATATGTAGATATATATACATCGGATTTGCAGACAAGGCTGCACTCCAATATAGTAACTAATGAATGGTGCAGTATCCATAAAATATTCCTTAAAAACACAGTCACCTCCCCAGTACATGGGTAAAGTAAAGTAGCAGCTCTCAGGTATTTGATGAATACAGTGATTTAATATAGAAGCGTATAAGGTATGAGACACTTCCAGCAGCAGCCAATGGCAGTTTAAACTGTGACACACCCCTGAGGAAAAGTGGCATGCACCAGATGTGACAGCAGCTGGGTGCTGTAGTGAGCATCTGGTACATTACACCGGCCCCTCTAGAAGATAGTTCTATCTTTTACAATTGTTTGTAAGGAGCACAGTCGGTCTTCTGACTCACCCCCCCCTGGGTGTTTTGTACACCCAGGTGAAAACCAATGGAGCCGGCTTTCAAGGCCTTGTTTTCAATTGCTTTTAGGGTCATGGAGAGTAATCCTTTGTGTGTTTTTTTGGTCCTAATTATATCTGGTCTTGTAGAATTCTAACAGTACTGTATGCTAATCACCGTTTCTATTAATTGCACTATGGAAAATAACAATAAAACCTGACTTCCTTTAAAATCAGAGTGCATTGTGGGTCAGCTTATTTGCATATGAACAGCAAGGCATTCTGGGTAAACAGCTAGTGCATCATGGCTCCTCCAACAAGCTTGGCTCCTCCAACAAGCTTGACAATAACGCCCTTTCCCACCAGACATTGCAGCTAGACCATCAATGGCCTAGTTCATGGTGTGCCAAATCAAACCATAAGGCTAGATTTTAGGAAAGGCTTATGTGAACACATCTGCAGGGGCAGCTGGTAACAGGGCAGGCAACAGAAATCTTGGGGCCCGGAACACTGATATCTCTGAGGCCCCCCAACACCGAATGCGGATTGTTATTACATTGCATATGGAATGTATTTTTTTTAATAATAGAAATAAACAGATAATTAATATTCACAATGCAATATAATAGGGAAGGGCAGATGGGAGGGCACAGCATTGTGCGTTGTGTGGTTTGGTGTGTTGTGTCATTAAACTCATTAGTACGGGTAGCCAGAAAGGTAGCCAGTCATGCTTACAGACCCTGAGTTCCTCAAAGCTTTGGGGCCCCTCAACTGGTCGGGGCCCGGTACGAGTGTCCCCTTTGACCACCCCAGTTCACACAGTGGTGGCCGTCTGTCATCTAGCACAGGGGGCAACATAAAGCAATTTAGGGGCACCAATCTAAGACTATATTGTGCCCCCAAACTAAAAATATTCTGATGCCCCTGCTCACCCCTGAAGCATAACAGTAAACATACAGCCCCCCACAGCATATCACTAACACTATACCCCTCCCTCTTACCATACATCCCCCAATACATTTTAACCATAACCACACACACACACCGCAGCCTATAACCCTAACTATACACACTCCCCTCAGCCTATTACCCTAACTATACACACACACACCACAGCCTATAACCATACACACACCCCTCAGCCTATAACCCTAACCACACACACCCCGCAGCCTATTACCCTAACCACACACACACCACAGCCTATAACCCTAACCACACACACACCACAGCCTATAACCCTAACTATACACACTCCCCTCAGCCTATTACCCTAACCACACACACCCCGCAGCCTATTACCCTAACTATACACACACACACCACAGCCTATAACCATACACACACCCCTCAGCCTATAACCCTAACCACACACACCCCGCAGCCTATTACCCTAACCATACACACACACCGCAGCCCATAACTATGCACACACCCCGCAGCCTATCACTCTAACCACACACACACACCCCGCAGCCTATAACCCTAACCATACATTTATACACCCGGCAGCCTATAGCCATAACAATAAACACACCCCGCAGCCTATAACCCTAACCACACACACACCGCAGCCTATAACCCTAACTATACACACACCCCTCAGCCTATAACCCTAACCATTCACACACACCCCGCAGGCAATAACCATAACCATACACACACCACAGCCTATAACCCTAACCATACACACACATACCGCCGCCTATAACCCTAATCATACACACACACAAACCACAGACTATAACCCTAACCATACCCACACACACCGCAGCCTATAACCCTAACCATACACACACACACCGCAGCCTATAACCCTAACCGTACACACACACCGCAGCCTATAACCCTAACCATACACACACACCCTGCAGCCTATAACCCTAACCATACACACACACCCCGCAGCCTATAACCCTAACACACACACACCACAGCCTATAACCCTAACCATACACACACACACCGCTGCCTACAACCCTAACCATACACACACACCCCAGCCTATAACCCTAACCATACACACACACACCGCAGCCTATAACCCTAACAATACACACACACCGCAGCCTATAACCCTAACCATACACACCCCGCAGCCTATACCGCTAACAATACACACACACCCCACACCACAGACTATAACCCTGAGTGGAGCCAGGGTGCTGAAAAGCCCAAAGTGGAGATGTACCAAGTGTTAAAGGTGTTTCCACTAAGCTGGGTACACACTGGGTGATATACTGTAGCGGTAACAATATCGACCAGTGTTAGCTGGTTAGTGAAATATCGGGATCACATCACACATGTATTTTTCCAATACCAGCCTAGGATTAAAGCAGGAGGGTTGGTCATTCATCATGACACATGACATTCTATTTACCAGATTAGGGATGGGGATCATTAGATGTTTCATCAGAACCATCGGTAAAATGGTTCCGATGGTCACTATTTAACCCTTAACCATCGCTAGGTCTCCACCAATGTTTCCTAAAAAAAAAATGTCTTTGTTTTTATTCTCTTTTGCTGCTGCTGGTGGCTGACAGAATGATAGGCCCTCTGGTCAACCAACCAGCTTCAGCCCATAGGACAGGGGGCAGGCTGGTTGGCACCTTACTGGCCTGTTCCCTATACCTTAATCCACTAAAATGTTATGGGCCTATATTAAATGGAGGGCCTGGATCTGTAAATCCATTTGCTATACTGTTATATATCCGATACTGTTATTTCAGTCACGTTTGTTTATGTGTAAAATATGTAGATATATATACATCGGATTTGCAGACAAGGCTGCACTCCAATATAGTAACTAATCAATGGTGCAGTATCCATAAAATATTCCTTAAAAACACAGTCACCTCCCCAGTACGTGGGTAAAGTAGCAGCTCTCAGGTATTTGATGAATACAGTGATTTAATATAGAAGCGTATAAGGTATGAGACACTTCCAGCAGCAGCCAATGGCAGTTTAAACTGTGACACACCCCTGAGGAAAAGTGGCATGCACCAGATGTGACAGCAGCTGGGTGCTGTAGTGAGCATCTGGTACATTACACCGGCCCCTCTAGAAGATAGTTCTATCTTTTACAATTGTTTGTAAGGGGCACAGTCGGTCTTCTGACTCACCCCCTTTTCCCTGGGTGTTTTGTACACCCAGGTGAAAACCAATGGAGCCGGCTTTCAAGGCCTTGTTTTCAATTGCTTTTAGGGTCATGGAGAGTAATCCTTTGTGTGTTTTTTTGGTCCTAATTATATCTGGTCTTGTAGAATTCTAACAGTACTGTATGCTAATCACCGTTTCTATTAATTGCACTATGGAAAATAACAATAAAACCTGACTTCCTTTAAAATCAGAGTGCATTGTGGGTCAGCTAATTTGCATATGAACAGCAAGGCATTCTGGGTAAACAGCTAGTGCATCATGGCTCCTCCAACAAGCTTGGCTCCTCCAACAAGCTTGACAATAACGCCCTTTCCCACCAGACATTGCAGCTAGACCATCAATGGCCTAGTTCATGGTGTGCCAAATCAAACCATAAGGCTAGATTTTAGGAAAGGCTTATGTGAACACATCTGCAGGGGCAGCTGGTAACAGGGCAGGCAACAGAAATCTTGGGGCCCGGAACACTGATATCTCTGAGGCCCCCCAACACCGAATGCGGATTGTTATTACATTGCATATGGAATGTATTTTTTTTAATAATAGAAATAAACAGATAATTAATATTCACAATGCAATATAATAGGGAAGGGCAGATGGGAGGGCACAGCATTGTGCGTTGTGTGGTTTGGTGTGTTGTGTCATTAAACTCATTAGTACGGGTAGCCAGAAAGGTAGCCAGTCATGCTTACAGACCCTGAGTTCCTCAAAGCTTTGGGGCCCCTCAACTGGTCGGGGCCCGGTACGAGTGTCCCCTTTGACCACCCCAGTTCACACAGTGGTGGCCGTCTGTCATCTAGCACAGGGGGCAACATAAAGCAATTTAGGGGCACCAATCTAAGACTATATTGTGCCCCCAAACTAAAAATATTCTGATGCCCCTGCTCACCCCTGAAGCATAACAGTAAACATACAGCCCCCCACAGCATATCACTAACACTATACCCCTCCCTCTTACCATACATCCCCCAATACATTTTAACCATAACCACACACACACACCGCAGCCTATAACCCTAACTATACACACTCCCCTCAGCCTATTACCCTAACTATACACACACACACCACAGCCTATAACCATACACACACCCCTCAGCCTATAACCCTAACCACACACACCCCGCAGCCTATTACCCTAACCACACACACACCACAGCCTATAACCCTAACCACACACACACCACAGCCTATAACCCTAACTATACACACTCCCCTCAGCCTATTACCCTAACCACACACACCCCGCAGCCTATTACCCTAACTATACACACACACACCACAGCCTATAACCATACACACACCCCTCAGCCTATAACCCTAACCACACACACCCCGCAGCCTATTACCCTAACCATACACACACACCGCAGCCCATAACCATGCACACACCCCGCAGCCTATCACTCTAACCACACACACACACCCCGCAGCCTATAACCCTAACCATACATTTATACACCCGGCAGCCTATAGCCATAACAATAAACACACCCCGCAGCCTATAACCCTAACCACACACACACCGCAGCCTATAACCCTAACTATACACACACCCCTCAGCCTATAACCCTAAGCATTCACACACACCCCACAGGCAATAACCATAACCATACACACACCACAGCCTATAACCCTAACCATACACACACATACCGCCGCCTATAACCCTAATCATACACACACACAAACCACAGACTATAACCCTAACCATACCCACACACACCGCAGCCTATAACCCTAACCATACACACACACACCGCAGCCTATAACCCTAACCATACACACACACCGCAGCCTATAACCCTAACCATACACACACACCCTGCAGCCTATAACCCTAACCATACACACACACCCCGCAGCCTATAACCCTAACACACACACACCACAGCCTATAACCCTAACCATACACACACACACCGCTGCCTACAACCCTAACCATACACACACACCCCAGCCTATAACCCTAACCATACACACACACCGCAGCCTATAACCCTAACAATACACACAACGCAGCCTATTACCCTAACTATACACACACCACAGCCTATAACCATAACCATACACACACCCCTCAGCCTATAACCCTATCCACACACACCCCGCAGCCTATAACCCTAACCATACACACACACCGCAGCCCATAACCATACACACACACCCCGCAGCCTATAACTCTAACCATACACACACCACAGCCTATAACCCTAACCATACATTCATACACCCCGCAGCCTAAAGCCATAGCCATAAACACATCCCACAGCCTATAACCCTAACCACACACACCGCAGCCAATAACCCTATCCACACACACACACCCCGCAGCCTATAACCCTAACCTTGCACACACACACCGCAGCCTATAACCCTAACCATACACACATCCCGCAGCCTATAACCCTAACCATACACACACACCGCAGCCTATAACCCTAACCATACACACACAACCCGCAGCCTATAACCCTAACCACACACACACCACAGCCTATAACCCTAACCATACACATACACACCGCCGCCTATAACCCTAACCATAAACACACACCCCAGCCTATAACCCTAACCATACACACACACCGCAGCCTATAACCCTAACCATACACGCACACACACTGCAGCCTATAACCCTAACCATACACGCACACACACCGCAGCCTATAACCCTAACCATACACACACAAACCACAGACTATAGCCCTAACCATACACACACACCGCAGCCTATAACCCTAACAATACACACACACCGCAGCCTATAACCCTAACCATACACACCCCGCAGCCTATACCGCTAACAATACACACACACCCCACACCACAGACTATAACCCTAACCATAAACACCACGCAGCCTACACCCCTAACAATGCACACATCCCACAGCCTAGTATGTAACCATAACCCTACCCCACAAAACAATGCCCTCAATTTTTGTCGCTCGCCTTTGGCACACACTGTTCCTATTTCGAGCATCAGGGGGGCCCAAAGCATATTTTTGCACCTGGGCCCACAACTCGCTAGTTCCGCCTCTGAGTGGAGCCAGGGTGCTGAAAAGCCCAAAGTGGAGATGTACCAAGTGTTAAAAGGTGTTTCCACTAAGCTGGGTACACACTGGGTAATATACTGTAGCGGTAACAATATCGACCAGTGTTAGCTGGTTAGTGAAATATCGGGATCACATCACACATGTATTTTTCCAATACCAGCCTAGGATTAAAGCAGGAGGGTTGGTCATTCATCATGACACATGACATTCTATTTACCAGATTAGGGATGGGGATCATTAGATGTTTCATCAGAACCATCGGTAAAATGGTTCCGATGGTCACTATTTAACCCTTAACCATCGCTAGGTCTCCACCAATGTTTCCTAAAAAAAAAATGTCTTTGTTTTTATTCTCTTTTGCTGCTGCTGGTGGCTGACAGAATGATAGGCCCTCTGGTCAACCAACCAGCTTCAGCCCATAGGACAGGGGGCAGGCTGGTTGGCACCTTACTGGCCTGTTCCCTATACCTTAATCCACTAAAATGTTATGGGCCTATATTAAATGGAGGGCCTGGATCTGTAAATCCATTTGCTATACTGTTATATATCCGATACTGTTATTTCAGTCACGTTTGTTTATGTGTAAAATATGTAGATATATATACATCGGATTTGCAGACAAGGCTGCACTCCAATATAGTAACTAATGAATGGTGCAGTATCCATAAAATATTCCTTAAAAACACAGTCACCTCCCCAGTACATGGGTAAAGTAAAGTAGCAGCTCTCAGGTATTTGATGAATACAGTGATTTAATATAGAAGCGTATAAGGTATGAGACACTTCCAGCAGCAGCCAATGGCAGTTTAAACTGTGACACACCCCTGAGGAAAAGTGGCATGCACCAGATGTGACAGCAGCTGGGTGCTGTAGTGAGCATCTGGTACATTACACCAGCCCCTCTAGAAGATAGTTCTATCTTTTACAATTGTTTGTAAGGGGCACAGTCGGTCTTCTGACTCACCCCCCCTGGGTGTTTTGTACACCCAGGTGAAAACCAATGGAGCCGGCTTTCAAGGCCTTGTTTTAGATTGCTTTTAGGGTCATGGAGAGTAATCCTTTGTGTGTTTTTTTTGTCCTAATTATATCTGGTCTTGTAGAATTCTAACAGTACTGTATGCTAATCACCGTTTCTATTAATTGCACTATGGAAAATAACAATAAAACCTGACTTCCTTTAAAATCAGAGTGCATTGTGGGTCAGCTAATTTGCATATGAACAGCAAGGCATTCTGGGTAAACAGCTAGTGCATCATGGCTCCTCCAACAAGCTTGGCTCCTCCAACAAGCTTGACAATAACGCCCTTTCCCACCAGACATTGCAGCTAGACCATCAATGGCCTAGTTCATGGTGTGCCAAATCAACCCATAAGGCTAGATTTTAGGAAAGGCTTATGTGAACACATCTGCAGGGGCAGCTGGTAACAGGGCAGGCAACAGAAATCTTGGGGCCCGGAACACTGATATCTCTGAGGCCCCCCAACACCGAATGCGGATTGTTATTACATTGCATATGGAATGTATTTTTTTAATAATAGAAATAAACAGATAATTAATATTCACAATGCAATATAATAGGGAAGGGCAGATGGGAGGGCACAGCATTGTGCGTTGTGTGGTTTGGTGTGTTGTGTCATTAAACTCATTAGTACGGGTAGCCAGAAAGGTAGCCAGTCATGCTTACAGACCCTGAGTTCCTCAAAGCTTTGGGGCCCCTCAACTGGTCGGGGCCCGGTACGAGTGTCCCCTTTGACCACCCCAGTTCACACAGTGGTGGCCGTCTGTCATCTAGCACAGGGGGCAACATAAAGCAATTTAGGGGCACCAATCTAAGACTATATTGTGCCCCCAAACTAAAAATATTCTGGTGCCCCTGCTCACCCCTGAAGCATAACAGTAAACATACAGCCCCCCACAGCATATCACTAACACTATACCCCTCCCTCTTACCATACATCCCCCAATACATTTTAACCATAACCACACACACACACCGCAGCCTATAACCCTAACTATACACACTCCCCTCAGCCTATTACCCTAACTATACACACACACACCACAGCCTATAACCATACACACACCCCTCAGCCTATAACCCTAACCACACACACCCCGCAGCCTATTACCCTAACCACACACACACCACAGCCTATAACCCTAACCACACACACACCACAGCCTATAACCCTAACTATACACACTCCCCTCAGCCTATTACCCTAACCACACACACCCCGCAGCCTATTACCCTAACTATACACACACACACCACAGCCTATAACCCTACACACACCCCTCAGCCTATAACCCTAACCACACACACCCCGCAGCCTATTACCCTAACCATACACACACACCGCAGCCCATAACCATGCACACACCCCGCAGCCTATCACTCTAACCACACACACACACCCCGCAGCCTATAACCCTAACCATACATTTATACACCCGGCAGCCTATAGCCATAACAATAAACACACCCCGCAGCCTATAACCCTAACCACACACACACCGCAGCCTATAACCCTAACTATACACACACCCCTCAGCCTATAACCCTAACCATTCACACACACCCCGCAGGCAATAACCATAACCATACACACACCACAGCCTATAACCCTAACCATACACACACATACCGCCGCCTATAACCCTAATCATACACACACACAAACCACAGACTATAACCCTAACCATACCCACACACACCGCAGCCTATAACCCTAACCATACACACACACACCGCAGCCTATAACCCTAACCATACACACACACCGCAGCCTATAACCCTAACCATACACACACACCCTGCAGCCTATAACCCTAACCATACACACACACCCCGCAGCCTATAACCCTAACACACACACACCACAGCCTATAACCCTAACCATACACACACCGCTGCCTACAACCCTAACCATACACACACACCCCAGCCTATAACCCTAACCATACACACACACCGCAGCCTATAACCCTAACAATACACACAACGCAGCCTATTACCCTAACTATACACACACCACAGCCTATAACCATAACCATACACACACACCCCTCAGCCTATAACCCTATCCACACACACCCTGCAGCCTATAACCCTAACCATACACACACACCGCAGCCCATAACCATACACACACACCCCGCAGCCTATAACTCTAACCATACACACATCCCGCAGCCTATAACCCTAACCATACACACACACCACAGCCTATAACCCTAACCATACATTCATACACCCCGCAGCCTAAAGCCATAGCCATAAACACATCCCGCAGCCTATAACCCTAACCACACACACCGCAGCCAATAACCCTATCCACACACACACACCCCGCAGCCTATAACCCTAACCTTGCACACACACACCGCAGCCTATAACCCTAACCATACACACATCCCGCAGCCTATAACCCTAACCATACACACACACCGCAGCCTATAACCCTAACCATACACACACAACCCGCAGCCTATAACCCTAACCACACACACACCACAGCCTATAACTCTAACCATACACATACACACCGCCGCCTATAACCCTAACCATAAACACACACCCCAGCCTATAACCCTAACCATACACACACACCGCAGCCTATAACCCTAACCATACACGCACACACACCGCAGCCTATAACCCTAACCATACACACACAAACCACAGACTATAGCCCTAACCATACACACACACACACCGCAGCCTATAACCCTAACAATACACACACACCGCAGCCTATAACCCTAACCATACACACCCCGCAGCCTATACCGCTAACAATACACACACACCCCACACCACAGACTATAACCCTAACCATAAACACCACGCAGCCTACACCCCTAACAATGCACACATCCCACAGCCTAGTATGTAGCCATGACCCTACCCCACAAAACAATGCCCTCAATTTTTGTCGCTCGCCTTTGGCACACACTGTTCCTATTTCGAGCATCAGGGGGGCCCAAAGCATATTTTTGCACCTGGGCCCACAACTCGCTAGTTCCGCCTCTGAGTGGAGCCAGGGTGCTGAAAAGCCCAAAGTGGAGATGTACCAAGTGTTAAAGGTGTTTCCACTAAGCTGGGTACACACTGGGTGATATACTGTAGCGGTAACAATATCGACCAGTGTTAGCTGGTTAGTGAAATATCGGGATCACATCACACATGTATTTTTCCAATACCAGCCTAGGATTAAAGCAGGAGGGTTGGTCATTCATCATGACACATGACATTCTATTTACCAGATTAGGGATGGGGATAATTAGATGTTTCATCAGAACCATCGGTAAAATGGTTCCGATGGTCACTATTTAACCCTTAACCATCGCTAGGTCTCCACCAATGTTTCCTAAAAAAAAAATGTCTTTGTTTTTATTCTCTTTTGCTGCTGCTGGTGGCTGACAGAATGATAGGCCCTCTGGTCAACCAACCAGCTTCAGCCCATAGGACAGGGGGCAGGCTGGTTGGCACCTTACTGGCCTGTTCCCTATACCTTAATCCACTAAAATGTTATGGGCCTATATTAAATGGAGGGCCTGGATCTGTAAATCCATTTGCTATACTGTTATATATCCGATACTGTTATTTCAGTCACGTTTGTTTATGTGTAAAATATGTAGATATATATACATCGGATTTGCAGACAAGGCTGCACTCCAATATAGTAACTAATGAATGGTGCAGTATCCATAAAATATTCCTTAAAAACACAGTCACCTCCCCAGTACGTGGGTAAAGTAAAGTAGCAGCTCTCAGGTATTTGATGAATACAGTGATTTAATATAGAAGCGTATAAGGTATGAGACACTTCCAGCAGCAGCCAATGGCAGTTTAAACTGTGACACACCCCTGAGGAAAAGTGGCATGCACCAGATGTGACAGCAGCTGGGTGCTGTAGTGAGCATCTGGTACATTACACCGGCCCCTCTAGAAGATAGTTCTATCTTTTACAATTGTTTGTAAGGGGCACAGTCAGTCTTCTAACTCACCCCCCCCTGGGTGTTTTGTACACCCAGGTGAAAACCAATGGAGCCGGCTTTCAAGGCCTTGTTTTCAATTGCTTTTAGGGTCATGGAGAGTAATCCTTTGTGTGTTTTTTGGTCCTAATTATATCTGGTCTTGTAGAATTCTAACAGTACTGTATGCTGATCACCGTTTCTATTAATTGCACTATGGAAAATAACAATAAAACCTGACTTCCTTTAAAATCAGAGTGCATTGTGGGTCAGCTAATTTGCATATGAACAGCAAGGCATTCTGGGTAAACAGCTAGTGCATCATGGCTCCTCCAACAAGCTTGGCTCCTCCAACAAGCTTGACAATAACGCCCTTTCCCACCAGACATTGCAGCTAGACCATCAATGGCCTAGTTCATGGTGTGCCAAATCAACCCATAAGGCTAGATTTTAGGAAAGGCTTATGTGAACACATCTGCAGGGGCAGCTGGTAACAGGGCAGGCAACAGAAATCTTGGGGCCCGGAACACTGATATCTCTGAGGCCCCCCAACACCGAATGCGGATTGTTATTACATTGCATATGGAATGTATTTTTTTAATAATAGAAATAAACAGATAATTAATATTCACAATGCAATATAATAGGGAAGGGCAGATGGGAGGGCACAGCATTGTGCGTTGTGTGGTTTGGTGTGTTGTGTCATTAAACTCATTAGTACGGTTAGCCAGAAAGGTAGCCAGTCATGCTTACAGACCCTGAGTTCCTCAAAGCTTTGGGGCCCCTCAACTGGTCGGGGCCCGGTACGAGTGTCCCCTTTGACCACCCCAGTTCACACAGTGGTGGCCGTCTGTCATCTAGCACAGGGGGCAACATAAAGCAATTTAGGGGCACCAATCTAAGACTATATTGTGCCCCCAAACTAAAAATATTCTGGTGCCCCTGCTCACCCCTGAAGCATAACAGTAAACATACAGCCCCCCACAGCATATCACTAACACTATACCCCTCCCTCTTACCATACATCCCCCAATACATTTTAACCATAACCACACACACACACCGCAGCCTATAACCCTAACTATACACACTCCCCTCAGCCTATTACCCTAACTATACACACACACACCACAGCCTATAACCATACACACACCCCTCAGCCTATAACCCTAACCACACACACCCCGCAGCCTATTACCCTAACCACACACACACCACAGCCTATAACCCTAACCACACACACACCACAGCCTATAACCCTAACTATACACACTCCCCTCAGCCTATTACCCTAACCACACACACCCCGCAGCCTATTACCCTAACTATACACACACACACCACAGCCTATAACGATACACACACCCCTCAGCCTATAACCCTAACCACACACACCCCGCAGCCTATTACCCTAACCATACACACACACCGCAGCCCATAACCATGCACACACCCCGCAGCCTATCACTCTAACCACACACACACACCCCGCAGCCTATAACCCTAACCATACATTTATACACCCGGCAGCCTATAGCCATAACAATAAACACACCCCGCAGCCTATAACCCTAACCACACACACACCGCAGCCTATAACCCTAACTATACACACACCCCTCAGCCTATAACCCTAAGCATTCACACACACCCCACAGGCAATAACCATAACCATACACACACCACAGCCTATAACCCTAACCATACACACACATACCGCCGCCTATAACCCTAATCATACACACACACAAACCACAGACTATAACCCTAACCATACCCACACACACCGCAGCCTATAACCCTAACCATACACACACACACCGCAGCCTATAACCCTAACCATACACACACACCGCAGCCTATAACCCTAACCATACACACACACACCCTGCAGCCTATAACCCTAACCATACACACACACCCCGCAGCCTATAACCCTAACACACACACACCACAGCCTATAACCCTAACCATACACACACACACCGCTGCCTACAACCCTAACCATACACACACACCCCAGCCTATAACCCTAACCATACACACACACCGCAGCCTATAACCCTAACAATACACACAACGCAGCCTATTACCCTAACTATACACACACCACAGCCTATAACCATAACCATACACACACCCCTCAGCCTATAACCCTATCCACACACACCCCGCAGCCTATAACCCTAACCATACACACACACCGCAGCCCATAACCATACACACACACCCCGCAGCCTATAACTCTAACCATACACACACCACAGCCTATAACCCTAACCATACATTCATACACCCCGCAGCCTAAAGCCATAGCCATAAACACATCCCACAGCCTATAACCCTAACCACACACACCGCAGCCAATAACCCTATCCACACACACACACCCCGCAGCCTATAACCCTAACCTTGCACACACACACCGCAGCCTATAACCCTAACCATACACACATCCCGCAGCCTATAACCCTAACCATACACACACACCGCAGCCTATAACCCTAACCATACACACACAACCCGCAGCCTATAACCCTAACCACACACACACCACAGCCTATAACCCTAACCATACACATACACACCGCCGCCTATAACCCTAACCATAAACACACACCCCAGCCTATAACCCTAACCATACACACACACCGCAGCCTATAACCCTAACCATACACGCACACACACTGCAGCCTATAACCCTAACCATACACGCACACACACCGCAGCCTATAACCCTAACCATACACACACAAACCACAGACTATAGCCCTAACCATACACACACACACCGCAGCCTATAACCCTAACAATACACACACACCGCAGCCTATAACCCTAACCATACACACCCCGCAGCCTATACCGCTAACAATACACACACACCCCACACCACAGACTATAACCCTAACCATAAACACCACGCAGCCTACACCCCTAACAATGCACACATCCCACAGCCTAGTATGTAACCATAACCCTACCCCACAAAACAATGCCCTCAATTTTTGTCGCTCGCCTTTGGCACACACTGTTCCTATTTCGAGCATCAGGGGGGCCCAAAGCATATTTTTGCACCTGGGCCCACAACTCGCTAGTTCCGCCTCTGAGTGGAGCCAGGGTGCTGAAAAGCCCAAAGTGGAGATGTACCAAGTGTTAAAAGGTGTTTCCACTAAGCTGGGTACACACTGGGTGATATACTGTAGCGGTAACAATATCGACCAGTGTTAGCTGGTTAGTGAAATATCGGGATCACATCACACATGTATTTTTCCAATACCAGCCTAGGATTAAAGCAGGAGGGTTGGTCATTCATCATGACACATGACATTCTATTTACCAGATTAGGGATGGGGATCATTAGATGTTTCATCAGAACCATCGGTAAAATGGTTCCGATGGTCACTATTTAACCCTTAACCATCGCTAGGTCTCCACCAATGTTTCCTAAAAAAAAAATGTCTTTGTTTTTATTCTCTTTTGCTGCTGCTGGTGGCTGACAGAATGATAGGCCCTCTGGTCAACCAACCAGCTTCAGCCCATAGGACAGGGGGCAGGCTGGTTGGCACCTTACTGGCCTGTTCCCTATACCTTAATCCACTAAAATGTTATGGGCCTATATTAAATGGAGGGCCTGGATCTGTAAATCCATTTGCTATACTGTTATATATCCGATACTGTTATTTCAGTCACGTTTGTTTATGTGTAAAATATGTAGATATATATACATCGGATTTGCAGACAAGGCTGCACTCCAATATAGTAACTAATGAATGGTGCAGTATCCATAAAATATTCCTTAAAAACACAGTCACCTCCCCAGTACATGGGTAAAGTAAAGTAGCAGCTCTCAGGTATTTGATGAATACAGTGATTTAATATAGAAGCGTATAAGGTATGAGACACTTCCAGCAGCAGCCAATGGCAGTTTAAACTGTGACACACCCCTGAGGAAAAGTGGCATGCACCAGATGTGACAGCAGCTGGGTGCTGTAGTGAGCATCTGGTACATTACACCAGCCCCTCTAGAAGATAGTTCTATCTTTTACAATTGTTTGTAAGGGGCACAGTCGGTCTTCTGACTCACCCCCCCTGGGTGTTTTGTACACCCAGGTGAAAACCAATGGAGCCGGCTTTCAAGGCCTTGTTTTAGATTGCTTTTAGGGTCATGGAGAGTAATCCTTTGTGTGTTTTTTTGGTCCTAATTATATCTGGTCTTGTAGAATTCTAACAGTACTGTATGCTAATCACCGTTTCTATTAATTGCACTATGGAAAATAACAATAAAACCTGACTTCCTTTAAAATCAGAGTGCATTGTGGGTCAGCTAATTTGCATATGAACAGCAAGGCATTCTGGGTAAACAGCTAGTGCATCATGGCACCTCCAACAAGCTTGGCTCCTCCAACAAGCTTGACAATAACGCCCTTTCCCACCAGACATTGCAGCTAGACCATCAATGGCCTAGTTCATGGTGTGCCAAATCAACCCATAAGGCTAGATTTTAGGAAAGGCTTATGTGAACACATCTGCAGGGGCAGCTGGTAACAGGGCAGGCAACAGAAATCTTGGGGCCCGGAACACTGATATCTCTGAGGCCCCCCAACACCGAATGCGGATTGTTATTACATTGCATATGGAATGTATTTTTTTAATAATAGAAATAAACAGATAATTAATATTCACAATGCAATATAATAGGGAAGGGCAGATGGGAGGGCACAGCATTGTGCGTTGTGTGGTTTGGTGTGTTGTGTCATTAAACTCATTAGTACGGGTAGCCAGAAAGGTAGCCAGTCATGCTTACAGACCCTGAGTTCCTCAAAGCTTTGGGGCCCCTCAACTGGTCGGGGCCCGGTACGAGTGTCCCCTTTGACCACCCCAGTTCACACAGTGGTGGCCGTCTGTCATCTAGCACAGGGGGCAACATAAAGCAATTTAGGGGCACCAATCTAAGACTATATTGTGCCCCCAAACTAAAAATATTCTGGTGCCCCTGCTCACCCCTGAAGCATAACAGTAAACATACAGCCCCCCACAGCATATCACTAACACTATACCCCTCCCTCTTACCATACATCCCCCAATACATTTTAACCATAACCACACACACACACCGCAGCCTATAACCCTAACTATACACACTCCCCTCAGCCTATTACCCTAACTATACACACACACACCACAGCCTATAACCATACACACACCCCTCAGCCTATAACCCTAACCACACACACCCCGCAGCCTATTACCCTAACCACACACACACCACAGCCTATAACCCTAACCACACACACACCACAGCCTATAACCCTAACTATACACACTCCCCTCAGCCTATTACCCTAACCACACACACCCCGCAGCCTATTACCCTAACTATACACACACACACCACAGCCTATAACCCTACACACACCCCTCAGCCTATAACCCTAACCACACACACCCCGCAGCCTATTACCCTAACCATACACACACACCGCAGCCCATAACCATGCACACACCCCGCAGCCTATCACTCTAACCACACACACACACCCCGCAGCCTATAACCCTAACCATACATTTATACACCCGGCAGCCTATAGCCATAACAATAAACACACCCCGCAGCCTATAACCCTAACCACACACACACCGCAGCCTATAACCCTAACTATACACACACCCCTCAGCCTATAACCCTAACCATTCACACACACCCCGCAGGCAATAACCATAACCATACACACACCACAGCCTATAACCCTAACCATACACACACATACCGCCGCCTATAACCCTAATCATACACACACACAAACCACAGACTATAACCCTAACCATACCCACACACACCGCAGCCTATAACCCTAACCATACACACACACACCGCAGCCTATAACCCTAACCATACACACACACCGCAGCCTATAACCCTAACCATACACACACACCCTGCAGCCTATAACCCTAACCATACACACACACCCCGCAGCCTATAACCCTAACACACACACACCACAGCCTATAACCCTAACCATACACACACACACCGCTGCCTACAACCCTAACCATACACACACACCCCAGCCTATAACCCTAACCATACACACACACCGCAGCCTATAACCCTAACAATACACACAACGCAGCCTATTACCCTAACTATACACACACCACAGCCTATAACCATAACCATACACACACACCCCTCAGCCTATAACCCTATCCACACACACCCTGCAGCCTATAACCCTAACCATACACACACACCGCAGCCCATAACCATACACACACACCCCGCAGCCTATAACTCTAACCATACACACATCCCGCAGCCTATAACCCTAACCATACACACACACCACAGCCTATAACCCTAACCATACATTCATACACCCCGCAGCCTAAAGCCATAGCCATAAACACATCCCGCAGCCTATAACCCTAACCACACACACCGCAGCCAATAACCCTATCCACACACACACACCCCGCAGCCTATAACCCTAACCTTGCACACACACACCGCAGCCTATAACCCTAACCATACACACATCCCGCAGCCTATAACCCTAACCATACACACACACCGCAGCCTATAACCCTAACCATACACACACAACCCGCAGCCTATAACCCTAACCACACACACACCACAGCCTATAACTCTAACCATACACATACACACCGCCGCCTATAACCCTAACCATAAACACACACCCCAGCCTATAACCCTAACCATACACACACACCGCAGCCTATAACCCTAACCATACACGCACACACACCGCAGCCTATAACCCTAACCATACACACACAAACCACAGACTATAGCCCTAACCATACACACACACACACCGCAGCCTATAACCCTAACAATACACACACACCGCAGCCTATAACCCTAACCATACACACCCCGCAGCCTATACCGCTAACAATACACACACACCCCACACCACAGACTATAACCCTAACCATAAACACCACGCAGCCTACACCCCTAACAATGCACACATCCCACAGCCTAGTATGTAGCCATGACCCTACCCCACAAAACAATGCCCTCAATTTTTGTCGCTCGCCTTTGGCACACACTGTTCCTATTTCGAGCATCAGGGGGGCCCAAAGCATATTTTTGCACCTGGGCCCACAACTCGCTAGTTCCGCCTCTGAGTGGAGCCAGGGTGCTGAAAAGCCCAAAGTGGAGATGTACCAAGTGTTAAAGGTGTTTCCACTAAGCTGGGTACACACTGGGTGATATACTGTAGCGGTAACAATATCGACCAGTGTTAGCTGGTTAGTGAAATATCGGGATCACATCACACATGTATTTTTCCAATACCAGCCTAGGATTAAAGCAGGAGGGTTGGTCATTCATCATGACACATGACATTCTATTTACCAGATTAGGGATGGGGATAATTAGATGTTTCATCAGAACCATCGGTAAAATGGTTCCGATGGTCACTATTTAACCCTTAACCATCGCTAGGTCTCCACCAATGTTTCCTAAAAAAAAAATGTCTTTGTTTTTATTCTCTTTTGCTGCTGCTGGTGGCTGACAGAATGATAGGCCCTCTGGTCAACCAACCAGCTTCAGCCCATAGGACAGGGGGCAGGCTGGTTGGCACCTTACTGGCCTGTTCCCTATACCTTAATCCACTAAAATGTTATGGGCCTATATTAAATGGAGGGCCTGGATCTGTAAATCCATTTGCTATACTGTTATATATCCGATACTGTTATTTCAGTCACGTTTGTTTATGTGTAAAATATGTAGATATATATACATCGGATTTGCAGACAAGGCTGCACTCCAATATAGTAACTAATCAATGGTGCAGTATCCATAAAATATTCCTTAAAAACACAGTCACCTCCCCAGTACGTGGGTAAAGTAGCAGCTCTCAGGTATTTGATGAATACAGTGATTTAATATAGAAGCGTATAAGGTATGAGACACTTCCAGCAGCAGCCAATGGCAGTTTAAACTGTGACACACCCCTGAGGAAAAGTGGCATGCACCAGATGTGACAGCAGCTGGGTGCTGTAGTGAGCATCTGGTACATTACACCGGCCCCTCTAGAAGATAGTTCTATCTTTTACAATTGTTTGTAAGGGGCACAGTCGGTCTTCTGACTCACCCCCCCCTGGGTGTTTTGTACACCCAGGTGAAAACCAATGGAGCCGGCTTTCAAGGCCTTGTTTTCAATTGCTTTTAGGGTCATGGAGAGTAATCCTTTGTGTGTTTTTTGGTCCTAATTATATCTGGTCTTGTAGAATTCTAACAGTACTGTATGCTGATCACCGTTTCTATTAATTGCACTATGGAAAATAACAATAAAACCTGACTTCCTTTAAAATCAGAGTGCATTGTGGGTCAGCTAATTTGCATATGAACAGCAAGGCATTCTGGGTAAACAGCTAGTGCATCATGGCTCCTCCAACAAGCTTGGCTCCTCCAACAAGCTTGACAATAACGCCCTTTCCCACCAGACATTGCAGCTAGACCATCAATGGCCTAGTTCATGGTGTGCCAAATCAACCCATAAGGCTAGATTTTAGGAAAGGCTTATGTGAACACATCTGCAGGGGCAGCTGGTAACAGGGCAGGCAACAGAAATCTTGGGGCCCGGAACACTGATATCTCTGAGGCCCCCCAACACCGAATGCGGATTGTTATTACATTGCATATGGAATGTATTTTTTTAATAATAGAAATAAACAGATAATTAATATTCACAATGCAATATAATAGGGAAGGGCAGATGGGAGGGCACAGCATTGTGCGTTGTGTGGTTTGGTGTGTTGTGTCATTAAACTCATTAGTACGGGTAGCCAGAAAGGTAGCCAGTCATGCTTACAGACCCTGAGTTCCTCAAAGCTTTGGGGCCCCTCAACTGGTCGGGGCCCGGTACGAGTGTCCCCTTTGACCACCCCAGTTCACACAGTGGTGGCCGTCTGTCATCTAGCACAGGGGGCAACATAAAGCAATTTAGGGGCACCAATCTAAGACTATATTGTGCCCCCAAACTAAAAATATTCTGGTGCCCCTGCTCACCCCTGAAGCATAACAGTAAACATACAGCCCCCCACAGCATATCACTAACACTATACCCCTCCCTCTTACCATACATCCCCCAATACATTTTAACCATAACCACACACACACACTGCAGCCTATAACCCTAACTATACACACTCCCCTCAGCCTATTACCCTAACTATATACACACACACCACAGCCTATAACCATACACACACCCCTCAGCCTATAACCCTAACCACACACACCCCGCAGCCTATTACCCTAACCACACACACACACCACAGCCTATAACCCTAACCACACACACACCACAGCCTATAACCCTAACTATACACACTCCCCTCAGCCTATTACCCTAACCACACACACCCCGCAGCCTATTACCCTAACTATACACACACACACCACAGCCTATAACCATACACACACCCCTCAGCCTATAACCCTAACCACACACACCCCGCAGCCTATTACCCTAACCATACACACACACCGCAGCCCATAACCATGCACACACCCCGCAGCCTATCACTCTAACCACACACACACACCCCGCAGCCTATAACCCTAACCATACATTTATACACCCGGCAGCCTATAGCCATAACAATAAACACACCCCGCAGCCTATAACCCTAACCACACACACACCGCAGCCTATAACCCTAACTATACACACACCCTTCAGCCTATAACCCTAACCATTCACACACACCGCAGGCAATAACCATAGCAATAACCATAACCATACACACACCACAAATGGTTCCGATGGTCACTATTTAACCCTTAACCCTCCACCAATGTTTCCTAAAAAAAAAATGTCTTTGTTTTTATTCTCTTTTGCTGCTGCTGGTGGCTGACAGAATGATAGGCCCTCTGGTCAACCAACCAGCTTCAGCCCATAGGACAGGGGGCAGGCTGGTTGGCACCTTACTGGCCTGTTCCCTATACCTTAATCCACTAAAATGTTATGGGCCTATATTAAATGGAGGGCCTGGATCTGTAAATCCATTTGCTATACTGTTATATATCCGATACTGTTATTTCAGTCACGTTTGTTTATGTGTAAAATATGTAGATATATATACATCGGATTTGCAGACAAGGCTGCACTCCAATATAGTAACTAATGAATGGTGCAGTATCCATAAAATATTCCTTAAAAACACAGTCACCTCCCCAGTACATGGGTAAAGTAAAGTAGCAGCTCTCAGGTATTTGATGAATACAGTGATTTAATATAGAAGCGTATAAGGTATGAGACACTTCCAGCAGCAGCCAATGGCAGTTTAAACTGTGACACACCCCTGAGGAAAAGTGGCATGCACCAGATGTGACAGCAGCTGGGTGCTGTAGTGAGCATCTGGTACATTACACCGGCCCCTCTAGAAGATAGTTCTATCTTTTACAATTGTTTGTAAGGAGCACAGTCGGTCTTCTGACTCACCCCCCCCTGGGTGTTTTGTACACCCAGGTGAAAACCAATGGAGCCGGCTTTCAAGGCCTTGTTTTCAATTGCTTTTAGGGTCATGGAGAGTAATCCTTTGTGTGTTTTTTTGGTCCTAATTATATCTGGTCTTGTAGAATTCTAACAGTACTGTATGCTAATCACCGTTTCTATTAATTGCACTATGGAAAATAACAATAAAACCTGACTTCCTTTAAAATCAGAGTGCATTGTGGGTCAGCTAATTTGCATATGAACAGCAAGGCATTCTGGGTAAACAGCTAGTGCATCATGGCTCCTCCAACAAGCTTGGCTCCTCCAACAAGCTTGACAATAACGCCCTTTCCCACCAGACATTGCAGCTAGACCATCAATGGCCTAGTTCATGGTGTGCCAAATCAAACCATAAGGCTAGATTTTAGGAAAGGCTTATGTGAACACATCTGCAGGGGCAGCTGGTAACAGGGCAGGCAACAGAAATCTTGGGGCCCGGAACACTGATATCTCTGAGGCCCCCCAACACCGAATGCGGATTGTTATTACATTGCATATGGAATGTATTTTTTTTAATAATAGAAATAAACAGATAATTAATATTCACAATGCAATATAATAGGGAAGGGCAGATGGGAGGGCACAGCATTGTGCGTTGTGTGGTTTGGTGTGTTGTGTCATTAAACTCATTAGTACGGGTAGCCAGAAAGGTAGCCAGTCATGCTTACAGACCCTGAGTTCCTCAAAGCTTTGGGGCCCCTCAACTGGTCGGGGCCCGGTACGAGTGTCCCCTTTGACCACCCCAGTTCACACAGTGGTGGCCGTCTGTCATCTAGCACAGGGGGCAACATAAAGCAATTTAGGGGCACCAATCTAAGACTATATTGTGCCCCCAAACTAAAAATATTCTGATGCCCCTGCTCACCCCTGAAGCATAACAGTAAACATACAGCCCCCCACAGCATATCACTAACACTATACCCCTCCCTCTTACCATACATCCCCCAATACATTTTAACCATAACCACACACACACACCGCAGCCTATAACCCTAACTATACACACTCCCCTCAGCCTATTACCCTAACTATACACACACACACCACAGCCTATAACCATACACACACCCCTCAGCCTATAACCCTAACCACACACACCCCGCAGCCTATTACCCTAACCACACACACACCACAGCCTATAACCCTAACCACACACACACCACAGCCTATAACCCTAACTATACACACTCCCCTCAGCCTATTACCCTAACCACACACACCCCGCAGCCTATTACCCTAACTATACACACACACACCACAGCCTATAACCATACACACACCCCTCAGCCTATAACCCTAACCACACACACCCCGCAGCCTATTACCCTAACCATACACACACACCGCAGCCCATAACCATGCACACACCCCGCAGCCTATCACTCTAACCACACACACACACCCCGCAGCCTATAACCCTAACCATACATTTATACACCCGGCAGCCTATAGCCATAACAATAAACACACCCCGCAGCCTATAACCCTAACCACACACACACCGCAGCCTATAACCCTAACTATACACACACCCCTCAGCCTATAACCCTAACCATTCACACACACCCCGCAGGCAATAACCATAACCATACACACACCACAGCCTATAACCCTAACCATACACACACATACCGCCGCCTATAACCCTAATCATACACACACACAAACCACAGACTATAACCCTAACCATACCCACACACACCGCAGCCTATAACCCTAACCACACACACACACACCGCAGCCTATAACCCTAACCGTACACACACCGCAGCCTATAACCCTAACCATACACACACACCCTGCAGCCTATAACCCTAACCATACACACACACCCCGCAGCCTATAACCCTAACACACACACACCACAGCCTATAACCCTAACCATACACACACACACCGCTGCCTACAACCCTAACCATACACACACACCCCAGCCTATAACCCTAACCATACACACACACACCGCAGCCTATAACCCTAACAATACACACACACCGCAGCCTATAACCCTAACCATACACACCCCGCAGCCTATACCGCTAACAATACACACACACCCCACACCACAGACTATAACCCTGAGTGGAGCCAGGGTGCTGAAAAGCCCAAAGTGGAGATGTACCAAGTGTTAAAGGTGTTTCCACTAAGCTGGGTACACACTGGGTGATATACTGTAGCGGTAACAATATCGACCAGTGTTAGCTGGTTAGTGAAATATCGGGATCACATCACACATGTATTTTTCCAATACCAGCCTAGGATTAAAGCAGGAGGGTTGGTCATTCATCATGACACATGACATTCTATTTACCAGATTAGGGATGGGGATCATTAGATGTTTCATCAGAACCATCTTTAAAATGGTTCCGATGGTCACTATTTAACCCTTAACCATCGCTAGGTCTCCACCAATGTTTCCTAAAAAAAAAATGTCTTTGTTTTTATTCTCTTTTGCTGCTGCTGGTGGCTGACAGAATGATAGGCCCTCTGGTCAACCAACCAGCTTCAGCCCATAGGACAGGGGGCAGGCTGGTTGGCACCTTACTGGCCTGTTCCCTATACCTTAATCCACTAAAATGTTATGGGCCTATATTAAATGGAGGGCCTGGATCTGTAAATCCATTTGCTATACTGTTATATATCCGATACTGTTATTTCAGTCACGTTTGTTTATGTGTAAAATATGTAGATATATATACATCGGATTTGCAGACAAGGCTGCACTCCAATATAGTAACTAATCAATGGTGCAGTATCCATAAAATATTCCTTAAAAACACAGTCACCTCCCCAGTACGTGGGTAAAGTAGCAGCTCTCAGGTATTTGATGAATACAGTGATTTAATATAGAAGCGTATAAGGTATGAGACACTTCCAGCAGCAGCCAATGGCAGTTTAAACTGTGACACACCCCTGAGGAAAAGTGGCATGCACCAGATGTGACAGCAGCTGGGTGCTGTAGTGAGCATCTGGTACATTACACCGGCCCCTCTAGAAGATAGTTCTATCTTTTACAATTGTTTGTAAGGGGCACAGTCGGTCTTCTGACTCACCCCCTTTTCCCTGGGTGTTTTGTACACCCAGGTGAAAACCAATGGAGCCGGCTTTCAAGGCCTTGTTTTCAATTGCTTTTAGGGTCATGGAGAGTAATCCTTTGTGTGTTTTTTTGGTCCTAATTATATCTGTTCTTGTAGAATTCTAACAGTACTGTATGCTGATCACCGTTTCTATTAATTGCACTATGGAAAATAACAATAAAACCTGACTTCCTTTAAAATCAGAGTGCATTGTGGGTCAGCTAATTTGCATATGAACAGCAAGGCATTCTGGGTAAACAGCTAGTGCATCATGGCTCCTCCAACAAGCTTGGCTCCTCCAACAAGCTTGACAATAACGCCCTTTCCCACCAGACATTGCAGCTAGACCATCAATGGCCTAGTTCATGGTGTGCCAAATCAACCCATAAGGCTAGATTTTAGGAAAGGCTTATGTGAACACATCTGCAGGGGCAGCTGGTAACAGGGCAGGCAACAGAAATCTTGGGGCCCGGAACACTGATATCTCTGAGGCCCCCCAACACCGAATGCGGATTGTTATTACATTGCATATGGAATGTATTTTTTTAATAATAGAAATAAACAGATAATTAATATTCACAATGCAATATAATAGGGAAGGGCAGATGGGAGGGCACAGCATTGTGCGTTGTGTGGTTTGGTGTGTTGTGTCATTAAACTCATTAGTACGGGTAGCCAGAAAGGTAGCCAGTCATGCTTACAGACCCTGAGTTCCTCAAAGCTTTGGGGCCCCTCAACTGGTCGGGGCCCGGTACGAGTGTCCCCTTTGACCACCCCAGTTCACACAGTGGTGGCCGTCTGTCATCTAGCACAGGGGGCAACATAAAGCAATTTAGGGGCACCAATCTAAGACTATATTGTGCCCCCAAACTAAAAATATTCTGGTGCCCCTGCTCACCCCTGAAGCATAACAGTAAACATACAGCCCCCCACAGCATATCACTAACACTATACCCCTCCCTCTTACCATACATCCCCCAATACATTTTAACCATAACCACACACACACACCGCAGCCTATAACCCTAACTATACACACTCCCCTCAGCCTATTACCCTAACTATACACACACACACCACAGCCTATAACCATACACACACCCCTCAGCCTATAACCCTAACCACACACACCCCGCAGCCTATTACCCTAACCACACACACACCACAGCCTATAACCCTAACCACACACACACCACAGCCTATAACCCTAACTATACACACTCCCCTCAGCCTATTACCCTAACCACACACACCCCGCAGCCTATTACCCTAACTATACACACACACACACCACAGCCTATAACCATACACACACCCCTCAGCCTATAACCCTAACCACACACACCCCGCAGCCTATTACCCTAACCATACACACACACCGCAGCCCACAACCATGCACACACCCCGCAGCCTATCACTCTAACCACACACACACACCCCGCAGCCTATAACCCTAACCATACATTTATACACCCGGCAGCCTATAGCCATAACAATAAACACACCCCGCAGCCTATAACCCTAACCACACACACACCGCAGCCTATAACCCTAACTATACACACACCCCTCAGCCTATAACCCTAACCATTCACACACACCCCACAGGCAATAACCATAACCATACACACACCACAGCCTATAACCCTAACCATACACACACATACCGCCGCCTATAACCCTAATCATACACACACACAAACCACAGACTATAACCCTAACCATACCCACACACACCGCAGCCTATAACCCTAACCATACACACACACACCGCAGCCTATAACCCTAACCATACACACACACCGCAGCCTATAACCCTAACCATACACACACACCCTGCAGCCTATAACCCTAACCATACACACACACCCCGCAGCCTATAACCCTAACACACACACCACAGCCTATAACCCTAACCATACACACACACACCGCTGCCTACAACCCTAACCATACACACACACCCCAGCCTATAACCCTAACCATACACACACACCGCAGCCTATAACCCTAACAATACACACAACGCAGCCTATTACCCTAACTATACACACACCACAGCCTATAACCATAACCATACACACACCCCTCAGCCTATAACCCTATCCACACACACCCCGCAGCCTATAACCCTAACCATACACACACACCGCAGCCCATAACCATACACACACACCCCGCAGCCTATAACTCTAACCATACACACACCACAGCCTATAACCCTAACCATACATTCATACACCCCGCAGCCTATAACCCTAACCACACACACCGCAGCCAATAACCCTATCCACACACACACACCCCGCAGCCTATAACTCTAACCTTGCACACACACACCGCAGCCTATAACCCTAACCATACACACACAACCCGCAGCCTATAACCCTAACCACACACACACCACAGCCTATAACCCTAACCATACACATACACACCGCCGCCTATAACCCTAACCATAAACACACACCCCAGCCTATAACCCTAACCATACACACACACACCGCAGCCTATAACCCTAACCATACACGCACACACACTGCAGCCTATAACCCTAACCATACACGCACACACACCGCAGCCTATAACCCTAACCATACACACACAAACCACAGACTATAGCCCTAACCATACACACACACACCGCAGCCTATAACCCTAACAATACACACACACCGCAGCCTATAACCCTAACCATACACACCCCGCAGCCTATACCGCTAACAATACACACACACCCCACACCACAGACTATAACCCTAACCATAAACACCACGCAGCCTACACCCCTAACAATGCACACATCCCACAGCCTAGTATGTAGCCATAACCCTACCCCACAAAACAATGCCCTCAATTTTTGTCGCTCGCCTTTGGCACACACTGTTCCTATTTCGAGCATCAGGGGGGCCCAAAGCATATTTTTGCACCTGGGCCCACAACTCGCTAGTTCCGCCTCTGAGTGGAGCCAGGGTGCTGAAAAGCCCAAAGTGGAGATGTACCAAGTGTCAAAGGTGTTTCCACTAAGCTGGGTACACACTGGGTGATATACTGTAGCGGTAACAATATCGACCAGTGTTAGCTGGTTAGTGAAATATCGGGATCACATCACACATGTATTTTTCCAATACCAGCCTAGGATTAAAGCAGGAGGGTTGGTCATTCATCATGACACATGACATTCTATTTACCAGATTAGGGATGGGGATCATTAGATATTTCATCAGAACCATCGGTAAAATGGTTCCGATGGTCACTATTTAACCCTTAACCATCGCTAGGTCTCCACCAATGTTTCCTAAAAAAAAAATGTCTTTGTTTTTATTCTCTTTTGCTGCTGCTGGTGGCTGACAGAATGATAGGCCCTCTGGTCAACCAACCAGCTTCAGCCCATAGGACAGGGGGCAGGCTGGTTGGCACCTTACTGGCCTGTTCCCTATACCTTAATCCACTAAAATGTTATGGGCCTATATTAAATGGAGGGCCTGGATCTGTAAATCCATTTGCTATACTGTTATATATCCGATACTGTTATTTCAGTCACGTTTGTTTATGTGTAAAATATGTAGATATATATATACATCGGATTTGCAGACAAGGCTGCACTCCAATATAGTAACTAATCAATGGTGCAGTATCCATAAAATATTCCTTAAAAACACAGTCACCTCCCCAGTACGTGGGTAAAGTAAAGTAGCAGCTCTCAGGTATTTGATGAATACAGTGATTTAATATAGAAGCGTATAAGGTATGAGACACTTTTCCAGCAGCAGCCAATGGCAGTTTAAACTGTGACACACCCCTGAGGAAAAGTGGCATGCACCAGATGTGACAGCAGCTGGGTGCTGTAGTGAGCATCTGGTACATTACACCGGCCCCTCTAGAAGATAGTTCTATCTTTTACAATTGTTTGTAAGGAGCAAAGTCGGTCTTCTGACTCACCCCCCCCTGGGTGTTTTGTACACCCAGCGAAAACCAATGGAGCCGGCTTTCAAGGCCTTGTTTTTAATTGCTTTTAGGGTCATGGAGAGTAATCCTTTGTGTGTTTTTTTGGTCCTAATTATATCTGGTCTTGTAGAATTCTAACAGTACTGTATGCTAATCACCGTTTCTATTAATTGCACTATGGAAAATAACAATAAAACCTGACTTCCTTTAAAATCAGAGTGCATTGTGGGTCAGCTAATTTGCATATGAACAGCAAGGCATTCTGGGTAAACAGCTAGTGCATCATGGCTCCTCCAACAAGCTTGGCTCCTCCAACAAGCTTGACAATAACGCCCTTTCCCACCAGACATTGCAGCTAGACCATCAATGGCCTAGTTCATGGTGTGCCAAATCAACCCATAAGGCTAGATTTTAGGAAAGGCTTATGTGAACACATCTGCAGGGGCAGCTGGTAACAGGGCAGGCAACAGAAATCTTGGGGCCCGGAACACTGATATCTCTGAGGCCCCCCAACACCGAATGCGGATTGTTATTACATTGCATATGGAATGTATTTTTTTAATAATAGAAATAAACAGATAATTAATATTCACAATGCAATATAATAGGGAAGGGCAGATGGGAGGGCACAGCATTGTGCGTTGTGTGGTTTGGTGTGTTGTGTCATTAAACTCATTAGTACGGGTAGCCAGAAAGGTAGCCAGTCATGCTTACAGACCCTGAGTTCCTCAAAGCTTTGGGGCCCCTCAACTGGTCGGGGCCCGGTACGAGTGTCCCCTTTGACCACCCCACTTCACACAGTGGTGGCCGTCTGTCATCTAGCACAGGGGGCAACATAAAGCAATTTAGGGGCACCAATCTAAGACTATATTGTGCCCCCAAACTAAAAATATTCTGGTGCCCCTGCTCACCCCTGAAGCATAACAGTAAACATACAGCCCCCCACAGCATATCACTAACACTATACCCCTCCCTCTTACCATACATCCCCCAATACATTTTAACCATAACCACACACACACACCGCAGCCTATAACCCTAACTATACACACTCCCCTCAGCCTATTACCCTAACTATACACACACACACCACAGCCTATAACCATACACACACCCCTCAGCCTATAACCCTAACCACACACACCCCGCAGCCTATTACCCTAACCACACACACACCACAGCCTATAACCCTAACCACACACACACCACAGCCTATAACCCTAACTATACACACTCCCCTCAGCCTATTACCCTAACCACACACACCCCGCAGCCTGTTACCCTAACTATACACACACACACCACAGCCTATAACCATACACACACCCCTCAGCCTATAACCCTAACCACACACACCCCGCAGCCTATTACCCTAACCATACACACACACACCGCAGCCCACAACCATGCACACACCCCGCAGCCTATCACTCTAACCACACACACACACCCCGCAGCCTATAACCCTAACCATACATTTATACACCCGGCAGCCTATAGCCATAACAATAAACACACCCCGCAGCCTATAACCCTAACCACACACACACCGCAGCCTATAACCCTAACTATACACACACCCCTCAGCCTATAACCCTAACCATTCACACACACCCCGCAGGCAATAACCATAACCATACACACACCACAGCCTATAACCCTAACCATACACACACATACCGCCGCCTATAACCCTAATCATACACACACACAAACCACAGACTATAACCCTAACCATACCCACACACACCGCAGCCTATAACCCTAACCATACACACACACACCGCAGCCTATAACCCTAACCATACACACACACCGCAGCCTATAACCCTAACCATACACACACACCCTGCAGCCTATAACCCTAACCATACACACACACCCCGCAGCCTATAACCCTAACACACACACCACAGCCTATAACCCTAACCATACACACACACACACCGCTGCCTACAACCCTAACCATACACACACACCCCAGCCTATAACCCTAACCATACACACACACCGCAGCCTATAACCCTAACAATACACACAACGCAGCCTATTACCCTAACTATACACACACCACAGCCTATAACCATAACCATACACACACCCCTCAGCCTATAACCCTATCCACACACACCCCGCAGCCTATAACCCTAACCATACACACACACCGCAGCCCATAACCATACACACACACCCCGCAGCCTATAACTCTAACCATACACACACCACAGCCTATAACCCTAACCATACATTCATACACCCCGCAGCCTAAAGCCATAGCCATAAACACATCCCGCAGCCTATAACCCTAACCACACACACCGCAGCCAATAACCCTATCCACACACACACACCCCGCAGCCTATAACCCTAACCTTGCACACACACACCGCAGCCTATAACCCTAACCATACACACATCCCGCAGCCTATAACCCTAACCATACACACACACCGCAGCCTATAACCCTAACCATACACACACAACCCGCAGCCTATAACCCTAACCACACACACACCACAGCCTATAACCCTAACCATACACATACACACCGCCGCCTATAACCCTAACCATAAACACACACCCCAGCCTATAACCCTAACCATACACACACACCGCAGCCTATAACCCTAACCATACACGCACACACACTGCAGCCTATAACCCTAACCATACACGCACACACACCGCAGCCTATAACCCTAACCATACACACACAAACCACAGACTATAGCCCTAACCATACACACACACACCGCAGCCTATAACCCTAACAATACACACACACCGCAGCCTATAACCCTAACCATACACACCCCGCAGCCTATACCGCTAACAATACACACACACCCCACACCACAGACTATAACCCTAACCATAAACACCACGCAGCCTACACCCCTAACAATGCACACATCCCACAGCCTAGTATGTAGCCATAACCCTACCCCACAAAACAATGCCCTCAATTTTTGTCGCTCGCCTTTGGCACACACTGTTCCTATTTCGAGCATCAGGGGGGCCCAAAGCATATTTTTGCACCTGGGCCCACAACTCGCTAGTTCCGCCTCTGAGTGGAGCCAGGGTGCTGAAAAGCCCAAAGTGGAGATGTACCAAGTGTTAAAGGTGTTTCCACTAAGCTGGGTACACACTGGGTGATATACTGTAGCGGTAACAATATCGACCAGTGTTAGCTGGTTAGTGAAATATCGGGATCACATCACACATGTATTTTTCCAATACCAGCCTAGGATTAAAGCAGGAGGGTTGGTCATTCATCATGACACATGACATTCTATTTACCAGATTAGGGATGGGGATCATTAGATGTTTCATCAGAACCATCGGTAAAATGGTTCCGATGGTCACTATTTAACCCTTAACCATCGCTAGGTCTCCACCAATGTTTCCTAAAAAAAAATGTCTTTGTTTTTATTCTCTTTTGCTGCTGCTGGTGGCTGACAGAATGATAGGCCCTCTGGTCAACCAACCAGCTTCAGCCCATAGGACAGGGGGCAGGCTGGTTGGCACCTTACTGGCCTGTTCCCTATACCTTAATCCACTAAAATGTTATGGGCCTATATTAAATGGAGGGCCTGGATCTGTAAATCCATTTGCTATACTGTTATATATCCGATACTGTTATTTCAGTCACGTTTGTTTATGTGTAAAATATGTAGATATATATATACATCGGATTTGCAGACAAGGCTGCACTCCAATATAGTAACTAATGAATGGTGCAGTATCCATAAAATATTCCTTAAAAACACAGTCACCTCCCCAGTACGTGGGTAAAGTAGCAGCTCTCAGGTATTTGATGAATACAGTGATTTAATATAGAAGCGTATAAGGTATGAGACACTTCCAGCAGCAGCCAATGGCAGTTTAAACTGTGACACACCCCTGAGGAAAAGTGGCATGCACCAGATGTGACAGCAGCTGGGTGCTGTAGTGAGCATCTGGTACATTACACCGGCCCCTCTAGAGGATAGTTCTATCTTTTACAATTGTTTGTAAGGGGCACAGTCGGTCTTCTGACTCACCCCCCCCCTGGGTGTTTTGTACACCCAGGTGAGAACCAATGGAGCCGGCTTTCAAGGCCTTGTTTTCAATTGCTTTTAGGGTCATGGAGAGTAATCCTTTGTGTGTTTTTTTGGTCCTAATTATATCTGGTCTTGTAGAATTCTAACAGTACTGTATGCTAATCACCGTTTCTATTATACCACTTTCACATCGCAGACCCGTTTTAAAAACCGGTATTTTAAACCGGTAATTAAAACGGGTCAGAGCCTTAATAGTGGCCAGATTAAACGTTTTAAAAGCAGGTTCAGTGTCATTACACATTGCAGTTGAAACGTTTCAATCTGAACACGTTTCAAGGCAGAGTGTAATGCACTGATCAGCGCCATCCCCGGTGCTCGTCCGTGCGGCGCGGAGGTACCTGTTAAGGGAGAGCCTGGAGGTCCCTGCGCCTGCGGCGCTGAGTATGATGCTGCCGGGGTCCCTGCAGTGAAGTGGAAATAACGCGCTATCTCGGAGATAGCGCGTTATTTCCACTTCACTGCAGGGACCCCGGCAGCATCATACTCAGCGCAGGCGCAGGGACCTCCAGGCTCTCCCTTAACAGGTACCTCCGCGCCGCACGGACCCCCTGCCAGCTCCCGGGGACGTCTTTTAACGGGGGGGGGGGGCAAGTGCTGGGACCCCCTGCCAGCTCCCGGGGACGTCTTTTAACGGGGGGGGGGGGCAAGTGCTGGGACCCCCTGCCAGCTCCCGGGGACGTCTTTTAACGGGGGGGGGGGGCAAGTGCTGGGACCCCCTGCCAGCTCCCGGGGACGTCTTTTAACGGGGGGGGGGGGGGGCAAGTGCTGGGACCCCCTGCCAGCTCCCGGGGACGTCTTTTAACGGGGGGGGGGGGGGGGGGCAAGTGCTGGGATATACAGTACAGTATGTTGCAGCAAGTTCTAGCCATGATCGGGCAAGTGCTGGGATATACAGTACAGTATGTTGCAGCAAGTTCCAGCCATGATCGGGCAAGTGCTGGGATATATGTTGTCCGGGGGGGGGGGGGGGGGGGGGGGGCGCTATCAGTGCTTGTGCTTGTGTTGTTTGCCTGAAATACCGTTTCAGACAAACTGCACACATTCACATTGCACAAAAAACGGCAAGGAACCGTGTAGGACTCTGCTTTTTACACGGTTCGAAATGCCAGTTAACTTAAAATGGTAAATTGCCTGTGGTGCATTCACAGTGCACCCTTAAACGTTTTAAAAAGGGAAAAAAACGGCAATATACCGTTTTAAAAGTGCGATGTGAAAGGGGTATTAATTGCACTATGGAAAATAACAATAAAACCTGACTTCCTTTAAAATCAGAGTGCATTGTGGGTCAGCTAATTTGCATATGAACAGCAAGGCATTCTGGGTAAACAGCTAGTGCATCATGGCTCCTCCAACAAGCTTGGCTCCTCCAACAAGCTTGACAATAACGCCCTTTCCCACCAGACATTGCAGCTAGACCATCAATGGCCTAGTTCATGGTGTGCCAAATCAACCCATAAGGCTAGATTTTAGGAAAGGCTTATGTGAACACATCTGCAGGGGCAGCTGGTAACAGGGCAGGCAACAGAAATCTTGGGGCCCGGAACACTGATATCTCTGAGGCCCCCCAACACCGAATGCGGATTGTTATTACATTGCATATGGAATGTATTTTTTTAATAATAGAAATAAACAGATAATTAATATTCACAATGCAATATAATAGGGAAGGGCAGATGGGAGGGCACAGCATTGTGCGTTGTGTGGTTTGGTGTGTTGTGTCATTAAACTCATTAGTACGGGTAGCCAGAAAGGTAGCCAGTCATGCTTACAGACCCTGAGTTCCTCAAAGCTTTGGGGCCCCTCAACTGGTCGGGGCCCGGTACGAGTGTCCCCTTTGACCACCCCAGTTCACACAGTGGTGGCCGTCTGTCATCTAGCACAGGGGGCAACATAAAGCAATTTAGGGGCACCAATCTAAGACTATATTGTGCCCCCAAACTAAAAATATTCTGGTGCCCCTGCTCACCCCTGAAGCATAACAGTAAACATACAGCCCCCCACAGCATATCACTAACACTATACCCCTCCCTCTTACCATACATCCCCCAATACATTTTAACCATAACCACACACACACACCGCAGCCTATAACCCTAACTATACACACTCCCCTCAGCCTATTACCCTAACTATACACACACACACCACAGCCTATAACCATACACACACCCCTCAGCCTATAACCCTAACCACACACACCCCGCAGCCTATTACCCTAACCACACACACACCACAGCCTATAACTCTAACCACACACACACCACAGCCTATAACCCTAACTATACACACTCCCCTCAGCCTATTACCCTAACCACACACACCCCGCAGCCTATTACCCTAACTATACACACACACACCACAGCCTATAACCATACACACACCCCTCAGCCTATAACCCTAACCACACACACCCCGCAGCCTATTACCCTAACCATACACACACACCGCAGCCCACAACCATGCACACACCCCGCAGCCTATCACTCTAACCACACACACACACCCCGCAGCCTATAACCCTAACCATACATTTATACACCCGGCAGCCTATAGCCATAACAATAAACACACCCCGCAGCCTATAACCCTAACCACACACACACCGCAGCCTATAACCCTAACTATACACACACCCCTCAGCCTATAACCCTAACCATTCACACACACCCCGCAGGCAATAACCATAACCATACACACACCACAGCCTATAACCCTAACCATACACACACATACCGCCGCCTATAACCCTAATCATACACACACACAAACCACAGACTATAACCCTAACGATACCCACACACACCGCAGCCTATAACCCTAACCATACACACACACACCGCAGCCTATAACCCTAACCATACACACACACCGCAGCCTATAACCCTAACCATACACACACACCCTGCAGCCTATAACCCTAACCATACACACACACCCCGCAGCCTATAACCCTAACACACACACACCACAGCCTATAACCCTAACCATACACACACACACCGCTGCCTACAACCCTAACCATACACACACACCCCAGCCTATAACCCTAACCATACACACACACCGCAGCCTATAACCCTAACAATACACACAACGCAGCCTATTACCCTAACTATACACACACCACAGCCTATAACCATAACCATACACACACCCCTCAGCCTATAACCCTATCCACACACACCCCGCAGCCTATAACCCTAACCATACACACACACCGCAGCCCATAACCATACACACACACCCCGCAGCCTATAACTCTAACCATACACACACCACAGCCTATAACCCTAACCATACATTCATACACCCCGCAGCCTAAAGCCATAGCCATAAACACATCCCGCAGCCTATAACCCTAACCACACACACCGCAGCCAATAACCCTATCCACACACACACACCCCGCAGCCTATAACCCTAACCTTGCACACACACACAGCAGCCTATAACCCTAACCATACACACATCCCGCAGCCTATAACCCTAACCATACACACACACCGCAGCCTATAACCCTAACCATACACACACAACCCGCAGCCTATAACCCTAACCACACACACACCACAGCCTATAACCCTAACCATACACATACACACCGCCGCCTATAACCCTAACCATAAACACACACCCCAGCCTATAACCCTAACCATACACACACACCGCAGCCTATAACCCTAACCATACACGCACACACACTGCAGCCTATAACCCTAACCATACACGCACACACACTGCAGCCTATAACCCTAACCATACACACCCCGCAGCCTATACCGCTAACAATACACACACACCCCACACCACAGACTATAACCCTAACCATAAACACCACGCAGCCTACACCCCTAACAATGCACACATCCCACAGCCTAGTATGTAGCCATAACCCTACCCCACAAAACAATGCCCTCAATTTTTGTCGCTCGCCTTTGGCACACACTGTTCCTATTTCGAGCATCAGGGGGGCCCAAAGCATATTTTTGCACCTGGGCCCACAACTCGCTAGTTCCGCCTCTGAGTGGAGCCAGGGTGCTGAAAAGCCCAAAGTGGAGATGTACCAAGTGTTAAAGGTGTTTCCACTAAGCTGGGTACACACTGGGTGATATACTGTAGCGGTAACAATATCGACCAGTGTTAGCTGGTTAGTGAAATATCGGGATCACATCACACATGTATTTTTCCAATACCAGCCTAGGATTAAAGCAGGAGGGTTGGTCATTCATCATGACACATGACATTCTATTTACCAGATTAGGGATGGGGATCATTAGATGTTTCATCAGAACCATCGGTAAAATGGTTCCGATGGTCACTATTTAACCCTTAACCATCGCTAGGTCTCCACCAATGTTTCCTTAAAAAAAAATGTCTTTGTTTTTATTCTCTTTTGCTGCTGCTGGTGGCTGACAGAATGATAGGCCCTCTGGTCAACCAACCAGCTTCAGCCCATAGGACAGGGGGCAGGCTGGTTGGCACCTTACTGGCCTGTTCCCTATACCTTAATCCACTAAAATGTTATGGGCCTATATTAAATGGAGGGCCTGGATCTGTAAATCCATTTGCTATACTGTTATATATCCGATACTGTTATTTCAGTCACGTTTGTTTATGTGTAAAATATGTAGATATATATACATCGGATTTGCAGACAAGGCTGCACTCCAATATAGTAACTAATCAATGGTGCAGTATCCATAAAATATTCCTTAAAAACACAGTCACCTCCCCAGTACGTGGGTAAAGTAGCAGCTCTCAGGTATTTGATGAATACAGTGATTTAATATAGAAGCGTATAAGGTATGAGACACTTCCAGCAGCAGCCAATGGCAGTTTAAACTGTGACACACCCCTGAGGAAAAGTGGCATGCACCAGATGTGACAGCAGCTGGGTGCTGTAGTGAGCATCTGGTACATTACACCGGCCCCTCTAGAAGATAGTTCTATCTTTTACAATTGTTTGTAAGGGGCACAGTCGGTCTTCTGACTCACCCCATTTTCCCTGGGTGTTTTGTACACCCAGGTGAAAACCAATGGAGCCGGCTTTCAAGGCCTTGTTTTCAATTGCTTTTAGGGTCATGGAGAGTAATCCTTTGTGTGTTTTTTGGTCCTAATTATATCTGGTCTTGTAGAATTCTAACAGTACTGTATGCTGATCACCGTTTCTATTAATTGCACTATGGAAAATAACAATAAAACCTGACTTCCTTTAAAATCAGAGTGCATTGTGGGTCAGCTAATTTGCATATGAACAGCAAGGCATTCTGGGTAAACAGCTAGTGCATCATGGCTCCTCCAACAAGCTTGGCTCCTCCAACAAGCTTGACAATAACGCCCTTTCCCACCAGACATTGCAGCTAGACCATCAATGGCCTAGTTCATGGTGTGCCAAATCAACCCATAAGGCTAGATTTTAGGAAAGGCTTATGTGAACACATCTGCAGGGGCAGCTGGTAACAGGGCAGGCAACAGAAATCTTGGGGCCCGGAACACTGATATCTCTGAGGCCCCCCAACACCGAATGCGGATTGTTATTACATTGCATATGGAATGTATTTTTTTAATAATAGAAATAAACAGATAATTAATATTCACAATGCAATATAATAGGGAAGGGCAGATGGGAGGGCACAGCATTGTGCGTTGTGTGGTTTGGTGTGTTGTGTCATTAAACTCATTAGTACGGGTAGCCAGAAAGGTAGCCAGTCATGCTTACAGACCCTGAGTTCCTCAAAGCTTTGGGGCCCCTCAACTGGTCGGGGCCCGGTACGAGTGTCCCCTTTGACCACCCCAGTTCACACAGTGGTGGCCGTCTGTCATCTAGCACAGGGGGCAACATAAAGCAATTTAGGGGCACCAATCTAAGACTATATTGTGCCCCCAAACTAAAAATATTCTGGTGCCCCTGCTCACCCCTGAAGCATAACAGTAAACATACAGCCCCCCACAGCATATCACTAACACTATACCCCTCCCTCTTACCATACATCCCCCAATACATTTTAACCATAACCACACACACACACCGCAGCCTATAACCCTAACTATACACACTCCCCTCAGCCTATTACCCTAACTATACACACACACACCACAGCCTATAACCATACACACACCCCTCAGCCTATAACCCTAACCACACACACCCCGCAGCCTATTACCCTAACCACACACACACCACAGCCTATAACCCTAACCACACACACACCACAGCCTATAACCCTAACTATACACACTCCCCTCAGCCTATTACCCTAACCACACACACCCCGCAGCCTATTACCCTAACTATACACACACACACCACAGCCTATAACCATACACACACCCCTCAGCCTATAACCCTAACCACACACACCCCGCAGCCTATTACCCTAACCATACACACACACCGCAGCCCACAACCATGCACACACCCCGCAGCCTATCACTCTAACCACACACACACACCCCGCAGCCTATAACCCTAACCATACATTTATACACCCGGCAGCCTATAGCCATAACAATAAACACACCCCGCAGCCTATAACCCTAACCACACACACACCGCAGCCTATAACCCTAACTATACACACACCCCTCAGCCTATAACCCTAACCATTCACACACACCCCGCAGGCAATAACCATAACCATACACACACCACAGCCTATAACCCTAACCATACACACACATACCGCCGCCTATAACCCTAATCATACACACACACAAACCACAGACTATAACCCTAACGATACCCACACACACCGCAGCCTATAACCCTAACCATACACACACACACCGCAGCCTATAACCCTAACCATACACACACACCGCAGCCTAGAACCCTAACCATACACACACACCCTGCAGCCTATAACCCTAACCATACACACACACCCCGCAGCCTATAACCCTAACACACACACACCACAGCCTATAACCCTAACCATACACACACACACCGCTGCCTACAACCCTAACCATACACACACACCCCAGCCTATAACCCTAACCATACACACACACCGCAGCCTATAACCCTAACAATACACACAACGCAGCCTATTACCCTAACTATACACACACCACAGCCTATAACCATAACCATACACACACCCCTCAGCCTATAACCCTATCCACACACACCCCGCAGCCTATAACCCTAACCATACACACACACCGCAGCCCATAACCATACACACACACCCCGCAGCCTATAACTCTAACCATACACACACCACAGCCTATAACCCTAACCATACATTCATACACCCCGCAGCCTAAAGCCATAGCCATAAACACATCCCGCAGCCTATAACCCTAACCACACACACCGCAGCCAATAACCCTATCCACACACACACACCCCGCAGCCTATAACCCTAACCTTGCACACACACACCGCAGACTATAACCCTAACCATACACACATCCCGCAGCCTATAACCCTAACCATACACACACACCGCAGCCTATAACCCTAACCATACACACACAACCCGCAGCCTATAACCCTAACCACACACACACCACAGCCTATAACCCTAACCATACACATACACACCGCCGCCTATAACCCTAACCATAAACACACACCCCAGCCTATAACCCTAACCATACACACACACCGCAGCCTATAACCCTAACCATACACGCACACACACTGCAGCCTATAACCCTAACCATACACGCACACACACCGCAGCCTATAACCCTAACCATACACACACAAACCACAGACTATAGCCCTAACCATACACACACACACCGCAGCCTATAACCCTAACAATACACACACACCGCAGCCTATAACCCTAACCATACACACCCCGCAGCCTATACCGCTAACAATACACACACACCCCACACCACAGACTATAACCCTAACCATAAACACCACGCAGCCTACACCCCTAACAATGCACACATCCCACAGCCTAGTATGTAGCCATAACCCTACCCCACAAAACAATGCCCTCAATTTTTGTCGCTCGCCTTTGGCACACACTGTTCCTATTTCGAGCATCAGGGGGGCCCAAAGCATATTTTTGCACCTGGGCCCACAACTCGCTAGTTCCGCCTCTGAGTGGAGCCAGGGTGCTGAAAAGCCCAAAGTGGAGATGTACCAAGTGTTAAAGGTGTTTCCACTAAGCTGGGTACACACTGGGTGATATACTGTAGCGGTAACAATATCGACCAGTGTTAGCTGGTTAGTGAAATATCGGGATCACATCACACATGTATTTTTCCAATACCAGCCTAGGATTAAAGCAGGAGGGTTGGTCATTCATCATGACACATGACATTCTATTTACCAGATTAGGGATGGGGATCATTAGATGTTTCATCAGAACCATCGGTAAAATGGTTCCGATGGTCACTATTTAACCCTTAACCATCGCTAGGTCTCCACCAATGTTTCCTAAAAAAAAAATGTCTTTGTTTTTATTCTCTTTTGCTGCTGCTGGTGGCTGACAGAATGATAGGCCCTCTGGTCAACCAACCAGCTTCAGCCCATAGGACAGGGGGCAGGCTGGTTGGCACCTTACTGGCCTGTTCCCTATACCTTAATCCACTAAAATGTTATGGGCCTATATTAAATGGAGGGCCTGGATCTGTAAATCCATTTGCTATACTGTTATATATCCGATACTGTTATTTCAGTCACGTTTGTTTATGTGTAAAATATGTAGATATATATACATCGGATTTGCAGACAAGGCTGCACTCCAATATAGTAACTAATGAATGGTGCAGTATCCATAAAATATTCCTTAAAAACACAGTCACCTCCCCAGTACGTGGGTAAAGTAGCAGCTCTCAGGTATTTGATGAATACAGTGATTTAATATAGAAGCGTATAAGGTATGAGACACTTCCAGCAGCAGCCAATGGCAGTTTAAACTGTGACACACCCCTGAGGAAAAGTGGCATGCACCAGATGTGACAGCAGCTGGGTGCTGTAGTGAGCATCTGGTACATTACACCAGCCCCTCTAGAAGATAGTTCTATCTTTTACAATTGTTTGTAAGGGGCACAGTCGGTCTTCTTACTCACCCCCCCCTGGGTGTTTTGTACACCCAGGTGAAAACCAATGGAGCCGGCTTTCAAGGCCTTGTTTTCAATTGCTTTTAGGGTCATGGAGAGTAATCCTTTGTGTGTTTTTTGGTCCTAATTATATCTGGTCTTGTAGAATTCTAACAGTACTGTATGCTGATCACCATTTCTATTAATTGCACTATGGAAAATAACAATAAAACCTGACTTCCTTTAAAATCAGAGTGCATTGTGGGTCAGCTAATTTGCATATGAACAGCAAGGCATTCTGGGTAAACAGCTAGTGCATCATGGCTCCTCCAACAAGCTTGACAATAACGCCCTTTCCCACCAGACATTGCAGCTAGACCATCAATGGCCTAGTTCATGGTGTGCCAAATCAACCCATAAGGCTAGATTTTAGGAAAGGCTTATGTGAACACATCTGCAGGGGCAGCTGGTAACAGGGCAGGCAACAGAAATCTTGGGGCCCGGAACACTGATATCTCTGAGGCCCCCCAACACCGAATGCGGATTGTTATTACATTGCATATGGAATGTATTTTTTTAATAATAGAAATAAACAGATAATTAATATTCACAATGCAATATAATAGGGAAGGGCAGATGGGAGGGCACAGCATTGTGCGTTGTGTGGTTTGGTGTGTTGTGTCATTAAACTCATTAGTACGGGTAGCCAGAAAGGTAGCCAGTCATGCTTACAGACCCTGAGTTCCTCAAAGCTTTGGGGCCCCTCAACTGGTCGGGGCCCGGTACGAGTGTCCCCTTTGACCACCCCAGTTCACACAGTGGTGGCCGTCTGTCATCTAGCACAGGGGGCAACATAAAGCAATTTAGGGGCACCAATCTAAGACTATATTGTGCCCCCAAACTAAAAATATTCTGGTGCCCCTGCTCACCCCTGAAGCATAACAGTAAACATACAGCCCCCCACAGCATATCACTAACACTATACCCCTCCCTCTTACCATACATCCCCCAATACATTTTAACCATAACCACACACACACACCGCAGCCTATAACCCTAACTATACACACTCCCCTCAGCCTATTACCCTAACTATACACACACACACACCACAGCCTATAACCATACACACACCCCTCAGCCTATAACCCTAACCACACACACCCCGCAGCCTATTACCCTAACCACACACACACCACAGCCTATAACCCTAACCACACACACACCACAGCCTATAACCCTAACTATACACACTCCCCTCAGCCTATTACCCTAACCACACACACCCCGCAGCCTATTACCCTAACTATACACACACACACCACAGCCTATAACCATACACACACCCCTCAGCCTATAACCCTAACCACACACACCCCGCAGCCTATTACCCTAACCATACACACACACCGCAGCCCACAACCATGCACACACCCCGCAGCCTATCACTCTAACCACACACACACACCCCGCAGCCTATAACCCTAACCATACATTTATACACCCGGCAGCCTATAGCCATAACAATAAACACACCCCGCAGCCTATAACCCTAACCACACACACACCGCAGCCTATAACTCTAACTATACACACACCCCTCAGCCTATAACCCTAACCATTCACACACACCCCGCAGGCAATAACCATAACCATACACACACCACAGCCTATAACCCTAACCATACACACACATACCGCCGCCTATAACCCTAATCATACACACACACAAACCACAGACTATAACCCTAACGATACCCACACACACCGCAGCCTATAACCCTAACCATACACACACACACCGCAGCCTATAACCCTAACCATACACACACACCGCAGCCTATAACCCTAACCATACACACACACCCTGCAGCCTATAACCCTAACCATACACACACACCCCGCAGCCTATAACCCTAACACACACACACCACAGCCTATAACCCTAACCATACACACACACACCGCTGCCTACAACCCTAACCATACACACACACCCCAGCCTATAACCCTAACCATACACACACCGCAGCCTATAACCCTAACAATACACACAACGCAGCCTATTACCCTAACTATACACACACCACAGCCTATAACCATAACCATACACACACCCCTCAGCCTATAACCCTATCCACACACACCCCGCAGCCTATAACCCTAACCATACACACACACCGCAGCCCATAACCATACACACACACCCCGCAGCCTATAACTCTAACCATACACACACCACAGCCTATAACCCTAACCATACATTCATACACCCCGCAGCCTAAAGCCATAGCCATAAACACATCCCGCAGCCTATAACCCTAACCACACACACCGCAGCCAATAACCCTATCCACACACACACACCCCGCAGCCTATAACCCTAACCTTGCACACACACACCGCAGCCTATAACCCTAACCATACACACATCCCGCAGCCTATAACCCTAACCATACACACACACCGCAGCCTATAACCCTAACCATACACACACAACCCGCAGCCTATAACCCTAACCACACACACACCACAGCCTATAACCCTAACCATACACATACACACCGCCGCCTATAACCCTAACCATAAACACACACCCCAGCCTATAACCCTAACCATACACACACACCGCAGCCTATAACCCTAACCATACACGCACACACACTGCAGCCTATAACCCTAACCATACACGCACACACACCGCAGCCTATAACCCTAACCATACACACACAAACCACAGACTATAGCCCTAACCATACACACACACACCGCAGCCTATAACCCTAACAATACACACACACCGCAGCCTATAACCCTAACCATACACACCCCGCAGCCTATACCGCTAACAATACACACACACCCCACACCACAGACTATAACCCTAACCATAAACACCACGCAGCCTACACCCCTAACAATGCACACATCCCACAGCCTAGTATGTAGCCATAACCCTACCCCACAAAACAATGCCCTCAATTTTTGTCGCTCGCCTTTGGCACACACTGTTCCTATTTCGAGCATCAGGGGGGCCCAAAGCATATTTTTGCACCTGGGCCCACAACTCGCTAGTTCCGCCTCTGAGTGGAGCCAGGGTGCTGAAAAGCCCAAAGTGGAGATGTACCAAGTGTTACAGGTGTTTCCACTAAGCTGGGTACACACTGGGTGATATACTGTAGCGGTAACAATATCGACCAGTGTTAGCTGGTAAGTGAAATATCGGGATCACATCACACATGTATTTTTCCAATACCAGCCTAGGATTAAAGCAGGAGGGTTGGTCATTCATCATGACACATGACATTCTATTTACCAGATTAGGGATGGGGATCATTAGATGTTTCATCAGAACCATCGGTAAAATGGTTCCGATGGTCACTATTTAACCCTTAACCATCGCTAGGTCTCCACCAATGTTTCCTAAAAAAAAAATGTCTTTGTTTTTATTCTCTTTTGCTGCTGCTGGTGGCTGACAGAATGATAGGCCCTCTGGTCAACCAACCAGCTTCAGCCCATAGGACAGGGGGCAGGCTGGTTGGCACCTTACTGGCCTGTTCCCTATACCTTAATCCACTAAAATGTTATGGGCCTATATTAAATGGAGGGCCTGGATCTGTAAATCCATTTGCTATACTGTTATATATCCGATACTGTTATTTCAGTCACGTTTGTTTATGTGTAAAATATGTAGATATATATACATCGGATTTGCAGACAAGGCTGCACTCCAATATAGTAACTAATGAATGGTGCAGTATCCATAAAATATTCCTTAAAAACACAGTCACCTCCCCAGTACGTGGGTAAAGTAGCAGCTCTCAGGTATTTGATGAATACAGTGATTTAATATAGAAGCGTATAAGGTATGAGACACTTCCAGCAGCAGCCAATGGCAGTTTAAACTGTGACACACCCCTGAGGAAAAGTGGCATGCACCAGATGTGACAGCAGCTGGGTGCTGTAGTGAGCATCTGGTACATTACACCGGCCCCTCTAGAGGATAGTTCTATCTTTTACAATTGTTTGTAAGGGGCACAGTCGGTCTTCTGACTCAACCCCCCCCCTGGGTGTTTTGTACACCCAGGTGAGAACCAATGGAGCCGGCTTTCAAGGCCTTGTTTTCAATTGCTTTTAGGGTCATGGAGAGTAATCCTTTGTGTGTTTTTTTGGTCCTAATTATATCTGGTCTTGTAGAATTCTAACAGTACTGTATGCTAATCACCGTTTCTATTAATTGCACTATGGAAAATAACAATAAAACCTGACTTCCTTTAAAATCAGAGTGCATTGTGGGTCAGCTAATTTGCATATGAACAGCAAGGCATTCTGGGTAAACAGCTAGTGCATCATGGCTCCTCCAACAAGCTTGGCTCCTCCAACAAGCTTGACAATAACGCCCTTTCCCACCAGACATTGCAGCTAGACCATCAATGGCCTAGTTCATGGTGTGCCAAATCAACCCATAAGGCTAGATTTTAGGAAAGGCTTATGTGAACACATCTGCAGGGGCAGCTGGTAACAGGGCAGGCAACAGAAATCTTGGGGCCCGGAACACTGATATCTCTGAGGCCCCCCAACACCGAATGCGGATTGTTATTACATTGCATATGGAATGTATTTTTTTAATAATAGAAATAAACAGATAATTAATATTCACAATGCAATATAATAGGGAAGGGCAGATGGGAGGGCACAGCATTGTGCGTTGTGTGGTTTGGTGTGTTGTGTCATTAAACTCATTAGTACGGGTAGCCAGAAAGGTAGCCAGTCATGCTTACAGACCCTGAGTTCCTCAAAGCTTTGGGGCCCCTCAACTGGTCGGGGCCCGGTACGAGTGTCCCCTTTGACCACCCCAGTTCACACAGTGGTGGCCGTCTGTCATCTAGCACAGGGGGCAACATAAAGCAATTTAGGGGCACCAATCTAAGACTATATTGTGCCCCCAAACTAAAAATATTCTGGTGCCCCTGCTCACCCCTGAAGCATAACAGTAAACATACAGCCCCCCACAGCATATCACTAACACTATACCCCTCCCTCTTACCATACATCCCCCAATACATTTTAACCATAACCACACACACACACCGCAGCCTATAACCCTAACTATACACACTCCCCTCAGCCTATTACCCTAACTATACACACACACACCACAGCCTATAACCATACACACACCCCTCAGCCTATAACCCTAACCACACACACCCCGCAGCCTATTACCCTAACCACACACACACCACAGCCTATAACCCTAACCACACACACACCACAGCCTATAACCCTAACTATACACACTCCCCTCAGCCTATTACCCTAACCACACACACCCCGCAGCCTATTACCCTAACTATACACACACACACCACAGCCTATAACCATACACACACCCCTCAGCCTATAACCCTAACCACACACACCCCGCAGCCTATTACCCTAACCATACACACACACCGCAGCCCACAACCATGCACACACCCCGCAGCCTATCACTCTAACCACACACACACACCCCGCAGCCTATAACCCTAACCATACATTTATACACCCGGCAGCCTATAGCCATAACAATAAACACACCCCGCAGCCTATAACCCTAACCACACACACACCGCAGCCTATAACCCTAACTATACACACACCCCTCAGCCTATAACCCTAACCATTCACACACACCCCGCAGGCAATAACCATAACCATACACACACCACAGCCTATAACCCTAACCATACACACACATACCGCCGCCTATAACCCTAATCATACACACACACAAACCACAGACTATAACCCTAACGATACCCACACACACCGCAGCCTATAACCCTAACCATACACACACACACCGCAGCCTATAACCCTAACCATACACACACACCGCAGCCCATAACCATACACACACACCCCGCAGCCTATAACTCTAACCATACACACACCACAGCCTATAACCCTAACCATACATTCATACACCCCGCAGCCTAAAGCCATAGCCATAAACACATCCCGCAGCCTATAACCCTAACCACACACACCGCAGCCAATAACCCTATCCACACACACACACCCCGCAGCCTATAACCCTAACCTTGCACACACACACCGCAGCCTATAACCCTAACCATACACACATCCCGCAGCCTATAACCCTAACCATACACACACACCGCAGCCTATAACCCTAACCATACACACACAACCCGCAGCCTATAACCCTAACCACACACACACCACAGCCTATAACCCTAACCATACACATACACACCGCCGCCTATAACCCTAACCATAAACACACACCCCAGCCTATAACCCTAACCATACACACACACCGCAGCCTATAACCCTAACCATACACGCACACACACTGCAGCCTATAACCCTAACCATACACGCACACACACCGCAGCCTATAACCCTAACCATACACACACAAACCACAGACTATAGCCCTAACCATACACACACACACCGCAGCCTATAACCCTAACAATACACACACACCGCAGCCTATAACCCTAACCATACACACCCCGCAGCCTATACCGCTAACAATACACAGACACCCCACACCACAGACTATAACCCTAACCATAAACACCACGCAGCCTACACCCCTAACAATGCACACATCCCACAGCCTAGTATGTAGCCATAACCCTACCCCACAAAACAATGCCCTCAATTTTTGTCGCTCGCCTTTGGCACACACTGTTCCTATTTCGAGCATCAGGGGGGCCCAAAGCATATTTTTGCACCTAGGCCCACAACTCGCTAGTTCCGCCTCTGAGTGGAGCCAGGGTGCTGAAAAGCCCAAAGTGGAGATGTACCAAGTGTTAAAGGTGTTTCCACTAAGCTGGGTACACACTGGGTGATATACTGTAGCGGTAACAATATCGACCAGTGTTAGCTGGTTAGTGAAATATCGGGATCACATCACACATGTATTTTTCCAATACCAGCCTAGGATTAAAGCAGGAGGGTTGGTCATTCATCATGACACATGACATTCTATTTACCAGATTAGGGATGGGGATCATTAGATGTTTCATCAGAACCATCGGTAAAATGGTTCCGATGGTCACTATTTAACCCTTAACCATCGCTAGGTCTCCACCAATGTTTCCTAAAAAAAAAATGTCTTTGTTTTTATTCTCTTTTGCTGCTGCTGGTGGCTGACAGAATGATAGGCCCTCTGGTCAACCAACCAGCTTCAGCCCATAGGACAGGGGGCAGGCTGGTTGGCACCTTACTGGCCTGTTCCCTATACCTTAATCCACTAAAATGTTATGGGCCTATATTAAATGGAGGGCCTGGATCTGTAAATCCATTTGCTATACTGTTATATATCCGATACTGTTATTTCAGTCACGTTTGTTTATGTGTAAAATATGTAGATATATATACATCGGATTTGCAGACAAGGCTGCACTCCAATATAGTAACTAATCAATGGTGCAGTATCCATAAAATATTCCTTAAAAACACAGTCACCTCCCCAGTACGTGGGTAAAGTAGCAGCTCTCAGGTATTTGATGAATACAGTGATTTAATATAGAAGCGTATAAGGTATGAGACACTTCCAGCAGCAGCCAATGGCAGTTTAAACTGTGACCCACCCCTGAGGAAAAGTGGCATGCACCAGATGTGTCAGCAGCTGGGTGCTGTAGTGAGCATCTGGTACATTACACCGGCCCCTCTAGAAGATAGTTCTATCTTTTACAAATGTTTGTAAGGGGCACAGTCGGTCTTCTGACTCACCCCCCCCTGGGTGTTTTGTACACCCAGGTGAAAACCAATGGAGCCGGCTTTCAAGGCCTTGTTTTCAATTGCTTTTAGGGTCATGGAGAGTAATCCTTTGTGTGTTTTTTTGGTCCTAATTATATCTGGTCTTGTAGAATTCTAACAGTACTGTATGCTAATCACCGTTTCTATTAATTGCACTATGGAAAATAACAATAAAACCTGACTTCCTTTAAAATCAGAGTGCATTGTGGGTCAGCTAATTTGCATATGAACAGCAAGGCATTCTGGGTAAACAGCTAGTGCATCATCGCTCCTCCAACAAGCTTGGCTCCTCCAACAAGCTTGACAATAACGCCCTTTCCCACCAGACATTGCAGCTAGACCATCAATGGCCTAGTTCATGGTGTGCCAAATCAACCCATAAGGCTAGATTTTAGGAAAGGCTTATGTGAACACATCTGCAGGGGCAGCTGGTAACAGGGCAGGCAACAGAAATCTTGGGGCCCGGAACACTGATATCTCTGAGGCCCCCCAACACCGAATGCGGATTGTTATTACATTGCATATGGAATGTATTTTTTTAATAATAGAAATAAACAGATAATTAATATTCACAATGCAATATAATAGGGAAGGGCAGATGGGAGGGCACAGCATTGTGCGTTGTGTGGTTTGGTGTGTTGTGTCATTAAACTCATTAGTACGGGTAGCCAGAAAGGTAGCCAGTCATGCTTACAGACCCTGAGTTCCTCAAAGCTTTGGGGCCCCTCAACTGGTCGGGGCCCGGTACGAGTGTCCCCTTTGACCACCCCAGTTCACACAGTGGTGGCCGTCTGTCATCTAGCACAGGGGGCAACATAAAGCAATTTAGGGGCACCAATCTAAGACTATATTGTGCCCCCAAACTAAAAATATTCTGGTGCCCCTGCTCACCCCTGAAGCATAACAGTAAACATACAGCCCCCCACAGCATATCACTAACACTATACCCCTCCCTCTTACCATACATCCCCCAATACATTTTAACCATAACCACACACACACACCGCAGCCTATAACCCTAACTATACACACTCCCCTCAGCCTATTACCCTAACTATACACACACACACCACAGCCTATAACCATACACACACCCCTCAGCCTATAACCCTAACCACACACACCCCGCAGCCTATTACCCTAACCACACACACACCACAGCCTATAACCCTAACCACACACACACCACAGCCTATAACCCTAACTATACACACTCCCCTCAGCCTATTACCCTAACCACACACACCCCGCAGCCTATTACCCTAACTATACACACACACACCACAGCCTATAACCATACACACACCCCTCAGCCTATAACCCTAACCACACACACCCCGCAGCCTATTACCCTAACCATACACACACACCGCAGCCCACAACCATGCACACACCCCGCAGCCTATCACTCTAACCACACACACACACCCCGCAGCCTATAACCCTAACCATACATTTATACACCCGGCAGCCTATAGCCATAACAATAAACACACCCCGCAGCCTATAACCCTAACCACACACACACCGCAGCCTATAACCCTAACTATACACACACCCCTCAGCCTATAACCCTAACCATTCACACACACCCCGCAGGCAATAACCATAACCATACACACACCACAGCCTATAACCCTAACCATACACACACATACCGCCGCCTATAACCCTAATCATACACACACACAAACCACAGACTATAACCCTAACGATACCCACACACACCGCAGCCTATAACCCTAACCATACACACACACACCGCAGCCTATAACCCTAACCATACACACACACCGCAGCCCATAACCATACACACACACCCCGCAGCCTATAACTCTAACCATACACACACCACAGCCTATAACCCTAACCATACATTCATACACCCCGCAGCCTAAAGCCATAGCCATAAACACATCCCGCAGCCTATAACCCTAACCACACACACCGCAGCCAATAACCCTATCCACACACACACACCCCGCAGCCTATAACCCTAACCTTGCACACACACACCGCAGCCTATAACCCTAACCATACACACATCCCGCAGCCTATAACCCTAACCATACACACACACCGCAGCCTATAACCCTAACCATACACACACAACCCGCAGCCTATAACCCTAACCACACACACACCACAGCCTATAACCCTAACCATACACATACACACCGCCGCCTATAACCCTAACCATAAACACACACCCCAGCCTATAACCCTAACCATACACACACACCGCAGCCTATAACCCTAACCATACACGCACACACACTGCAGCCTATAACCCTAACCATACACGCACACACACCGCAGCCTATAACCCTAACCATACACACACAAACCACAGACTATAGCCCTAACCATACACACACACACCGCAGCCTATAACCCTAACAATACACACACACCGCAGCCTATAACCCTAACCATACACACCCCGCAGCCTATACCGCTAACAATACACAGACACCCCACACCACAGACTATAACCCTAACCATAAACACCACGCAGCCTACACCCCTAACAATGCACACATCCCACAGCCTAGTATGTAGCCATAACCCTACCCCACAAAACAATGCCCTCAATTTTTGTCGCTCGCCTTTGGCACACACTGTTCCTATTTCGAGCATCAGGGGGGCCCAAAGCATATTTTTGCACCTAGGCCCACAACTCGCTAGTTCCGCCTCTGAGTGGAGCCAGGGTGCTGAAAAGCCCAAAGTGGAGATGTACCAAGTGTTAAAGGTGTTTCCACTAAGCTGGGTACACACTGGGTGATATACTGTAGCGGTAACAATATCGACCAGTGTTAGCTGGTTAGTGAAATATCGGGATCACATCACACATGTATTTTTCCAATACCAGCCTAGGATTAAAGCAGGAGGGTTGGTCATTCATCATGACACATGACATTCTATTTACCAGATTAGGGATGGGGATCATTAGATGTTTCATCAGAACCATCGGTAAAATGGTTCCGATGGTCACTATTTAACCCTTAACCATCGCTAGGTCTCCACCAATGTTTCCTAAAAAAAAAATGTCTTTGTTTTTATTCTCTTTTGCTGCTGCTGGTGGCTGACAGAATGATAGGCCCTCTGGTCAACCAACCAGCTTCAGCCCATAGGACAGGGGGCAGGCTGGTTGGCACCTTACTGGCCTGTTCCCTATACCTTAATCCACTAAAATGTTATGGGCCTATATTAAATGGAGGGCCTGGATCTGTAAATCCATTTGCTATACTGTTATATATCCGATACTGTTATTTCAGTCACGTTTGTTTATGTGTAAAATATGTAGATATATATACATCGGATTTGCAGACAAGGCTGCACTCCAATATAGTAACTAATCAATGGTGCAGTATCCATAAAATATTCCTTAAAAACACAGTCACCTCCCCAGTACGTGGGTAAAGTAGCAGCTCTCAGGTATTTGATGAATACAGTGATTTAATATAGAAGCGTATAAGGTATGAGACACTTCCAGCAGCAGCCAATGGCAGTTTAAACTGTGACCCACCCCTGAGGAAAAGTGGCATGCACCAGATGTGTCAGCAGCTGGGTGCTGTAGTGAGCATCTGGTACATTACACCGGCCCCTCTAGAAGATAGTTCTATCTTTTACAAATGTTTGTAAGGGGCACAGTCGGTCTTCTGACTCACCCCCCCCTGGGTGTTTTGTACACCCAGGTGAAAACCAATGGAGCCGGCTTTCAAGGCCTTGTTTTCAATTGCTTTTAGGGTCATGGAGAGTAATCCTTTGTGTGTTTTTTTGGTCCTAATTATATCTGGTCTTGTAGAATTCTAACAGTACTGTATGCTAATCACCGTTTCTATTAATTGCACTATGGAAAATAACAATAAAACCTGACTTCCTTTAAAATCAGAGTGCATTGTGGGTCAGCTAATTTGCATATGAACAGCAAGGCATTCTGGGTAAACAGCTAGTGCATCATCGCTCCTCCAACAAGCTTGGCTCCTCCAACAAGCTTGACAATAACGCCCTTTCCCACCAGACATTGCAGCTAGACCATCAATGGCCTAGTTCATGGTGTGCCAAATCAACCCATAAGGCTAGATTTTAGGAAAGGCTTATGTGAACACATCTGCAGGGGCAGCTGGTAACAGGGCAGGCAACAGAAATCTTGGGGCCCGGAACACTGATATCTCTGAGGCCCCCCAACACCGAATGCGGATTGTTATTACATTGCATATGGAATGTATTTTTTTAATAATAGAAATAAACAGATAATTAATATTCACAATGCAATATAATAGGGAAGGGCAGATGGGAGGGCACAGCATTGTGCGTTGTGTGGTTTGGTGTGTTGTGTCATTAAACTCATTAGTACGGGTAGCCAGAAAGGTAGCCAGTCATGCTTACAGACCCTGAGTTCCTCAAAGCTTTGGGGCCCCTCAACTGGTCGGGGCCCGGTACGAGTGTCCCCTTTGACCACCCCAGTTCACACAGTGGTGGCCGTCTGTCATCTAGCACAGGGGGCAACATAAAGCAATTTAGGGGCACCAATCTAAGACTATATTGTGCCCCCAAACTAAAAATATTCTGGTGCCCCTGCTCACCCCTGAAGCATAACAGTAAACATACAGCCCCCCACAGCATATCACTAACACTATACCCCTCCCTCTTACCATACATCCCCCAATACATTTTAACCATAACCACACACACACACCGCAGCCTATAACCCTAACTATACACACTCCCCTCAGCCTATTACCCTAACTATACACACACACACCACAGCCTATAACCATACACACACCCCTCAGCCTATAACCCTAACCACACACACCCCGCAGCCTATTACCCTAACCACACACACACCACAGCCTATAACCCTAACCACACACACACCACAGCCTATAACCCTAACTATACACACTCCCCTCAGCCTATTACCCTAACCACACACACCCCGCAGCCTATTACCCTAACTATACACACACACACCACAGCCTATAACCATACACACACCCCTCAGCCTATAACCCTAACCACACACACCCCGCAGCCTATTACCCTAACCATACACACACACCGCAGCCCACAACCATGCACACACCCCGCAGCCTATCACTCTAACCACACACACACACCCCGCAGCCTATAACCCTAACCATACATTTATACACCCGGCAGCCTATAGCCATAACAATAAACACACCCCGCAGCCTATAACCCTAACCACACACACACCGCAGCCTATAACCCTAACTATACACACACCCCTCAGCCTATAACCCTAACCATTCACACACACCCCGCAGGCAATAACCATAACCATACACACACCACAGCCTATAACCCTAACCATACACACACATACCGCCGCCTATAACCCTAATCATACACACACACACAAACCACAGACTATAACCCTAACGATACCCACACACACCGCAGCCTATAACCCTAACCATACACACACACACCGCAGCCTATAACCCTAACCATACACACACACCGCAGCCTATAACCCTAACCATACACACACACCCTGCAGCCTATAACCCTAACCATACACACACACCCCGCAGCCTATAACCCTAACACACACACACCACAGCCTATAACCCTAACCATACACACACACACCGCTGCCTACAACCCTAACCATACACACACACCCCAGCCTATAACCCTAACCATACACACACACCGCAGCCTATAACCCTAACAATACACACAACGCAGCCTATTACCCTAACTATACACACACCACAGCCTATAACCATAACCATACACACACCCCTCAGCCTATAACCCTATCCACACACACCCCGCAGCCTATAACCCTAACCATACACACACACCGCAGCCCATAACCATACACACACACCCCGCAGCCTATAACTCTAACCATACACACACCACAGCCTATAACCCTAACCATACATTCATACACCCCGCAGCCTAAAGCCATAGCCATAAACACATCCCGCAGCCTATAACCCTAACCACACACACCGCAGCCAATAACCCTATCCACACACACACACCCCGCAGCCTATAACCCTAACCTTGCACACACACACCGCAGCCTATAACCCTAACCATACACACATCCCGCAGCCTATAACCCTAACCATACACACACACCGCAGCCTATAACCCTAACCATACACACACAACCCGCAGCCTATAACCCTAACCACACACACACCACAGCCTATAACCCTAACCATACACATACACACCGCCGCCTATAACCCTAACCATAAACACACACCCCAGCCTATAACCCTAACCATACACACACACCGCAGCCTATAACCCTAACCATACACGCACACACACTGCAGCCTATAACCCTAACCATACACGCACACACACCGCAGCCTATAACCCTAACCATACACACACAAACCACAGACTATAGCCCTAACCATACACACACACACCGCAGCCTATAACCCTAACAATACACACACACCGCAGCCTATAACCCTAACCATACACACCCCGCAGCCTATACCGCTAACAATACACACACACCCCACACCACAGACTATAACCCTAACCATAAACACCACGCAGCCTACACCCCTAACAATGCACACATCCCACAGCCTAGTATGTAGCCATAACCCTACCCCACAAAACAATGCCCTCAATTTTTGTCGCTCGCCTTTGGCACACACTGTTCCTATTTCGAGCATCAGGGGGGCCCAAAGCATATTTTTGCACCTAGGCCCACAACTCGCTAGTTCCGCCTCTGAGTGGAGCCAGGGTGCTGAAAAGCCCAAAGTGGAGATGTACCAAGTGTTAAAGGTGTTTCCACTAAGCTGGGTACACACTGGGTGATATACTGTAGCGGTAACAATATCGACCAGTGTTAGCTGGTTAGTGAAATATCGGGATCACATCACACATGTATTTTTCCAATACCAGCCTAGGATTAAAGCAGGAGGGTTGGTCATTCATCATGACACATGACATTCTATTTACCAGATTAGGGATGGGGATCATTAGATGTTTCATCAGAACCATCGGTAAAATGGTTCCGATGGTCACTATTTAACCCTTAACCATCGCTAGGTCTCCACCAATGTTTCCTAAAAAAAAAATGTCTTTGTTTTTATTCTCTTTTGCTGCTGCTGGTGGCTGACAGAATGATAGGCCCTCTGGTCAACCAACCAGCTTCAGCCCATAGGACAGGGGGCAGGCTGGTTGGCACCTTACTGGCCTGTTCCCTATACCTTAATCCACTAAAATGTTATGGGCCTATATTAAATGGAGGGCCTGGATCTGTAAATCCATTTGCTATACTGTTATATATCCGATACTGTTATTTCAGTCACGTTTGTTTATGTGTAAAATATGTAGATATATATACATCGGATTTGCAGACAAGGCTGCACTCCAATATAGTAACTAATCAATGGTGCAGTATCCATAAAATATTCCTTAAAAACACAGTCACCTCCCCAGTACGTGGGTAAAGTAAAGTAGCAGCTCTCAGGTATTTGATGAATACAGTGATTTAATATAGAAGCGTATAAGGTATGAGACACTTCCAGCAGCAGCCAATGGCAGTTTAAACTGTGACACACCCCTGAGGAAAAGTGGCATGCACCAGATGTGACAGCAGCTGGGTGCTGTAGTGAGCATCTGGTACATTACACCGGCCCCTCTAGAAGATAGTTCTATCTTTTACAATTGTTTGTAAGGGGCACAGTCGGTCTTCTGACTCACCCCCCCCTGGGTGTTTTGTACACCCAGGTGAAAACCAATGGAGCCGGCTTTCAAGGCCTTGTTTTCAATTGCTTTTAGGGTCATGGAGAGTAATCCTTTGTGTGTTTTTTTGGTCCTAATTATATCTGGTCTTGTAGAATTCTAACAGTACTGTATGCTAATCACCGTTTCTATTAATTGCACTATGGAAAATAACAATAAAACCTGACTTCCTTTAACCCCTTCCCGACATATGACGTATATATACGTCATATGTCGGTTGGGGGTGAATCAAGCCAGCTCACGGAGTGAGCTGGCTTGATAGAGAGCAGGTAATGGCTGTATATTACAGCCATGTCCCTGCTCTCACGGCCACGAGCGGCGAGTTCGCCGATCGCGGCCGTTTAACCCTTTAAGCACCGCGGGCAAAGCGCCCGCAGTGCTTAAATAGCTGATCGGAGGGGGGGCGCCCCCCTCCGGCGCCGATCGGGGCCCCCCGCAGCGCGATCGGAGGGTGCCGATCGGTTGCCATGGTAGCCAGGGGTCTAATGTAGACCCCTGTGCTGTCCGTGTATTCATACCTATTACATCCTGCCTCAGGCAGGATGTAATAGGAAGTGAAAAAAATCACTACGTTCAGCCATAGAGCTCTATGGCTGAACCTAGTACAGGCGATCGCGCCCCCTAGTGGTCAAGTACACTAGGGGGCCTTGTAGTAAAAGTTAAAAAAAAAAAAAAATAAAGTTTAAAAATAAAAAAAAAATAATAAAATATTAAAAGTTCAAATCACCCCCCTTTCCCCATTTCCCAAATAAAAATAAATAAATAATAAAAAAAATAAACATATTTGGTATCGCCGCGTTCCTAAAAGTCCGATCTATTAAAATATAACATTAGTTATCCCGCACGGTTAAAGGCGTAAACGGAAAATAATCCCCAACGCCAAAACTACGCTTTTTGGTCGCATCGCCTACCCAAAAAAAAATAGCTAAAAGAGATCAGAAAGTCGCCCATATCCCATAATGGTATTAATTAAAAAGTACACTTCAGCCCGCAAAAAATGAGCCCTCACCCAGGTCCGTAGGTGGAAAAATAAAAAAGTTATAAGCCGCAGAACATGGCGACGCGACGCAAATTCGAAAAACCGTAACATTTTCTATTTTTTTTTTTAGTGGTAAAATGTAACGAAAACTATATAAGTTTGGTATCACCGGAATCGTAACGACCCATAGAATAAAGATAACCCATCATTTTAAACGAACTATGAACTCCAAAAAAACCGTAACCAGCGCAAAATTGTGGAATTGCGTTTTTTTTTTTTTTTACCCCACATTGAATTATTTCCTGATTCCCCAGAATATTATACGGTATAGTAAATGGTACCATTAGAAAGTACAACTTGTCCCGCAAAAAAAAAGCCCTCATGTGTCTATATAGCCGGAAAATTAAAAAAGTTACGCTTATTTGAACACAAGGAGGAAAAAAAAAAAAAAAATTACCTTAAAAGGCAATGTCGGGAAGGGGTTAAAATCAGAGTGCATTGTGGGTCAGCTAATTTGCATATGAACAGCAAGGCATTCTGGGTAAACAGCTAGTGCATCATGGCTCCTCCAACAAGCTTGGCTCCTCCAACAAGCTTGACAATAACGCCCTTTCCCACCAGACATTGCAGCTAGACCATCAATGGCCTAGTTCATGGTGTGCCAAATCAACCCATAAGGCTAGATTTTAGGAAAGGCTTATGTGAACACATCTGCAGGGGCAGCTGGTAACAGGGCAGGCAACAGAAATCTTGGGGCCCGGAACACTGATATCTCTGAGGCCCCCCAACACCGAATGCGGATTGTTATTACATTGCATATGGAATGTATTTTTTTAATAATAGAAATAAACAGATAATTAATATTCACAATGCAATATAATAGGGAAGGGCAGATGGGAGGGCACAGCATTGTGCGTTGTGTGGTTTGGTGTGTTGTGTCATTAAACTCATTAGTACGGGTAGCCAGAAAGGTAGCCAGTCATGCTTACAGACCCTGAGTTCCTCAAAGCTTTGGGGCCCCTCAACTGGTCGGGGCCCGGTACGAGTGTCCCCTTTGACCACCCCAGTTCACACAGTGGTGGCCGTCTGTCATCTAGCACAGGGGGCAACATAAAGCAATTTAGGGGCACCAATCTAAGACTATATTGTGCCCCCAAACTAAAAATATTCTGGTGCCCCTGCTCACCCCTGAAGCATAACAGTAAACATACAGCCCCCCACAGCATATCACTAACACTATACCCCTCCCTCTTACCATACATCCCCCAATACATTTTAACCATAACCACACACACACACCGCAGCCTATAACCCTAACTATACACACTCCCCTCAGCCTATTACCCTAACTATACACACACACACCACAGCCTATAACCATACACACACCCCTCAGCCTATAACCCTAACCACACACACCCCGCAGCCTATTACCCTAACCACACACACACCACAGCCTATAACCCTAACCACACACACACCACAGCCTATAACCCTAACTATACACACTCCCCTCAGCCTATTACCCTAACCACACACACCCCGCAGCCTATTACCCTAACTATACACACACACACCACAGCCTATAACCATACACACACCCCTCAGCCTATAACCCTAACCACACACACCCCGCAGCCTATTACCCTAACCATACACACACACCGCAGCCCACAACCATGCACACACCCCGCAGCCTATCACTCTAACCACACACACACACCCCGCAGCCTATAACCCTAACCATACATTTATACACCCGGCAGCCTATAGCCATAACAATAAACACACCCCGCAGCCTATAACCCTAACCACACACACACCGCAGCCTATAACCCTAACTATACACACACCCCTCAGCCTATAACCCTAACCATTCACACACACCCCGCAGGCAATAACCATAACCATACACACACCACAGCCTATAACCCTAACCATACACACACATACCGCCGCCTATAACCCTAATCATACACACACACACAAACCACAGACTATAACCCTAACGATACCCACACACACCGCAGCCTATAACCCTAACCATACACACACACACCGCAGCCTATAACCCTAACCATACACACACACCGCAGCCTATAACCCTAACCATACACACACACCCTGCAGCCTATAACCCTAACCATACACACACACCCCGCAGCCTATAACCCTAACACACACACACCACAGCCTATAACCCTAACCATACACACACACACCGCTGCCTACAACCCTAACCATACACACACACCCCAGCCTATAACCCTAACCATACACACACACCGCAGCCTATAACCCTAACAATACACACAACGCAGCCTATTACCCTAACTATACACACACCACAGCCTATAACCATAACCATACACACACCCCTCAGCCTATAACCCTATCCACACACACCCCGCAGCCTATAACCCTAACCATACACACACACCGCAGCCCATAACCATACACACACACCCCGCAGCCTATAACTCTAACCATACACACACCACAGCCTATAACCCTAACCATACATTCATACACCCCGCAGCCTAAAGCCATAGCCATAAACACATCCCGCAGCCTATAACCCTAACCACACACACCGCAGCCAATAACCCTATCCACACACACACACCCCGCAGCCTATAACCCTAACCTTGCACACACACACCGCAGCCTATAACCCTAACCATACACACATCCCGCAGCCTATAACCCTAACCATACACACACACCGCAGCCTATAACCCTAACCATACACACACAACCCGCAGCCTATAACCCTAACCACACACACACCACAGCCTATAACCCTAACCATACACATACACACCGCCGCCTATAACCCTAACCATAAACACACACCCCAGCCTATAACCCTAACCATACACACACACCGCAGCCTATAACCCTAACCATACACGCACACACACTGCAGCCTATAACCCTAACCATACACGCACACACACCGCAGCCTATAACCCTAACCATACACACACAAACCACAGACTATAGCCCTAACCATACACACACACACCGCAGCCTATAACCCTAACAATACACACACACCGCAGCCTATAACCCTAACCATACACACCCCGCAGCCTATACCGCTAACAATACACACACACCCCACACCACAGACTGGGGTGAATTTATGAAGCTTGGAGAAGTGTTATCTATCCCCATAAAGAACGTTATGAGCAAGGTGATAATGGTTCAGCCAATCAGCTACAATATGTAAATTGACAGGTAAGAGCTGATTGGCTGAACCATTATCACCTTGCTCATAACGTTCTTTATGGGGATAGATAACACTTCTCCAAGCTTCATAAATTCACCCCACTATAACCCTAACCATAAACACCACGCAGCCTACACCCCTAACAATGCACACATCCCACAGCCTAGTATGTAGCCATAACCCTACCCCACAAAACAATGCCCTCAATTTTTGTCGCTCGCCTTTGGCACACACTGTTCCTATTTCGAGCATCAGGGGGGCCCAAAGCATATTTTTGCACCTAGGCCCACAACTCGCTAGTTCCGCCTCTGAGTGGAGCCAGGGTGCTGAAAAGCCCAAAGTGGAGATGTACCAAGTGTTAAAGGTGTTTCCACTAAGCTGGGTACACACTGGGTGATATACTGTAGCGGTAACAATATCGACCAGTGTTAGCTGGTTAGTGAAATATCGGGATCACATCACACATGTATTTTTCCAATACCAGCCTAGGATTAAAGCAGGAGGGTTGGTCATTCATCATGACACATGACATTCTATTTACCAGATTAGGGATGGGGATCATTAGATGTTTCATCAGAACCATCGGTAAAATGGTTCCGATGGTCACTATTTAACCCTTAACCATCGCTAGGTCTCCACCAATGTTTCCTAAAAAAAAAAATGTCTTTGTTTTTATTCTCTTTTGCTGCTGCTGGTGGCTGACAGAATGATAGGCCCTCTGGTCAACCAACCAGCTTCAGCCCATAGGACAGGGGGCAGGCTGGTTGGCACCTTACTGGCCTGTTCCCTATACCTTAATCCACTAAAATGTTATGGGCCTATATTAAATGGAGGGCCTGGATCTGTAAATCCATTTGCTATACTGTTATATATCCGATACTGTTATTTCAGTCACGTTTGTTTATGTGTAAAATATGTAGATATATATACATCGGATTTGCAGACAAGGCTGCACTCCAATATAGTAACTAATCAATGGTGCAGTATCCATAAAATATTCCTTAAAAACACAGTCACCTCCCCAGTACGTGGGTAAAGTAAAGTAGCAGCTCTCAGGTATTTGATGAATACAGTGATTTAATATAGAAGCGTATAAGGTATGAGACACTTCCAGCAGCAGCCAATGGCAGTTTAAACTGTGACACACCCCTGAGGAAAAGTGGCATGCACCAGATGTGACAGCAGCTGGGTGCTGTAGTGAGCATCTGGTACATTACACCGGCCCCTCTAGAAGATAGTTCTATCTTTTACAATTGTTTGTAAGGGGCACAGTCGGTCTTCTGACTCACCCCCCCCTGGGTGTTTTGTACACCCAGGTGAAAACCAATGGAGCCGGCTTTCAAGGCCTTGTTTTCAATTGCTTTTAGGGTCATGGAGAGTAATCCTTTGTGTGTTTTTTTGGTCCTAATTATATCTGGTCTTGTAGAATTCTAACAGTACTGTATGCTAATCACCGTTTCTATTAATTGCACTATGGAAAATAACAATAAAACCTGACTTCCTTTAACCCCTTCCCGACATATGACGTATATATACGTCATATGTCGGTTGGGGGTGAATCAAGCCAGCTCACGGAGTGAGCTGGCTTGATAGAGAGCAGGTAATGGCTGTATATTACAGCCATGTCCCTGCTCTCACGGCCACGAGCGGCGAGTTCGCCGATCGCGGCCGTTTAACCCTTTAAGCACCGCGGGCAAAGCGCCCGCAGTGCTTAAATAGCTGATCGGAGGGGGGGCGCCCCCCTCCGGCGCCGATCGGGGCCCCCCGCAGCGCGATCGGAGGGTGCCGATCGGTTGCCATGGTAGCCAGGGGTCTAATGTAGACCCCTGTGCTGTCCGTGTATTCATACCTATTACATCCTGCCTCAGGCAGGATGTAATAGGAAGTGAAAAAAATCACTACGTTCAGCCATAGAGCTCTATGGCTGAACCTAGTACAGGCGATCGCGCCCCCTAGTGGTCAAGTACACTAGGGGGCCTTGTAGTAAAAGTTAAAAAAAAAAAAAAATAAAGTTTAAAAATAAAAAAAAATAATAAAATATTAAAAGTTCAAATCACCCCCCTTTCCCCATTTCCCAAATAAAAATAAATAAATAATAAAAAAAATAAACATATTTGGTATCGCCGCGTTCCTAAAAGTCCGATCTATTAAAATATAACATTAGTTATCCCGCACGGTTAAAGGCGTAAACGGAAAATAATCCCCAACGCCAAAACTACGCTTTTTGGTCGCATCGCCTACCCAAAAAAAAATAGCTAAAAGAGATCAGAAAGTCGCCCATATCCCATAATGGTATTAATTAAAAAGTACACTTCAGCCCGCAAAAAATGAGCCCTCACCCAGGTCCGTAGGTGGAAAAATAAAAAAGTTATAAGCCGCAGAACATGGCGACGCGACGCAAATTCGAAAAACCGTAACATTTTCTATTTTTTTTTTTAGTGGTAAAATGTAACGAAAACTATATAAGTTTGGTATCACCGGAATCGTAACGACCCATAGAATAAAGATAACCCATCATTTTAAACGAACTATGAACTCCAAAAAAACCGTAACCAGCGCAAAATTGTGGAATTGCGTTTTTTTTTTTTTTTACCCCACATTGAATTATTTCCTGATTCCCCAGAATATTATACGGTATAGTAAATGGTACCATTAGAAAGTACAACTTGTCCCGCAAAAAAAAAGCCCTCATGTGTCTATATAGCCGGAAAATTAAAAAAGTTACGCTTATTTGAACACAAGGAGGAAAAAAAAAAAAAAAATTACCTTAAAAGGCAATGTCGGGAAGGGGTTAAAATCAGAGTGCATTGTGGGTCAGCTAATTTGCATATGAACAGCAAGGCATTCTGGGTAAACAGCTAGTGCATCATGGCTCCTCCAACAAGCTTGGCTCCTCCAACAAGCTTGACAATAACGCCCTTTCCCACCAGACATTGCAGCTAGACCATCAATGGCCTAGTTCATGGTGTGCCAAATCAACCCATAAGGCTAGATTTTAGGAAAGGCTTATGTGAACACATCTGCAGGGGCAGCTGGTAACAGGGCAGGCAACAGAAATCTTGGGGCCCGGAACACTGATATCTCTGAGGCCCCCCAACACCGAATGCGGATTGTTATTACATTGCATATGGAATGTATTTTTTTAATAATAGAAATAAACAGATAATTAATATTCACAATGCAATATAATAGGGAAGGGCAGATGGGAGGGCACAGCATTGTGCGTTGTGTGGTTTGGTGTGTTGTGTCATTAAACTCATTAGTACGGGTAGCCAGAAAGGTAGCCAGTCATGCTTACAGACCCTGAGTTCCTCAAAGCTTTGGGGCCCCTCAACTGGTCGGGGCCCGGTACGAGTGTCCCCTTTGACCACCCCAGTTCACACAGTGGTGGCCGTCTGTCATCTAGCACAGGGGGCAACATAAAGCAATTTAGGGGCACCAATCTAAGACTATATTGTGCCCCCAAACTAAAAATATTCTGGTGCCCCTGCTCACCCCTGAAGCATAACAGTAAACATACAGCCCCCCACAGCATATCACTAACACTATACCCCTCCCTCTTACCATACATCCCCCAATACATTTTAACCATAACCACACACACACACCGCAGCCTATAACCCTAACTATACACACTCCCCTCAGCCTATTACCCTAACTATACACACACACACCACAGCCTATAACCATACACACACCCCTCAGCCTATAACCCTAACCACACACACCCCGCAGCCTATTACCCTAACCACACACACACCACAGCCTATAACCCTAACCACACACACACCACAGCCTATAACCCTAACTATACACACTCCCCTCAGCCTATTACCCTAACCACACACACCCCGCAGCCTATTACCCTAACTATACACACACACACCACAGCCTATAACCATACACACACCCCTCAGCCTATAACCCTAACCACACACACCCCGCAGCCTATTACCCTAACCATACACACACACCGCAGCCCACAACCATGCACACACCCCGCAGCCTATCACTCTAACCACACACACACACCCCGCAGCCTATAACCCTAACCATACATTTATACACCCGGCAGCCTATAGCCATAACAATAAACACACCCCGCAGCCTATAACCCTAACCACACACACACCGCAGCCTATAACCCTAACTATACACACACCCCTCAGCCTATAACCCTAACCATTCACACACACCCCGCAGGCAATAACCATAACCATACACACACCACAGCCTATAACCCTAACCATACACACACATACCGCCGCCTATAACCCTAATCATACACACACACAAACCACAGACTATAACCCTAACGATACCCACACACACCGCAGCCTATAACCCTAACCATACACACACACACCGCAGCCTATAACCCTAACCATACACACACACCGCAGCCTATAACCCTAACCATACACACACACCCTGCAGCCTATAACCCTAACCATACACACACACCCCGCAGCCTATAACCCTAACACACACACACCACAGCCTATAACCCTAACCATACACACACACACCGCTGCCTACAACCCTAACCATACACACACACCCCAGCCTATAACCCTAACCATACACACACACCGCAGCCTATAACCCTAACAATACACACAACGCAGCCTATTACCCTAACTATACACACACCACAGCCTATAACCATAACCATACACACACCCCTCAGCCTATAACCCTATCCACACACACCCCGCAGCCTATAACCCTAACCATACACACACACCAAAGCCCATAACCATACACACACACCCCGCAGCCTATAACTCTAACCATACACACACCACAGCCTATAACCCTAACCATACATTCATACACCCCGCAGCCTAAAGCCATAGCCATAAACACATCCCGCAGCCTATAACCCTAACCACACACACCGCAGCCAATAACCCTATCCACACACACACACCCCGCAGCCTATAACCCTAACCTTGCACACACACACTGCAGCCTATAACCCTAACCATACACACATCCCGCAGCCTATAACCCTAACCATACACACACACCGCAGCCTATAACCCTAACCATACACACACAACCCGCAGCCTATAACCCTAACCACACACACACCACAGCCTATAACCCTAACCATACACATACACACCGCCGCCTATAACCCTAACCATAAACACACACCCCAGCCTATAACCCTAACCATACACACACACCGCAGCCTATAACCCTAACCATACACGCACACACACTGCAGCCTATAACCCTAACCATACACGCACACACACCGCAGCCTATAACCCTAACCATACACACACAAACCACAGACTATAGCCCTAACCATACACACACACACCGCAGCCTATAACCCTAACAATACACACACACCGCAGCCTATAACCCTAACCATACACACCCCGCAGCCTATACCGCTAACAATACACAGACACCCCACACCACAGACTATAACCCTAACCATAAACACCACGCAGCCTACACCCCTAACAATGCACACATCCCACAGCCTAGTATGTAGCCATAACCCTACCCCACAAAACAATGCCCTCAATTTTTGTCGCTCGCCTTTGGCACACACTGTTCCTATTTCGAGCATCAGGGGGGCCCAAAGCATATTTTTGCACCTAGGCCCACAACTCGCTAGTTCCGCCTCTGAGTGGAGCCAGGGTGCTGAAAAGCCCAAAGTGGAGATGTACCAAGTGTTAAAGGTGTTTCCACTAAGCTGGGTACACACTGGGTGATATACTGTAGCGGTAACAATATCGACCAGTGTTAGCTGGTTAGTGAAATATCGGGATCACATCACACATGTATTTTTCCAATACCAGCCTAGGATTAAAGCAGGAGGGTTGGTCATTCATCATGACACATGACATTCTATTTACCAGATTAGGGATGGGGATCATTAGATGTTTCATCAGAACCATCGGTAAAATGGTTCCGATGGTCACTATTTAACCCTTAACCATCGCTAGGTCTCCACCAATGTTTCCTAAAAAAAAAATGTCTTTGTTTTTATTCTCTTTTGCTGCTGCTGGTGGCTGACAGAATGATAGGCCCTCTGGTCAACCAACCAGCTTCAGCCCATAGGACAGGGGGCAGGCTGGTTGGCACCTTACTGGCCTGTTCCCTATACCTTAATCCACTAAAATGTTATGGGCCTATATTAAATGGAGGGCCTGGATCTGTAAATCCATTTGCTATACTGTTATATATCCGATACTGTTATTTCAGTCACGTTTGTTTATGTGTAAAATATGTAGATATATATACATCGGATTTGCAGACAAGGCTGCACTCCAATATAGTAACTAATCAATGGTGCAGTATCCATAAAATATTCCTTAAAAACACAGTCACCTCCCCAGTACGTGGGTAAAGTAGCAGCTCTCAGGTATTTGATGAATACAGTGATTTAATATAGAAGCGTATAAGGTATGAGACACTTCCAGCAGCAGCCAATGGCAGTTTAAACTGTGACCCACCCCTGAGGAAAAGTGGCATGCACCAGATGTGACAGCAGCTGGGTGCTGTAGTGAGCATCTGGTACATTACACCGGCCCCTCTAGAAGATAGTTCTATCTTTTACAATTGTTTGTAAGGGGCACAGTCGGTCTTCTGACTCACCCCCCCCTGGGTGTTTTGTACACCCAGGTGAAAACCAATGGAGCCGGCTTTCAAGGCCTTGTTTTCAATTGCTTTTAGGGTCATGGAGAGTAATCCTTTGTGTGTTTTTTTGGTCCTAATTATATCTGGTCTTGTAGAATTCTAACAGTACTGTATGCTAATCACCGTTTCTATTAATTGCACTATGGAAAATAACAATAAAACCTGACTTCCTTTAAAATCAGAGTGCATTGTGGGTCAGCTAATTTGCATATGAACAGCAAGGCATTCTGGGTAAACAGCTAGTGCATCATGGCTCCTCCAACAAGCTTGGCTCCTCCAACAAGCTTGACAATAACGCCCTTTCCCACCAGACATTGCAGCTAGACCATCAATGGCCTAGTTCATGGTGTGCCAAATCAACCCATAAGGCTAGATTTTAGGAAAGGCTTATGTGAACACATCTGCAGGGGCAGCTGGTAACAGGGCAGGCAACAGAAATCTTGGGGCCCGGAACACTGATATCTCTGAGGCCCCCCAACACCGAATGCGGATTGTTATTACATTGCATATGGAATGTATTTTTTTAATAATAGAAATAAACAGATAATTAATATTCACAATGCAATATAATAGGGAAGGGCAGATGGGAGGGCACAGCATTGTGCATTGTGTGGTTTGGTGTGTTGTGTCATTAAACTCATTAGTACGGGTAGCCAGAAAGGTAGCCAGTCATGCTTACAGACCCTGAGTTCCTCAAAGCTTTGGGGCCCCTCAACTGGTCGGGGCCCGGTACGAGTGTCCCCTTTGACCACCCCAGTTCACACAGTGGTGGCCGTCTGTCATCTAGCACAGGGGGCAACATAAAGCAATTTAGGGGCACCAATCTAAGACTATATTGTGCCCCCAAACTAAAAATATTCTGGTGCCCCTGCTCACCCCTGAAGCATAACAGTAAACATACAGCCCCCCACAGCATATCACTAACACTATACCCCTCCCTCTTACCATACATCCCCCAATACATTTTAACCATAACCACACACACACACCGCAGCCTATAACCCTAACTATACACACTCCCCTCAGCCTATTACCCTAACTATACACACACACACCACAGCCTATAACCATACACACACCCCTCAGCCTATAACCCTAACCACACACACCCCGCAGCCTATTACCCTAACCACACACACACCACAGCCTATAACCCTAACCACACACACACCACAGCCTATAACCCTAACTATACACACTCCCCTCAGCCTATTACCCTAACCACACACACCCCGCAGCCTATTACCCTAACTATACACACACACACCACAGCCTATAACCATACACACACCCCTCAGCCTATAACCCTAACCACACACACCCCGCAGCCTATTACCCTAACCATACACACACACCGCAGCCCACAACCATGCACACACCCCGCAGCCTATCACTCTAACCACACACACACACCCCGCAGCCTATAACCCTAACCATACATTTATACACCCGGCAGCCTATAGCCATAACAATAAACACACCCCGCAGCCTATAACCCTAACCACACACACACCGCAGCCTATAACCCTAACTATACACACACCCCTCAGCCTATAACCCTAACCATTCACACACACCCCGCAGGCAATAACCATAACCATACACACACCACAGCCTATAACCCTAACCATACACACACATACCGCCGCCTATAACCCTAATCATACACACACACAAACCACAGACTATAACCCTAACGATACCCACACACACCGCAGCCTATAACCCTAACCATACACACACACACCGCAGCCTATAACCCTAACCATACACACACACCGCAGCCTATAACCCTAACCATACACACACACCCTGCAGCCTATAACCCTAACCATACACACACACCCCGCAGCCTATAACCCTAACACACACACACCACAGCCTATAACCCTAACCATACACACACACACCGCTGCCTACAACCCTAACCATACACACACACCCCAGCCTATAACCCTAACCATACACACACACCGCAGCCTATAACCCTAACAATACACACAACGCAGCCTATTACCCTAACTATACACACACCACAGCCTATAACCATAACCATACACACACCCCTCAGCCTATAACCCTATCCACACACACCCCGCAGCCTATAACCCTAACCATACACACACACCAAAGCCCATAACCATACACACACACCCCGCAGCCTATAACTCTAACCATACACACACCACAGCCTATAACCCTAACCATACATTCATACACCCCGCAGCCTAAAGCCATAGCCATAAACACATCCCGCAGCCTATAACCCTAACCACACACACCGCAGCCAATAACCCTATCCACACACACACACCCCGCAGCCTATAACCCTAACCTTGCACACACACACCGCAGCCTATAACCCTAACCATACACACATCCCGCAGCCTATAACCCTAACCATACACACACACCGCAGCCTATAACCCTAACCATACACACACAACCCGCAGCCTATAACCCTAACCACACACACACCACAGCCTATAACCCTAACCATACACATACACACCGCCGCCTATAACCCTAACCATAAACACACACCCCAGCCTATAACCCTAACCATACACACACACCGCAGCCTATAACCCTAACCATACACGCACACACACTGCAGCCTATAACCCTAACCATACACGCACACACACCGCAGCCTATAACCCTAACCATACACACACAAACCACAGACTATAGCCCTAACCATACACACACACACCGCAGCCTATAACCCTAACAATACACACACACCGCAGCCTATAACCCTAACCATACACACCCCGCAGCCTATACCGCTAACAATACACACACACCCCACACCACAGACTATAACCCTAACCATAAACACCACGCAGCCTACACCCCTAACAATGCACACATCCCACAGCCTAGTATGTAGCCATAACCCTACCCCACAAAACAATGCCCTCAATTTTTGTCGCTCGCCTTTGGCACACACTGTTCCTATTTCGAGCATCAGGGGGGCCCAAAGCATATTTTTGCACCTGGGCCCACAACTCGCTAGTTCCGCCTCTGAGTGGAGCCAGGGTGCTGAAAAGCCCAAAGTGGAGATGTACCAAGTGTTAAAGGTGTTTCCACTAAGCTGGGTACACACTGGGTGATATACTGTAGCGGTAACAATATCGACCAGTGTTAGCTGGTTAGTGAAATATCGGGATCACATCACACATGTATTTTTCCAATACCAGCCTAGGATTAAAGCAGGAGGGTTGGTCATTCATCATGACACATGACATTCTATTTACCAGATTAGGGATGGGGATCATTAGATGTTTCATCAGAACCATCGGTAAAATGGTTCCGATGGTCACTATTTAACCCTTAACCATCGCTAGGTCTCCACCAATGTTTCCTAAAACAAAAAATGTCTTTGTTTTTATTCTCTTTTGCTGCTGCTGGTGGCTGACAGAATGATAGGCCCTCTGGTCAACCAACCAGCTTCAGCCCATAGGACAGGGGGCAGGCTGGTTGGCACCTTACTGGCCTGTTCCCTATACCTTAATCCACTAAAATGTTATGGGCCTATATTAAATGGAGGGCCTGGATCTGTAAATCCATTTGCTATACTGTTATATATCCGATACTGTTATTTCAGTCACGTTTGTTTATGTGTAAAATATGTAGATATATATACATCGGATTTGCAGACAAGGCTGCACTCCAATATAGTAACTAATCAATGGTGCAGTATCCATAAAATATTCCTTAAAAACACAGTCACCTCCCCAGTACGTGGGTAAAGTAGCAGCTCTCAGGTATTTGATGAATACAGTGATTTAATATAGAAGCGTATAAGGTATGAGACACTTCCAGCAGCAGCCAATGGCAGTTTAAACTGTGACCCACCCCTGAGGAAAAGTGGCATGCACCAGATGTGACAGCAGCTGGGTGCTGTAGTGAGCATCTGGTACATTACACCGGCCCCTCTAGAAGATAGTTCTATCTTTTACAATTGTTTGTAAGGGGCACAGTCGGTCTTCTGACTCACCCCCCCCTGGGTGTTTTGTACACCCAGGTGAAAACCAATGGAGCCGGCTTTCAAGGCCTTGTTTTCAATTGCTTTTAGGGTCATGGAGAGTAATCCTTTGTGTGTTTTTTTGGTCCTAATTATATCTGGTCTTGTAGAATTCTAACAGTACTGTATGCTAATCACCGTTTCTATTAATTGCACTATGGAAAATAACAATAAAACCTGACTTCCTTTAAAATCAGAGTGCATTGTGGGTCAGCTAATTTGCATATGAACAGCAAGGCATTCTGGGTAAACAGCTAGTGCATCATGGCTCCTCCAACAAGCTTGGCTCCTCCAACAAGCTTGACAATAACGCCCTTTCCCACCAGACATTGCAGCTAGACCATCAATGGCCTAGTTCATGGTGTGCCAAATCAACCCATAAGGCTAGATTTTAGGAAAGGCTTATGTGAACACATCTGCAGGGGCAGCTGGTAACAGGGCAGGCAACAGAAATCTTGGGGCCCGGAACACTGATATCTCTGAGGCCCCCCAACACCGAATGCGGATTGTTATTACATTGCATATGGAATGTATTTTTTTAATAATAGAAATAAACAGATAATTAATATTCACAATGCAATATAATAGGGAAGGGCAGATGGGAGGGCACAGCATTGTGCGTTGTGTGGTTTGGTGTGTTGTGTCATTAAACTCATTAGTACGGGTAGCCAGAAAGTAGCCAGTCATGCTTACAGACCCTGAGTTCCTCAAAGCTTTGGGGCCCCTCAACTGGTCGGGGCCCGGTACGAGTGTCCCCTTTGACCACCCCAGTTCACACAGTGGTGGCCGTCTGTCATCTAGCACAGGGGGCAACATAAAGCAATTTAGGGGCACCAATCTAAGACTATATTGTGCCCCCAAACTAAAAATATTCTGGTGCCCCTGCTCACCCCTGAAGCATAACAGTAAACATACAGCCCCCCACAGCATATCACTAACACTATACCCCTCCCTCTTACCATACATCCCCCAATACATTTTAACCATAACCACACACACACACCGCAGCCTATAACCCTAACTATACACACTCCCCTCAGCCTATTACCCTAACTATACACACACACACCACAGCCTATAACCATACACACACCCCTCAGCCTATAACCCTAACCACACACACCCCGCAGCCTATTACCCTAACCACACACACACACCACAGCCTATAACCCTAACCACACACACACCACAGCCTATAACCCTAACTATACACACTCCCCTCCGCCTATTACCCTAACCACACACACCCCGCAGCCTATTACCCTAACTATACACACACACACCACAGCCTATAACCATACACACACCCCTCAGCCTATAACCCTAACCACACACACCCCGCAACCTATTACCCTAACCATACACACACACCGCAGCCCATAACCATGCACACACCCCGCAGCCTATCACTCTAACCACACACACACACACCCCGCAGCCTATAACCCTAACCATACATTTATACACCCGGCAGCCTATAGCCATAACAATAAACACACCCCGCAGCCTATAACCCTAACCACACACACACCGCAGCCTATAACCCTAACTATACACACACCCCTCAGCCTATAACCCTAACCATTCACACACACCCCACAGGCAATAACCATAACCATACACACACCACAGCCTATAACCCTAACCATACACACACATACCGCCGCCTATAACCCTAATCATACACACACACAAACCACAGACTATAACCCTAACCATACCCACACACACCGCAGCCTATAACCCTAACCATACACACACACACACCGCAGCCTATAACCCTAACCATACACACACACCGCAGCCTATAACCCTAACCATACACACACACCCTGCAGCCTATAACCCTAACCATACACACACACCCCGCAGCCTATAACCCTAACACACACACACCACAGCCTATAACCCTAACCATACACACACACAGCGCTGCCTACAACCCTAACCATACACACACACCCCAGCCTATAACCCTAACCATACACACACACCGCAGCCTATAACCCTAACAATACACACAACGCAGCCTATTACCCTAACTATACACACACCACAGCCTATAACCATAACCATACACACACCCCTCAGCCTATAACCCTATCCACACACACCCCGCAGCCTATAACCCTAACCATACACACACACCGCAGCCCATAACCATACACACACACCCCGCAGCCTATAACTCTAACCATACACACACCACAGCCTATAACCCTAACCATACATTCATACACCCCGCAGCCTAAAGCCATAGCCATAAACACATCCCGCAGCCTATAACCCTAACCACACACACAGCAGCCAATAACCCTATCCACACACACACACCCCGCGGCCTATAACCCTAACCTTGCACACACACACCGCAGCCTATAACCCTAACCATACACACATCCCGCAGCCTATAACCCTAACCATACACACACACCGCAGCCTATAACCCTAACCATACACACACAACCCGCAGCCTATAACCCTAACCACACACACACCACAGCCTATAACCCTAACCATACACATACACACCGCCGCCTATAACCCTAACCATAAACACACACCCCAGCCTATAACCCTAACCATACACACACACCGCAGCCTATAGTCCTAACCATACACGCACACACACTGCAGCCTATAACCCTAACCATACACGCACACACACCGCAGCCTATAACCCTAACCATACACACACAAACCACAGACTATAGCCCTAACCATACACACACACACCGCAGCCTATAACCCTAACAATACACACACACCGCAGCCTATACCGCTAACAATACACACACACCCCACACCACAGACTATAACCCTAACCATAAACACCACGCAGCCTACACCCCTAACAATGCACATATCCCACAGCCTAGTATGTAGCCATAACCCTACCCCACAAAACAATGCCCTCAATTTTTGTCGCTCGCCTTTGGCACACACTGTTCCTATTTCGAGCATCAGGGGGGCCCAAAGCATATTTTTGCACCTGGGCCCACAACTCGCTAGTTCCGCCTCTGAGTGGAGCCAGGGTGCTGAAAAGCCCAAAGTGGAGATGTACCAAGTGTTAAAGGTGTTTCCACTAAGCTGGGTACACACTGGGTGATATACTGTAGCGGTAACAATATCGACCAGTGTTAGCTGGTTAGTGAAATATCGGGATCACATCACACATGTATTTTTCCAATACCAGCCTAGGATTAAAGCAGGAGGGTTGGTCATTCATCATGACACATGACATTCTATTTACCAGATTAGGGATGGGGATCATTAGATGTTTCATCAGAACCATCGGTAAAATGGTTCCGATGGTCACTATTTAACCCTTAACCATCGCTAGGTCTCCACCAATGTTTCCTAAAAAAAAAATGTCTTTGTTTTTATTCTCTTTTGCTGCTGCTGGTGGCTGACAGAATGATAGGCCCTCTGGTCAACCAACCAGCTTCAGCCCATAGGACAGGGGGCAGGCTGGTTGGCACCTTACTGGCCTGTTCCCTATACCTTAATCCACTAAAATGTTATGGGCCTATATTAAATGGAGGGCCTGGATCTGTAAATCCATTTGCTATACTGTTATATATCCGATACTGTTATTTCAGTCACGTTTGTTTATGTGTAAAATATGTAGATATATATATACATCGGATTTGCAGACAAGGCTGCACTCCAATATAGTAACTAATGAATGGTGCAGTATCCATAAAATATTCCTTAAAAACACAGTCACCTCCCCAGTACGTGGGTAAAGTAAAGTAGCAGCTCTCATGTATTTGATGAATACAGTGATTTAATATAGAAGCGTATAAGGTATGAGACACTTCCAGCAGCAGCCAATGGCAGTTTAAACTGTGACACACCCCTGAGGAAAAGTGGCATGCACCAGATGTGACAGCAGCTGGGTGCTGTAGTGAGCATCTGGTACATTACACCGGCCCCTCTAAAAGATAGTTCTATCTTTTACAATTGTTTGTAAGGGGCACAGTCGGTCTTCTGACTCACCCCCCCCCTGGGTGTTTTGTACACCCAGGTGAAAACCAATGGAGCCGGCTTTCAAGGCCTTGTTTTCAATTGCTTTTAGGGTCATGGAGAGTAATCCTTTGTGTGTTTTTTTGGTCCTAATTATATCTGGTCTTGTAGAATTCTAACAGTACTGTATGCTAATCACCGTTTCTATTAATTGCACTATGGAAAATAACAATAAAACCTGACTTCCTTTAAAATCAGAGTGCATTGTGGGTCAGCTAATTTGCATATGAACAGCAAGGCATTCTGGGTAAACAGCTAGTGCATCATGGCTCCTCCAACAAGCTTGGCTCCTCCAACAAGCTTGACAATAACGCCCTTTCCCACCAGACATTGCAGCTAGACCATCAATGGCCTAGTTCATGGTGTGCCAAATCAACCCATAAGGCTAGATTTTAGGAAAGGCTTATGTGAACACATCTGCAGGGGCAGCTGGTAACAGGGCAGGCAACAGAAATCTTGGGGCCCGGAACACTGATATCTCTGAGGCCCCCCAACACCGAATGCGGATTGTTATTACATTGCATATGGAATGTATTTTTTTAATAATAGAAATAAACAGATAATTAATATTCACAATGCAATATAATAGGGAAGGGCAGATGGGAGGGCACAGCATTGTGCGTTGTGTGGTTTGGTTTGGTGTGTTGTGTCATTAAACTCATTAGTACGGGTAGCCAGAAAGGTAGCCAGTCATGCTTACAGACCCTGAGTTCCTCAAAGCTTTGGGGCCCCTCAACTGGTCGGGGCCCGGTACGAGTGTCCCCTTTGACCACCCCAGTTCACACAGTGGTGGCCGTCTGTCATCTAGCACAGGGGGCAACATAAAGCAATTTAGGGGCACCAATCTAAGACTATATTGTGCCCCCAAACTAAAAATATTCTGGTGCCCCTGCTCACCCCTGAAGCATAACAGTAAACATACAGCCCCCCACAGCATATCACTAACACTATACCCCTCCCTCTTACCATACATCCCCCAATACATTTTAACCATAACCACACACACACCGCAGCCTATAACCCTAACTATACACACTCCCCTCAGCCTATTACCCTAACTATACACACACACACACCACAGCCTATAACCATACACACACCCCTCAGCCTATAACCCTAACCACACACACCCCGCAGCCTATTACCCTAACCACACACACACACCACAGCCTAAAACCCTAACCACACACACACCACAGCCTATAACCCTAACTATACACACTCCCCTCAGCCTATTACCCTAACCACACACACCCCGCAGCCTATTACCCTAACCATACACACACACACCGCAGCCCATAACCATACACACACACCCCGCAGCCTATAACTCTAACCATAAACACACCACAGCCTATAACCCTAACCATACATTCATACACCCCGCAGCCTAAAGCCATAGCCATAAACACATCCCGCAGCCTATAACCCTGACCACACACACCGCAGCCAATAACCCTATCCACACACACACACCCCGCAGCCTATAACCCTAACCTTGCACACACACACCGCAGCCTATAACCCTAACCATACACACATCCCGCAGCCTATAACCCTAACCATACACACACACCGCAGCCTATAACCCTAACCATACACACACAACCCGCAGCCTATAACCCTAACCACACACACACCACAGCCTATAACCCTAACCATACAGATACACACCGCCGCCTATAACCCTAACCATAAACACACACCCTAGCCTATAACCCTAACCATACACACACACCGCAGCCTATAACCCTAACCATACACGCACACACACTGCAGCCTATAACCCTAACCATACACGCACACGCACCGCAGCCTATAACCCTAACCATACACACACAAACCACAGACTATAGCCCTAACCATACACACACACACCGCAGCCTATAACCCTAACAATACACACACACCGCAGCCTATAACCCTAACCATACACACACCCCGCAGTCTATACCGCTAACCATACACACACACCCCACACCACAGACTATAACCCTAACCATAAACACCACGCAGCCTACACCCCTAACAATGCACACATCCCACAGCCTAGTATGTAGCCATTACCCTACCCCACAAAACAATGCCCTCAATTTTTGTCGCTCGCCTTTGGCACACACTGTTCCTATTTCGAGCATCAGGGGGGCCCAAAGCATATTTTTGCACCTGGGCCCACAACTCGCTAGTTCCGCCTCTGAGTGGAGCCAGGGTGCTGAAAAGCCCAAAGTGGAGATGTACCAAGTGTTAAAGGTGTTTCCACTAAGCTGGGTACACACTGGGTGATATACTGTAGCGGTAACAATATCGACCAGTGTTAGCTGGTTAGTGAAATATCGGGATCACATCACACATGTATTTTTCCAATACCAGCCTAGGATTAAAGCAGGAGGGTTGGTCATTCATCATGACATTCTATTTACCAGATTAGGGATGGGGATCATTAGATGTTTCATCAGAACCATCGGTAAAATGGTTCCGATGGTCACTATTTAACCCTTAACCATCGCTAGGTCTCCACCAATGTTTCCTAAAAAAAAAATGTCTTTGTTTTTATTCTCTTTTGCTGCTGCTGGTGGCTGACAGAATGATAGGCCCTCTGGTCAACCAACCAGCTTCAGCCCATAGGAGATGGGGCAGGCTGGTTGGCACCTTACTGGCCGGTTCCCTATACCTTAATCCACTAAAATGTTATGGGCCTATATTAAATGGAGGGCCTGGATCTGTAAATCCATTTGCTATACTGTTATATATCCGATACTGTTATTTCAGTCACGTTTGTTTATGTGTAAAATATGTAGATATATGTACATCGGATTTGCAGACAAGGCTGCACTCCAATATAGTAACTAAACAATGGTGCAGTATCCATAAAATATTCCTTAAAAACACACTCACCTCCCCAGTATGTGGGTAAAGTAAAGTAGCAGCTCTCAGGTATTTGATGAATACAGTGATTTAATATAGAAGCGTATAAAGTATGAGACACTTCCAGCAGCAGCCAATGGCAGTTTAAACTTGGACACACCCCTGAGGAAAAGTGGCATGTGCCAGATTTGACAGCAGCTGAGTGCTGCAGTAAGCATCTGGTACATTACACCAGCACTTCTACAAGATAGTTCTATCTTTTACAATTGTTTGTAAGGGGCACAGTCGGTCTTCTGACTCTCCCCCCCCCTGGGTGTTTTGTACACTCAGGTGAAAAACAATGGAGCCGGCTTTCAAGGCCTTGTTTTCAATTGCTTTTAGGGTCATGGAGAGTAATCCTTTGTGTGTTTTTTGGTCCTAATTATATCTGGTCTTGTAGAATTCTAACAGTACTGTATGCTGATCACCGTTTCTATTAATTGCACTATGGAAAATAACAATAAAACCTGACATCCTTTAAAATCAGAGTGCATTGTGGGTCAGCTAATTTGCATATGAACAGCAGGGCATTCTGGGTAAACACCTAGTGCATCATGGCTCCTCCAACAAGCTTGGCTCCTCCAACAAGCTTGACAATAACGCCCTTTCCCACCAGACATTGCAGCTAGACCATCAATGGCCTAGTTCATGGTGTGCCAAATCAAACCATAAGGCTAGATTTTAGGAAAGGCTTATGTGAACACATCTGCAGGGGCAGCTGTTAACAGGGCAGGCAACAGAAATCTTGGGGCCCGGAACACTGATATCTCTGAGGCCCTCCAACACCGAATGCGGATTGTTATTACATTGCATATGGAATGTATTTTTTTAATAATAGAAATAAACAGATAATTAATATTCACAATGCAATATAATAGGGAAGGGCAGATGGGAGGGCACAGCATTGTGCGTTGTGTGGTTTGGTGTGTTGTGTCATTAAACTCATTAGTACGGGTAGCCAGACAGGTAGCCAGTCATGCTTACAGACCCTGAGTTCCTCAAAGCTTTGGGGCCCCTCAACTGGTCGGGGCCCGGTACGAGTGTCCCCTTTGACCACCCCAGTTCACACAGTGGTGGCCGTCTGTCATCTAGCACAGGGGGCAACATAAAGCAATTTAGGGGCACCAATCTAAGACTATATCGTGCCCCCAAACTAAAAATATTCACAGTAAACATACAGCCCCCCACAGAATGTCACTAACACTATACCCCTCCCTCTTACCATACATCCCCCAATACATTTTAACCCTAACCACACACACCGCAGCCTATAACCCTAACTATACACACTTCCCTCAGCCTATTACCCTAACCACAAACACCCCGCAGCCTATTACCCTAACTATACACACACACATCACAGCCTATAACCATACACACACCCCTCAGCCTATAACCCTAACCACACACACCCCGCAGCCTATTACCCTAACCATACACACACACACACCGCAGCCCATAACCATACCCACACCCCGCAGCCTATAACCCTAACCATACAGACACACCCCGCAGCCAATATCCCTAACCATACATTTATACACCCTGCAGCCTATAACCATAACAATAAACACACCCCGCAACCTATAACCCTAACCACACACACCCCGCAGCCTATAACCCTAACTATACACACACCCCTTAGCCTATAACCTTAACCATACACACACACCCCGCAGCCTATAACCCTAACCATACACACACACACCGCAGCCTATAACCCTAACCATACACACACACCGCCGGCTATAACCCTAATCATACACATACACAAACCACAGACTATAACCCTAACCATACCCACACACACCGCACCCTATAACCCTAACCATACACACACACACCGCAGCCGCCTATAACCCTAACCATACACACACACACCGCCGCCTATAACCCTAATCATACACACACACAAACCACAGACTATAACCCTAACCATACCCACACACACCGCAGCCTATAACCCTAACCATACACACACACACCGCAGCCTATAACCCTAACCATACACACACACCCCAGCCTATAACCAGTGCTATTTTTGTAGGAAAATAGGTTCAGGAACTGTGGGCGGGGGCAGAAAGTGGGCGGTGATGTGGGAGGAGCTACAAAAGGGGCGGGGCATTACATAAAAAAAGCCATAATTCCTCACTCCGTCACGCTTATTATACATATGCCACACACAGAGATTCCCATTATACATATGCCACACCGTGATGCCCATTATACATATGCCACACACCGTGATGGCCATTATACATATGCCACACACAGATGCCCATATACATATGGCCCACACACAGATGCCCATTATACATATGCCACACACAGATGCCCATTATACATATGGCCCACACCGAGATGCCCATTATACATATGCCACACACCGTGATGGCCATTATACATAGGAGAGACAGTGGGTAACAGTGAACAGATGATTTAGAGAGGCAGAGGGTGATGCAGTTGGTAAAGGGAAGAGACAGAGAGACAAAGGTGGCTACAGGGAGAGACAGAGGGAGCTAGGGAAGGTGGACGGAGGGTACAGGAGGTACAGGAGATGGGGACAGTGAGGAGGGAAGAGGAGTGAGTCAGTGAGGCACAAAGAGTGAGGGAATAGTGAGATAGAGGGGAGAGAGGAGGTGAGTGGCGGAGAGAGAGGGGAGAGAAATGGGCAGAGAGAGAGGGGACGGGGATGGTGTGAGAGAAAGAGGGGGTGAGAGTAAGTGAGAGACATAAAAATAGGGGGGAGATAGGGAAGAGAGAGAGAATGTAGAGAACAGGAGGGTGCATGAGAGGGGAGAGTAAGTGAGAGAGGTGGCAAGAGAAAGAGGGTGTAGGTGAGAGGAGGAGAGAGATTGGGTGAGGGGAAAATAAGTGACAGGTTAAATAGGGGGAGGGGAAGTCAGAGAGTGGAGCGATAGTGAGAAAGGGTAGAGAGAGAGAGAGAAAGTGAGAGGGGGTGCATGAGAGGGGTAAGTAAGGGAGAGGGGGTAAGAGTGGTGGCAAAAGAAAGAGAGGGGTGGGTGAGAGGAGGGAGAGATGTTGAATTAGAGGGGAAAGTGAGTGACGGGACTATAGTAGGGGGAGAGGAGAGTGAGAGATGGGCAGAATGAGAAAGGGAAGAAAGAGAGGGAGAGTGTCTGAGGTGGGGAGAGGGTGACAGAGGGGAAGAGGGATAGAGGAGATGTGGGTGGTAGAGGGGGAGATGGGGGGTAAATGAAGAGAAGGAGTGGTATAGGAGTAGAGGGGGTGTAGAGGATGAAATAGTAGTAGAGGAGAGGAGGTGGTAGAGGAGGAGAGGGAGGATAAGGGTGGTGGTAGAGGAGTAAAAGGGGGGTGGTAGAGGAGGAGATGGGGGTGGTAGAGGAGGAGATGGGGGGTGGGAGAGGAGGAGAAGGGGGTGGTATAGGGGAAGAGTGGGTGGTATAGGAGAAGGGTGTTGCTAGAGGAGGAGATGGGTGGTGGTAGAGGAGCAGAAGGGTGGTAGTAGAGGAGGAGAAGGGTGTGGTATAGGGGGAGAGGAAATGGTATAGGAGAAGAGGGGATGGTATAGGAGGAGAAGGGGGTGGTAGAGGCGGAGAAGGGGGTGGTAGAGGAGGAGAGGGGGGTGGTAGAGAAGAAAGAGCAGAAGTAGGCAGGTGTTTGAAAGTTACAGAAATTGCTTTGCGCCTCCTAATCCTTCCTTCCCCCTCAATCAAAGTGGCGAGTGTACCTCAGGCAGCTCTCCCTCTCTTCAGCATTGGGCCTCCTCCTCCTCCCACACTGGTGCGCCGGGCCTCTTGTCTGCAGTCCCCTGGTGCAGAGCCTCAACCTCCTCTCTGCGGTGCCAGGCTTTTTCTTGTGATTCTTTGGTGCTGGGCCTCCTCCTTCCAATCCATGGGGTTCCTTAATAAGCAATGGCAGTAAGCAGCATGTACCAGTCATTAGCAGCAGTGTGGGGTACCTGTCAGGGGCATAACTAGAACTTTTTGGGCCCCATAGCAACATTTTTAAGGGCCCCTCCTTACACTTAATAGGCGCTCTCATTCATACATACATACATACATACATACATGCATGGTTGCTCTTATACATACTGTACATACATAGCTGCTCTCATTCATACATATATACAGTCCCGCCTCATTCATACATACACTGCCGCTATCATCATTCACTCCCGATCTCATTCATACATACATACACTCCCACTCTCATACATACATACACTCCCGCTCTCATACATACATACACTGCCGCTCTCATACATACATACACTGCCGCTCTCATACATACCCTGCCGCTCTCATACATACATATGAGGGGGGGGGGGGTGTGAGCACAGGGGACAAAAAGAGGAGAGAGATCAAGGGAGGTGGTGGATGGTGGGGGGTGGGGGGGATATGGGGGACATAGGGATAAGGAGAGGAGAGAGTGAGCCAGGCATCTTGTGTAGTAGAATTTTAGCCCCTCTGCTATCTCTACTACCTCCCTCTCCTCCACAGTAAGATACCTTCAGACTGAGTTTGGTCTCTCATAAGTGCCTCCCGCAGCCGGGCCACCTTGGCACCAGAGCTTCAACTCTGTTGTACAGGCCAGCCAGCATCCACCTTCTCTCCCCTGTACAGACAGCGCCGCAGGGCCTCTTGCTTTGCGATGTACATATGGCGCCGCCGGGCCTCCTGCTCCTCACTCGTCCCCTGTTGTTCGCCCGTCACCATCTCCCACAAGAGCTGTTGGACTGACAGGGGGTCTTGGCTGCCGTGCGGACTGCCTGTAAAGCGTGGGGAGAACACTGCAACCTGTGCAGCTGCAGGCTTTTCATTTTAACTTTTTTTGTTGTAAAGCTTCTTGGGTCATAAGCCCAGCTCTGCTACTGTGGCGCACTCACAGATCAGCAGCACTGGTTAGACTGGCCATAGGTAGACTAGCGCAGCCACAGCCCCTAACATTCCTTCTGACATTGTCTCCCGCAGATCACTGCACCCCCATGGCACCGGCTCCCCCCGCCATGGCTAGGGCTGCGGAGCCCTAATTACGCCACTGTTTCTGACACTCTCTATACATACATTCATACATACATACATACATACACTACCACTCTCATTCATACATACACGCACTGACTGCCTCATTCATACATACATACATGCACTGACAGTCTCATTCATCCATACATACATACATACATACACTGCTGCCATACACCCCGCACCATGGCACACTACTACCTCCTTCCAGCCCTGCCACTACTAGGGGCACCAACACCGGCCAAAGAGGCAATCTTACCACTGAGGGTTGATGTGGCGCAGCCCCGGTGCCTCGAGGAGCCGCTGATCGCCTCTGCTGCTGACACCCCCGGCCGGCACATGTAGATGGTGCTGAGATCTGGAGCCGCGCTGCCTCTAGACTAGAGGAGGAGGCGGGACAGCGCCGGAAGATGCGGACAGCGGGCGGGAGGAGGGGAGGCTGAGCGGGGCTGCTGTCAGTGTATAGCACGGGGAGGGGAGGGGACTGTATTTCGGCAGCGGCGGCCTCACTGCTCCCCAGCCCCCCTCTCCGCTGCGCAAATCCCGTCATTCGGCGGGCCCCAGCCCTGTGCTGCTTGCTGCTCCCCGCTCCATTCATATCTCCCACTGGACCGCTAGCCAATAGGCGCTCGTGGTCCAGCAGCCACCAGTTGATTGGCTGCTGGACCGCAAGCGCCCATTGGCTAGCGGTCCAGCAGGAGAGGTGAATTTTGCTGCTGCACATCTCTCTGGTGAACTCCTCAATTAGCAGGCAGGGGAGCGGGGAGCAGGGTGCGGGGAGCGGGCAGCAGGGACGTGCAGTCAGGGGAGGCAGGGGAGGCAGTGCTTCCCCTGTCAATTTGTTTTAAAATAATACAAAGAATATACCTATGACACATATTCTGTATCATAAGTATTTTCTTTATATTATTTTACTGGTTTGTATGAATTAACCTAGTTTGGGAGGCATCGATAAGCGTGCCTCCCAAACAGAACTGCAAGGGGATGAAGCGGGGGGCGGGGCTTGGGGCAGGGCTAAGCAGTGGGCTAAAAAGCCCATTAAAAATAACACTAAAAGCGGCACTTCTAGAAGTGCCTAATTAACAGGGGCTGCTGTGCTTGGACAGCAGATCCAGCTGCTGGCCAATCACAGCAGCCCCTGTCATGTACAGTAAGCTTCCGAAAGTGCCGCGTTTGCTCCCTTCTCCCCTGCTGTGACCTGTGCCGGCTCCCTGTTCCCTGCCTGTGTGGCTGCTGCTCCCCTCTCCCCTGCCCAGTGAGTATCCTTTTGTTTTCGGGGGGGGGGGGAGTCAAACGGGCGGGGATGGAGGTGGCAGCAGAGGACGGCTGCAGCGTGCGCCGGTGTCGGCGGTCAGGTGCGTAGGGGGGGGGGGGGTGTTACAGCGGGCGGGGACGGAGGTTTGCGGCAGGGGATGGGTGCTGGCTGCTGCTGGAGGAGGGGGGCAGCGGGTGTCGGCGGCAGCCGGGGGGGTTGCGGTGCGGTGGTGGCTGTGACAGTGCCTCTCCCTTCACAGCCACCACCGCACGTCACTGGCGGGCAGGCAATGCAGGTGCTGGGCGGCCTGGAGCAGGTTCCGGCTGAAAAATAGCCCTGCCTATAACCCTAACCATACACACACCGCAGCCTATAATCCTAACCATACACACACACACAAACCACAGACTATAGCCCTAACCATACACACACACACCACAGCCTATAACCCTAACAATACACACAACCCGCAGCCTATAACCCTAACCACACACACCCCGCAGCCTATTACCTTAACTATACACACACCACAGCCTATAACCATAACCATACACACACCCCTCAGCATATAAACCTAACCACACACACCCCGCAGCCTATTACCCTAACCATACACACACACACACACACCGCAGCCCATAACCATACACACACCCCGCAGCCTATAACCCTAACCATACACACACACCCCGCAGCCTATAACCCTAACCATACATTTATACACCCTGCAGCCTATAACCATAACAATAAACACACCCCGCAGCCTATAACCCTAACCACACACACACCGCAGCCTATAACCCTAACCACACACACACCGCAGCCTATAACCCTAACCACACACACCCCTCAGCCTATAACCCTAACCATACACACACACCCCGCAGCCTATAACCATACACACACACACCGCCGCCTATACCCCTAATCATACACACACACAAACCACAGACTATAACCCTAACCATACCCACACACACCGCAGCCTATAACGTTAACCATACACACACACCGCAGCCTATAACCCTAACCATACACACACACCCTGCAGCCTATAACCCTAACCATACACACACACACCGCAGCCTATAACGTTAACCATACACACACACCACAGCCTATAACCCTAACCCTACACACACACACCGCCGCCTATAACCCTAACCATACACACACACCCCAGCCTATAACCCTAACCATACACACACACCGCAGCCTATAACCCTAACCATACATGCACACACACTGCATCCTATAACCCAGTGGCGTAACTAAAGGGCCGCAGCCCCCGCGGTGGCGGGGAGGCGCCGGGGGTCTGCGGGCACTGTTGTTTCTTCGCCAACTCCCCACTGCTTGTGGGTGCAGCGGGGAGCTGGCAGGGGGGTCCGTGCGGCGCGGGGGTACCTGTGGTCAGGGACTCGGGAGAGCCTGGAGGTCACTGCGGCGCTGATTATGAGTTGCCGGGGTCCCTGCAGCGAAGTGGAAATACTGCGCTACCGCCATGCGGCGGCGCGGGAAGCGCTTCTAACTTTGAAAACACTGGCCGCGGCCGCACACTGATTGGCTGAGATTCATGGTGCACCAAATAAAGAGTACGTAAAATGTAACTTTTATTTAAGTCTAGATAAAAAAGGCGAAATAAAAACAGACACAATACATATACAAACAAACGTGTACAATTATATAAAAAGGATAATGAATCCTCACAACGTGGGACCCCCTGTCCGAATTGAATTGTAATTAAACTTTATTAGTACAGGTAAAATGGCTTTTTGATCAGTATGTTTTAACTGTAATGACCCTTTGTGGGTGCGACATAGAAGTGAGAATCCCTTTATTGCGTAGAAAAGGGAGAATAATATAGTCGTGCTGTCTCATACAGTATCCAGATACGTATGATTACGTGCATCTACAAATAATTGGCACACATATCTTTCTGGAAAGTACACCTGAAATCTAACCTGCATAAATTACCTAAAATTGCGGCTTTCAAAATTGTGCCGTGGTTGGTGTGTATACAACAAATTGGTTTATTCCTAGTCGGTCTGTCAGACTCTCCTGGGCAATTTGCATGTAATTACAAATTGCTCTCTATATATTAGAGTAGTCTGACCTTCAAATGATAGCTTTCTCAAATGCGCAGAATATTCGTTAATTAATTAGCACATGAATCTGGAGAAAATGCACTTAGGATTAGTGTGCATACATTTGTGACCGATCTATAGGCAAGGTATACTTGCTATAAAGGTTGATAATGAAATGAACGGCATTCAAAGATTACACCGCGCTCACCACAAATATTACGTGGTTTCGCTAGGTCAATAAAGCAGTGGTGTAACTGAAACAATCTAATAGACTCGCAGATTGCCTCGTGTGTAGAGAGGCAAACTACTTGCTATGTTTGCGGGCAGCACGCTCTCAGGGCAACACAGTGCCGAGTAACAGTCAGCTCAGATAAGGGCTGGATATACGTGGTGCAGCCGGCATGTACCACGCGTCTGTGCCTAATGCACCCGCGAGTGCGGGGAGCTGCTCACTTCGTCGCTGGAAAAAATTTTTTTTTGTTAATTACAGATCAAAATGCATTGTATGTGGGGAGGGGGATCAGGGGGTGAAGCCACGAAGTGTACGGTCGGCGTACGCTTCGCCAAGGAGCTTCGTCAGGACCACCTGAGTGAAGTCCGGAAGCCCATTAAGTACCTGCTCTCTCATGAATATTCATGGGATGTTAATCCCTGTAATATGATTGGTTGTCATTGGTGTGTTCAATTTAATACATTTTAGCAGCGCTGGCATGTATGTATTGATGATATCTATATCCACGTGCATGTGGCAATTCTCTTGGATATCTTAGGGTGTTGCTGACATAATGTTATGTCGACATTTTGGTTTAATTTTTGCGGCAATGATATCTCTTAATACAAGTTGCGCACGCGCATGATTCTTCTTGCTGTGTGTTAGTCGCAGTCAGAACGGACACACCGTGACTATTGATACAAGAATAAAAATAATGTAGTTTTAATCTGGCACAAGAGAACATTGTATAACATATAATAATATATTGTATGTGCTGATATTTCCAGCGGGGAGATATTACTTAAAGCAGGAAAGTAAAAAGTAAAAAGGTAGTATATCCTTCCAAAAATGGGATGAGGAGGGAATTAATTATATGATAATCGTATATACAGTATTATTATGAGTCATTGTTCTTCTTATAAATATTTCATGAAGTAAGTAAAAAAGTAAAAAAGTGAGAATATGATCCCTTCTCTACCATCATAGATAATAATAATAGGACAGGGATATTGTATGTGGTAAAATGTGTACCATAATGATTTAATATTTGCAACTTTCTAAAGTTACATAGTTCCCATCTGTGCGCATCCAGAGAGACGTGTGATATGTTTAGACACACGTCCCCCCAGGTACGCAAAAAGTGGGAACATAATCAATGATTCAAACATGTTAAAGTGTATTGTAAGCATGTCGGTTAGCGACAAGAAATGAAAAAAAGAAGTGCGAAAAGGATGAGTGTGAGGAAGATTATTATCTTCATTTGTTGCTGTGAGTGATTCCTGTTTATATGAACAGCATTGTCATATAGTGATTGGGGATAATAGGAGTCATAAAGAAGGTGTCTTAGTCAAAATTGTGTGGAAAAAATGCAAAATAATACAGATTGTGAAACGAAAAACTGGTGCACCAATATATATATATAAGGGATATAATATGTGCTCAAGTGGAGCTAAAGGTACTGTAGAGACCTCATTACAGAGAATGAAAATTGGAATGAAAGAAGGGAGATGGAATATCCAATGATGTGAGATTAAAGAAAATTGTATGAAAGTGATGGAAATAAATAGAATTATGTAAAGAGCACAGAAGGTGTATTTCCAGAGTGAATTTATTCACTATTGGAAAGAGTTATCTCATTGATATCGGGATTGGTGGGAACATAAGATATGTATGATAAGGTCCATTTATAAGAAAACGGTATAATTATTCTCCTCATTAAGACCCATTGGGGACATGGTTCCCATGAGGAATATCAGTCGGGTTTCCTGCTTCAACAATTCCTTATCCCAGTCGCCTCTACGTGTATTCATTTTGATGTTAGTCATGCCGTACACTTTAAGGCCATTTGGACTGCCATGATGATATCTTGAAAAGTGCTTTGCGACTGGAGTTAGGGTTTTGAATTTCAATTTGTCTTTCTCTGCATTTTTTTATGCTCAGTAGGTGTTCAGATATTCTCTTGATCAGTGGTCTCCGCGTTTTGCCTATATAATGCTTACCACACGGGCATTCTAAGTTGTAGATAACGCCCGGGGTGTTACAGGTGATGTATTCTTGTATTTTCCAAGATTTGCCGAATTTGTCGGTATATGTGTCTTGTTGCACCATATACGTGCAAACTCTGCATGTGCCGCACTTAAAGGAACCTTTCTTGTGGATTTTGATGGTTTTTTCTTTTTCTAAGTGGCTATGGACAAGGATGTCCCTTAGGTTGTTACTTCTTCGCCAACTTATGTCCACTTTCTCGCCTAGAATCTCTTTTAAATCATCGTCAGTTTTCAGAATATTAAGATGTTTATTGAGGACTGTTTGGATTTCCTTTCATTCCCTACAGAAAGTGCCTACAAAGCGTATTTTTTCAGTGGTCTGATCAGATTTTTTCTCTTTTGGAATGAGAAGTTGTTCTCTCTCATATTTTTGTACCTCTTTTTTAGCTTTGTGTATTGCTCTGTTGCTATATCCTCTGTTTTTTAGTCGGGTATCAAGTTCTTCTGCTCTCTTTTTATAGGTGTCCTCATGTGAGCAGTTACGTTTTGTTCGTAAGTATTCACCTTTGGGAAGACCCTTAATGACCGGGGGGAAATGTGCACTCTGGTGATGTAGTAGAGAGTTGGTGGCAGTTTTCTTGCGGAACATGTCTGTGATAATTGAACCATCCGGTTCAATGATTATGCGGAGATCCAGGTACTCAACTTCCTTCTGACTTACTTGGTAGGTCAGTGTTAGGTTAAGATCATTGTTGTTGAGTATGTTTATAAATTCCTGGAATAGATGGATGTCACTCTCCCAGATGATGAGGAGGTCATCTATGTATCTCAGCCAGACTGGTATATGTCTGGTGTATTTCTCATGCTCCTCTGTGAAAACTCTCTCTCGTTCCCACCACCCCAGGTACAGGTTAGCATACGTAGGGGCACAAGTGCTCCCCATCGCAGTCCCCTGTACCTGGAGGTAGAACTGATCTTCACATATGAAGTAATTTTTAGTCAGTACGAACTGAAGTAGTTTGATGATGAAATCATTTAGGGGGGAATTTTTGTCCATACTGAGGAAATATTGAGCTGCCTGTATACCACATCTGTGAATGATGCTGGTATACAGGCTTTCAACGTCACAGGTAATAAGCCAGGACTGTCGATCCAGGGTGATATTCTGTATTTTATTCAGTACATCCATCGTATCGCGTACGTATGAAGGTAGTGATGTAACAAACCTCCTTAGATAACAGTCTACAAATTGGCTCGCTCTCTCAGTGAGACCTCCCATGCCCGACACTATGGGTCTCCCTGGTGGATTGATCTCATTTTTGTGCACTTTGGGGAGCAAATACAGAGTCGGGATTTTTACATGTTTTACTTCGAGGAAGTCAAATTGTGTTTTTGATATAATGCCCTCTCCTTTGGCCTGTTCTAGCATTCTCTGATAACACTCAAGGAAATTGTCCGTAGGGTTAAACATAAGTTTTTTATAACAATTTCTGTCCCCTAGTTGGCGGTCTATTTCTTTCTTGTACTGGTGTCTGGGCCACAGCACAATATTGCCCCCCTTGTCAGACGGCTTAATTATGGTATCATCCCACCCTTTTAGTTCTTTTAAAGCCATTCTCTCAGCTGTACTTAAATTGTCCTCAAAACGAAAAGATCTCTTATTACGTTCAATATGATCCAAATCTCTGCTAACCATCTCGAGATAGACTTTAGCTTGTGGGCATATTGAGAAGTCTGGTAAGAAAACCGATTTCTTTTTGAGTGTCGACACACTGGTGTGGACATTAGTTGCTGGTTCACTGTTATAAAGGTCAATGGGATTTTCATCTGATAATTCCTCTAGAATTTCTAGGATACCCATGTCACACTGATCAAAGATCTGGTCTATCCGTGGTTGTGAGGGATCTTGATTGTTATCCAAAGAGTGTTGTGTATTGGATATAATATCCGTCTTTTTTGTGAAAAATTTCTTCAATAATATTTTTCTGACATACAGGTTGAGATCTTTTTGATACTCAAAGCGATCAAGGGATTTTGTAGGGGAGAAGCTTAGGCCTTTATTTTTAATAATAAACATCTTAATATTCTGAAAACTGACGATGATTTAAAAGAGATTCTAGGCGAGAAAGTGGACATAAGTTGGCGAAGAAGTAACAACCTAAGGGACATCCTTGTCCATAGCCACTTAGAAAAAGAAAAAAACATCAAAAGGTTCCTTTAAGTGCGGCACATGCAGAGTTTGCACGTATATGGTGCAACAAGACACATATACCGACAAATTCGGCAAATCTTGGAAAATACAAGAATACATCACCTGTAACACCCCGGGCGTTATCTACAACTTAGAATACCCGTGTGGTAAGCATTATATAGGCAAAACGCGGAGACCACTGATCAAGAGAATATCTGAACACCTACTGAGCATAAAAAATGCAGAGAAAGACAAATTGAAATTCAAAACCCTAACTCCAGTCGCAAAGCACTTTTCAAGATATCATCATGGCAGTCCAAATGGCCTTAAAGTGTACGGCATGACTAACATCAAAATGAATACACGTAGAGGCGACTGGGATAAGGAATTGTTGAAGCAGGAAACCCGACTGATATTCCTCATGGGAACCATGTCCCCAATGGGTCTTAATGAGGAGAATAATTATACCGTTTTCTTATAAATGGACCTTATCATACATATCTTATGTTCCCACCAATCCCGATATCAATGAGATAACTCTTTCCAATAGTGAACAAATTCACTCTGGAAATACACCTTCTGTGCTCTTTACATAATTCTATTTATTTCCATCACTTTCATACAATTTTCTTTAATCTCACATCATTGGATATTCCATCTCCCTTCTTTCATTCCAATTTTCATTCTCTGTAATGAGGTCTCTACAGTACCTTTAGCTCCACTTGAGCACATATTATATCCCTTATATATATATATTGGTGCACCAGTTTTTCGTTTCACAATCTGTATTATTTTGCATTTTTTCCACACAATTTTGACTAAGACACCTTCTTTATGACTCCTATTATCCCCAATCACTATATGACAATGCTGTTCATATAAACAGGAATCACTCACAGCAACAAATGAAGATAATAATCTTCCTCACACTCATCCTTTTCGCACTTCTTTTTTTCATTTCTTGTCGCTAACCGACATGCTTACAATACACTTTAACATGTTTGAATCATTGATTATGTTCCCACTTTTTGCGTACCTGGGGGGACGTGTGTCTAAACATATCACACGTCTCTCTGGATGCGCACAGATGGGAACTATGTAACTTTAGAAAGTTGCAAATATTAAATCATTATGGTACACATTTTACCACATACAATATCCCTGTCCTATTATTATTATCTATGATGGTAGAGAAGGGATCATATTCTCACTTTTTTACTTTTTTACTTACTTCATGAAATATTTATAAGAAGAACAATGACTCATAATAATACTGTATATACGATTATCATATAATTAATTCCCTCCTCATCCCATTTTTGGAAGGATATACTACCTTTTTACTTTTTACTTTCCTGCTTTAAGTAATATCTCCCCGCTGGAAATATCAGCACATACAATATATTATTATATGTTATACAATGTTCTCTTGTGCCAGATTAAAACTACATTATTTTTATTCTTGTATCAATAGTCACGGTGTGTCCGTTCTGACTGCGACTAACACACAGCAAGAAGAATCATGCGCGTGCGCAACTTGTATTAAGAGATATCATTGCCGCAAAAATTAAACCAAAATGTCGACATAACATTATGTCAGCAACACCCTAAGATATCCAAGAGAATTGCCACATGCACGTGGATATAGATATCATCAATACATACATGCCAGCGCTGCTAAAATGTATTAAATTGAACACACCAATGACAACCAATCATATTACAGGGATTAACATCCCATGAATATTCATGAGAGAGCAGGTACTTAATGGGCTTCCGGACTTCACTCAGGTGGTCCTGACGAAGCTCCTTGGCGAAGCGTACGCCGACCGTACACTTCGTGGCTTCACCCCCTGATCCCCCTCCCCACATACAATGCATTTTGATCTGTAATTAACAAAAAAAAAATTTTTCCAGCGACGAAGTGAGCAGCTCCCCGCACTCGCGGGTGCATAAGGCACAGACGCGTGGTACATGCCGGCTGCACCACGTATATCCAGCCCTTATCTGAGCTGACTGTTACTCGGCACTGTGTTGCCCTGAGAGCGTGCTGCCCGCAAACATAGCAAGTAGTTTGCCTCTCTACACACGAGGCAATCTGCGAGTCTATTAGATTGTTTCAGTTACACCACTGCTTTATTGACCTAGCGAAACCACGTAATATTTGTGGTGAGCGCGGTGTAATCTTTGAATGCCGTTCATTTCATTATCAACCTTTATAGCAAGTATACCTTGCCTATAGATCGGTCACAAATGTATGCACACTAATCCTAAGTGCATTTTCTCCAGATTCATGTGCTAATTAATTAACGAATATTCTGCGCATTTGAGAAAGCTATCATTTGAAGGTCAGACTACTCTAATATATAGAGAGCAAATTGTAATTACATGCAAATTGCCCAGGAGAGTCTGACAGACCGACTAGGAATAAACCAATTTGTTGTATACACACCAACCACGGCACAATTTTGAAAGCCGCAATTTTAGGTCATTTATGCAGGTTAGATTTCAGGTGTACTTTCCAGAAAGATATGTGTGCCAATTATTTGTAGATGCACGTAATCATACGTATCTGGATACTGTATGAGACAGCACGACTATATTATTCTCCCTTTTCTACGCAATAAAGGGATTCTCACTTCTATGTCGCACCCACAAAGGGTCATTACAGTTAAAACATACTGATCAAAAAGCCATTTTACCTGTACTAATAAAGTTTAATTACAATTCAATTCGGACAGGGGGTCCCACGTTGTGAGGATTCATTATCCTTTTTATATAATTGTACACGTTTGTTTGTATATGTATTGTGTCTGTTTTTATTTCGCCTTTTTTATCTAGACTTAAATAAAAGTTACATTTTACGTACTCTTTATTTGGTGCACCACAAAGAGGCATACTTCCTTTTTTTTTCTATCTTGAAAAAATCCCTGTTTGCTCCAAAATCTATGCCCAGTGGTAGCACACCCTTATTCATTATATTGACTATTCTTAATTAATTATCTAAGGGGTCTATTGAAATCTATACCAACGTTATTTTCCTGTGCGATCAACATCTCCTCTTTTTTGTTAATTGGCTGAGATTCAGCCAATCAGCATGCGCCCAGTCTTTTCAGAGTCAGAAGTGCTTCCCGCGCCGCCGCACGGCGGTAGCGCACTATTTCTACTTCGCTGCAGGGACCCCAGCAACTCGTAATCAGCACCGCAGGGACCTCCAGGCTCTCCCGCGTCCCTGACCACAGGTACCCCCGCGCCGCACGGACCCCACTGCCAGCTCCCCGGGGGGGGGGGGGGGGGGCGACGATATTGTCCCGGCGGGGGGGGGAGCAAAATTTTCTGTTACGCCACTGCTATAACCCTAACCATACACGCACACACACTGCAGCCTATAACCCTAACCATACACACACAAACAAACCACAGACTATAGCCCTAACCATACACACACACACCGCAGCCTATAACCCTAACAATACACACAACCCGCAGCCTATAACCCTAACCATACACACACCCCGCAGCCTATACCCCTAACCATACACACCGACCCCACAGACTATAACCCTAACCACAAACACCTTGCAGCCTACACCCATAACAATGCACACATCCCACAGCCTAGTATGTGGCCACGACCCTTCCCCACAAAACAATGCCCTCAATTTTTGTCGCTCACCTTTGGCACACACTGTTCCTATTTCGAGCATCAGGGGGGCCCAAAGCATATTTTTGCACCTGGGCCCACAACTCGCTAGTTCCGCCTCTGAGTGGAACCAGGGTGCTGAAAAGCCCAAGGTGGAGATGTACCAAGTGTTAAAGGTGTTTCCACTAAGCTGGGTACACACTGGGTGATATACTGTAGCGGTAACAATATCGACCAGTGTTAGCTGGTTAGTGAAATATCGGGATCACATCACACATGTATTTTTCCAATACCAGCCTAGGATTAAAGCAGGAGGGTTGGTCACCACCAATGTTTCCTTAAAAAAAAATGTCTTGCTGGTGGCTGACAGAGTGATAGACCCTGTGGTCAACCAACCAGCTTCAGCCCATAGGACAGGGGGCAGGCTGGTTGGCAATTTACTGGCCTGTTCCCTATACCTTAATCCACTAAAAATGTTATGGGCCTATATTAAATGGAGGGCCTAGATCTGTAAATCCACTTGCTATGCTGTTATATATCCGATACTGTTATTTCAGTCACGTTTGTGTATGTGTAAAATATGTAGATACAGTATATTGGATACGGTCATATTGTCTACAGCATTTAGGTCTACAAGCATTAGGTCTACACCACTAGGTCGACCTGCATTGAGGTCGACCTGCATTTAGGTAGACATGCATTTAGGTCGACATGACTGAATGTCGACATGACTTAGGTCGACAGGGTCATTAGATCGACGGGGTCATTAGGTCGACTTTTATAAGGTCGACAGGGTCATTAGGTCGACATGGGGAAGGTCGACAGGCAAAAGATGGACATAGGGACATTTGACTGTTTTATGAGTCAACATGTGCCGAGAGGCGGTATTTCATGCCCTACCATCCACTAGGGCAGTGGTCGCCAACCCGTCCCTCTCGAGCTACCAGTAGCTCGCGGCAGCGATCGGGGTAGCTCGACCACTCTGTCACCGCCCGCCCCTCCATTATCCGCCGCCGTCCGCCCCTGCTTCCCTTTTTCCCTGAGGGGAGGAGAGAGCATTGCGCTTCTCTCCTACCCTTCCCTGTGCGTCCCAGGTCCCTGTGACTGCGGCGTCCGCCAACCAGAGCTCGCGGGCCGGCAGCCAATCAACAGCCGGCCCGCGAGCTTTGATTGTCAGACGGCGCAGTCACAAGGAAGTGAGGGGAAGGAGAGATGCGTGCTGCGCTGTGCTCTCCTCCCCTGAAAGGGAAGCAGCACGCCGACACAGGAGGACACCGCCGGACACAGACAGTGCCAGCAGCACCACAGGGGGCACCGGATGGCCGAATAGTTCTCTCCCTGGCGGCAGCAGCAACAATGGTAAGTGTGCTGCTGGGGAACACCTGACACTGTGGGGGCATACTTGGAACTGTGGGGCATACTTATTGGCACTGTGGGGGCATATTTATTGGCACTGTGGGGGCTTATTTATTGGCACAGTGGGGGCATACTTATTGGCACTGTGGGGGCATACTTATTGGCACAGTGGGGGCATACTTATTGGCACTGTGGGGGCATACTTATTGGCACTGTGGGGGCATATTTATTGGCACTGTGGGGGCATACTTATTGGCACTGTGGGGGCATACTTATTGGCACTGTGGGGGTATACTTGTTGGCACTGTGGGGGCATACTTGTTGGCACTGTGGGGGCATAATTGTTGGCACTGTGGGGGCATACTTATTGGCACTGTGGGGGCATATTTATTGGCACTGTGGGGGCATATTTATTGGCACTGTGGGGGCATATTTATTGGCACTGTGGGGGCATACTTATTGGCACTGTGGGGGCATACTTGTTGGCACTGTGGGGCATACTTGCTGGCACTGTGGGGGCATACTTGCTGGCACTTTGGGGCATTGTTGGCACTGTTGGGGCATACTTGCTGGCACTGTGGAGGCATAACCGGCACTGTGGGGGCATTGTTGGCACCATGGGGTCATACCTGGCAATGTGAGGGTATTCCTGTTTCTGGCACTGTGGGGGCATACCTGGCACCGTGGGAGCATATGTATATCTGGCACTGCACTATTGGGGGCATATGTGTATCACACCCCCATTTTCCATGGCCGCACCCCATGTGGCTACAGCTCTTAGAGAGCTGACTATGCCCCCATAGCGGAAAAAATGGGGGATGTAGCCTCGCAGGAGTTCCACGGTAGTAGCTGAACCATCTAATTTTTGGCGCGCGCAGATGACTCTTCTCCTCTGCCTCCAGTGTTGGGAGGTATGTTTTGGGGCATTGCAGTGTGTGGCATAATGTGTCAGGGGCATTACAGTTTGTGGCATTATGTGTAAAGGGCATTTTTTAGGATATTATGCAGATTTTTTTTTTTTTTACTTTAGTAGCTCTTCGGGCGGTTTATTTTGTCGCGAGTAGCTCCCGACCCAAAAAAGGTTGGAGACCACTGCACTAGGGCATGGTGGGAGAATAAAATAGTGTGCCGAGCGCAGCGAGGCACCGTGCCCGAAGCATGGCGAGCGGACGCAGTGCCATGTTGACTGTGTTTTAATCTACAGTGATTTAATCTAGAAGCCCATAAAGTATGAGACACTTCCAGCAGCAGCCAATGGTAGTTTAAACTGTGGCACGCCCCTGAGGAAAAGTGGCATGTGCCAGATGTAACAGCTGCTGGGTGCTGCAGTAAGCATCTGGTACATTACACCAGCCCTTCTTGGAAAATATTTCTATCTTTTACAATTGTTTGTAAGGAGCACAGTCGGTATCTTGACTATATGAACTATAAATTAACTATATATGAACTAATATGACTATATGAACTATGGTACTTTCTACATGTATTTATTTGACATCTAAAACGCAGTGCACCATTGTTTTATTGTAACTTATTTATTGACTGCTTTTGTTTTTACACTACTGGGTCCCTTTTATTGAGTAATTATTTTCAATGGATGATAACATCATCATAGTATGGGGGAGGGGGTGCACATGGTTGGTTTGCTCTCATTCTGTAAATACACCTGTACTGTTATTATTAAACCGAAACTTAGATTTACCTGATATCTGCAAAGGTCAGTCTTTAAGGACCTATCCTTTAGAGCTCCCCGCTACAGTCATCCTGAATAACAATCCTGCAGTCGCTTCGGTGCTCCAAACTTTACAGAGCTGTGGGGGAACCTCCTGCCAGTGCTCCGGTGGCATCTGAGTCGGGACCTGGCCACCCGGTACCCAACTATTATCCTTGCAGTGGTGGGGTGGGGAGACGGTGCGTGTGAGCCAGCGCCATCTTGCCACATACAGAAGCTAAGCCTTGGAGCCTTGTGCAGCTGCGGTTTACCGGGACAGTCTCGTAAGTGTACTTTTGGGCGGCCACACTTCTGACGCTCACTTAAAGAGCCTAAAATCCACTATTGAGAGCAATTCTACCGCATATTGAGGATGCGGGGTGCGAGCCACTGCCATTTTGCTTTGTGGAGTTATAGATTACAGGCGGCATCCCTCATACCCTTGTGTACGGGCCTGGATCCTTCAGTCTTCCCATCTCTGCATTGGGGCATTGAACGGGAGGCGCTCTCTGTCCTTGCAACTTAGGGGTGTGCTAGCCGCCCCTACTATCTCCTCAGTCTACATAATTGGGAGTTTGCCTTTCTGCTATTGGCACCTCCGTGTGTTGGGAGCGGAATGGGACACCCAATGCACCAGATACTGGAGGCCATTATTGCGTCTACCAATAGGCTCATTACCGCATTATCGGGCATATCCAGGGAAAATACTCTTCCCTCTACTACCTGTGTAGCGTCTGCTACACCACCTGAGGATAAGAGCGCTGGACCTGTGATTCACGCAGCTACAACCCCTATGGCTCCTGTCTACATATGACCTCAGGGCATGTACCATCAGGACCAACCAGCTCCCGGCAAGGCCCTGTGGAACACTCTACTATACCATCCTGAACCCCTTACTACTGCTTAAACCGCCGTATCGGATCTGCCATCCTAACTGCTCTGGAACTTATAATTGTGATGAAAGCCTCTACTGCAGTGTTTTTCAACCACTGTGCCGTGGCACACTAGTGTGCCTTGGGCTGCTCTCAAGTGTGCCCCCAGATCTAGAGGTGGCCAAACCAGTTTACAGCTTCCACCAGTTCAACTGTTATTCACTGGCCTCTTCTTTTCATGTAAAGGGCCAATGTATTCTAGTTTTGTTACATGTGGAGAGCAGTGTGATTGTTTTTTATATGGAGGCCAATAGGTTTGTTTTTTGCCCTGTGGGGATCTCATGGTGTGCCTTGGCAATTTTAAAATCTTATTTAGTGTGCCACAGGGTAAAAAGGTTGAAAATCACTGCTCTACTGCGTTGGAACTTATCCTTCTGATGAAAGCCTACCCTGCTTTGACACTTATCCTGATGATGTAAGCCTGCGCAAATTTGGAACTTATCCTGGTGATGAAAGCCTTCATTGTTTTGGAACTTTTCCTGGTGATAAAAGCCTGGTTTGCTGTGGAGCTTATTCTGCTGCTGAAAATCCTGATGTTGCAGCCTATGCAGCTGCTGGCATAGAGGCCTGGCCTGACTAATTATTTTATTTATTTTTTATTTACTACACCAATGCCTCTGTATTCTTGTTTTTATTTTCTCACCCTTCCCTTATATGTTGGCTCTCTGTTTTAGATGAGGATAACCGATCTCCTACTGTTATACTAAATATTCTGCTCCTAATCACCTATATAAGTTTATATTGAAAACATAGCTGTGGTAAGTGGGCTCAAGTGTGAGGTTGGCCTGGGTGTGTTTTTTTTTTTTTTTTCCTGCTAATGTGCTTTATCACTGCTCTCCTTATCTAGCACTGAAGCGGCTGTTACTATGGCCCTTATTCACGTTCACGCGTACGGACCGTGCACGTACGTTGTTTTTTTTTTTAACTACTGCGCGTGCGTATAGTTCTCAAAGCGCATGCGTGTCGATTGTAAACCGTGTTTGGACGTAGCTTTCCGTGTGAAATTTGCTGTACACAACCACACGGTCATTGGCCGCGAGCGCACGGACATTGTGGGCGTATTTATGGGAGCGGCCTGAATAATGAAGGAAAATGGGCGGACACGGGGGCGTACACACAAAATGCACGGTGCCACATCCGCAAACGCACCGTACATTTTCAACCCAAAACTGGCGGACGCCAAAGAGTGCTCATGACCACTCTTACAACTACCGCGTTCGTGCGGACGGCTGATTGTGCTAATTTGCGCTAATTGAAATAAACATGTACACCTGTCTGCACTTGCCACTGCTGAAGGCTATTAAGTGTCAATCAGCATTTCTCTACCTGCAAGCCACACACAGCCCACAAACACATTGGTAGCTTAGATGTTGCAACTTCACAAAAATATCAAGGTTAGTGTTGTTTGTGAAAAGACTATTTATCCTAAAAGTTGATATATGTGCTGGTATTTTTCACGCCACCATATACACCTTTACTGCAAGTGGTATTTTCATCTTAACTAAACAGGACATTTCGGAGTCGACATGTGTCAACTTGTACAACTAAACTCTAATATTGGGTAGACATCATGTATGTACACACCTCTGTCACATTTCCCACCTTAAATGTGGGTTTTGTGTCACATTTTGTTGTTGGCAATGTGTCCAGTTTTCGAAGTGGCAATCACTCAAAGTTGCCTAGAAAATGGCATTTTCTGCATGTCTACCTGGCAGTGATGGAGAGGTCCGCCAGAATGTCATTCTGGCGGCTGGTTTGCTGTGCAAGGTTATTAATAGCAGCCACCAGAATGTCATTCTGGCGGCTGGCCTGGGTTGCCAAATTGGTCACAGCGGTTTCCACCTTCTCCATCACTGCCATGAAACGCTCCAGCCGCTCCACTTGCTCCACCCCTTGCTCCCAGATGGACCTCAGAAGGTCCTCCCTTGGTCTCTCCTCAGCCTGTTGTGGTGGCTGTTGTGGTGGCTGCTGTGGTGGCTGCTGGACATGCGGGCCTGCAGAGGACGCTTGAGGGCACTCCACACTTTCTAGATCATCTATGTGGTAAAAACAGAAATTGTCACCATCACATGTTTAAACAATGCATGTCACCCTAAAAAATACAGGACTAATAATTACCGGACAAGTCTGCAGCAAACATTTTCACCGGGAGCTCACTGTCCATGTTGGCCACCCCCCTGATCTCGCTGTCATCTATTATGTCCAGACACATGGACTCCAGGGGGGTGTACTCCAGTTTTTCTGGCATGGGCCCACTCCCGGTGGTGGTGCTGTGGGTTCTCCTATCGCTCATCTTCCTCTTCAGGCCCGTTTTAAAATCTTGCCACCTTAAAATTTAATTTAAAAAAAAAAAGTTAAACACTACATATCTCATGCCATCTGCTACTATACAGTATTAATGCTGTTAATGTATCATTCAGACTACTATGCAATGTTTTTTGTTATCTTTTGCAAGCCTCACAGTGCATGTGACATTACAAAATTTAAGCACATCGCATACCACTATAAGTAGCCTTAGCACTTAGCCTTAGTGCCACTGTGGACGGGTTTTAATAGTGTACACCTACACCCAACTAAATCCAGACGCTTTAGCGTCTAAATTTAGATGTACCCCTACACCCAACTAAATCCAGACGCTTTAGCGTCTAAATTTAGATGTACCCCTACACCCAACTAAGGCCCTTATTCAGATTCGAGCGGTACGGCCCGCGTGCGGCCGTACCGCCGATGTTTTTACTCTGCACATGCGCAGAGGTCAATCTGCGCATGTGCAGCCCCCTTCGCCGCAGACGTATTTCGTCCGCCGCAAAGGGGGCGTATAGGGGCGTGAGAGGCTTCATGCCCTCATTTCCCTATGTGTACGCCCCGCGTTTCATGGGCGTTCCCATGCAAACGCGGGGCGTATGCATGGTAATGAGGGCATGACGCAACTCATGGGGGCGGAAAGCTGACGTCGCCGGATGTCAGCTTTCAGCCCCCATACAAGCTACCACACGGACGATTGTCCGTGTGGTCTCAGCTTGCGGGAGCTGCTGGGGCGTGCGGACCTGCCTTCGATGGTCGACGACCATCGAATGCAGGGGGCAGCTCCCACCATGGTGGAGGCGTACGCCTCCACCATTTTTATGCGGATCGCCAGCCGTCCGTGTACGGACGGCCGTGGCGATCCGTAGGGTGGGCGGGGATTGGTTTGTGCGGCCGGAGCCCCGTGTGCGGCTCTGGCCGCACCAACCAGAATAAGGGCCTAAATCCAGACGCTTTAGCGTCTAAATTTAGATGTACCCCTACACCCAACTAAATCCAGACGCTTTAGCGTCTAAATTTAGATGTACCCCTACACCCAACTAAATCCAGACGCTTTAGCGTCTAAATTTAGATGCACCACCACCTTTGCGGCTCCCAGGGAGCCTGGTTTTTGCGCCTAAATCCAGGCGCCCCCCTCCTTCTTAACGGCTTGCAAGGCGCCTGTATTCAGAGGGTTTTGCGCCTAAATCCAGGCGCCCCCCTCCTTCTTAACGGCTTGCAAGGCGCCTGTATTCAGAGGGTTTTGCGCCTAAATCCAGGCGCCCCCCTCCTTCTTAGCGGCTTGCAGGGAGTGTGAATCCAGGCGCATTAGCGCCTAGATCTAGACTGCAAGCCATTGAATTTAGCGTGTACATGGGGGACACAGCGGTGTGCCGGGATGAGTACTTTACAAGCCCCGGCACGTCAGCGTTGTGCCGGGGGTGTGTCCACTTGCCCCCGTTGTTGTCAGCGGTGACCAGGCGCTGCCTATTTCACTGTGGAACTACAAGTACCACACTGACCTGCCAGCGCCTGGGCAGCGCGCTGCTGCTGCTGCCCGGCCGCCACGCTGTTTACGTAGCTGTCAGTACAGCTAGAGCGGCGCGAGCACGGTTAATCAGAGCCTCTGGCAGTCTGCCAAGTTTCTGAGCTAGAGTGTGCGCGCGGCGGCGCTGTGAAACTACAGAAGTACCAAAAAAAAATATAGACCCATATCAATATAAGTAACGTCAAGCTAAACACTTGCCTTTTGCGGACCTACTGTTCATCCCTTTGAACTGGTGCCACCTTATTCACCTCCTCAGTAATTTGCCTCCAAATCTTGTCCTTTGCTGAAGGGGTCAGCTTCTTCTTTGCAAACTCGATCCATTCCCGGCCCTTTGGTATTAAAATCTGTAATTCTGCCTTCGTAAAAGCTGGGTTCTTGCCTGGTTTGCTGGGATCCTGGGGTGCACGCTTCTTAGATGATTTACCCCGTTTTCTGCTGCGCCCGGGCACCTCGACATGTACCTGTTCTGTCTGAGCTGGAACAAGCAATGGCAAATTCTGGTCTGGCTGGTTGGTGGAAGGGCCAGCCACAGGCACACTTGGGCCAGGATCAGCCTGATAGCTGGTCCCTGGCTGTGTCTGGCTGCTTGCACCCTCAGATTGGGACCTTCTCCTTCTCTGTTCATCTGCCCTTGGCCGTATCAGCTCTGCCAGAGATTCTAATCTGGCCAGTTGGACCTCTGGGTCAGACATGTCCGGCTGACTCTGTCCCTCTGACATGTTGGCTGCAAAAGAACATTTGGTTCTGCTGCCCTATTTCTAAGGAGAAGTCACGCATCTTTTTAAAAAAAAACAGTGTCTCAAATTTCAAAATTCATATAGTGTTTTTCCGCCGAAAAAACTACCAACAATTATGCAGAATGCACGCACCTGTGCATGCATATAATTAGGGATGATTCCGAAATCTTGCGTCACCTGCATGCATGCGAATGTACGTTTCCCCGCTTATAATAATAATCCATATTAAACTCACAACAATGGTTTCCCAACATTTAATATGTGTATTAGTGAATCGCTGTGCAACATGTATGTGTTTTATGTGAAAATATGTATTTCCACATAGTGGCGAGACCATATTTACGCATACTGTCTACCCATTACGTCTCCCTACATGTATTGCATATTTTATAAGTACAACACATTACCAAAACATCCAAACAGCCACATTAATAGTAATTTTTTAATTAAAAATAAAGAGGAGACACATAGATATTGATTAATATGTCACATTACAACAGTACAAAGATGCATTCAGAGAGGAATGCTTTGCAGTTTCAGCAGGTAGTTTTGGAAGGGAGACAATGTAGGTAATTGGAACAAATTAGTAAAACTCAAATTAGCCTAATAGAATAATTGACAACATTAAAGTTGAGGCGTATGTTAGCAGGCCCATATGTGCGAGTGATATACCACCGTGCACGGACGTACGCTTCCGCACACGAACGGTGACACGCTGAGTTTTCAATTGAAAAATGCCTATAGACCCGTCCGTGCAGTGTAGCGTACGCGCACCTATACGTAAGATGTCGGCGTGGAAATGGGAGATCCGTCCGTGCACGGAGGCGTACGCTGAAGTGCACGCCACTCCCCATTGACGGTGTCTGTGACCGTCCGTGCACGGACAAACTGTGGGTGGACTTACAGTCCCCATGGCACACGGGAATACGCACGGTGCAGGGATCCGTACGCGCGTTTCACCGCACCAACGTGAATAAGGGCCTATACTACTAAGTCCTTTAGTCCATGCGACTAATATCCTATATTAGGGGGATGGGTGGGTGTAATGGGATAGGAGGGCTAGGTTAGCAGCGAGGTTGAATAGCTAATGGGGTAGTTCTGTACTACTAATGGCTATAACCCCTAATCTACCTTTTCCTTTCTTTTGGGGGGGGTTAGGTTAAGATAGTTTTAGGCATCCAGGTATACCTACAGTTGGGGGTTAGGCTATACAGGGTGGGGGTGTTGGGATGGGATTGTTTTTATTTATCTAATATTATATTGTATTATGTTGGTCCCTCGATAGGTACTGTGCAGAGCTGATCAATTCCTCGTTATAATCCTAATATATTTATAAGCTTTCTGTATCCTCCACTATGTAGGTGGAAGCTTATGTTGATATCCTGATAAACGTATTGATGCGCATTCCGAGCTAATCCACACGGTCTGACCCGATAGGCGCCCTCGGGGTTTAGACTACCCGTTTTGTGACTTAGTTAATGGGGGAACGGACATATTGTACTGATTGACTTATCTTCTAATGCTTCTGTCCTATCTGTATGGTGTATGCCGTTTGCTTTTATTTATCATATGTTTCTAGTAAATGTCGGGGATATCTCTGTTTTAGTTTTATGGGGCTTATGTTTGTTATGTATAACTGTCAAAACTCAATAAAAATTACTCTATTTAAAAAAAAAAAAAGGTCAGTCTTTAATGAAAGCCCAAGACTGCCGTCTTCTACCTCTATATTATATACTAGTAAGCCCGCTCAAAGAAAATGCTTCGAAAGCTAGTCTGTGTGCGTGAGAGAGAAAGAGATGTAGTTTCACTCACTGCCAACAGATGGCAGTGTTTTACGGTGACACAATCAGACACTAGACACACAGAGAGAGAGAGAGAGAAAATGTTAAACAGATTTCATGGCTTCAGAAAAATGATATGCATAGTTTTTAGATACTGATAATTTTTCTGAATCCATGAAATCTGTTTTACATTCTATTTATCCTATACTAATGATTATTTTTGATGCTTCCTTTGATGTATTTAAGTGTAATGTGGTGCTAGTATGGCAACCAGTCTGAAGTTTTCTTAAAAGGGCAATCATTTATAATCAAAAACCATGCCTTTTAAGTGCTTGCCCCTTTAAAAAAAAGTCCAAGCTCGACCAGCATCCCGCGCAGTTGCCAGACTCATACTTCATTGCATCCCACTCATAGTTCACAAGGATGTAATGTATAAAAAATTTGGAAAAAAAACAACAATCATGTGTTGACCTATGAGTTGATAATTCACATATAAACCTTTGAACCTGTCTACATTTTGAACCTGTTGACTTTAGGCACTGATGACCTATTAAGTGTCGACTGTTTCCCCATGTTGACCTTTTGTACCTATTTATCTTCTGCATGTAGACCGTATAGGATCAACCTTTTGACTGTTGACCTACAGCATTCACGTCAGTGAAGAAAAGCAGAATTGATTTAGATTTTTATTTTAACAACATACTCCTAATTTTAAGCTGCAACTCATAATTATATAAACAGGTATGCCGCATGCTGCACCCAATTTGGTGGATGGTACAGTGTGTATTTATAGCCAGTCATTTCTTTATTTGCTTATTACATAATGCGTTATGTAATTAATAAGTGCATAGTTAGTAAAGAAGGCAGGTGTCTTGATGCCATGAGTTATTGAAAAAGTTGGCCTGGCACACAGCATAATGCACAGGGAGCCGTTTCAAATCCTTACACATAGGTAAAGGCATCACTTGTCATACTGGCACAGGGTCTGATCCAAACACACGCCGTGGATGCATGATGGGAAAAGGAGGCATGGCTAAATGGGAGGAGCTTCGCTTCATGCCGTAAAACCCCTCTTCCTTTCATCACTCCAAGGCCCTTATTCTAGTTGAATTGGACGGATGCGTATTTTCGGACAGGAACTGAGTGTTTTTAGCCCCGCCTTCCGTACGGATCGCTCACATCGTCTGAATGCGGTAAGATGCCAACCGAACAGACTGCGAGTGGATTTTTCATGTGAATACCTCCTCCATCTGTGGGAACCTCCCCCATCATTCGATGGTCGCCAACCATCGAATGCTGGACTAAGTGGTCAGGCAGCACTGAGTGCTCCAGACCACTCGGGCATTTCTTCATGCAAAAGCAGGGATATGGGCGGGCAGCTGGCATCCGACTATGTCATATGTCCGCCCCCTACATGTGCATGACGGCCAGATTACCATACGTACGCCCAGCGGTTTCGTGGGAACGCCCATGAAACGCGGAGCGTACGCATATGGTAATGAGCAAAATTAGCCCTTCACACCCCTCTCCACCCCCTGCTCGGATGGTTCCATACGATCATTTTCTGCACGGATCTCACGCCATGCTCGGACGTGTGAGCAGATACGCCTCTGCACATGCGCAAACACCAACCATTGGCCATCCGTCCGCATTCGGAGCCATCCGACTCAGTCAGAATAAGGGCCCAAGTGCCAAGGGTTTACTCGAAAAAACAACTGTAGAATGAAAAAAATGTACAGTAGCCTCCTTATTCTAGTGGTAGCACATGACCAAGGGGTATATTCAATACCGATCAGGAGAGCTATGACGGCAAGCAGTGTCTATTGCTCGCCTTCATAGCCCACCCTCAGTTTGAGTTTGAAGAAACTCAGGGAGCCCGAGGTGTGCTCCCACCACCACCAGTGCTGTGCCTAAACATGTGCAAAGGGGGCAGCCGTACGAACGTGTGGACCCTCTCCCAAAGGAGAAAGGCCCCATGGTTCCCCTAACCCCCCTCAACCATAAGGCCGAGGAAGGGAAAAAAGGGATCGTGGGTCCTCTTCGCCGAAGCTCAGAGAGACCCGCGTTTCCTCCACCCCCCTGAAGGGTTTTGGACGGTGGGTCCTCCGCACCCGAAGGTTTGGAGAGACCCGCATAGGCTTCCCTCCGCCTTGCGGCTCGGGGTTGCCCTCGAGGGGACCGGGACTCTCCCCAAAAGGTGAAGAGTCCCAGTCACGTTTGGGGAACGGAAGGCCCGTTAGGGACAGCCGCACTACCCAAATCAAAAAAACGTGACAAACTAACGAAAAACGTGAAGTGCTCAAAAGTGCAAATCAAAAAAAGAAATAAAAAGAGGCCCTAGCCAGAAGGCCGGGGTGGGGGTGTAAAAAATTGTCCTACCCCATCCAAAAGGACGAGGTGCAGTGCCATTCAGTGCATGGTGCTGGACATCCCCAGTGCAAATCAGGCACCCCCGAGTTACCCCGGGGGCACAGTGCAGCCTCGGGCTCCAGGCAGCCGACCAGTCAGCGTCCGACCAAGTGTTTCTCCGTCTCACCAGCAGGTACTTTCCAGCCCCTGGCATGGGAATGGGTACTCCACTGGGCTTTTCGAAAGACTCCCTTAGGGGCTGCACCCCCCTCGGAAGAGCAATCTACTCAGTCCCAGTGTTTCTCCGCTCCCAGGGTTAAGATACTAGGCTGAGCTTTTCGCTGTGCCCAGGCTGGATCCTTCCCAACCTGGACCAATCTACCCGGTCTCAGCTTTTCTCCGCTCCCTGGGAATGAATACTAGACTGAGCCTTTCGCTGTCTCATCCTTCGGGGGCTACGAACCCCGTCAAGAGAGTCAAACTACTAGGCCCAGTGTTTCTCCCCCCCTCTTACCAGTGGGTTTACGGAAACAACACCTCCTACCACTGGCAGAGGTGAAGGTACTCAGCTAGCCCTTTCACTGCTCCCGGGAAAAAACAGAGGGGTCCCACACCCTCCGCCCATCAGAGCAGCTACTCAGACCAGCCTTTCTCTATTCTCTGCCAGGAGGCCAGTCCATACCCAACTAAGAACAGATACTACACTTGATCTTAGCCAAAGCCCACCCTCAGTATTCAACTGACCCCCTGCACTCGCCGTTACCACCTCGCTATATCTCGCATTAGCTGCGAACCTTGCCATTCGGGGGAATCCTCACCATCCTCTGATTCCTATAAAATAGGGCAAGCGCCCGGTGAGGAGGTTAAACGGCAGGGAACAAGCCATCCTTGCCATAAAAACTCTCCAGCCGTATTAAATACAATCCTAAGACTATTCACATAAGATGTTGACGCTTCTGAGTCCACAATAGCAGCTGCCGTAGGAACCATAGCAATAATATGCAAATGCTTATGTGTCTTCTACTTATGCACTAGAATGCAATGGATATTACAAGTGCCGAGACTTCCACTAACTGTCAGTGGACAGTGCAACTGTGTTGGTGGTTCTGAACACTCCACTATCTGCACACCACTGGGTACCCCATTGTCACTTGTGACAGCCTATGGCCTGCTCAGAGATTCCTTCCTTGTGACCATGGATCTGCAATTGGCAACACTCCTATAATACTCCCGCAAGACTTTTACAAACACTTCAGACCATCTCTCAGTATTCGATGTTTGTGCGCCAAACGCTCTATTGTATGGAACAGCGGTCTTTGAATACTGTCAGGGGAACGCATGTGCCATAGGGGTGTGGTATAGGGTTCTGACAGTCGGGATCCCGACTGGCCGGACCCAGACAGCATTGGGAGCGAAACTAAGCCCCTTGCGGGCTTGCTGCACTCGCCGCGATGCGGGCACGGTGGCTCGCTGTCCCTGTCTGTGTTTTGACAGTCGGGATCCAGACGTTGGGTGAATGGCTCTCGGGATCCCCGTCCGGCACCCGTGCCATAGGGGATGTCTGGATCTCTTGCACGTGCTCAGTAGCAAAAAAAATTTGATTAACTGTGCAAACATTGGCATTGCATCTACCTCTGTTTCAGGCCTTGAAAGTCAGGCGGTCTTAGAACCAGACAAACTATATATTTCTGTATCGGGGGATAATTCTTTGCAGACTTTAAGGATGTTTTGATTCTGTGCAGAATGAAAATTTCATTATAGCATCAATTAAGTCAATTGTGCTACTCAGATCCAAAATATGGACTGTATTATCTGTAGTGCCAGTTGTGTCTAATTACAAGGTACGCTCATTACGCAATGGGTACACCATAATACTTGTCAATTGCAGCTTCTGATTAATAACACACCTCATCATTGTCAGCGATGTGAATTAATCATTACAGATCAAGCGCTCTGTGACCAGAATATGAACAAGAAGCTGCTCTTCTAAGTGAGGACATAATGCAGATATCAGCAATGAGGTTTTGATGCCTCTATGGAAATAGATTTTATTCATATCTGAATTATTTATTGTTAAAGTGCAAATATGTCTTAACCCATAAAAACCAATGCAAACATTTGCTGTCATTGTGTACTTGCACTAGATCAAGCAAAGCTGCAGACTGTTTGTATGCTATTTATACACGTTTGAACAGCCAGAGGTATATATGTCTGCATGGAGATGCTAGTTGCTCTACTTATATACATGTATAACCATGATGGTTGCTACAGCCCACTATTCATTCCATGCATCCAATTCCATTGAACTGTACAGCCAATTGGATTTTAATATGCCTGGCAGTGTTGGCATCAAATACTCACATTTCTCGGTACTTGTGTATTTTGGCGGCGCCCATCGCATCGCATACCATAACACATACGATGGTATGCGATGCGACGCGATATCGTACGATGGCATACAATTTTGAAATTGTATGCCATTGTACATGGCATACGATGCCATACGATGCGATGCGATGCGATTAAACATTGTATAAGCACCCTTATGGGTGCTTATACTATGTTAAGCACCCAAATGGGTGCTTACAATGTTAAATGCACCCCCACGCCACCCCCCACTATAAACGTGAACCCGAAGCGTGGCGAGCGCAGCGAGCCCGCGAGGGGCGGCGGTACGCGTCCTACGACCTTTTCATACCCCCACTATCCACGTCGGCGTGGAGTTGAGAATAGAATAGTGTGGCGAGCGCAGCGAGCCACCGAGCCCGAAGCGTGGCGAGCGCAGCGAGCCCCGCGAGGGGACGCGGATACCTTCACAGGTAAACGCGTCCCCTCGCGGGCTTCACAGGTGTCCGCGTAGCCACGGACACCTGTGAAGCCCGCGAGGGGACGCGTATAACTGTGAAGGTATCCGCGTCCCCTCGCGGGGCTCGCTGCGCTCGCCACGCTTCGGGCTCGGTGGCTCGCTGCGCTCGCCACACTATTCTATTCTCAACTCCACGCCGACGTGGATAGTGGGGGTATGAAAAGGTCGTAGGACGCGTACCGCCGCCCCTCGCGGGCTCGCTGCGCTCGCCACGCTTCGGGTTCACGTTTATAGTGGGGGGTGGCGTGGGGGTGCATTTAACATTGTAAGCATCCATTTGGGTGCTCAAAAGCACCCTTTAGGGGGCTTATACGATTTTTGGTCGTATAGGGGGTCAAAATCGCGTCGCATCGCATCGCATGCCATCGGGTGCATGGCATGCGATGCGATGCGATATGTTCGTCGTACGACGGACATCGGGGGCGCCGCCAAAATACACAAGTACCCATTTCTCCATGTAAAAAGAGGTACTGGATCTTTTGCGAGTGGTTGAGGGTGGGGGAAGAGACACGAGCGGACCCTGTATTCTTAAGTTTATACTTAGGCGGTATTCAATGCTATGATGGTGAGCAGTGCCGGTAGCTCGCTGTCAGAGTATTCAACTGCCTCCTCTTCACTCACCATTTCCACCTCGCTGGTTCTTTTCAGCGAGGTGGAAACAGCGAGTGTGCCCATTAAAACGGAGGGGTTCCCAACAAAATGCCATGGACTCGCTGCATTTGCGGTGAACATCGCTGTTTCCTGGCAAACATTGAATACTGAGAGGAGGTTGTACGGCGAGGAGGGCTTTTGCCTTGCCATAAAAAAAACCCTCACCGTGGCATTGAATACACCTCACTATGTAATTATAACTATTGTACCTGTTTAACCTGTCATCTTTATCGGCTAATCAGTATCAACTTTTTGTTGACCATATGAATGTCACTACTATTATGTTTAATCGGTCCTTTGTTTCCTTATGTGATGGGCATTCATGATTGTACATATGCATATATTTCATTATACCGTGCACACTGTAAATTGTTATATACATTGCTTCAATAAAAATATATTATATAAAAAAGAGCTACTGGAACATACAAATAGCAAAACTGTGGATCAATGTGAAGCCTTTGGTCTAGTTAAACACAAATAGCCCAGATTTTATGCACCCTTTATTGTGGTCACACGTCAAATTAATGGTGGGTAAAGCTGCAGGGAGTCAGAAAGACCAATGTTCTAATGGGAGGGGCTGAGCGGATCAGGGGTCTAGATAAGTAAATGCAGGCTGCATGCACCGTGCTCTGTATTTTGCACCAGCATTTGAACAAAAATATAGATTTTTTTGTAGTCTTGAAGAAGTACACATTAGGTTCAAGGGTGGCAAGTATGCATTAATGAGGCGTTCAGTCATTGGTGGAGACTGCTTTCTCCTCTAAAGAGAACTTGTTTTTTTATCCAACCTTGGATTAAGTAGAAACCAGGCAACCCCTTATAATATCAGTGAGACCCACTGAAAGAGCAGTTCTAGGTGTGTTTCTATTAATGTAGTATTATTTTCTAATGGTGAAATATGGCTGTTTCCCCTAGAGATAGTGGGGCAGATGTGTTAAGCCTGGTAAAGTGGTGGTAAAGCGAATGGTGATAACACAAACAGCAAATCAGCTCCTAACTCATTTTCCAAACACAGCTGATTGGTGTGTTATCACCTTCCACTTTATCACTGCTTTATCACCGCTTTATCACCACTTTATCACCACTTTATCACTTAACCAGGCTTAAGGCCCCCATACACTATGCGATTTTCGGACGATTTCATCCGATTTCGGCACTTTGTGCCGATAATCGGGTGAAATCGGCAAAAAATCGTAGGTGTGTGATATCTGATCCGATCCGATGCGCGGTCCCGTGCGCATCAGACCGGATCAGGGAGGTCGGACGGTCTGTACATACGATCACGTCCGACCTCCCTGTATGCATATGCCTGCCACCTGACAGGCATATGCATGCAGACACCGGGGGAGCAGTGGGGCGGGCAGTGGGTCCCTGAGCGCCGGCAAGTGCTGCTGACTGACCTGGCCGGGCAGTGTACTTACACATAGCAGCAGCGGGGACAGGACGCGTAGTGGCGGCTATTAGATTTTTAAAATAATTGTCAAATGACCGGCCGCTCTCTGATTGGCTGAGAGCTCTCCGGCCAATCAGAGAGCGGCCGGTCATTTGACAAGTATTTTAAAAATCTAATAGCCGCCACTACGCGTCCCGTCCCCGCTGCTGCTATGTGTAAGTACACTGCCCGGCCAGGTCAGCAGCGCTCACCGCACCCGCCGCCCGCCCCCACCACCGCTGGCCGCCCGCCCGCCCCCAGCACCGCTGGCCGCCCCCACCACCGCCGCCGCTGCCCGCCCCCACTACTCCTCACCGCCCTGCAGCTCCCCGGGTTTTTTTTTTACATGGGATAAATCGCATGCGATTTATCCCATGTAAAAAATGGCACATCAAGTGCCAAATTGTATGTGAGCCTCCCGGGGAGCTGCCGGGCGGCTCGCAGGTAAATTGGGTCCGACTTGTCCCTAGGACAAGTCGGCCTAATGTATGGGGGCCTTTAACCCGTTCAGGTCCATCGTCTAGTCAGGCTCAACTGCCCTAGCGCTAGTAGCAGATCCAATAAAGAACCACTTTAAAATACGAACATTCACATCATTCAACATTAAATGTAGACCATTTTTTTATTTTAAAAAAATGACAATAAATTCAAACATTTAAACCAGACTGTTTGAACTGCACCTAAAAATTTGGACTGCACAAGGTTAATACATCTGCCCTAGTGCATCTTTTTATTTAACAAGGCCCCTGCCAGGAATAATGTTCAGCTGGTTTCTCTGGGAAAGGCTTAATATTAAATGTACTGCTGCAGTCTACAGCAGAAGATGCAGGATAGTTTCATTTATATCTTTTTTTACAAGTGAAACTGTATGCCGAAGTCAGTGCTCCCAACCTTAAGGCCTCCATGCACTACAGCGATTTGGGCAAATTTCACCCGATTCCAACAGATCTGGTCGAGAAGTCGGCCCAAATCGGAATGTGTATGAAATGCCATTGGGTCCAATGCGCATCAGACCTGAGCCGGAGGTCTGACGTTCTTGAAGATCCGACCTCCGACTCGGACCTCGCTCCCTGTGGCAGGGAGCAGGAGTCGCCTGCGATACATCACATGTGCAAGGACTGAGTGCGATGTATCACATGCGATCCTTCCATCCAGGAAGGTCCCAGGTGGCTTGCAGGGGATCGGATGGCCATACACTGCTGCGATACATCGCAGTAGTGTATGGCCAGCTTAACGCTTTCTATCTGAGACATACAGAATTTCTGCTTTATAGATGCTACCATTTCTCTTCAGATGCAGTTTGTATACACCTCCAAAATTGTCTTCTCACTGTTATCACTGATCTGAATATGAAGGGCAAGAGCTAATGTAATGACATGACTGGTCACTTTAATGCCCATCATTTTTTCCCCATATGAAAATGTAGATATTATGCTAGAGAGTGATGCCAGTTACACTATATTCACAGTAACTTAGACATTCCCAACAACTGAAAGTTTATTGTTTTATTGTTTATTATTTGCCTGTGTGGGGGAGGTAAGACGGAGATCGTGGCTCCGGAGTCTCCGACTGCAGCTTGTCATATCTGAGGCGTGTGACCAATGTTACGCTGAATCATGGCATAAGAGCCCAATTAACACCAGTTATGTATCTGGTCTCCTGAACAGCTACAATTAGATACCAGCACTACCATATTGAGTGGAACGATTTTCCTATTGTTAAAACCATTATCTACAAAAAGAAATTAAAGGAAACTCCGCTAATTAGAATCATTAATATCCATGAGTTTGATACAACGGTACTTGTGTAGTTTCACGGCGCCACGTTATGCTACGTTGTCAGCGTAGGCCAAGCTACGTTGTCGTTATCACGACAGGTGTCCGTGTCCCCTCGCGGGGCTCGCTACGCTCGCCACGCTTCGTGCTCGCCACACTTTCTATTCTCAACTCCACGCCGACGTGGATAGTGGGGGTATGAAAAGGTTGTAGGACGCGTACCACCGCCCCTCGCGGGCTCGCTGCGCTCGCCACGCTTCAGGTTTGCGTTGATAGTGGGGGTGGTATAGTCTCAAAAATGACATTTGGGGGCCATTGAACATGTTTGATACTAATTTCAATGCATTTGGATGCTTTTTTGGTAAAAAACGCATGCGATCGCATGCGATGCAATCGCATGCGATGCAATCGCATGCGATGCAATCGCATGCGATTTTGTAAAAAAATCGTTAAAAACTGCAAAAATCCTATCCAATCGCATGCCACTCTATATGGCATGCGATGGGGCGCTCGCTGCGCTCGCCACGCTTCGGGCTCGGTGGCTCGCTGCGCTCGCCACACTTTCTATTCTCAACTCCACGCCGACGTGGATAGTGGGGGTATGAAAAGGTCGTATGACGCGTACCGCCGCCCCTCGTGGGCTCTTCTGGTACCGAGCATTTTGGATAAGGGATACTCAACCTGTTACCTGTTCTAAGTTTGAAAAGGCTTGAGCCTTTATTAATTATTAATGATTTAAGTGTAAATAAATGTATTGTTATAGTGTGGTACCAAATAAATTGTAATGCTTTTTAAATTTAAAATGTGTCATTGGCGCTCTCTTTAATTTATGTTTGTTTCTGTTATATCTGCTTGAGTGATACAGAGTTACTCTTGAGAGCTACAACTGACACATCATTCATTCATTGATTAACTGTTGTTAAATTGTGCACCCGATTTTATTTGCTGTACTCTGTGGCGTTTGTCTAAATGTATCACACGTATTCCACGGTACACCAAATTGACCTTTCTATTGTTTTAATTATATATACACATGACCAGACAATGAACGGGTTACGTTAAAAACAATACATTTTAAACTCTACTTGAAAATAATATTTATTTTATTTTTGGAGGGTTTGGATAAAAACTTACCACATTAATGCCCCATAGAAAACTATAAGGGATGTGACTGCTGACAGGAATTAAGGTTTTGCAGCAGGTATCGGAGATATCTTCTGCAGTCCCTCCTACATATATTCAGGTGATACTAAATATTTGCGGCTAGCCCTAGAAATAGCTGCAATCTTTTCTTTGTATTGGGCCCCTTTGCCTCCACTCAGCAGCACGGAGGTAGACTCATCTGCAGGCAGCCAGTGGTCCAGTACTTGACTTAACTTCATGACTGTCAGCATTGCCGTGTTTGCAGTTTTTATGTGGAGTTTTATTGATTTAATTGCTCCTATTGTATACCTTTGATACATTTATTATGTATTTCCCTCATAAGAAGTAGTTTGGGATAAGAAGACAGAGAACATATTAAACCACTCAGAGCCGGCCCTAGCCTAAATGACGCCCTAGGCAAGATTTTGTCTGGTGCCCCCTAGCACCGCCACTAGTTCCGCCTCTGACCCTGCTCCCATTTCCCAGCACCATCAACCCTCATCATAGCAGTCATCATTTTGGTGCTCCTACCCGCAATATTTTAACTAGAAACAGCGCACACATTCGGTGCGCAGCCCAAACAGGGGTGTGTTCTTGCTGGGAAGGGGCATGGCCACACAATAGTACCCCAAATTCAAATTATGCCACACAGTAGTGCAACTTTATTCACATTATATCATGCGATGGTGTCCCTTATTCACGTTACATCACACAGTAGTACCACTTTACCTTATATACATTACGCCTAACATTATTCACATTATACCCTTAGAAAAAATTCCTGAGAAAATATTGTATTTTAAGCACCTCCATGACCACACTGCAACCCAGCACAAAGCAGTGTGTGCTGGGCAGAGGAGAAGAGCTGCAGCTGCTGCTGTCACTTAAGGGGAGGGGACCCGGGGCCCCCACTGGGCCCTTAAATCAGACTTTGGCCTGGGTAATTTGTACCCCCTACCCCTTTCTCTCGGCACCCCTGATAATACCACACAGTAATGCCCCTTACACATGACACAAATTATTAATGTTCTTATAACTATAATGCCCCTTACACATTATGACAACCTTTATTAATGCTCTTCATACACATAATGACACACATAATGCCCCTTACACATATGTTGCACATTATTAATGCCCTTATACACATGACACACATAATGCCCATTACACATATGTTGCACATTACTAATGCCCTTATACACATGACACACATAATGCCTGTTACACATATGTTGCACATTATTAATGCATTTATACATGACACACATAATGCCCCTTACACAAATGCCGAACACTATTGCACAACCAACCCACCCGCAGACAGCACTCGCACAGCCGCTAACACTGTGACCTCTGCCTCTGCTTGGATACAGATGTTTCCTCATACATCTTGCCTCAATAGGCCATGCAGCTCCTGGCCAGTTCTGCTAACGTTGGGTGCCTTTTTTGCTGAAAATGCGTCTTATTTGCATTGTTATGTAACCAGCACATACAAGGAGCATCCGATGATTAAAATGATATGTGGCATAAATATATTCTGTGTGCGACTGTGGCTGTACCTGCATACGGAATGCTATGTTACAGTGATTTCCATGAATACACTATTTCATATGCAGATACAGCCTCACTCACACACAGAATATAGGCATGCTGCATATCATTTTAATCAGTAGAAGCTGTTGATGCCCCTAGGTATTCCAAATGCCCTAGGCAATTGCCTAGTTTGCCTATGCCTAAGGCCGGCTCTGAAACCACTTAATACTAGCCCGAATACATGTGATACAGTCCTAGAAGAGTGAAGGTAGCTGTAAAGAACCCTTAAAGTGAACACCTGTAACAATTGGAATGTAGGTTTAATTTCTTTGAGACGGGGATAGGTTCATATGTGCGGGCTGTACAACAGAGCTAAAGATACCTTTATGTGAATGTGATACTGAATATGTACAGTATGTAAGTGTTAGACCACTGGTCTGAGGGATCAGAGTAAGACAAAGAGTCTGCCAAACATTTTGGGGTTTATTTCCTAAGATGGAAGATGGAATGTTGCTATGGGAAACCAATCTGAATCTACTTCTTGTTTATTTAGCATCTTCTAGAAGATAATAGAATCTGATTGGTTGCCCATAGCAAGATCGCATGTCAAATAGAATGCAATCCCTTTGAGCAGAGTCTAGTTTGAGTGTAGATTACAGCACCACATTTGGGACTTTAATAAGGAATAATCTTTATAGACATAACGAGCTACCGAGTGGTACCCAGGCATGTAAATAATAATAGGAGGAGATGGAGAAATTTGAGCATAGCTTAAGAGCTAACCAGCACAAAAATGAAAAAAATGTGGGCACTGATGAGGTTTATACAATTAAAAAATTGTTTACAAAAGTTTCAAACCTCGTCTAAAATTGTATGGCAATGGCCAGATGGAAGACTGATCAGTAATTCATTAGATGACAGAACATCATGTACGAAATGACCATATACTGTATGCAGTGGATTTAGCCCTTTTTGTTCTTTCAGTTGCCAAATAATGATTACAACTACAAAAGTTTAAAGGTGACGTTTCACAACTTCTATTCTTTTGCAAGGAGGCTTGAGAGGGTTGGATTTCTCTCATTTTCTGTTTATGACTTCTAAGCCTTTTTACTCAGTGCAATGAGAAAGTATTGTAACATTAAAGGTATCAAGGCCTTAGTATGTGCGCATGATGTCCAATTAACCTTGAATGGTTTTTGTTTAGTTCTCTCCTGTACTCTTTTTTTACCTCTTGGAGAAATTCAATGTGATATCAGTTCTAGATTCAAATACTGTGCTCTATAAGGAGAACAGAAGCATTTTTATTCTACTGTAGTTGCTATAAACTTTGAATTCACATTCAATTGTTTTTTTTTTTTTTTTTAATTATCTAGTTATTTCCAGTTTACATTTTCCAATTTTTGCAGTTACATTGGTCAAATTAAATCCACCTCTAGTGGACAAATTACCCCAAAAATAACTATCTTAGAAAATCTTTTCTTTTATGGATGCGCTATGTTACTGTGTTTAAATTAATATAGTAACTGAATATATCTGTTTAAAGACTTTCCTATTAATATCTTAAACTCCTCCGCAGTGTAGCTTTTCATGAAAACTAGGGTTTTCTACCAGTGATTTAATGGGGCCTGCAGGGACACTTCAGTCCAGGTTTTCAGGATCACTGAGGTTTTGCATCAGCGAAGCAATGGAGACTGCAGGGATATTGCAGCACAAGTTTTCACGATCATAGAGGTTTGGTATCAGCGAAACAATGGAGAATGCGGGGACACGGCATTGCAGGTTTTCAGGAACACTAAGGTTTGGTACCAGTGAATTAAAAGAGACTACAGGGTCACTGCAGTGCAGGTTTTCAGGATCATTAGGGTTTGATGTCATTGAAGCAATGGAGACTGCAGGGACACTGCTGGAGCAGTCCTTCAGGATAACTACAAGAAGCTGAAATGAATGCTGGAGAGCAATAAAGGTACAGGACAGCTATGGAAACCAGGGAGTGGTGGAGCTGGAAACTACACTAGTCATATACACACACTCTGAGATGAGCAGGATCAGACAGCATAGCACCGGCGATTTGGGCAGTGTTGGCACATGGGATTTATACCCCTGGGAGTAAAAGTTGATTGGAGAGTTCAGTCACATGACAGCACTGAGTGTTTGGCAATAGCCACAGGGCCAAAGGGCAGCAGCATGGATTGCACAGCGGGATGGACACCAGCAGATCACAGGATGCGTACTGGAGTACGGAGAAGGTGAGAGATAGTGCGGCTGGTAGCACTGCACTATGCAGTTTTGTGACAATTTAGAATAGAAGCTAATACTGAGATGTACCTTGCATCTGTTTAGCATAATATCTGCAATTCAACACTACCCATGTACACCAGCTCTGTTGCTTTTAGCTTAGTTCTGTTTACCCACCATAAGTAGTAAGCTCTGATTTTAAGGCAACCAGCACTAGGCCTAAGGCTTAGCAAGTGTTGATGGTGCTCTGGGCAGATTAATAAAGAATGATGCTCCTAGAAAAGTGTTCTTACTGATCCACTAAATACACATTCACTTTTTGAAGAGTTGCAGGATACATTTATTTAGCTGTGGACAATAACTTCCATACTCCTTGTTGTACTCGCGTGCCTTGAGGTAGGATAGCAAGTTTTGCCCATTTAGACATTTTAAGGCATTATTATAATTCCATACTTGAACCCAAAAACTTATTATCATCCAGGGTGCCCACAAACAGTGCATCAAATCCATCCCTTGAGAGCCACATTTAGGGAAAGAGTGATTATCTGTCATCTCCATAAGATGTCTACGATGAGGGGACAAAAATATCCTGTGAAATATGTTTAAAAGTAATTCTACATAAGGAGCCTCATTCTGCTTGATTCATTCGGACACATATTCACACGTAGCCGAGCGAACGGACCACACATGGACACCGGCAGTGAAGGCACGCCCATAACACCGGTGAATCTGTTCATTTGCATCTAAAGGAAAAGGGGAGTGGCGTGCTACACGGAGCTCAGCCTGTCCGTTTGGACATCCAGCGTGCGGCTGAGCGGGCGGCCGAGCGAACAGGCTCTGCGGGTGTTTCACATGCCACAGGCCGAATTCGCTCGGAAGTAATATACAAGTCATTAACCAATTGCCCTCATTTTATAATATTTATTGAATTCCATTTACTAATTTCCTTTCCCAATGATGCTACTAATTAACCCTTATTACGTGTGTTTCATGTGTTCTGAATGTGCCACTTTCCTAAGTAACTCTCAATCTACAGTATGTGTCCCACAATTGTCACTATCTCCTTTTTTTTATATTTTTGTGGTCTTAAAGCTGATGGTGATACAGGAATGTTTCCATGTGTATAAATTATAACGTGCTATCCCCATTATGTAAACTTGTGTGTTAAGGTTACGGATTTTGAAATGGCACATAATAGCAGTTAAGAATGGTGGTGCAATTGTGTGTAAAAAAATATATAAGAGATATCAATGCAGAGACCTGTAAATAGTTAAAGTGGAAAAGTGTGCTTCCCATGTGGCTGCCATGTAGTTAGTTAATTGATTAATAAGATAAATTTGTATGCTGCATGGGGGTGTATTGGGTGCAGGTGCATGCAGTTTATCAATTGTGCGTGTTGATCGCACATGCAAATGCGGGATCGAGAAGTTGCAGGGCTGCAAGGCTTGAGACTTAAAGGTGCCCATACACGTTACAATTATTGTATACAATATTGTATACAATATCGCATCTCATCGCATCTCGGTTTTGCGATAAGATGAGATGAGATCTAGTACAAAATGTATGTGCAGCACATACTAGATCTCATCTCATCTGATCTCATCGCAAAACCGATATGTGATGAGATGTGATATTGTATACAATAATTGTAACGTGTATGGGCACCTTATCTTTTACGAAGCAGATGATTTTGAGCTTGATCAGTCCGAACACATGCACATTGGAGCGAAGCCACCGCCCAGCACATGGAGCCACCACCCCAGTGTACGCCCTGGTTACCGCCCAGTTTTATGGCCGCGCCCATCAATACACCCACAATACGCCTACTCTGCACAAGTTTGTTCACTAGATCATTTCTACTTGTAAAGTCACGAGCGTGCACGGCTTGCCAGGTCTGCACATGCGCCTTGCGAGTAATACACATGCGCAGTGAGCTAAGAACCGATCTCCGTACGAATACGCGCCCGAGCGAATCAACCAGAATAAGTGCCAAGATGCGGTAGGCAATCATTTAATAGAGATCTCCAGTGTACGCAGCAATTTTTTAATTGTGAAAGATGATCCTTGTATGCTTTTTAACTCCTCTGTTACCAGTTTAGTGGGGTATTCAAATAGTAAATTTTTTCCCTATTCAAATGTGTCCGATTTCATCCGGTTTTCCAGTGATGCAGTTTCCCTTTTGTAAAAAGTCGAAACTGCATCTGCGGGAAATACTAATAGTAATTTGTAGAGCCACGTGTTTTCTGATCATGCCGATTTTAGGTACAGTCGAAAAATCGGCACTGTAATTGAATATGTCAAATGCAAATCACTTTCACAAGCATAAACGACATTTAGCAGTGAAGACATTTAATAGTAATATGTTGTTAAACTGCTTGACAGTGTGAAAACTTCCGGTTGAGAGACCCTCTTTTAAAGAACAAATAAACCTTTGCATTTCATGTAAACGTGCATGTAAGCATTGCTACAGTATTTATTAGTGGGGCATGTGGTGATTGTGGGTTCATGTTGCTGGTTGTCTACATTAAAAAGACTTGCCAATGCTGGGCGCCGCAGCATGACTGTTGTAAATGAGGACTCCCTCGTCTAAACATGATTGGACCAGAGAGGGGGTCGTTAACATCACACAGGAGTGAACATCGTTAATGACGAACGCATCTGAATGAAGACCTTTGACCGTAAGAGAAGAGACTATTTACTTGTTCAAATTTAGACTTTTTATTATTATTACTATTATACAAATCTATAGGAACATATTCTAACAGTGGTGCGCAGAAAATCAACTTTATTTTGCGTTATATAAATATTGGTGACAGGGCCGCCACTAGGAATCGCAGGGCCCGGACTGACCTTCAGCCCCCGCCCCCCCCAGTACAATTAAAGCTGCCCCCCCCCCCCCAGTACCATTACTTACCTAGCTGCAGCGTGCAGAGCGCCAAGCCCCTCTGAGTCCTAGGCTCGGTGCTCTGCAGGTTGCACTGTGTATTGTGCGTGCCTGGCGGGGGGGGCGACGGGTGGGGGAGGTGGTGGTGGGAGTAGGGGTGTGGCACTGTGCCGCTGTCGCTGTGAGCAGCTGCCCGGGCCCCTCCAGAGGTCCTGGGACAGCTGTACCCACAGCACCCCCCTATCGGTGGCCCTGATTGGTGACATGCTCTCAATTAATACATAATGCCACAAAAAATTGCCAGAAAGATAAGAAAAAGGGATAAGCAGGAGAGTGGGTGGAAGGCAAAATACGGAGGTAAGGGGAGAGAGGCTCTGTGGTGGCGCGAGGGGCTACTTCCCATGGTGCACAAATGTTTTTGTTGTCTTTCAGCACTTATTGATTATCGCTTATGTCCATACACTGAGAGGTAATTGTACAGAAAGGCAGTTATCTGGCAGGATTGAAAGTTTCTCTATCAGCATCAATGTACTTTGAAATCTGCGGGCGATCCTCTTAAAAAAAAACAACAACGTATGGTTTACAACAGGAATATTAGATGTTTGTTACATAGCAGCAGTGTGAACAAGAGGATTACTGGGATCGAATAGCTAACCCCACTGTAAGTGGTGAGTGCAAAATACTTGTTAAGATGTACTGTTCAAACAACATTTTTCCTGCATACATGAATATTTCAAGCACAAAGCTTAGCCAGGTAGGAAAGTGTTGTCTGTGTCAAGTGAGAGTATTCTCTGTGAATACTAAAGTTGTGTACACACTGGGCGATATATAGTTAATGATGTGAAAGATATCTGTAGCATTACCAATATCGTGTGCATATCATCCAATGCAGTGGCGTAAGTTCATCCCTGGTGCTCGGAGGCAAGAAAAATATTAGTGCACCCCCCACCACCACCTTATATAAATATAAGTATGTATGTGTATATATATATATATATATATATATATTTTTTTTATATATATATATATATAATGTTTAAAATAAAGAGTGTGTAGAGTCTATGGTCCTGCTAGGAGGGGGAGTCAGCCTCCGAAGCAATCTTGAAGGCTTTCATTTAACTGATGCAAATTTGCAGGGGAGGAGAGGTGCCCCCTTGGAAGCAGGAGCCCGTGGCAGATGACTCCATTGCCTCCCAGAGTTACGCCTCTGATCCAATGTGTAAGTTCAATATCATTGACGATGTGTGTGGCCATGGGTCATTAACGACACCCCCTCTCATCTGAACATGCAGCTTAATATGAAAGAAGTATCATCATCTACTGAATGTAAGGAGCGGGGGGAGGGTGATGCCACAAACCGATATTGTGAACAATGTGTGTTTGAACTATATCATTCTCCTGTGGCACCAATCCGTGGGAGTCCCCCAGTGGCTCTTCTTCTTGAGACAGCCAGATGCATCAAGCTTCAAAAAGTGATAAAGTGGAGAGTGATAAACAGCCAGCCAATCAGCTCCTATCTGTCATGGTACAGGCTGGTTTGAAAAATCACAGATAGGAGCTGATTGGCTGGTTGTTTATCATTCTCCAATGTATCACTTTTTGAAGCTTGATACATCTATCCCTCTAAAATTGAACTACAGTAAAGCAGACTGTATCTATGTGTATTTTGTTTTATGTTTAAGGCTGGATAACAAATAGTTAAATACATGGGCCTTATTTAGATTTGGGCGTACATTTTTTTTTTTAATTAAATGTACTTTATGCATTTCCATATTACACATGCGCACAAAACATGCATGTCATATTAAATGGTTATATTATGCTATGCTATATTATACTAGATTGTATTTAAAATAAGAATGGTGGTCAGGGGCTGGAGCATAAAAAGAGTTTTTTGTTTTTAAATAAGTACAAAATAATTAAATATGGGCACATACCCTTACGGCAATAATTATTGCTATGTCTGTAGTATTAATATTTTAATTACTGCTGAAAGAAGATTTTCTGCACTAGGTATGGGTCTGCATAATGCAATATATATATATATATATATATATATATATATATATATATATATATTACCCCTTATTACAGTACATACTGTATAGTCATAAAGGAGGAGGAGAAAGTAGGATGATTGAGAAGGATGGGGAGGAGAAATTAGGACAATATAGAAGAATTAAGGAGCAGGAAAATATATAAGTATAAAGGAGAAGGACGAAGGAGTATAAAGAAGGATGGGGGAAGAGAAATGATAGAAAATTAATGAGGAGGAGGATGAAGGGAGATATATAAGGATAGAGGAGGGGGGAATAGGAGGATAGAGAAGGATGGAGGAGGAAGAAGTACAAGGATAGAGAATGATGGAAGAGGAAGTAAAGGGATAGGGAAGAATGGAGGAGGCGGAAGTAGAAGTATAGGGATGAATGGAGGAGGAGGAAGTAGAAGGATGGAGGAGGAGGAAGTAGAAAGATAGGGAAGGAGGGAGGAGGAAGAAGTAGAAGGATAGGGAATGATGGAGGAAGAGGAAGTACTGTAGAAGGATAGGGAAGGATGGAGGAGCAGGAAGTAGAAGGATAGGGAAGGATGGAGGAGGAGGAGGAAGTACTGTAGAAGGATGGAGGAGGAGGAAGTAGGATAGGGAAGAATGGAGGAAGAGGAAGTAGATGGATAAGGAAAAATGGAGGAGGAGGAGGAATTAGAAGGATATGGAAGGATGGAGGAGGAGGAAGTAGAAGGATAGGGAAGGATAGAGGAAGAGGAAGTACTGTAGAAGGATAGGGAAGGATGGAGGAGCAGGAAGTAGAAGGATAGGGAAGGATGGAGGAGGAGGAAGTACTGTAGAAGGATGGAGGAGGAGGAAGTAGGATAGGGAAGAATGGAGGAAGAGGAAGTAGATGGATAGGGAAAAATGGAGGAGGAGGAGGAGGAAGTAGAAGGATATGGAAGGATGGAGGAGGAGGAAGTAGAAGGATAGGGAAGGATGGAGGAGGAGGAAGTACTGTAGAAGGATAGGGAAGGATGGAGGAGGAGGAACTAGAAGGATAGGGAAGGATGGAGGAGGAGCAGGATAGGGAAGGATGGAATAAGAGAAAAGAGAAAGATGGAAAAGTAGAAAAGCAGAAACATAGAGAAGGATTTAGGAGAAAATATAAGGCTAGAGAAGGATGGAGATGAAAGAAGCAGGGGATAGAGAAGGGTGGAAGAGGAGGAAGCAGGATAGAGAAAATGTAAGAGAATGATATAAGCTCATGCTTTAGCTCTCATGTCTCATTACATGATGGTGCACTGTTCATTGTACCACTAAAATAAATCCTACAGAACGATCTATTGTAAGGGGATAAGAAGCAATTGCTGCCATTCAGTTGAATCAGAGAGAAAAGGTATTTGGACTCAGTAAGTAGCTTTGCAGACATGTAACTAGGATACTCTTTATATTGTATGGCCATCTGAATGATGCTCATTGCATTTAACAGCGTACATAAGAATGCTTTCCTTAGACTTTATAACTTAGAGTTAGGGTGCTATGAATGCATTAGCTCATACATTTCTTACTCTCCCACAACTTGTGGGAGACTCCCAGAGAGGAGATGTGAGAAGTAGGTGAGTATGCATTAGCCCAGGGACGGCAAGAACTGTTAATCAGCAATTAGCTGATGGTGTTCAGTAAGCCCAGGGTTCCACTCATAGGGCCTGAGCCACTATTACCCATTTCAATGCCAGGTCAGGTCCAGCACTTTCACATTAGACCTGGGTTTAACCCATTTTGTAACCCGGGTCAAATTGGTGGGTTGGTCAACCTGGATTATAAAATTTGGTGTTTTCACACTGCACCTCGACCCGGGTTGACACGTCAGCAACCCGAAAATTACCTGGGTACTTGTGTACACAAAAAGTTGACAATAATCCTCTGAATTAAATGTACCATTAAGTCAGCAGTGAAATTGTTTTTTTTTTTTTCTGTTAGCGCAGGGGTTCCCAAAGTTTTTGAATAAAGGCACCCCAAAGCGCCAGAAATGTTTTCGCGGCACCCCTAGGCTAAAGTTTTCTCATTGAGAAAGTCAGAAACAAATATAAGTTAAATAGATTGTGCTTAGATCTCATCCTTAGGATCAGTTATGTGGTAATGGACAGGATTTGGTACTGTCTGTCCCAATTTGACTATTATAATGGACATAAATAATTTGAATTGGTCCTGGACCATCAACCCAGGGCACCCCTGCCAGTCCCACAAGGCACCCCTGGGTGCCACGGCACCCAGTTTGGGAACCACTGTGTTAGCGAATACAACCACAATATTAGGAGTTTTCTATGTAAAAGCAGCATGTGGAATGTCTGTGGGGCAAGCAGCTTCAGAAACCGTTCTAATGACCTGAGAGAGAAGCTGATGAAAGCTGAGCATGGAGGAGATTAACGGAACAATCTGTTGCTTGAAAAATCAGAATTATTTGGGCACACTGAGTATTACATGCAAAGTGCTTTCAGCAGCTTTACATGCAAAATTGCTAAGACGTGCAGAGTTTAGAAAATACATTGTGTAAAAGGGACTCACAGAAGCTTGGAAACCAGTCCTTAAAAATGGAACTATTTATAAGTAGGGGTCAGTAACTCCAGCTATTGCACAGGAGAAAAATGTGCTACAGTACAGGAATACTGCCAAGGAGGCTTGGCAGTATACGTCATAAAGGGCTCACAGACCTTAGGGGTATATTGACTAAAGTGTGAGTTTTTAGAAGTGAGAGATGTGGTCCACAGCAACCAATCAGATTTAGCTATTATCCTCTAGAACACAGGTTTTCCAACTCAGTCCTCAGGACCCCACACAGTGCATGATTTGCAGGTCTCCTCACAGAATCACAAGTGAAATAATAAGCTCCACCTGTGCAAAGGGTGTAGTAGGAATTTATTTGCAAAGTTATTGACAGTCAGGGAGCATTTTAGAATGGTAAAGACGGGCGGGGACTCCAATCCTGGGGTATCATCATCACTTTTATCTGCGGTGTGTTACACCTTGCAATTGCGATCCTGTATGCAGGTTAAAATGGGTCTGGCATTCTATTTCTAATGGCCTTTTTTCACGATCATATTGTTACTCAGAAGGTCAATGATGTGCCTCCAATGGTTGTGTCTTCATTCTTCACATAACCACTGTATACAACATTGCAGCCGCAATTACATTTGTGATAGTTTCTGAATCCAGCTCTGCATCCTGAAGAGTGTGCTTTGAAATGACCAAAGACTGGAAAGAAATTTGTATGATTTTGATGTCTGAAAGAAGAAAAGTTATAGTAAATAGTCAGAAAGATACTAGGGACAAGTACTATTTTTCTGGAAAAATAGGTCCAGGAACTCCTGGTCTGGGGGTGGATCAATTAAATAGAGAGAGATGTATGTAAATATATGTATATATATATATATATGTGGAAAAATACACCCAGGACCCACATCCCTTTACATAACAACTTAACAAGAGGAGAACAGCGAGCTCTAAAGCAGCTTGGCAAATACAGAGATGTGGTGTTCAGGACAGCGGACAAAGGAGGAGGTATGATTGTGCAGAACTTAACGGACTACATAAGTGAAATTGACTGCCAATTGGCCGATCACACGGTGTATGAATTATTGCCATCAGATCCCACAATGATTTTAAAAAAAGAACTGGACTCTCTCCTGCAAGGGGCGGCTGAAGAAAATCTGACTACAACTAAACTTCAAGAAGCACTGACACAATAACATCCCTGTACCTGTGTTCTTCACGGTACCAAAAATACATAAAGATCTGAGGAAACCTCCAGGACGGCCCATCATCAGTGCCCGAAATTCAATCTTTGAGCTGATATCACGTTTGTTGGACAGTATTGTTTAACCCCTGATCAAGATCCAGGATAACTACATCAAGGACACAACAACGTTCCTTAACAAGTTGAGTGAGTTCCAGAAAGTACCCGAAGAGACTTTGCTGGTGACGATGGACGTCACCAGCCTATATACTTGCATCCCACAAGAACTTGGTTTAGATGCAATTTGGGACTTTCTCATGGAAAATAACACGTCCTCACTAGACCTGACACTGTTCATGGAACTGATGAGGATGACCCATACAAGGAACTATTTCCTGTTTAACAGGAAATTTTATCGCCAACTATCTGGGTGTGCGATGGGGAGCTGCGTCTCCCCATCATTTGCAAACATCTACATGTTTAAAGCAGAGGAAGAACTTTTTTTCAATAACCCAATTATCGCAAAGAACATCATACTCCTAACGAGCTACATAGATGATCTGTTCATGTTGTGGAGGGGAAGTGAGGAAGATCTCAAAAGAATGATCATTGACATCAATGAAAGACCATCACCCATTAAATTAACATCACAATGTTCAAAGTCTGAAATCAACTGTCTGGATGTATTAATAAGTTTGAACAATGGGTAAATCAAAACCACGTTATACGTGAAACTCACGGATAGGAATACCATCTTGAAAGCGAACAGTTTCCACCCTATTGCCCTTAAAAAAGGCGTTACCTCAATCGCAGATGGTAAGGGCAGCAAGAATCGTAAGTCATACGAATGAGCTGCCTCAAGTGTTGGACAATTTCATTGTGAAATTTGAAAAAAGAGGATACAATGAACATCTGATGAGGGAACAAAAGGCCAGAGTATTACAGCTGGATCGACAAACCCTCCTTAATCCAACTAAGCCGACCAACACGAAAAGAACCACAGATGTCTTACCCATTATCACAAAATTGAATACCAGCAGTGCGGTACTCTCGAGAGCTAACAGGGCCCTGTGGCCCATAATAAGGACGGACAAAAGTCTCCCAGGACTGAACAATAAAAGACCTATGTTATGTTTCATGAGAGGGCGGAGTATCAAAGATAGAATAGTCCATAGCGATAATATAGGGTTTTCTAAAGATACTGAAATCAAATCTGGATTTCTCCAAAGACACCAGGGTGCTATAGATGTCCAAAATGCACAACGTGCCAATATATGCTAACGGGCACAACATACACGCACTCAGTGGACATGAGAATCTTCCCCATCAGACATATACTGGACTGCAAATCTACACATATTATTTATGTCATACAGTGCCCATGTAAAATGATATATGTGGGAAAAACTATAAGAACAATGAGAGAACGTATATGGTGATGCACAGGTCATCCATAAAAGCAGCACTGGAAGGAAAAGAAAATGAACAGCCAGTAGTGAAACATTTCGCCAAAGCACGACACAAATTGATGGACCTGAAACACATAATACTGGATCATGTTCCGGAAACCATCCGCAGAGGAGATAGAGGTGGCATATTATTGAGACTCGAGACCAAGTGGATACATCGTTTGAAAGCCACAAAGCCACTTGGATTGAATGAACGTTTACCATTTGGGACCTTAATCTGAATAGTATCAAATTTCAGTACTACAACATGAGAATCCACTGGTTATTCCACCCTAGCATACACAGCATTGAGACCCAATGTAGCATCCAGCACACATGCACATATGTCAGCTAGATACAGTATAAGTTGGAAGGCGGGGAGATCCCCACACTACACTTATGTGTTATGCATTAGAACCAAATTTAGGAAATAGTTCACCTTAGACAATTACAACTACTCTAACTTAGTGATTACGATTTGTAGTCACGTTCATGAGTTTTGTCACATACATCTATGGAGGTGACAATACAAGGGATCACCAGGCTATTTACATAGAAGGTTCTAGATACAACATTGAAACAACTCGTCCCCTCCATTCGAATATGATGTCATTTAGAAGTGACAGGTTTATGTACCAAACTAATTTTAATATTTTTAATATTCGTATACTTCAATTTAATATTGTCACTAATAATAGGACACAACAAGCTACACCTATTAATGTTTTCACTTTAGTTTATTCAACAGCTATTCGCAAGACACAGTTTTTCATGAGTTAAATGTTTTAAAGTCTGATTTTTTGTTTTACATTACAGCACAAACAAATGTGTCACATGTTCATGATTAATTATGGCCCTCCATGCATGTTATTATAGATGATGCCACCTGCACGGCAATGTATCTGGTACACTCCCGTATCCAACCCCTCGAAGCCCGCAGTCTACCCCAGGCACCGGAGTTGTTAGACAATCAGTCCTTGTTTACCACAGCAACCATACAGGTTGCGGTTCAACACTGACTTCCCTCCAATGACCACTTCCGGCCGGCTGCGTCCCGGCAGATGGGGACCCAGGGCGAGGATGGGTGGAGTATCACCCTATATAGGTAAGCACACTATTTATGTTTGTTTGTTATACCTTCACCTTGAAAACGGGGCGTGCAAGCCCCGAAACGTTGTTAATTTGCATTACTTGTTAATGCCCTAAATACACGCTTTTGAAAGTCCTCAGAGTGCCGCAGCTTGCTTGATTTTTAGAAAGATACCAATTTATTCTGGAGCGCACCGGGGCGAGCCAACTGCAGATGGGAGAGTGCCGGGCCGCAAGACCAAGTTTTTATATATATATATATATATAGTGCAAGAAGGTGCGGCACTCGCACGACGAAAACAGCAATCAAATAATCACTCGGTAAACAAGTTTGCTGATCAACGTTTCAAATGTATTCCATTTGTCATCAGGATAAGCATACAGTAAATAAGACATACCTTTATAGATGAACACATACAGGGGATTCAGCGTGGTGGAACGGAACAGAGGATCCGCCCATCTGCCAAGGGAGATGACGTCATCAGAAAGCAGCCTCTCGGCCGTGTCTGGACGCTTACAAGGGTCACCATGGTAACAAGACAAAACTAAAAAGTTAAAAGAAGATACAATACATCAATACAGAAAATGCAGATAATAGCCGTTCATATAATAATAAATGCATAAATATGCAATAAGAACAAAACGACATTGGTAATAAAGCATAATCATACAAAGCGAATAAGGCGCTTCAGCGGAACACTGACAGGGGCAGGTTTTCATTCAGACCTTTGGGGGATACTGCATCTAAGCGGTGAATCCAGCGAGACTCAAGCTGGAGTAGCTTTCTACCGAGATCACCTCCACGAATAGAGATTGGTACGCAATCAATCATCCTGTACCTGAGGCTGTTGAGTGGATGTTTACATTGCGCAAAGTGACGTGAGACCGGCTGATCACTATTCCTGCAAAGCAAGGCTTGTTTAATGGAGCTACGGTGTACACCCATCCTTTCTTTAAATTTGCGTTCCGTTTTGCCTATGTAACATAGGCTACACGGACAGATGATCATATAGACCACGAACATCGATTCACAAGTGAATCGATGTCTGATTGTAAATTTCTTGCCTGTGTGGGGGTGCTGAAATGTGTCCCCCGTAAGTAAGAATTGGTACACATGTACATTTAAAGCAACCATTTTTACCTTTATTAAGAAATGACCTGTTAGTTTTGGGGATGGTGACCATGGTTTTAACCAACAAATCACGAAGATTTCTGCCCCTTGAGTAGCAAGGCATAACGGTTTTGTTAATAAAAGGGAGCGATTGATCGCTTTGGACAATGGGCCAGTGTTTTTTGATACTTTTATTCACTGTTGCGGAAGCAGTATTAAATCTGCTAACCCATGGCACCCGAGTGTCTTCAAGATTGTTGGGCACAGATTTGGGTTTAGGTTGTAGCAATTTATTGCGAACCAACATGAGGACCTTCTCTTTACATTCTAAGAGCGATTGGAGGTTATAACCCCTGTTGGTAAATTTGTCAATGAGGGCATTAATTTGAATTTCACAAGTTGCGGTGTTACTGTTAATGCGAAAGATGCGAAGCATCTGCGAGTAAGGCAGTCCGTTAATAAGACTCCTAGGGTGACAACTCTGTGCTTTGAGCAGAGTGTTACGATCTGTGCTTTTGGTAAAAACTGACGTGACAATTTTACCGTCGACAATTTGTATGTCGACATCGAGAAAATGGACATGCGATTTATTAATATCAAACGTAAATTTGATAGGTCCAGCTTCATTATTATTTTTATCAATGGCTTCTGAGAGTGTATTGACCTCCCCTTGCCAAAAAACCAGCAGATCGTCAATATACCTTTTAAAAAGGAAAATATTTGCAGAAATAGCAACATCAGCAAAAAACAGATCATTTTCAATCGAAAACATAACTACATTTGCATAGGCCGGTGCTATTGAAGACCCCATAGCACAGCCCTTAACCTGTAGAAAGAATTCATTGTTATAGACAAAAAAGTTATTAGTGAGAATGAGTTCAAGCAGCAATAAGAAAAATTCAATTTTGGGCTCAGAGAAGTCGCTTTTACAGGTAAGAAATCTACGCATAGCGGATAAACCCAGGTCATTAGGAATGGAGGTATAAAGATTTACCACATCAATTGTAGCCATGGTACAGTTCGATGGAACAGTTTGTATCTTTGCCAGATCCTGTAGCAGCGATGAAGTGTCCAAAAGGAATGTAGGCTCAGTTTGTATTAGGGGTTGTAGCAAAGAGTCAAGAAATGTAGCTGCAGGTTGGAATAGCGAACCATTCGCGGAGACAATTGGGCGTCCAGGGGGCGATTGGAGTTGCTTATGGATCTTTGGGATCATGTAAAGTGCTGGAACAACAGGGAATTTAGGGAGTAGTGTCTCGGCTGTACTGGCAGAAATGATTTTTGAATCAAACCCCAGCGTCAGAGCTTCATTCAATTTACTTGAACTTTCGAAAATAGGATTACAGGACAGTTTTCTGTAGGTCGTGGTGTCTGAGAGTTGTCGCATCACTTCGGAGTGGTAGTCTTGTCGATCTTGTAGCACTATTGCACCCCCTTTGTCCGCAGGGCGGATAATTAGATTTTGATTTTGTGCCAATGTTTTAATTGCTTGGCGTTCAGGTGCTGATAAGTTAGGGTGTCTCTGTGGTTCTTGTTTCAAAGCAACAGAGATGTGAGTTTGTGGGTCAAACGTCGATGGTTTAGCAAATTTTTTAATAGCCGGTGGAATGACCTCTTTATTAACCACAGGGAGTGTTGGCGGTTTAAGATGGAAGAATTCTTTGAGTTTTAATTTTCTGATTAGTTCAAATTTTTCAACACGCCATTGAAGGTCATCAAATGGTACTGATGGAATAAATGAAAGTCCGTGGCTGAGGAGTTTATGTTCACTGTCGGAGAGATCATATGACGAGAGGTTAAAGATTAAGGTCTCTTCTGGGTCGGCGGTCTGCCTTTCCTGCTTTTGTTTTTGTTTATCATTTCTCCTGCATTGTCCTCCTCGTCTTGTAGGATATCTCCTGCGGCAATTCTGGCTTGCCGGGTACGAACCCCTAAAGGGCCTCTGCTAGAAGTATTTTTCTCCATATCGCTGTTGGAACTTCCCTGTTCCTGGGATGAATCAGTGTCAAAACGATTTTTGGGATGACCTTGTTGGCGTTTATTTCTCCTAAAGAATGGGATTCGTTTTCCTTGGTCGCCAGCATGACCAGAAAGCCATCTGTACACATTATGGCGTTCATAATCTCCTTCGACTTTGGTAAATTTCTCTTGTTTGAAAAGTAGGAGATCTCTTTTATACGTGGCAAGTTGGCGATTCATTTGTGTGCAGTACTGTAACCTGATGCACCGCACCAAGTGCAGGGGATCTGTGACTGCACCTTCACCCACCCCATTGTCCGCCCTGCTGGCTTGCAGGTGCATGAAACGGCACCCTGCAGCCAGTAGTTTGGCAGTAGTGCTCCTGCAGCGTCCCCCTACTGTCTACTACAGCGGCATGGACTCTGGAGACTGCTGTAGTTTTCATGTGCTGGTGACCTTCCCCGTCTGTGGAGAACTTGTTACAGTGCTGGTTGTGTGTGTGGAGTTTGTAAGGGTGGGTAGATATGTGTGGGGTGTGTGTAAGTATGTGTGTGTTTGTGTGTGTGTGTGTTTCATGCCTCAAGTGACTTCTGTTATCTTTTCAGTATGTCAAAATAGAATATGCATTCAGAATTATACAGTATATATACATACAGATGGAGCAGCTCTCATTATAGCGTGAGGGGAGCGAGATGCTGCACAGCCGCGGACTCAGCTGCACTGAGAGAACCGGGAGATGACTGCTGAACAGGCGCACAGGGCACAGGCTGCATCTGAACCGCAAGCTCAGCCTGCGCAGACGGTAAGAGAGCTTGCTTCAGTACTCGGATCATGGCAGCACCCCCCACCCCCTTAAGGGGTGGCCCCAGGACATCTCTTTGGCTTCCGTGGAAACTTGGCATGGAACGCTCGGATGAGTCTTGCAGCATGGACATCTACTGCATTGGTCCAGGATCGCTCTTCTGGGCCATAGCCCTTCCAATCGATTAGATATTGCGAGAGTCCAGAATTTTAGAAACTTCATATTCTGTTCCACGTTGAGTACGCACTTTAGGTGCCTTGTGGAGCCTGGAATGAAAGCGATTTAGAACCAGAGGTTTTAACAATGAAATGTGGAACGTAGAAGAAGCTTGCATCTTAACGTGAGGATTTTTACTGCGTTCAAGAGCCCTTTTACAGAAGCGAAGGTCCACTTTAATACACAATGAAATGAGATTGTCTACTTAGATGGTAGATCTCGGGTAGCAAGTTCATCTTTAAGATGCTCGGACAGATCCTGCCAGAATGCTGCATACAGGGCCTCATCATCCCAGGAATTTCAGAAGCAAAGATTTGGTATGGAACTAGATACTGTCCAATGGAACGGGATCTTTGTCTGAGGCAGAGAATCTCAGTGGAAGCAGAGGTTACACGCCCAGGCTCATCGAAGATGAGCCGGAATGCTGTGACAAAGTCTTTGTAGGAAGACAGGAGAGCATCAGACCTTTCCCATAACGGTGAAGCCCAATCCAGGGCGGATTCAGACAGAAGAGAGATAATGTAGGCAACCATAGTTCTCTCTGTGGGAAAGTTGCTGGACTGTAACTCAAAGTGGATTCTGCACTGATTCAGGAAACCTCTGCAAGCTTTTGGGTTGCCATCAAACTTGATCGGAGTGGGCAGGTGAAGATGAGGAGCAGCAGGAGTCACAGGAGGATGAACTTCTACTTGAGAAGCACTGAGAGTCTCTGGGCCACTGAGAATGGTCTGAAGCTTATCTAGCCTAGCGGACAGATCTTGGAGGCAATGGATCACTTGACCCTGGGCCTCTTCTTGCTGATCCAAGCAGGAATCCAGCTGTTGAACCGGGCTGGGTGGTGACGCCTGGCCTAAGTCTGGATCCATCTGGCTAGTGCTTACTGTCACACCAGGGTGTAGTGGAATGATGGCTGGAACATCGAATACACAGGTTCTATTGCAGGAATATCGGATATTCAGGAACGATGGGGGAACATCGAATTCTCAGGAACGATGGTGGAACATCGAATACTCAGGAACGATGTTGGAACATCAAAGACTCAGGAACGATGGTGGAACAACAACTACTCAGGAACAATGGTGGAACATCGAATACTCAGGAGCTAGGCTTGGAACTGCTTTGGTGAGTCCTAGACTGGATACCGGATCCCAGGAGCTGGAATACCTGGAGCAATCACACTGCAGCAGAGAGAAAGACAACTGCGCCAACAGGAGACAATTGGCAAAAGACAAATGAAGCACTAGCATCAGTCTGTGAACTCCCAGAATACTTATACCCACTGGAAGGCCAGGATTGGCCAGTTATGTATGACAGGGTGCTTAGACTGCACAGGATTGGTTCAGACTGACATGTGACTGAAAGGAGCATGGAAGCCCCCATGTCAGGTTAAGGCAGAAAAGTCTGTTTCTATCCACCATGCTTGTGGCCGGGAGCAATGGCGGCGGACTAGAGGATTGTCAGGCACTGGACACTGCCACTCAGCAGCGATGAGAGAACCGGGAGATGACTGCTAAACAGCCACACAGGATGCAGGCTGCATCTGAATCTGAACCGCAAGATCAACCTGCGCAGACACTTAGTCTGTAAGAGAGCTTGCTTCAGTACTCGGATCGTGACTAATATTTTAAGCTATAGCTTATTATGCCTAATTTACAGTATTTCCTGATAAGAATATAGCGGTCACACAGCTGTGTTTTGTGACAGCATTTTATGCGAGTCATGCTGTGCTTGCATTTGGACAAGCTGGGGCAGAACCAAGTGAAGAGTGGGAATTATTCCTGTTATAACAGATGGGTAGTGTGAATACATGTATATACAGCAGTGAAAGATCCCTTATCTTTAATAATCTCCGATATCGCTAATTATAAAAGGTAATACTGTAGCTATGGTGCCCATGTTAGGACATAATTCATCCATGGCAGACATAACTATTTATGTAGAGACTGTGTGCCATATCACCTACTGTTTCTGCATTTACTCCCTTTATCTTACGCACATTAGTGAGACATTACAAAACACAGCGCAGCCATTGCACCTCTGCTACAATAATAACGTCATAACCTAAATGAGTTTATATTGCCAATTATTATTAATAACCATCATACGCTAAATGAGGTAAGATTTTGTATAGCTGCGCTCCAGATGAAACCTGGCCTGCTCACACAGTCTGCCAGAGCTCACGGTTGGAAGGAATTGTGTCTCTGAACAGTAGGGAGAAAAGGCCTGAGGCAGAGCCTTGAAGAGAACGTCTTTTAGTAAACAATAATAAACTTGTTTGCTTTTTATTTTCCATTTGGTCACCAGTAATATATTTTGTATACTCAGCATGATAGAAAGAGGCAGCAGAGAGAATGCTGACACATGTTGCCAGGATACACATAAGCAGACTGAGGGGGGAATTTATTAAGAGGGGTAAATACCAGATTCTGACTGTCTGAACGTACAACGTTGGAATCCTGGTAGTTTTTCATCCTTTCCAACAGTATATCAACAGTCGGTGTTCAATGTAACGACTGTCGAGTGTCGGTAAGTCCGCATATCGGTGTAAAACTGCCGTGAATTCGACAATCTACAGATGTTTAAAAAGTCTGACACCCTTCAATGCTGTCAGTACCCCCCTTAAAGCTTCTAAAAATGAAAAGTGGTAATCTTGCCTATTACAACCAAACAGATTCTAGCCATCATTTTTAAATGCTTCCTAGAAAATGATAGAAAGACTCTAAATGGTTGCTATGAGCAACAGCACCACTACTCTTTTAGAAGCTTTAGAAAATGTGTAACTGATACTATAAATTTTGAATTTAAAGGTAGGCTATAAGCCCCTCATACTAAACCTGACTATGCAGCTAAGGTAGAACAGCCATACAGTAAGATAGGAATGATCCCTTATTTATGTAGCGCTAAAACTTCAATAAATCAAAAACCTCTCTAATACAGAAGAACCAGAACCAGAACTCCATCTCATGTACGGAACAGTTGCTAAAATGCAGTACACACTACACACACCAGGGGCATAATATTAAAGCGCACACACACACACACACACAGGGACCTATTTCTAAGTGATCAATGCGTGGTCCGCACGTTGCTATCGCCTGCTGCAGTGATAGACATTAAATGCACTGTCTTTCCTGCTAAGATCACAGCGTTTTGCCTATAAGCATAGGCCAAACCCTGCTCAGCACAGATCGCTCAGCACACATTGTGGGTACGCCACATGTGTGCTGCAATGTGTGCTGAGCAATCTGTGCTCCAGCAACTCGTTAAGCACGGGACTGCAGTCACCCCATGTATATGGGGCTTCAGGCGATATAAGCGCCCAGATTTTTGGTGGCCGCCAGCGGCGCAATAATGGTTGGCTGGCATTTCCCCATGAAAATGGCTATATTGTTGCTACCTCAAAGGGGGGCCTAGTCTCAAGGAGGGGCCAGTGCTATGCCAATTAAAGATGAGGGTACTTGTGTATTATAGCGGCGCCCCCGATGTACATCGCAAAATGTTTTTATCGCATCGCATGCCATGCACCCGATGGCATGCGATGCAACGCGATTTTGGCCCCCTATGCGATGAAAGATTGTATAAGCACCCTGAAGGGTGCTTTTAAGCACCCAAATGGGTGCTTACAATGTTAAATGCACCCCCACGCCACCCCCCACTATAAACGTGAACCCAAATCGTGGCAAGCGCAGCGAGCCCGCGAGGGGCGGCGGTATGCGTCCTCCAACCTTTTCATACCCCCACTATCCACGTCGGCGTGGAGTTGAGAACCGAGCCCGAAGCGTGGCGAGCGCAGCGGATACCTGTGAAGCCCACGAGGGGACACCGATACCTGTGAAGGTATCCGTGTCCCCTCGCGGGGCTCGCTGCGCTCGCCACACTTCGGGCTCGGTGGCTCGCTGCGCTCGCCACACTTTCTATTCTCAACTCCACGCCGACGTGGATAGTGGGGGTATGAAAAGGTCGAAGGACGCGTACCGCCGCCCCTCACGGGCTCGCTACGCTCGCCACGCTTCGGGTTCACGTTTATAGTGGGGGGGTGGCGTGGGGGTGCATTTAACATTGTAAGCACCCATTAGGGTGCTTATACAATTTTTAATCGCATCGCATTGTATGGCATTGTATGCCATACACAATGTCATACAATTTTAAAATTGTATGACATTGTACAATATCGCGCTGCATCGCATACCATCGCATGCCTTATGGTATGCGATGCGATGGGCGCCGCTATAATACACAAGTACCAAGATGAGTGATACCGCTCAACACAGGTGCGCATGCAGGGGCGGATCCAGGATAAAATGACAGGGGGGGCACCATGATAAAAGAGGGTTTAGCACACTACAGCTCTTCATGTATCATAATTAGAGAGACACAATATAAAATCTTGACGAGATGGTATAGACACCCTTCTCTCTTACATACAATATACCCTTCAACCCCTCCAACATGCTGGAGATGTTTGAGAGAAGTGGGCTCCTTGAAACACATCTGGTGGAGCTGCCTTAAAATAGAAAAATATTGGAGCGATGTATTTGTGGTTGCGCAGCAAATATTAAAAGCTACAACACCAACAGACCCGGCCTTTTGGTTGCTCAACCACTCGCAAATCCCTATGCACGAATATAAAAAATCCCTGTTGAAACATATAGGCAACGCAGCCCGAGCCGCAATACCGGCAAGATGGAAATCGATAGTCCCTCCATCCCGTAAAGACTGGTTCACGAGACTAGATTACTATATGTCAATGGAAGAACTACTGAATGAATCCATAGTCAAAAAAAAAGATTTTTTAGGGATATGGCAAAGATGGATAGAGTATAGAACAACGGAAGAGTACAAAAATGTATATGGTATCTGTCTTAGAGTAAAATGGCCCAGAACGGAAGACTTAGTAAAAAGAGGAGTCCCACCCCTGCCCTTATCTATTTCTCCCCCCTTCCCCCTTTTCGTTATTTTCCCTCCTGTGTACATACTGCCCATTTTTTTTTTGTTCTTTTCTTTCTTTTTTTTAACTGAAAATGTAACAATTGTAAATTAGCGGGACATATGTATGAAAATTGTACTTTCTCCTGCATTTTCTTCTATGGTCCAACTTCTGTGGACTAAATGTTTGTAATATATGTATTGTGTTTGTAAAAATTAATAAAAATTTGAATTAAAAAAAAAAAGAGGGTTTAGGTGGGGTAGGGCCAGTGTTAGTGGTGCCAGTGTACATGCTAAGAGAGCGGCAGAGAGAGAGGGTGGGAATGGGATTAAAAATAGGCCCTGGCATTTAAAGTACGCAGGCCCACCATGGCAACAAAAGTGAAGGATGTAGTTGTGCGCGCACTGAAGGCGCGCTCTGGAAAAGGGGGTGTGGCCACTCAACAGGGGGCATGTCCTTGAGTGTAGTGTACAACACCATATACAACTTCTACACATTATGCAACAAAATACTAGACCCCATTATACTTGCCCCTTACACATGATGCCAAATGGAATGAGCCAAAATTCAAACAATGCCACACGGATTGAGCCAAAATTTACATAATAACACACGGATTGAGCCAAAATTCACATAATGCCAAATGGATTGAGCCAAAATTCACATAATGCCAAATGGATTGAGCCAAAATTCACATAATGCCAAATGGATTGAGCCACAATTCACATAATGACAAATGGATTGAGCCAAAATTCACATAATGCCACATGGATTGAGCCAAAATTCACATAATGCCACATGGATTGAGCCAAAATTCACATAATGCCACACGGATTGAGCCAAAATTCACATAATGCCACATGGATTGAGCCAAAATTCACATAATGCCAAATGGATTGAGCCAAAATTCACATAATGCCACACGGATTGAGCCAAATTCATAAAATGCCATATGGATTGAGCCAAAATTCACATAATGCCACATGGATTGAGCCAAAATTCACATAATGCCACACGTATTGAGCCAAAATTCACATAATGCCACACGGATTGAGACAAAATTCACATAATGCCACACGGATTGAGACAAAATTCACATAATGCCACACAGATTAAGACAAAATTCACAATACGCTTCATAAACAGGGACATTGTCCACCAAAGGCGCGCATTAAACATTTACACCATAATGTCCATTGCACGTTAAGTTACACGGCATGATGTCCATTATGTATTATGCCAAACACCATAATGCCTATTAAAAATTATGCTACATACAGTAAGTGCTGCTTATCTACATGCTCATTGCCAAGAGTTCGTTCCATGCTCATTGCCAGAGGTTCCATGCTCGTTGCCATGTGGGATTACATGCTCATTGCCAACAGGAAATATATGCCCGTGGTAAATGGGGGACAGCCGCCGCCAGGCAGAAGTGATAGCCACTGACAGTGGCAGAGCCTGGCTGTATTCCGAGCACTGCAGGTCCCAGCTATTTGAAATAATACCCATTTCACACCAGAAAATACATTCCCAGGTTGGTCCCTTTTACACCAGCCTAGTCCCTGCATTTTCTGGTGTGAGGGGGAGAGAAAACCACCCCTCCCCCCCTTTAACCAGTTATCTCATTTAACCGGCTATATCTTCGGAACTAACTGACTCATTTACATGAGACAAGTATCATATTGAAGAACTTTTGAGTGGGCTTTGAATGATTTTAGTCCTGTAAAACTGGAACGTTTGGTTCCAGAGTAATCTGCCCTCAAAGAACATGAACAGCCATGAAATTACATTTCAAAAATAAAAAAATCGATTTACACGCTATATCTACAGGGGGGGGCACGTGCCCCCTGAATCCGCCACTGGGCGCATGGGTGGAATGATATCCTTCCTTTTTAATAAATCAGATTTCTATTTTGAGCTGTTACCGAGGGGGGTGTGGTATAGTAGCCCGACAGTCGGGATTCCGACAGTCATTAGTCAGACGTCGGAATCCCGACTGCACAGCGTGGGGAGCGCAATGAAGCCCCTTGCGGGCTCTCTGCGCTCGCCACGCTGCGGGCACGGTGGCGAGCTGCGCTCGCCACCTATTTTATTCTCCCTCTATGGGGGTCGTGGACCCCCACGAGGGAGCAGTCGGGATTCTGACGTCGGAGGAATGACTGTCGGAATCCCGACTGTCGGGGAGCCGTCCGGCACCCACCGAGGGTACACACGGCCTTTTCTTGCCATCTTTAATGACGATTCTGATTAGATTAACACATTGGCTCTGACTGCTTTCCTAGCAATTCAGTTGTTGCGTTATTATTTATATAGATTATGGGGTATAAACTAAGGTGATTGAAATAATATAACCACTCAGAGACATAGAAAATAAGCTAAAAGGTTTGTTTTTGACCTAGTATATTCTCATTTACTGTGTGCTTTGAAAAGTGCTACCTTTGAATGCAAGGTCTAACATTTACCTATGGTCTATCTTATTTCATGCATTCTGTACTGCAAACACAATTAATGATAATGTTTCATGTTATTATGTATAGCCTGCTCTTGTTACTTTGAATTTCCTAGAAAATGTACTATCCCATGATGTGTCACAGTGAGTAACAAAAAACCTTTCAATGCAGCGTCTATTCCTTTATTATGTAATTCCCAATGTGTTACAGACTGACCAATTATGCTAATGGACGTTTTCACTGATATGAAAGTAGTGCGGGAGAGACAGCTAATAGTCTATACATATAACTTGTTTCCTGGTATGCTAAATCAATATTTTGAAAAAAGATCTCTGCATTAAAAGGTGCTTTTGTAACGATAGACATAAAAATAATTTTACTGCATAATATATACGCTGACGTAGTGCGCATGTGCACCGGGAATGTCTAAGCAGATATCTGTAGATACATTAATGCATATTGTTAACGGATGCAAGGTGTGCGGTTCCCAAAGAGCCACACAGCACATCCTGCACCCATTCTTGAACACTTGCCCCTTCAGAATCATGAATTTGGTGGCAGCAACGCTGCAAAATTAGCAGATAAGTAGTGCGGCGGCTATTTTCCTGGTGTTTTATGCATTTCCAGCTAGAGAGGCGGGGAAGGTAGAGGACAGAATGGAAATGTGTGCATAATTGCACATAATTAGATGTTAAAGCATCACAAATGCTCTTTTTAGAAGGAATGTTTCTTGCAGGTACAGGATGACCATGGATAATTATGACAACCAAAATCACTTATATCTAGCATGGAATTGATCTGGATTTAAAAAAAAAAAAACAAGACATAAAAACAGCTAAAATCGCTGAATTTGAGGTTTTTCTTGCTCTTATGCTATTATTAACCTCAAAGACATTAATATACACTTATTTCCAGTCTATACTGAACACCTGATAATGTTGTTTTAGGACATAAGGTTGCACCGAGGTACCTTGATGACTATGCTAAGCAACACAAGTGGGTGGAACAAACACGTGGCCCATCTAGGAGTGGCACTGCAGCGGTAGAAAGGATGGCAGTTTGAAAAAGATGGAATTGTCCTTGGGTTCTCCCACCCAGTGCTGGATTAAGCCTTCGAGGGGCCCGGGTCACTTTAGACAGGGGGGCCCCCTCCCACTTGTCATTACTGTCCGCAAGCTGCACAGGAGAATATTACATTGTGAAAAACACAGAGTAAAGGCAGTATAAACTTGGTCAATGGGCAACTGCAGGGGGGAATATATATATATATCTCACATGAAAAGCCTGTTTGTCCCTCTGTACCTTACTCTGTAGGAGACCTCACAGGCTCAGTGCTGCCTCCGATTGAAAACCCTCCCTGCTCTCCTCCATGGGCTTGAGAAACATGTGATGAGCTCCACCAGTCAGAGCTCAGAACAAGCCTCTCAGCCTCTGACCTCCTATGCAACATCTCATGGGACTTAGTCAACTCCCAGTATTGCACTGCACGCTTGTGCAGTCAGTGTGCCTTGGGTCCCGATGCTCAGCACCATTAATCATTGGAACATTGGCAGATGGGTGAAGCTGCAGCACTACCCCACCCATTTTTTAAAAGAATACATGCTGACCACAGGGGGCCCTAGATAGAGGGGGCCCAGGGGTACTGACCCCCTGAGCCCCCGTCCCCCTTAATCCGGCCCTGCTCCCTCCCACCCTTAAGTTTATATTAAAAGGACATGTACAATTTAACAAACCAATCATTACAGCGACAGGGTCTGCCACAACTGTGGCTGAAATAATTGGCTTGTTTGGACCCCTACCACAAAAAGAGGTGCATGATGAAAATGTCCTACATAAACAAGACATGTACAGTTTAACAAACCATTTCGGCGACAGGGTCTACCATAACCGTGGCTGCAATAATTGGTTTGTTTGGGCTGCCACAAAAAAAAGTTGCTCTGTCTGCTGTATAAGCCCTGGGGTGCTGCCACCTGCCAAGCCTGTCATATAAGCCCATGGGTGCTTTGTATTGAAGCAAATGGAGGACAAACAATAAAAGATCACAAAAGCGACACAAGTGGGCAGCACAAACACCTGGCACATCTAGCAGTGGCACTGCGGTAACAGACAGGATGGCAGTTTTAAAAAGTAGTCCCTGAGCAGCATGCAGTGGACACGATGAGAGAAGCAGCGTGGATCACGTGCGAAGACCTGGGAGAACCACATCAAACTGCAGTCAGCATTTACAAAGTGGTACGATAGGAGGGATTATATTTGCATTTAATTTTGCGTTGAAGATGGAAAAGTTAAAGTAACTTTTAGTTGTCTAGGAGGACCTATCAGTCTATTGACCCCAATAAATCCAAACATAAACGGCTATAACTAAAGTTTCCATCTTACACTTAGTGTAGTCATCTTAAAAAGATGTCTTCTGTACCTGAGACACCAGAAAGTAGCATTAGGAGATGATTTACTGCTGTGCGTAAGTGCACACAGCTTTGCGGATCTGACTTTGCCTCCATCCTGCCCATTTGAGTGTGGGGGAAAGGTGTCTAATTTAACTTTTCCTGTCACATTTCAGTATACAGAATGGAGGACAAACAATAAAAGATCAGGAAACAATTCCTACTACTACTATTGCTGAAACTACTGATACCAGTCATGACCCTGATGTGCACGTCCATCAACATCATCTGCTCAGGCCGACGCACATTGTCGTAGACGAATTGTAGGATTGTAAAGTCCAGCAACCTAAACGTAACCGTAATTAATAACCCAATTTTAACTATGTACAGAGAAGTGCTAACTTGGCAACATGCTATTTACAACAGGAAGTGGCAAGGAAAGGCTTGACCTATGTTCATGACTGGTGGTTTAGCATCTCATTGGGATGGAAGCCCTCCTCCCTCTCTAAAAATTACAAAATGAAAGCTTGTTAAATCACAGAAACTAACTGTGCATTCAGATATCACAAATCCCCAAGTGTGTCTACGGTTTGCGATGTCTAGGCCTGACCCTACCAATACTGTATGGTAACTACACTTGGTTGGTGGGAAAATAATTCTGTTTTGGAATACTATTTAGTTTTAGAAGGAACAAGGAAGATGAAGTATGATAGCAGTCACCCAGTCGCAAAGCAGATTACTGAGGCCATTGTTACTACAGTGGTGTTAGATGTGCATCCAGTATCCGCCATTAGTGCGGTGGGATTTACACAGTTGATTAATGTACTGTGTGCCCACTCTAGTTTCAACTTGACTACACAAGAAATTCATAGACTGTATAAGGGACATTTTTTTTAAAATGTCATTAGTGTCCTCACTCAGAAATGCTGTTGTACCCCCTGTCCACTTAACCACTCACATGTGGACAGGACAAAATGGAGCTTATTATCCGTATTCCCTTACAACATGCATTATTTTACGCAAACACATTAATTGTAGGGATAATTTATGGTGTGAGACAAATAACTGCAAATTCCAAAAAGTCCCATGTTTTTCTGACACAATTTATTTGATCAGAGGCTAATTTTATTGCATAAAATGACAGGGGCATGCAGGAGATGCTGTTGGCGGCCCGAAAAGGGTAGTCAATCTGTAGAAATCAGATCACTGTATTTTGGCCAATGTACTTAATCCCAGGTATTGTAAACCTGTATTTTGGTTTCTGATGGACACAAATCTGCAGAGGCGCAAAGAGCTGTTGGTGAGAAAATGGTCAGCTCAAGGGGAACGTGACATGGCAACATCTCCTTCTTTCATTTCTCTGGCAACCGCCAGAGAAAACTACATATTCAAAACACATCCGCTACACTGACGGACATGTCTACTGTCACTGTATATAATGCTGTCTCGATTGAAAGAATGGTGGAGGATTATTTATTTCTTCAGTGACAGTATCCAAGTAGGCATGTCAGACAGTCCATTTATTATTTACAGTTTCTTATATAGCGCAGCATATTCCATAGCACATTGGAAAAACAGTGGTAAAACAAACTGGGTAGTACTAGTAAAAGACCAATATAGAGGTAAGAGCGCCCTGCCTGCTAGCTTAAAATCATGTGATATATTGGCAGGAGAAAGATGCAATATTTCAAATGGGCCTTTCACAAATTACCTTTGTTTTACTCCAATGGGTCTGCTCTTCATTGCAATTTAACAACTAATACAGTTTATAACTTTTTGGTGGGACCTGCGCACTGGGTTTTGGACTTGTTTTGCCGCTTTGGACAGTCTTGCCGCTTTCACCTACGCAACATCTCACGCATCAGACCATTCCTCTCCACTGACGCGACCAAAATTCTCATTCACTCTCTTGTCATCTCCCGCCTTGACTACTGCAACATCCTTCTCTCTGGGCTTCCTCTCACCCGCCTCGCACCTCTCCAATCCATTCTTAACGCTGCTGCTAGGCTCATCTTCCTCTCCCGCCGCTCTACCTCCGCCTCCCCCTTCTGTCTATCTCTTCACTGGCTCCCCATTCCTTTCTGAATTCTCTTTAAACTCCTCACCACCACCTACAAGGCTCTCTCCTCCTCCACAGCTCCCTACCTCTCTTCACTGACCTCTATCCACACTCCCTCCCGTCCTCTTCGCTCCATCGCTGACCGCCGACTGACCTCTCACCTAATCACCTCCTCCCACTCCCGTGTCCAAGACTTCTCTCGCGCTGCCCCCCTGCACTGGAACAACCTCCCGCCACCCATCAGGCTATCTGATCCCCTTACCTCCTTCAAGCGCTCCCTCAAAACCCACTTTTTTCGACTAGCCTATCCCTCCTCCTAACCTCTTTTGATCCTCCTACCCTGCCTCCGTTCCCCTCCGTTCCTACTTATCCTATTGTATTTCGTTCGTCCTTCCACCTATTTTTAGTATGTTAACTCTTATGAGTAGGGTACTCCTTCCTCACGTACTCACCCTACCTCATTACCTCACCTGTGCTCCTGTCCTGTTCTTCCCTTCCTCTACTTCATCTTCAGTCTCCTCGACAATTTTGACACCTACTTCTGAACTGATGCTGATTTTAGTTCTACCAGCTATACCCCTATTTATACTGTATTTTTCAACACACCCTGTATGTTACCTTGTAATTTGTATTTTTTGTTTGCTATGTACGGCGCTGCGGACACTTTGCGGCGCCTTATAAATAAACGTACTACTACTACTACTTGTTTGAACGGTGCTAGCTGCTGCACTCAGAGCCAGATTAAGGTCTAAATAGGCCTGGAGCTGAATGATCAAGGGCCTATTATGTGCAATAATAGGGGTTGTGGCCAGCACCTAATAATGTGGGTGGCGTGACCAGTCTTCTGTTTGGGTGGTCTGCTCATGAGAGTTTCTGTATTTGTGTAAATACTTTCAACTAATTATATATGCCTGGAAAAGGCAGGGGGCTGGCATAAGAAAAATGCAGGGAGATATATTGTCGGGTGCCCTCCTAAGGTGCACCCGCAGGACGTCAATGTCCTAAGATACTTGCGGGGTGAGGCGGAACTCCAGCCATAAAAAAAATACTGAAAGACGAAACTTGGTAGACAACAGTTTAGCACCTTTTATGTGGTCACCTAAGTTTACCACACCATATACCCCTTATACAAATCATGCAACACAATAGTAACCCCCTTATACTGTACTTGCCTCTATTATATATTATGCCACATGGAATGTATTTACATGTAGGCTTCAAATGATTTTGGTCCCGTGAAACTGGGCAGTTTGGTTCCAGAGAAATCTGTCCTCAAACAACATGAACAGCCATGAAATTACATTTGAGAAATGAAAAAAAAAAAACCCGCAATATCTCTAGAACCAATGAACCCATATGAACCAGGTATCAGATTGAAGGCCCAGTGATTTGAGTTCGACTGAGATCAACCTCGAGCTTCTGTGATGCCGGAGGGGGAACTGGCAGCCGTTGGAACCGGGTGGAGGTCTTAATTAGCGGGTCCCATGTTATCCTATGGGTGTTATCCTATGGGGAAAACGTTCCAGGTTTGCCTGGTGGTATCTCTGGTTCCAGGGGGGCTAGCGATGCGGGGCTGGGCTTGTTGGAAAGTCCTGGCCCTCAGCTTCAATATGGGCCTGGAGCCCATTGTTGCACTTGTCTGATGACTAGGCCGGACTATTTTTTCAATTGAATGTAACGATTTGTAGTGCTGAAAATTTCCTCGTATTCCCTGGATGTTGCCATTGGTGCCCGGGGTGTTTATGTTGGGAAGAAAGGAAAGGAATTCTGCCGCAATAGGTATGCAGCAACATCATTCTATATGTCTCAAGTAAAACATTTGAGTTTTTGCTTCAGTGTCTGGCTTGTGTGTTCTGTTAACTTAAGAATGATAGACTGATTAAAATGACAGATTTATTGCCCTGAGGCTGAGATAATATGGCCAACTGCCCCTATCTCTTATATATTTAGCCAGATCTGTCACTCATCCCCTGTGTATATAACGTTCCCGCCCAGCGGGATGCACAAACACGCCCCCCCTAGGGAAAAGACCAGTGTTCTATGTGTATAACATTCCCGCCCAGCGTTATACACTAACCTGCCCCCTAAGGAAAAGACCAGTGTTCTACTCACCCCACCCCCTTGACATCACCTCCCCCCGCCCAGCCAGGGCTACAGTACACGCCCACCATCCACCATTTCTCCACATCCACCATCAACCATTACTCCCGCAACCCCCCTCTGCCAGCACCCCCCTAGACACCCGTGACCCCCCCCCTCCCATGATTCGCAGCACCCCACGTGACCCCCCCTCTCCTGAGATTCACGGCACCCGCGCCCCCCCCCCACGATTTGGGGCCCGCGCGCCCCGCAATTTGCGGACCCAAGCCCCCTCCCCTGCGATTCATGGCTCTGACTCAGGGCCACCGTCCTGTACTCCTGTGCTGCCACGCTGGACCCCCATCCACTGGCTGAAGCTGCACAGTGTCCCCCACCCTCCTCTTTAGTCCCCCGTATGCCCACACACCCCTATCACTACCCAGCTTCCTGCTCTCCTGAACCGTAACTTCCACGACTGGGGAGTCACTGATGCTGTGTTGCCCACATACCCCTATCATGCCTCATAGCCCAGCCTCCTGCTCTCATGCACCCTAACTCCCACCCAGTAGGAGGAGACACTGACTCAGGGCCACCGTCCTGTACTCCTGTGCTGCCACGCTGGACCTTCACCAACTGGCAGAAGCTGCACAGTGTCCCCCACCCTCCTCTTTAGTCCCCCTTATGCCCACACACCCCTATCACTACCCAGCCTCCTGTTTTCCTGTGTCGTGACCTCCGCCAGTGGGGAGCCGCTGACCCAAAAACACCCTACTATACTATTGCACACACCTAAACAACCGCATTTTAATTAAACAAAACAATACACACCCCCTTCCAAATCATATGCTCTCTATTTAACACATTTCACCTATAACTCAAGTTGCAATACAGGCATCTTTCATACAATTCTATCCATATTTCTCACAATACAAACGTTCAGCCCCTTACGACTGTGTGAAGAGCGCCCCTAGGGCGCAATGAATCACCTAGTGTTTTAATAATTAACTACATCACTGCATTTACTGCATTGTTGCCTACCCTCCTGCATTCTGCAGGAGACTCCCTGAAATAGCAGAAACCTCCCTCTCTCCCTGATTAGTCTAGCAATCTCCCTCATTTCACCTAGCCCACATTATGTAGCTGTTACATTTTTTTGGGGGAAAAAAAGGAATGAGAGATAGATACATTTACATTGTATCATCAGCGCCATTTCCCAGCATTGGTGATAAAACACAATGATCCCTATGGCTGCATGCATTTCTTGTGGCCATTTATATGAAACCACGTGTAAGACACAATAGATGAACAATCCCTGACACGTATCAGTGACTTTTCTTTAGCAAGTATAGTAGCTCTTACTAGCTCTTCTGGGGCTCAGGTACATTTGGATATAGGTCATTTGAAAAGATTCCTCTTCGATATAGCAGTACGCACCCACGTGTCTAGGTCTCTCCATATATGGAACTAGACACGCTCTTTGGGTGAAGCATGACACGCCCCTTCAATGGGGCTCTGCGCAAAATTTTACTACCAACTATAATCTCCCTTCAAAAGTAGGCAATTATGATTTACTGATCAGATGATCAGGGAATTGGACTATTGTTCAATACATATTGTAGCTTGTTTTCCTTCTCATGTATCACAGACATTAATATTTATTTAATCTGAAACCTGTGTAGACAATATCAGTGTTACTGGCAATAGAATATATAATTTGACAAGTTGAGGCTTGTAGTAACAAGGATTTGGTGTTGCAGAATGTAGTGAGTTACCCAAAGCCAGGTATACATTCAAAAGTGCACATGATATAAATAAGGGTTTAAAGAAACTGCTAACAGGTGTCTGGGTGCTGGCAATGTCCCCTAAAGGGGTCAAAGAATAAAGCTAAGTGTGCAGGCCTGAAACTCTGTACAGAATCGCAAACACAAATTTTGAATTTTTAAACAATTTAATGATGGACTGTAGCTTTGTTAACTGAGCACAATTTTGCCTATGTTTGTACAAAACACTGAAAATGGCAACTAATGTATAGTTGCCTACTTCATGGCTGCCCTCTAGTTCAGTGAGGCAGTGGTGGGCGGAGCCACTGACAGGGCAGGATGGGGGCTGGGCGGCTGGCAGATTACCATTGTGGGGGCGTGGTCAACGCAATCGCGTCTTTGTGGCCTTGCCCCCCTGGTGTGCGATGGCGGTATTTTTTTAGGCATTGAAGGGTGCCCCCTTTCCAGGGGGGACGGGAGGTTTGCCCGATTTCCAAGTTACAAGACTTACATAAGTAAGAGGTAATGATAAAATATGAAGGGTGCTACATACGTATATACAAAACAAACTAAAGGGGTGATGGAAGGTGTACGATATGATGCCATGGAACAGCCCAGCCACAGCAGCCCAGAGAGCTCCAAACACAGCCCCACAGACTAGCACTCAGCACATATATATATATATATATATATATATATATATATACGATACCAATTGTAGGTGTCACTCAGGCCAATAAACAGACAGAAACGGCATTTGCTTTGTCAACGTTTCATTTGCGGAACGCAAATTTCATCAGGATTCATCAGGATCCTGATGAAATTTGCGTTCCGCAAATGAAACGTTTGCTACGTTTCTGAGCCTGCAGATCCGTCGTCAGGCTTATCACTTGCCTGACGACGGAGCTGCGGGCTCCGAAACTTAGCAAATAAATGTATCACTTTACCAAGACCCAGGAGTGCCGTGTGATTGAGTGTGTTCCCCCAATAAGGGAGCTACCCCCAGTCCAATCCACCTTATTTATATATATATATATATATATATAGTGGGTCGACGGACTGGCACTCTCCTCTCCTGGGTCAGCCGCCCTGGTGCTCGGCTAAGCAGTAATTAGATGGATGGACAAAAAAGCAGGCACTCCAGGGACTTGGTGTAAAAAGTATATTGAAAAATCAGCAATAAAACACAGCCAACGTTTCGAGGCAACAACGCCCCTTTGTCAAGGCAATATTAATGGTGAAACACAGCAACACGCCGTTACGAAGTTACCTCCGTCATCAGGGACACAGTCCCTGATGACGGAGGTAACTTCGTAACGGCGTAGGACCGCTCAATAAAGGACTTTTACTTTACCAGAGAGACTGTGTGAGTGCCGCCTTCATCCTGTTGATTTATATATATATATATATATATATATATATATATATATATATATATAATAGGACTTACCTTCATAGAGCCAAGCTGAGTGTGCAGTCTTGAGTGCAGGACTCCATGCTAGTTAAAAATAATCTGGGACAGGTGGGAGGGGTGCTAAACAAGGTGGAAGACTTCTCTATTCCTTCCAGTGTATATACCAGGGTTGCCTACCCTCCCGGCCCCCCCGGAAAGGTGGGCAACCCTCCCGGATTCTGGGGGACCCCGATCCCCCCCACCCCCTGTTTGTGGCTTCCTCCCCCGATCTCTGGGAGGGGGCGGGGCTAAAGTTTCAAAATGGTGTCATTTAGCCCTGCCCCCTCCAAGGAGATAGGCAAACGAGGTAATTTTACAGCATGGGGTCGAGGCTTAATGACGTCACGCTCAAGCCCCCTCCCCCCGAACTCTTGCTGAAAGTCTGAGAGGAGATAAAAAAAAGTCGGCAACCCTGGTATATACATACACATTGTATAGTACATAGGGAGAGGGACCCTAGACTGCACATCCTGGACATGTGAGGTGCTTTCTGCTGAGACTTGTAGTGCAGTAAGCAGGAGGAGGAGATTGCAGGTGCACATTAAATATAAATGCTAAACCTATAAATAATATTGCTGTATTGCATTTCAGAGGTTCTTAGAATAATTATGGCCATTATTACTCAGTTTGGCACTATGAGAGTAAGTCCTACTCTATATGCTGGTCTGAAATATCGAGCCAAGATCGCATTTACACAGTGTGGTGTAAAGCAAAAATGACCAGATATTTTAGGAACAGGAATTATTGCTCTGAAATAAACATAGATCTTGCCTGGAATCAGAGGGCCTTGTTTCAAAGTTGCATGCAATTCCATATTGAATTTATTTTTCATACTTCACAAGATCAATAGCTGAGCGTATACAACTCTTAGTAGGTATGGTAGACTTAAGAGTCGTATGCATTTTTGCCACATTTACCCTTGCCGCTGAGTGGATGTAGCAGCTGGGTAGTAACCAGATATATGCATGTAGGCTAATTGTTTCAAGGGAGTTCGGTGGCTGTTTAGATGGAATTATATACTGTTCAGAGGTGAGCATACACAGAGACCCATGCAGAGGTGTTTTAAGAGAGGAGAGGATGTGCAGCCTCTACTGGGAGCGGTATCTCCTCTCTGACGGTGAGCAGACTGACATTAAGCCAGTCTACGCATGGCGCCTGTGCCTTGTTTCTGGGCACATCTAAAGTGGGCATGCACAAATTACTCAGAAAAGGGATTTTGCATGGGTAAGCATATATATATTGGTGCAATGTTTGCAGTGTGGGCCCCCCTGGACCCAGATGCCCATGTGCACCACACACACAGACAGCACCCAGTACAGAAATGCCTATAGGCCCATCTGATTTCAAGCAGATGTTTCATCCGGTATGAGTCATCTGCAAATGTGCTCATGGTGATGGCAGCTACATGATTACAGATATGTCTATTTCGTTTATATACAGAAAAGAAGGGAGGTCAGCGCCAGATAATATAACAGGAGGAAGAGCTGGGTGCCTAATCTAAGAGATACTCCCCCTACTACTATTTAGGGGTGTCTGCACGGGTCCTAGAGAGACAGTGGTGTACTGTCTCTATCGGAGAAGAGTTATTGTGTAAAATGTTAAGAACCCGGCGACTACAGTAAAAGATATATATATATATATATGAATAGGCTTTCTGATAAAAAGATTTTTCGTTATCTAACAATCTCCATTTACTTCAGTATTGTATTTCCAGTTCTCAGAATGCTCTTGGTATAGTATATGGTTTACAAGATTTTTTTCTGTGCTGTCAGAAGCTAGAATTACCTCTGTATTGTAACTTTGGCAATCATTTACAAGGCAAAGCCATTACCTCTGTATTGTAACTTTGGCAATCATTTCCAAGGCAAAACCATACCTTGTAAATGATTGCCCTCTTCAGAAATCTGCCTGCATCCCGCACGTTTGGCAATCAGGAACCGCGGTGCATCATGGCTAAGATGCCCTTTATATTTCGTCAATGGAATATCTCTGTTTTGTACATAGCAACCACTGAGTTGTTCAATAGCCTGTTAAAGGTTTTAAAGATGGTGTTGGACGATGGTACCACCTCCTCTATTCCATGCCTGATAACCATTGACATACTTTATTAGCCAAGTCATTTGCATTAACCAATTGGATTTACCTTTTAACTCTCTTTTGTTAGCATCACTCTGAGTATGTATGTGGGGTCTGATTCAGTATATAGTGAGCAGGTAAACACCGCCCCACTGAAGGCCCCCCAAATCCGCTCCCTAGCATGCCAGTGGATGTGTTCACATGCGGCCGAATGGGAGAGATTTCTCCACTGTTTGCAAAGAAAAGTCAGCCTGGTCTAACTTTTCAAGCGACCGCTTCCCAACTTCTCAACGAGTATTCGCTTAGGCGGTTTGCACATGCGCAAACACCAAACATGGACCAGGGGATCAAATTTGGCAAGCTATGAGCTATGGGTCTGGACATTTGTATTTTTTATTTTTACCCCTTCCACAGGTACCAGGGCTACACACAGTGAAAAATTTCTGGAACATCCTAAATATCTGGGTTCAGAGGTACTTTGTTACTGAACTTGGCAAGAAACATATTCCTACAGTATATATAATATATACAGTATAGGTGACTTCTTACTGTTTTGGTGAAACCATGTTTGGACCATTGATGGAGGAAACAACTTGAACCTTGAGTATCCAACTACATTTACATACAACTATATAGAGAGCAAATATTTGGACTTCATTATTCTATAAGCCCACAAGATCATACATTATCTATATCAACCAGGCATTATCCTATTGCCCTTAAAAAGAACTTCCCTTATTTGCAGATGATTAGAGCAGGGTTGCCGACTTTCAAAAGCTCCTCTCCGGGAGAAGCCTGGAGAGGAGACTTTAATTACCCGTCCGGGGGGGGGGGGGGGGGGGGGCTCGACTGTGACGTCATTATGCCCCACCCCCATTACAGAAAATAGACGCAATCACTGATTTCCATGGAGGGGGCGGGGCTAAAAGACACAAGTGTGTCATTTTAGCTCTTCCCCCTCCTCTGAGACTCGCGGATTGCGGCATCTGAATGCCACAATCGGGGGGCTCAGTGGGGGTCCCCCTGATTCCGGGAGGGTTGCCTGTCCTTCAGTGGGGCCAGGACCGTGACCCGATTTTCGGGAGACTCCCGGTAATTCCGGGAGGGTCGGCAACCCTGGATTAGAGTATTATGGAATAACAGTGATAAAAGCATCCTTGACATGCAACTGGGCTTCAAAGTCCAAATATTTCTGTTCAGGGGATACCCCCATGGCAATGTTTAAAGAACAAAAGTGAAAGGCCTCCAGATTACTCAATAACACAAAAACGAAAAACATACTGTAAGATGATTCCTGTGATTATAACTTGGCATGCCAAGTGGTACACTAGTCAGCTAGAGCTTTTTGGTCAATAGCAAGCACATACTGTATATTGTACAAAGGCTTAAAGGACAAAAGGCACAGGGTTCGCTTCAAAGAGAGCTGAAACATTTGTGAATGTGGGAGAAAGCTATTGCAGTTGTGCATTTCTAGCAAAAATTCAACTGAAGCTGATTTCTAGCTCTCCTATTATAACCTGTTATACCCCATTCACACCAGCCTAAATTCCCGGGTTGAGTCCGGGAACAACCCGGTACTAGCGCTGGTGTGAAAGGTTCCCGGGACAAAATCCCAGGCTAATTTGCCGGCAATCCAACCCTGCTAGGTAGCAGGGTTACTCCCGGGTCCTTCCCAGACTACTGGCTGGTGTGAAAGGTGCAGGGACATGTCCCTGCTTCCCGTGTTGCCTCTGCTGATGTCAGCTAACGCTGATTTGCTAGCAGGGCAACTTCCTGTTGTGCTGGACGCTCACAGACGCGCCCAGAGGCAGCAAACAGCGTGCAGGGAGACTGTGAGTACATGTGCTGTTGCGGAAAGTGCGTTTTAACCCCTGCAAGGTGGGCAAAAGTGGGCTTTAACCCCTGCAAGTGTGGCTGCCATGTCTTGGACAAATGAAGAGGTGAGGGAGCTATTCAGCATCAGAGGGGAAGAGGAGTTCCGGCGCCAGATTACAGGCACTGTGAAGGATGCCCAGATATACTACAACATTGCCAAGGTCCTGGCATCGCGGGGCTTCGTCCGCAGCCAGCAGCAAGTGGTGAACAAGCTGAAGGGGCTGAAGAAACAATTCTACCGCAATAGGAATAAGAGCGGGGCTGCAAGGCAAGACTGTATCTTTTACGAGCTGTGCACAGCATGTTTTGGCCACACTGCGCTGAGTGACCACATCAGCCTGTCATCCTCCAGCTCGGTCACTCTCATCAGTGGTTGATGAAGACAATCAGTCGATGGACAGTACCCAATCTGGGCCAAAATCACCTGGGCAAACATCACCGATACTAGTCACAGATGACATCGATTTAAACTCCACCGTTAACCATGCAGATGACAGCATAATCGGCACCAGTGCAGAAACCATCCAAGAGAGTGATGTGCCCGCCACACCCAAAGCGACACCCCAGAAAGCTCTCCATGTGATGCGCACCAATAGTAAGTATTTATCCTTGCTTTAATGTCCTAAGCACTTGCATTCCAATACACAGTAACGCTGCACTATACGCCACCATAACCGTCCACTGCAAAGTTTGGTGTCGCAGAGTGTATCAAGTGTAGGTGGGAGTAGGCCACAAACACATACGATCACACCACTGCTTTTTCGTATGCCTTTTTCTCCTTCTTTTACTCCCCTTGCAGTATATACAGTTCTACCAAAGTAGAGCTCGCAGCACTGGAAATGACCAGGGTGTTCTGTGAAGAACTGCGCGACATGGACAACAACATGCAGCGACAGGAGGATGCCCAGCAACTCCGTTTCATCGAGGCGGAAAGAGAGCTGCAGCAGACCTTCATAATGCAGATAATGGGACACCAAGAGAGCATCCAGTTCCAGTTCCTGGAACACATTCTGCCTCGCTTTGTGGGTAACAACATGCACCCAGCTAACCAAGGCCCTACTGCCCCTGAGCATAGCTTCCTGCCGTATTCAAGAGGTTCATACTGTGACCCTCCTAACCCGCCACCATCCTCGCCTGAATACCCTGTATACAGGCAATTGCAATAGGCAGTTTAAAATTGTCTTGCTGTTTTAAGGGCACATTTTTCATTTAGGTAGGGGGGCCGGGGGAGGTTGGGTTTTTAGGGTGTTATTTTATTTATAAGCTGATAGTTGGACACTTTATATGCCTGAGCACTTAACAGGTTTGTTGTTTACAAAAATTTTGGCCTGTTTCATAAGGTGTTTAGGGGGCGGGGTGGGGGGGATGTTTGATGCTTGTGGGGGGTGGGATGTTTGATGCTTGTGGGGGGCGGGGGTTGTTTGATTTGTGTAATAATGTACCTTTATATTTAAGGTTGTATTTATCTTGTACTTTTGTGTCTAGAAATAGGCAAAGTTTTATACTTTCATATGCCTTTTAATTTGTTTTCTTGAAGTAAACAAAAGGTTAAAACACAGGAACCTGCCAGGGCTGCCCCTTATCACCCCTCCTATTCAACATTGCATTAGACCCCATCCTGCGCACACTACATAACTGGCCAGACTTTAAAGGCATAAAAATAGGTACACAAGAGCTAAAACTATCGGCATTCGCCGATGATATTTTCCTTTACGTAACCAACCCGGAAACTACTCTACCCTTACTATTAGATAAAATAACATCCTTTGAACCTATCACTGGATTAAGTATTAATATTGACAAATCGATCGCCATGCTCCTATATGGACCCAGTACCCCTCCCCTGTGGGCAAACCAACTCGCACTAAAATGGCAGGCTTCACATATCCCATATTTGGGGGTTTTACTACCACGCAACCCTGCAAACCTATACACTTTGAATGTCACCAAAGCTATTACCACCCTAACCGACGATATCACCAGATGGGAACGTCTCCCACTCTCATACCTGGGAAGGGCCAATCTATTAAAAATGGTAGCAATTCCTAGATTACTTTACCCCTTACAAATGCTTCCTGTGTTACTAACGAAAAAAGACACTCAACACATCACAATGCTCTTTCGAAAATGTATCTGGAAAAATGGACGAGCACGTATAGCTATGAGAAAACTTGTGCAACCAATATTCAATGGGGGCATAAACTTCCCAGATGTCACCACATATAACTATGCAGCCCTATTCCGGCATCTACGTGACTGGTTACACAACAGCTCAGTCTACACCAACACAATATTAGATCAATGAGCTTTAGGCAATATCAGTCTAATCAGCTTTTTACACCAACATGACCAGGAAATACCCGAAAATGTGAAACTTAACCTCCTCCTATGGACCACTAGAAAGATATGGCACATACTGCGACACGCAGCAGGTTTGAACCAACACCACTCCCTTTATCTACCCCTCTTAAATAACCCGGCATTTTTGGATGGCATGGCAGCTCACCCCTTCACCACTTGGAAACTGGCGGGTATCACCTCAGTAGGGTCGTTAACAATGAAAGAGGAGAGGCGTCCTTTACGCTTCTCCGAACTATCAGCTCAATATACTACAGTCAGTCCATACCAATTGGCATTTGTACAGGCTAGGTTTTATGTATCGCATGTTCTCAATCATTTTGCAGATGCTGACTGGACTAATACTCTGGATACCATGTTGTCTTACTCAGTTCCAACCTCCAAAGCTATATCCATACACTATACCTACCTAAGAAAAATCATTGATCACTCTACAATAAAAGGGGGAATGTCTACTTGGCTAACCCACTTCCCCTCATTAGACATATCACAACTTCAAAAGGGTCTTCTTTACTCCCGACAGACCCTCAATGCCAGCATGCACACACAACTTTTTCTCAATATATACCATAACTCATACCTATCCCCTATTAGAAGGTACCACATAGGACCTTCTAATGCTCATACTTGCCCAAAATGCCACGTGGAAAAGGCAGACAACTTCCACTGTCTGTGGGCTTGCCCAATAATCCGCTATTTTTGGCTTTTAGTAAAACGTTATGCGGAGGCCAAATTAATTACATTTGTCCCTATGAACCCAGAGTGGGCAATTCTAGGCATATTTGACCCGGACCTGCGTATGACGAAAGAAAGCAAAAAACTTTTACTGGCCTTGAGTGCCGCGGGAAGAAAGACTATCCTTCAGAGTTGGATTGATCATACACCCCCACAATTCCCCCTATTTTTAGCAAAACTCCACTTCTTATTCAGAATGGATTGGATAGAAGCTGTTGTAGATAGAAATAAATATGTAGAAAGGTTCTTCCTTCTGTGGGACTCCTACATACCCACCTTACCGCTTAATACAAGAAAAATGATACATGCTAGTTTGAAATCGACCACATTTAAAACGACACTTGTTCATGAATACTGTCCCACAGCGTCTGATACCACTTTAACACCAAAACGCCGGGTTGGGATTTTGGACCCGGCTCCAACCGGGGTGCGACCCAGTTTACACCAGCGCCCCCCCCTGGCATAATGCTGGGCTTGTGACATCGGCAGAGGCAGGTCCTGAGCCAGTGCTTGGAGATGAAATCATCTCCAAGCACCTGGAATCCATTAGCCGGGACCCCCGCGACGCCAACTGACACACTGGCGGCAAACCCAGCTCTCTGGAAAGCTGCTGGAGTGCCCCCAGCCTCCATCTATAAGATGAATGGATGCCGCACACAAGCATCCATTCATCTCCTTCCTTGTTCTGCTGCTGTCTGCATAGTATAGCAGACAGCAACGGAGGCTGTATGCACCCCGTGCCCAATCTCCAGACTGACCAGAGAATGCTGCTGTCAGGAGGGATGAGCTCCCCCATTGGTGGAAACGGAACTCGGGTTGAATGATCCGGGTTTACCCGTTTACACTGCCCCGGAACCCGGGTCTTACCCATGTTTAGCCTGGAACATTTCCCGTGTTGAACTACCGGGTAACCGGACCCACGTTATTTTATTTTACCACATTTACACCAAGCACTGACCCAGGTTGACTCAACAATAACCCGGGTTTATGCTTTGGTGTAAATAGGAAACGACTGAGCATTTCCATATTTTTCTGGCATTTTTTCAGTAAAATTATTTTTACAGTAGGAATATAAGAATCTCACAACAATACACTAAAATAACAGTCCTATTATTTTATGACAGATATTTATAGTATTTATTTATATTGTCAGTGTGTCATGAAAATTAGCTTTTGTGCAATTTGTGCGATGAAAATGGAATGCCACATTCCAGCCCACTGAAGTACACTTGTATCCCATTGAGGCAGCATATGATGCAATTAGGTACGCAGCCCAGCACTGCTAGCCAATTTGTTTTACGCGGTGTGTTCCACTGTAGAGTGCTGATTTATAAATAATGAGTAATAAGAATCACTTGTACATTTCTGTTATTAAATCTTTAATACTGCAGTGAATATACAGTATATTGCAGAAGACATTTCATATGTCATTCACATATGATGAGCGCACACAGTATCAATCATTTGATAGGTGTCAGAGTAGAACGGTTTGTCAGTGTGATAAAATTAACCAAATAAAATGAAAAAAAAAAAAAAATGCCTAAGAACAATTGAGATGAGCATATAGTAAATGTATTGTTGGTTAGAGCATAGAAGGTTGATGCAGTTGACCATTGTATGTTGGCATAGCATGTCTTGGGTGTTTATATGCCTGTTTTCTGCAGATGTTTTAAATCTAGTATAGGGTAGATGATGTTGGTGATTAGCAGCAAACTGAGCAAACACAGTACAGACAGGAGCACCATAAACTGTGTAAAATTCTACATACAGGCTGCAGGCAAGTATGAATAAGGTCATAGCTACAATAGGTGTAGGGAGTACAGATGCTATGGTGCCCAGTCAGGGACGGCGCCCTGGCACTCACCTGCTCCGGGGGGGGGGGGGGGGGGGGGTGATGCGGCCGCCACTGCTCTGGAAGGGGCTGGTGGGTGATGCGGCCGGTGCTGCATTGCTCCACGGGGTAAGGGGCTGGCGGATGATGTGGCGGCAGATTCAGGGGGGGGACCTGCTCCCAAGTGCCGCCCTCAAGTGGCCAGCGCCCCAGGCAAATGCCTAAAGCTGCCTAGTGGTGGCGCCGGCCTTGGGCCCAGTGCTGAGAGCGGCCCACAAACCCTGTCAAAGTTGCATGTGTCGTATACATGTAACTTTGGGTGAAACACAGGGCCCTAGTAAAGGCCTTCGACACATTTTGTTTTTGCTCTGGGTAATAGCAAATATCCAGAAAAGAGAAAATGTAATTTTTCACTTCACAGTTTATACACATTGTGACAGAACACGTGAATTCATGGGCATATATATATGTATATATATATATATATCTATAGCACTACAGTGTGGCATTATGTGTACACGGTGCATTTCTACTGTGTGGCATAACATGTATAAGAGATATTAAAGTGTGGCATAATGTGCAATAAGGGGCTCTTCTGTGTGATACAATCTGTATAAGGGATACTACTGTGGTGTAATGTGAATAACAGATACTGCTGTGTGGCGTAACATGAATAAGGGGCAGAAGTGTGTGGAATAAAGTGTAGGAGGGTTACTACTGTATGGTGTAATGTGAATAGATGCACTACAATGTGTCATAATGTGTATAGCGGACACTATTGTGTGGCATAACATTAATAAAGGGTACTACTGTGGAGTGTAATGTGAATGTTACTGCATTGCCCCAGGTTACAAAAATCCTGTATTTTTCCTTATTATGCCACCTTCATACCCAGCGGAGCATTAAGTTGGGGTCAAAATGATGCAATCGTCATAAAAAACATGTGACATTGATTCCTCCCTTCCTCATCGGACCGCAATTCACTGCATTATACTCCCTGTTATAGAGGGAATATGGTCACTAGGTCGACACTATGACAGTCGACATACATTAGATCGACAGGGCTTAGGAGGACATATGCAATAATAGGTCCACATGGCTAAGGTCGACGGTTGACACAAGCATTAGGTTGACAATGAGAAGTTCAACAGTCAAAAGGTCGACATGAGATTTTCACATTGTTTTAGCCGACTTGTGCTGACAGGCAGTATTTCATACCCTACCATACACTAGGGCACGAAGGAAGAATATAATAGTGCGTGCAGCACAGTGAGGCACTGCGTCCATTTGAGGGGAGGTGGTACACTGTTACGGTGTCCATGCCGACTTACGTTGACTTACGACCTTAACCTATTTCATGTCTTGACCTAAGCCCTGTAGACCTTTAGTGGTCAATGTACTGTTGACTCTATTGACCCATACCCTTAGAAAGTGGTCTGAATGAGGTAGGGCTGCCTACTCTTTAATGGGTCTGGATTACTCCCCCAAAACATGGGAGACTTACGGAGATCTCATTGGAGGGTAGGTAAGTCAGGACACTGGCACATTGACACAAGGAAACATTGACCTGCTAGTCCTAATTCTGTAACGAACAGCCATCTTACCCCACCAGGAGCAATAACCAAAATATGCCAACCTGGCACTGGGTATACTTATCAAGAGGTGGCCCATAAGCACTGGCAGAAACAAGCACATGGCATGGCAAGGGAAGAAACAGGACATGTGCATTGCCGGCTCCCAGGGACAATTTCCGGTGGGTAAATGCCCCTGTACTGCAGTCTGTGTTGGGGCGATGCTGCACGTCACATATATGTAACCCAGATATTACAGTCCCTATGGTCAGTACTAGCAAAAGAGAAGAAAAAAAAAAGCCACATAAACCTGGGAGGGGGTAGGACTGAGAAGCGGGGCGGGGAGTGGAGGAGAAGCCTGGGGAATTGGCAGCAGCAGCAGCTATGGGTAAAGTTTGAGCAGTGAGCGCTGCTCTCGTGCTGATCGCTCCCTTTGTGTGTCCGTGTCACCCGCTCTCCCGGGGATCTGTCATCGGGCAGCGGCTCCGTGCACTCATCACCCAACGGCTCAGCCCGGAGCCCTCTGCCCGCACCATGCCGGCGCTCTGCTGCGCTGTGACCAGCCGCGTGTAGCCGGGCGAACAGAGAGGAGGAGCAGCAGCAGCTGCTGAGTGCCCCGATCACCCTACACCGTGCACAGACAGTACCGGGAGAGTCAGCGCTACTTGTTCTTCTCACAGTGCTCCCTGTATGGATGTGACCATGGACTCGGGGAACACGCTTGGGCTGGTTCGGAGGGAGCCGTGCCAGTCCTTCGCCCTGCCAGGGATGCTGAAGAACAGGCACCGGAGGAGCAGGACCCGCAGGAAAAGGAAGGAGCTGCTGCTGGGGCAGATGTGCTTCATGGGGTGCCTCATGCTGGTCGGCTCCTCTTTCTTCCACTGGGTTGGACATTCGGGTGAGTTTCCGACCTTGCCTGGCATAGTGCTCACTTGGAGTCCTGACATTGGAGGGTGCATGGGGCATTAACCCATTCCTGGCCAGGGGGAGACACTGCTTCAGAGATGCCATCTAAGATATTTAATGGTGTGTTTACTTGGCAGTGTCACGGTTAATGTAGGCAGCAGGGACAAAGGGCATAGCGTGTGTTTGATGAAGCAGCATGGTACCCACAGTTTGGGGCCGCTGCCTGTCCAGCATCAGCTACTTGCCAACATATGGTCAGTGGGAGATGCTTTGTAAGTGAGTGACATGGAGTGTGCTGGTTTGTTTCTTCAGCTGAACAAGTCATTTGGTTTGGCCATTAATACAGTTTTGAAGTTGTGTATTTATGCACAGTGGATGTTTGCCTGACTTGTACTGTAGGTGTGTATCAGCCTGGCATGGACTGCAGCTTTATACCAACCTGGCTTGTACTGTAGATGTGTATCAGCCTGGCATGGACTGCAGCTTAATACCAACCTGACTTGTACTGTAGGTGTGTATCAGCCTGGCATGGACTGCAGCTTTATACCAACCTGGCTTGTACTGTAGATGTATACCAGTTTTACATAGACTGTAGCTTTATGCCAGTCTGGCTTGTACTGTAGCTTTATACCATTTTGGTTTGGACTGTAGCTTAATACCAGCTGGTATTGCAGATTTGTACCAGACTGGCTTCTACTGTAACTTTATACCAGCCTGGCATGTTCTGTAGCTTTATACCAGACTGGATTGTACTGTAGCTTTATAGCAGCCTGGGGTGGACTGTAGCTTTATACCAGCTTGGAATGTACTGTAGCTTTATATCAGCCTGGCATGGACTGTAGCTTTATACCAGCTTGGATTGTACAGTAGCTTTTATACTAGCCTGGACTGTACTGTCACTTTATAACAGCTTGGTTTGAACTGTAGCTTTATACAATACTGAATTGTACTGTAGCTTTATACCAGCTTGGATTGTAGCTTTTGACTAGCCTGGACTGTTCTGTAGTAAGTACAGTAAGTAGGTAAGTACAGTAAGTAAATAATAGATAATTAACAGCTTGGTTTGAACTGTAGCTTTAAACAATCCTGGATTGTACTGTAGCTTTATACCTGCTTGTTGTGGACCATAGCTTTATACCAGCCTGGCTTCTACTGTAGCTTTATACTAGCCTGGCTTCTACTGTAGCTTTATACCAGCCTGGCTTCTACTGTAGCTTTATACCAGCCTGGCTTCTACTGTAGCTTTATAGTAGCCTGGCTTCTACTGTAGCTTTATACCAGCCTGGCTTCTACTGTAGCTTTATATTAGCCTGGATTATACTGTAGCTTTTATGCCAGCCTGGACTGTACTGTAGCTTTATACAAGCCTGGGTTGTACTGTAGCTTTATACCAACCTGGCTTTTACTGTAGCTTTATACCAGCCAGGATTGTACTTCAGCTTTATACCAGCCTGGATTGTACTGTAGCTTTATACCAGCCTGGATTGTACTGTAGCTTTATACCAGCCTGGATTGTACTGTAGCTTTATACCAGCCTCGATTGTACTGCAGCTTTATACCAGCCTGACTTGTACTGTAGCTTTATACCAGTTTGGGTTGTACTGTAGCTTTATACCAGCCTGGATTATACTGTAGCTTTATACCAGTTTGGGTTGTACTGTAGCTTGCTACCAGCCCGGATTGTTCTGCATTTTTATACCAGCAAAAATGCAAGTTTGTTCAAATTAAACAGCAACATGTTTTAATTAATTGTCATGAAGCTGTTGCTTCTTGTGGTCAGGGCACTGTTTGGCAAATCCACTATGACAGATCTGACAGAGATTTAACCATGTTGTTACCACAACCATTATTAAAAGTAGATTAACCTAGGATCTCTTTCACCATTGTTTTTTTTTCCCTGTTTAAGCTGCAATATTCATCATGACAGCACACAATTGTACAATGCAGTGTGCTTACCTTGCAGGCACATGACCAAAATGTCCTCATGTTGCTTGCATTGGGAACTTTGCGCTGCATTCGTAAAGCTGTGTCCTGCTACAGCAAATCTCCAAATTTGTTTTCTCAACAAAAATACACTTTTCTTTTTATTATATGTTTGGTGCAGTTATATGAGGTAAAATGAATAAAACAATCCCGATTTGCTAATTTATGTATGCATGCTCAATGTGATGGCATCTGTCACATAGATAGATACACATTTGTGAGTCTGTGTCTTTTGGGGACAATGCGGAATTCCCAGTGCTACAAATACTGTTATTTCCAAGAAGGAGATTCATGTTGACATGGATTGCTGAGGGAAGTGGAAGATTGACACTGAGTCAGTGGAAAAGAGTCTTGTGAACAGGTGATCTAAGCTGCAAAGACTCTGTATTAGCAAAAAGCAGCTGGCTTTCCGAAAGTCTAGAATCACGTTGTCTCCCAGCCAGAAAGAAATTGTAGGTTTAATATTAAAATAATTTGTGTAACCTTGTGGTTGCAGTTTAATGGCATTTGGGGGCAGGTGTAGAGGAGCCAGCTTACTGGTGGGGAACCCACAGGAGTACTATCAGATATAAGTGGTATGAGAGGTCTAAGTTACCTATGGCTCGCCAGCTATTAGCCACAATTCTTAAAGGTTGCCATCAGAGGAATTTAGGCTCGACAGCTGAAAAAAACATGGTCTCCCGGCCAGTGTTCCCTCTAAGCTGTGCGCATGTGCGCGCGCACACAACTCGACAATCGTGCGCACAGACATTACAATAGAGCGCACAAAGCAGCAGTGGTCCCTTTTTACAGTTGTGGACTCAATTAATGTGTGTTTCACCCATTAACTACATTGTGTGCTGTGTTTTGAATGTTTAAATGTTTAATATCATTTTTAAGTAAAGTTAACACAAATGCTGAACGTCATTTTTCAGTTATATATAATTGACGCACAAAAATTAAAATTTCCTTCCAAAGTTGCACAGCCAAAATCTTTTGCCGCACACAACCTTCGTAAAATTAGAGGGAACATTGCTCCCGGCCATTGTCCTATATAACACATTCATGGAGATTGCAAAAAATATTACAAACAGTGGGGGGTGGGGGGTGGACTTATTTAAATACAAGGATTCATCCAGCATCAATCAGATGCATGAAAGAGACATCAAACAAAACTAATTAATTACAGTTGTTTGTCTAATCACAGACGCTCATGGCTTCATGCAGTAAAGTGGTATAGTTAAAAGTTCAAAGTGGTCCATGATGTAGATGGGGAGAGGTCTGCTGCCAGTGGCACATACTGGGTATGGTAATGTGAACCTATATTGTAATATTGTCAAAGGGAAAATCAGTCTATAGAGTGTTATTTTATATGGAGATTTTATTTATGTTGCCCTTGAATTCAGTTATGTAGGTGATGTTTTATGTGTATAGACCTAAGCTTATCTGTGGTTGTGAACAAGAGTGCTGTTAATGAACAAAGCCGCTGAAAGATTAGGCTGTACACAGGCAGAGGTGTATTGCTTTAAACTTTGCACATGTTCCATTTGCCCCACCTGCAGTACAACATGCTTTTGCCCCAAAGATTTGGCTTTTGAGATACCTTACTTACTTACTGAGTAAAGTCCCATACACAAGGGCCCTTCTGAACGATATATTTTACTTTATCGCCTAATGTGTACACTGAATATCATTAACGATGAGCACTCCCGCGTATCGTTAACGACCTTGTCCTACATGTTCTGACACAGAAGGTCCTCATTAACTATGGCCATGCACCTCCCTGCCATTGCTACCTTCCCCACCAGTATCTGCAAGCGTTCATGCACTTTCTGATGCTGGCACCAAGCCAGGTCCCTGCTGCCGCCAATATCGTCGTCGTCAGGGTATCGGTAAGTGTGTATGGGGCTTTACCCCCAGAGTCATTACACTATTTTAACGAGACCTGATAAGATTTATAATCTCCTTATGATGCTATTACAATCCAGAATTTCCTGAAGAAAGAGATCCATAACTTCTTTGAGCGATGATTAGTCACTAGCAGATTACCATTAGTTTGCTGATAGTTACTGCATTAAATATACTAGCACACACACAAACACACACAGACACACACACCATGTTTTGCACAAGGTTGCTGCATGCGAGACCTATGAAAGCAAGGGTTTGATTCATAATAAGCTCTTGTGGAATGCTGACATGCTGTTTATAAAATATTGGCTGCTGTTCATAGTTTTGTGATATGTGGGCAGAACAGGGTATATAGTTTAGCTGAACTTCTGCAACACTGCCAAAACATTGCTTAGTATTTACATAACTATGACCAGTCACTTTGTACCATGTGTAATAATTGCTCTCTATATATAATCCCAATTAAGACTTACGTGCTGTATTTAGAAGACAGGATCGTTTTAACCAACATATTGTTCAGTGCTGCGGATGGTGTCTAATTGCTGTCCATTTAAACAATACATTGGAATTGTTTAGTTTAGGGTTAAATACTTTATTTCATCTTTATTATATAGACTCAAACAAATTGGTTCTGAAAAAAAAACCTAGTTCAAACTGTCAAAACCTTGTACTTTGTCTCTCTTGAACAAAGTGTGTTATCTTAAGTCTTCCCTGCAGAATTGTGTACTTTAGTAGTTGTGCACCATAGAACACCATTGACTTTTAATGCTACATGAAGACACTGTGTGCACAAGTCTATTTGCCTACATCCTTTTGGACTGTCAGTGATAAAACAGATTTAATAGTGTTTGAGACTCTACTTACATCATTTTGAACTATCTTTGGAGTCGATTCAATTCAGCACGCAGTGAAAAGTGCCAGGTAGGAAGGTCCTGGAGCTATTCAATTTAGTGTGCTGTTAATTTGTAGAATGCGGGTACTAATGACTGGGTGTTAGTTTCAAGAACCGTCAGTCTCAGACTTAAGTGCATGGACATGATTTTGTTTGCTCTCTACGCTAAGGGATGAAAACAGCACCGCATCATCGGTTTAGTCAGATTTCTGCTCGCTCCACAGGTGGCATAGCCCTCCTGAATTGAATAGCTCCAGGACCTCCTTTCCTGCACTATTCACATTTTGTGGAATTGAATTAACCCCATAGAGCAGTGGTCAGGGAACTCAGTCCTCATTACCCCACACAGTGCATGTTTTGCTGGTAACCCATCAGGTGCACAGGTGTACTAATTACTCACAGACACATATTATAAGGTCCGCAGGGGGAGTTAATTATTTCACTTGCGATTCTGTGAGGAGACCTGCAAAACATGCACTGCGTGGGGTAATGAGGACCGAGTTCCCTGACCACTGCCATAGAGAATCTCTACTGAATACAATTAAGCTGTGTGTAAAACCCATTGGGGGAGATTCTCTAAGCTAGAAATGCGGTAAAAACCCTGTTATCAGGGTTTTTACCGCATTTCGGGATGCTGTAAGCATGGGATGCTGTAAGCAAGGGTTAAAATCTGGCGATGCCCCATAGAAGCCAATGGGCTTCTACCGCATCCCACCGCCGCCCCGCAACGACCCCCCGCCGCCCCGTTTGGACCCCCGCCGCCCCCTCAAGAGCTGTGCTGCCTGGACCTGTGACCTCCTCCCTGCACTGATCCTCTTCCGGGTGCAGCAAGGAGGAGAGCCCGGCGCAGCAGCAGCAGCGCCGGGTGTGGGAGGGAGGGCGGAGCCGCCGGGACCTGCTGGGACCCGGCGACTCTCACCGCAAAGGACAGCTCTTAACGCAAGAGCTGTCCTTTGCTATAATTATCGCATATGTTACAACATATACGATAATTATAATTGCGATGGGCGGCGAAGGGGGGCGGAGATTCTTAGAGAATCTCCCCCATTATATGATATATCCGTGGCTCTCATTTATTTTCTCTTTGGGTTCCCCGTGGCTGCACCTTTGTGTTATTTATACCCCCACCATTTAAAGAAAAGAATGTGTTTAATAATATAATTATTATTTTGCAAATATTAACATTTCTAAGAAAACAAATAAAAAATTAACAATTAGACTCTATTCCACATGTGCGTTCTCAGTATTTTATTTTAAATTATGTTCTTATAATTAGAGGGATAAAGATTTTCATTTTTTAACATCAGTTTTCTATTATTTTGTTGTTTTGAATTAGCTAGAAATGGATAAAACATTCTGTACATTAGTATGCATTCATTATCACAAGTTGAGACATTGGGGGCGCTGTCTCAGATATTATACTTTTATTCAGGAAAACCAGTGATCATGGCACTGTATTTTCCTGTGTGTTATCAGGGGAGTTTAAACCTCTAATACACTAAAGGCCCATACATGCTAGTCGATATTGGTCATAATATCATTCAGAATGGGCTTTCTGAACGATATTGTTAACAATATCCTCCAGTGTGTACTCTGTGCATCATTAACGATGGGCGCTCCCGCACATCCTTAGCGACCCCCTCCCTCGTCATGCATGACCGCTGTTCCCCCACCACGGTCACCCCCTGCATGTGCACTTGACGATGAGGCCCCCCCCCCTCCCCCAACGGTTCCCGACAATGCCTATATTGGGGTCGGCAGGCTCAGCGTAGTGTATACGGCCCATTAGTTGCTGCCGGCCTACCAATAAAATGTCATGGTCTTAAGTCCCATACACAAGATGATTAGCTCCGCCAGCGATATCGACATCCAAACTAATGATTTTGGTAATGATATTGTTCAGTGACGTCACCTGGCAACCGCTCCATACATGCAGTCGTTGATGATCTAGTCAAATTGAGCTGCAGACGATGGAGGACAATGTTAACGTCTCGTAGGTGCGCGCATCAAACTAAGCGATATTACAAACGATGTTGCCCAGAAAGGCCAAAATGAGCGATATCATTTGTAGTAGCGCTTAGTGTGTAAGGACTGTAACTGTCACAGACTTTACTCCTAGTGGAGAACCACGTTTATAGATATATATATATATGTACTGTATATATATATATATATATATATATATATATATGTATATATATATATATATATATATATATATATAGGTCAAAGAACATTGATGCACACCTTTAGGAGCAATAGAACAAGTGCTGTGGCCACATACTGATGATCAATAATGTAAAGAAAGAAGCCAGCACATCCGAAATCCTTTTAAACAGGAAAAAAGTCTTTTATATTCAACACGTGAAAAACGACATCACAGGTCTCCATATAGGCGATACAGCAAATTCAAGCATGGATATACTTAGTTTCACAGGAATGAAGTCAGCCATGGAGATCTTGGAAGTGGGTAACTCATGCCCGACGGCCGTTTCGGTGGGGTCTCACCGTCATCAGGAGCATGAGTGAACCATTCCCCAAAACAGATATATATAGGGCAAACAATCATGATTAATTACACATACCTGGACCAAACAGGGCGGGAACACATCGTTGCGCTGCACGTCTGTACCAGCCAGTCTCCGAGTGCAGCCTGTGAACCATCACGTAGGAGACGGCAAACGCCGGTCACCACGTGGGTCCAAGGGGCGGCTACCTCGGGCTCACACTGCAGGCGTCATCACACGTGACGTAACAGCTGGAAGGGAACTGCCCCCAGCAGCCGTGCGTCACCATGGAGACCGCCAAACAATGCGTCTCCTGTAGCATAACAGTTACTGAGACGGCGGTGAACAAATACAATCATCCACCGCCGAAACTTGGCTGTATCTGCATAGCAGGACACGGCTACATGTATCAGACAGTGCACACTGAATCTGGACCTAAGATCCAATGTCAGTGTGGTCAGACATGTAATAGGTATAAGACGGAGTGCACACTGTTAGTTCCCCCTATAGGTTCACAGGTGAGTATAGCACGGTCGACATGATAAAATGATGACATGATAGTTTGGCATCCAAATATAACTGAAAAAAGTGCAAAGTGAAAGCAATAAAATTGCAAAACAAAAGATACATATATCATACAGTAATAGGCAAAATGAACCAAAATTTCATAAGAAGCAATGAAAGGAATGTTCCTCATTGAGTCCATTAGGAGAGATGGAGTTCAACTGGTGAATCCAGTAACTTTCACGCTGTAGTAACAAAGTCCCACGATCCCCTCCTCTCCTTAGTGGGGGGATGTGATCTATAGGGAGAAAGCGAAAGTCCTTCATCGTATGATTTTTTTCAGAAAAGTGCTTGGCCACCGGAGGAGTAGTGGCATCAGTGGAAATAAGGGCTTTTTTAAGTGACGAGCGGTGCATGGCAATCCTTTCTTTTAGTGTCCGTATCGTCTTGCCAATGTACACCAGCTTGCATGTGCAGATGATGGCATAGACAACATAACGGCTGTCACAATCCAAATGATGTTTGATCGGATAAGAGTTGGAAGATCGCGGATCTTGGAAGGTAGGTGTAGCAATTAAGAACTGGCAGTTCACACACTTGGCACATTTGAAGCTGCCATTTTTGGGTGTTAACCATGTTCTGGTTTTTGGAGGCAACAAGTCAGACTTGGCAACAGTGTCTTTGATATTTTTCGACCTTTTATAGCAGAACATGGGGGTCGATTGGCAAAAGTGGCACATGGTTGGATCAAGTTGCAGAATATGCCAGTGTCTGAGTATAACTTCCCGGATCCTTTTAGAAGCAATAGAGTACGTGCTGACAAAAGTCATCCTCTCTGCAACACTATTTTTAACCGTAGGTGTTAAAGCATTGGTCTGTGACAAACCCAAACAGTACTGAATAGCATCCTCAATCTCATGCTGTGAATACCCTCTGTCAATAAACTTATTGCCCATAACAGTTAAGGCAGCGGTAAGCTCATCATTGTTAGAGGTGATTCGTCTTACTCTGAGTAGTTGCGACAATGGCAACCCACGCTTAAGGGGGGCGGGATGAAAGCTATCCGCTGCCAAAAGTGTGTTTTTATCGGTGGGCTTCCTAAAGACCCTAGTGGATATCATACCATCAGAGACATCAACACTAACGTCTAAGAAACTAATACATTTCTCACTGAATGCTAAAGTAAAACGAATAGAGGTGGGGAGAGTGTTTAAGTGGTCGACAAAGTCTGTCAGGAGTTTGGGTCCACCAGTCCACACCATAAACAGGTCGTCAATGTAACGAACATAAAAAAATATCGAAGATGAAAAAATTGTATTTGACATGATGTTCTGATTTTCATACATGTGCATAAAAAGATTGGCGTACGATGGGGCCATATTGGACCCCATCGCCGTGCCCTGTAGTTGTAGATAAAAAGAATTTTCAAAAAGAAAATAATTTTTGGTTAAAACAATTTCCATCAGTAACAAAAGATAATTGACATTGGGACCCGTATAGTGTGGACTGGCGGAGACCAAACTCCTGACAGCATCCAATCCCTCTCTATGTACAATGTTTGTGTACAAACTAGAAACATCAAGCGTTACAAGTAACGCATTGGTAGGTAGGGGACCAAGCAATTTAAGTTTCTGAATAAAATCAGTTGTGTCTCGTAAATAATAAGCAGTATTTTTGACTATAGGTTGGAGCCAAAAGTCTATATACTGAGAAAGCAGCTGGCAGATAGACCCGCAGGAAGACACAATCGGTCGACCGGGGGGTTTTATAAGGGTCTTGTGTACTTTGGGTAACACATACAGAATGGGTGTGCGGGGGTGTGATTGTGTTAAAAAAGCAGCAGTGGCATCATCAAGCCAACTGTTACACACTCCCAATCTAATGATGGAATCCACCTCTTTTTTGTATGCGTAAGTGGGGTCATAAGTCAAAGTTTTGTAGCATGTAGTATCGGCCAACTGTCTTTGAATTTCTGTCACATAATCCTGTCTGTTAAGTATCACTATACCGCCCCCCTTATCGGCAGGGCGGATAGTGATACTTGTATTATCTCTAAGATTTCTGAGGGCAGAATTTAGCTTAGGGGTTAGATTGGAAAAAGACGTTTTTTGCTGATGCATGAATTTAATGGTGTCCCTTTTAACCAGGTTAATAAACACTTCAATAGAAGAATTAGAACACGGAGGTTCAAAAGTGCTATGTGGTTTAAATTGATTAATGGGTCTATCAGGTGTTGGGTTTTTTGAAAAGAAGTCTTTAAGTTTAAGTAAGCGATGAAAGCGAAATAATTCTACCTCAAAATCAAAAGGTCGCTGTTTAAAAGTCTTGACGAAGGAGAGCCCCTTCTCCAAGACTTCCAACTCGTCGGCATTCGGTGTAAAGTCAGATAGATTAAAGATTACTTGTTCCCTCTCCTGTTGTAACCCCGCCCTGACTGTTTTTTTTCTATTGTTTCTACCCCTCCTGCAAGGTCTTGTTCTGGGTTTTGCTTGTGTTTGGCCCTGGTTAGGCTGCCCTTGGGAAAAACCCGCTTCTGTGGTTGATCAGAGTCAGACGCAGAAGTGTGGGTGTCAACGTCGGAGAAACCCCTATCTGTGCGACTGGCCTGTCTTCAGCCGCTTTCTCAGTATATAGACTTTTGGCTCCAACCTATAGTCAAAAATACTGCTTATTATTTACGAGACACAACTGATTTTATTCAGAAACTTAAATTGCTTGGTCCCCTACCTACCAATGCGTTACTTGTAACGCTTGATGTTTCTAGTTTGTACACAAACATTGTACATAGAGAGGGATTGGATGCTGTCAGGAGTTTGGTCTCCGCCAGTCCACACTATACGGGTCCCAATGTCAATTATCTTTTGTTACTGATGGAAATTGTTTTAACCAAAAATTATTTTCTTTTTGAAAATTCTTTTTATCTACAACTACAGGGCACGGCGATGGGGTCCAATATGGCCCCATCGTACGCCAATCTTTTTATGCACATGTATGAAAATCAGAACATCATGTCAAATACAATTTTTTCATCTTCGATATTTTTTTATGTTCGTTACATTGACGACCTGTTTATGGTGTGGACTGGTGGACCCAAACTCCTGACAGACTTTGTCGACCACTTAAACACTCTCCCCACCTCTATTCGTTTTACTTTAGCATTCAGTGAGAAATGTATTAGTTTCTTAGACGTTAGTGTTGATGTCTCTGATGGTATGATATCCACTAGGGTCTTTAGGAAGCCCACCGATAAAAACACACTTTTGGCAGCGGATAGCTTTCATCCCGCCCCCCTTAAGCGTGGGTTGCCATTGTCGCAACTACTCAGAGTAAGACGAATCACCTCTAACAATGATGAGCTTACCGCTGCCTTAACTGTTATGGGCAATAAGTTTATTGACAGAGGGTATTCACAGCATGAGATTGAGGATGCTATTCAGTACTGTTTGGGTTTGTCACAGACCAATGCTTTAACACCTACGGTTAAAAATAGTGTTGCAGAGAGGATGACTTTTGTCAGCACGTACTCTATTGCTTCTAAAAGGATCCGGGAAGTTATACTCAGACACTGGCATATTCTGCAACTTGATCCAACCATGTGCCACTTTTGCCAATCGACCCCCATGTTCTGCTATAAAAGGTCGAAAAATATCAAAGACACTGTTGCCAAGTCTGACTTGTTGCCTCCAAAAACCAGAACATGGTTAACACCCAAAAATGGCAGCTTCAAATGTGCCAAGTGTGTGAACTGCCAGTTCTTAATTGCTACACCTACCTTCCAAGATCCGCGATCTTCCAACTCTTATCCGATCAAACATCATTTGGATTGTGACAGCCGTTATGTTGTCTATGCCATCATCTGCACATGCAAGCTGGTGTACATTGGCAAGACGATACGGACACTAAAAGAAAGGATTGCCATGCACCGCTCGTCACTTAAAAAAGCCCTTATTTCCACTGATGCCACTACTCCTCCGGTGGCCAAGCACTTTTCTGAAAAAAATCATACGATGAAGGACTTTCGCTTTCTCCCTATAGATCACATCCCCCCACTAAGGAGAGGAGGGGATCGTGGGACTTTGTTACTACAGCGTGAAAGTTACTGGATTCACCAGTTGAACTCCATCTCTCCTAATGGACTCAATGAGGAACATTCCTTTCATTGCTTCTTATGAAATTTTGGTTCATTTTGCCTATTACTGTATGATATATGTATCTTTTGTTTTGCAATTTTATTGCTTTCACTTTGCACTTTTTTCAGTTATATTTGGATGCCAAACTATCATGTCATCATTTTATCATGTCGACCGTGCTATACTCACCTGTGAACCTATAGGGGGAACTAACAGTGTGCACTCCGTCTTATACCTATTACATGTCTGACCACACTGACATTGGATCTTAGGTCCAGATTCAGTGTGCACTGTCTGATACATGTAGCCGTGTCCTGCTATGCAGATACAGCCAAGTTTCGGCGGTGGATGATTGTATTTGTTCACCGCCGTCTCAGTAACTGTTATGCTACAGGAGACGCATTGTTTGGCGGTCTCCATGGTGACGCACGGCTGCTGGGGGCAGTTCCCTTCCAGCTGTTACGTCACGTGTGATGACGCCTGCAGTGTGAGCCCGAGGTAGCCGCCCCTTGGACCCACGTGGTGACCGGCGTTTGCCGTCTCCTACGTGATGGTTCACAGGCTGCACTCGGAGACTGGCTGGTACAGACGTGCAGCGCAACGATGTGTTCCCGCCCTGTTTGGTCCAGGTATGTGTAATTAATCATGATTGTTTGCCCTATATATATCTGTTTTGGGGAATGGTTCACTCATGCTCCTGATGACGGTGAGACCCCACCGAAACGGCCGTCGGGCATGAGTTACCCACTTCCAAGATCTCCATGGCTGACTTCATTCCTGTGAAACTAAGTATATCCATGCTTGAATTTGCTGTATCGCCTATATGGAGACCTGTGATGTCGTTTTTCACGTGTTGAATATAAAAGACTTTTTTCCTGTTTAAAAGGATTTCGGATGTGCTGGCTTCTTTCTTTACATTATATATATATATATATATATATATATGTTTATTATTCCCAACTTAGAGAAGTTTGGTGAAATGTAGTAATTATTGTATATACATTTCTTATACTAGAACCATGGTTTCAAACTCATGGCCCTCCAGCTGTTTATAAAATCTGTGGCAGGGCATGCTGGGATGTATAGTTCCACAACAGCTGGAGGGCCATGAGTTTGACACCACTGTACTAGGAGAAACATGTATGTCATAGTACAGGTATATCATTACATGTTGACTAAGCCACGTACATGTCCCCAAATAATAACAATAATTAAAATAGATGTCCAACTTTGTCATAATTATAGTCTATGTTTATTAGAAGTGTTATAGGTGTATATGTTGATATAATGCCCTACCCCGCTTTAAACAGTTCAGCTTATTCTAATTTGGAACACATATATCAAAACTGGGAGAGAGATAAATCAGAGAGAGAGAGAGAAAGTACCAGCCAATTAGCTCCTAGTTGCTACTGTATGTTACGGCGGTATGACAATTACAGTAGGAGCTGTGTGGTGGTTTATTTCCGTTCTCTTTATCTCTCTCCAAATCTTAGTATCTAGACCTCAGAGCACCAAACAATCAATATTGATCTTATTACTAATGGGGACATGAGTACTACAGTATATTGCCATAATAAGCACCGATCAGAATTCTCAGGAAGGGCCCAGTGTTTCTTGGTGATTGGGCCACCCACTCAATGATGACCCCTAAATAACATGGAGCACTGATTATGAGTGTTAGAATGTGCCGAGCACAGCAAAGCACCTTGCACTAAGCATGCCCAGTGATACTAGTGCAGAGAGGGGACTACATGCTCAGGTGTCGACATTACACACAAGTGAAAAACTCATGTTGACCTTTTCCAGTGTCTTCCTTGTGCATGTTGACCTTTTGTGCGATTGACTATGACATTGTCTGGGCGGGATGTACTAAGGGGAAGATGCAGTAAAACCTTGTTTTCGGGGGTTTTACCGCATTTTCTAATGTACTAAGATCCGTCCGCCCTGACTTCGCAAAGCAGCCTCTGTGCTGCTCCTCCTCCCCCAGCTGCATGTCACAGCCGGGGATGTCCTTCCGGCTGCAGGGGGGAGGAGGAGGCGCCGGGGACCGCCTCAGAGCCCAGGAGGTGACGTAGACCGCCCGCACACCACATCACAGGTATCGCACCGCGATGCTAACCGCATATGTTAGTACAGTAATTCCAGGTGCGACCGTATATCAGATTTAAGTAAGTGGAAGTGATATGAAGACTAGTTGTGATCATAATGGTCTCATGTACAAATAAAAGTATAATGTGATATAGTTTTACTCGTTTTATCCCATTTGTTCCAAAGGGAGCAGATACAATGCATTTTTAGTAATCCAAAGTCTGATTTTTTAACTACATGGTAGGAATAGTGGTACTGGGGGCCATGGTTTATACCCCTTTCACATCACAATGCAGGGTCATAACTGGCATTTTATACAGTACATGGGTCATACCCCGCCGGAGACCCCTTTCAGACTGTCGAAACCACAGACATGTGCCAAGTCGGTGCTTAGAGATGAGACCATCTCATTCTCTACGCGCCAGCCTTGCCTTTGTCACTGCACCGTGACCCAGAATGCACCTTTGTTTAACTTTGGTTCCTACCTGAGTTGAAATGCTGGGCCTCTCTTTCCCCAGGTTTTTTTCCACTGGACCCTTTCAGACTACACCAAAACCTGGTTTCTTGCTGGTAGTGTGAAAGGGATAATACATGTTACAGAGTTAATTGGGTTTTCCAGCTTCACTTGATGTGTTTTCGTTACACATGCCTTCTGAGCTTTATACACCGGTTTTATCTTTATTGCTTTCTTCTATATTTTGTATTTTGAAACCTTTGATTTCCCCATAGCATCAAATATAAACAATTCTTTGTCATGCAGCAAATCTATTCAACAAAGAAAGAATCTAGAAGAAAGCAGTGTATTAGCAAAAGCTGTAGAAGAGTTTGTACAGTGTGGTGCAGTGTAATGATGAGTGTTGTTCGTAGTGAGCTGTGTATATGCACAGCAAGCTGCTCTGACAAGGGCAAATAGAAATTGAGTGGTACTGTACTAAGTGTATCAAAATGTCATTATGGAGGAGAAGCGGTATCAGTGTTGTTATCTACTGTATGTTGATACTGCTTCTACCTAATGTATGAAGAAGAAGAAGACGTGCTACCAGATAGCATGCCTGTAGCAGGGGGCAACGTAGGAACAGTCAACAGTGCTGACTGTTGCAACACCTGCAGCTATTCATATTGAAGGTGTGGTTGCCCATACATCGCAGCAGGGGCAGTGCTGTCTGGGATACGGTCGTATTGTCGACCCGACTTAGGTCGACAGTCATTAGGTCGACACCGTTGAGTCGACAGGCAACAAGGTCGACATGGTTCTATGTCGACATGGATGAAGGTCGACATGGGGCAAGGTCAACATGGTTTTAGGTCGCGAGGTCGACATGAGTATTTTCACTGTTTTTCGAGCCGACATGTGCCGACAGGCGGTATTTCATGCCCTACCATCCACTAGGGTGTGGTGGGAGAATAAAATAGTGTGCCGAGCGATGCGTGGGGCTGCAGTTGACTTTCGGGTAAAAAAAATGAAAAAACCATGTCGACCTTGCGGCCTGTCGACCTAACCCATGTCTACCTAACGCATTTGTTGACCTAAACCCATGTCGACCTTGTCCCATGTCGAGCTACACACCTGTCGACCTAGAACCCTGTCGACCTTGCTGCCTGCCAACGGTGTTGACCTAATGACTGTCGACCTAAGTCGGGTCGACAATACGATCCACACCCGTGCTGTCACTGGCGGCGGTGGCGTCTATTTTGCAAGATATACCGCATGCGCAGTGGAGCGCTTCGGCGAATATCGTCCGAGGGGGGGGGGGGGAGTTTTCACTGTTAATACATCTCTGTGATACTACTTCCTGCTTCACCTCAGTAAAGTAGCAAAGCAGGAAGAGTCATAGTGGCACGATCCTTACAGCTATAGTACATTTACCCCTGAGTGTTTTACCTACAAAGGTGAAGGGTTGATGGGTGGCACACAGGTTGGGAAAACATTTCAAACAACAAAACAAAACACACTGCAATGGGCAAGCAAAGCAGATACATCCTACATGATAATAACATGCAAATAACTCTGGCCGTGATTCAGGTTGGGTTGTTACGAGCCAAAGTTGAAACAGGGTCCGATAATGCTGGTCTGCACATGCATATCGGTTACAATACGCATGTGTAGACCCGCAGACATTCGCACACAGCGATGAGGACAGAGGGATTACAGGGGGGGGGGGGGATGGGGACGCCCACCATTTCCTGGGGGTTCGTACAAAAACGGTGGGTGCGTCCAGAAAACACTGGGCGTATCGAAGCCTGCTCGGGGCGGATGGCTAACGTTTCAGGACGAGAAGGCCCTGTTGTGGTTATCCTACATTACATTATAATAGCCATCACTTTGGGTCATATATTTATGTGTTTTTTAACTCATGTGTTCCCAACTCATTTAGAGGGATCCCAACATCTTCCCAATATGGTACCACAAGAATCAGCGCACCCTCCAACTACTGATCCTCGCCATGCCTGTCGGAACAGTGATACACAGACGGGTTTTAGCTATTATATTTATTGGTAGTAGCGCAACTCATGACAGGAGGGTTAATCTAGACCAGAACAAACAGAATTCCGCCAGTACACTGCAAAAGGTCAGCAAAACAGACTGACATCCTACATATATAAAAGCAGAGATCTCAGAAACATACGACCGCAAATAAATGGTAAGCCACCAGCCACACCGAGATGTCAATGGTCCTCCACTACATGATAATAGCACCTACTTTGGGTCATATGTCTATGTAATTACAGGTCACATAGGTTAATAGGAGACACATTAACAGTCCTTTTCCTGTAGTAGGTGGGTCATTTGTAGTGATCATTTATATGTAATAAAACAGCCCACACTATATTAGTTATCTTCCTCCTACATATGTGCATGCTGAGATGCAGCTGTACGTGGTGTACTCTTATTTTATGTCCTAGTTATGGACAGTTTAAGTAGCACTGGGCGATGCAGAGATACCAGCTAGCTTTTACAATTCCCTTTAAAGGTCTGAATTCAGGCTCAAAATCGTAGCTGTCAGGTCTGCTGTAAGATGATGACTCCATATTACGCAGGTGGGGAACGTAGAGCTGTCCATGACATTGATCTGGAAGACATCACGTACAGCGCTCACACATGTATAATGCTTTCACAGTGCACTGAGCTGTTCTGGTTGCTGTATCTTGAAAGTCTCTGAGATTTCTTTGTGAATATATATATGATAATGGGCCCTTACCCAGCATGTTCCAATTAATTGTGTCACCTGCAAGTATTTTTTTTAAAGATAGGTTCAAAGAATATCTCCGTAAAATTCAACTTACTTCATTATAATACACATTATGCTAATGTGAGTATAGGGGTTCATTTAGTAAGGCTTCTAAAAATGAAACGAGGGGATGTTGCCCAGAGCAACCAATCAGAATGTGTCTATTATTTTCTAGAATTTGATTGGTTGCTATGGGAAACATCACCTATTTCAAATTTTAGAAGCTATAGTAAATTTACCCTATGGGGTTTATTTACTAAGATGGGAGTTCTAATGCAGGTGGGATGTTGCCCCTAGAAACCAATCAGATTCTTTCTATTGTCTTCTAGAAGGTGCTAAATAAATAAGGAGTAGAATCTGATTGGTTGCTGTGAGCAACATCCCCTCTTTAATGGGACTCCCGTATTAGGAAATAAAGCCCTACAACACTAAACATTATCTAACAATGGTGATCTTTCATGTGATTGCTGCATTGTTGTCATGCAGTGTAGTAAATGATCACAACACTTCATGTTGTCTCCTGCCCTGTGCCCTCATATGCTCGTGGTACAGTATATAGCATCCTGTATAATTATTCATTTTTAAAAAACGACATTGTTGACACGTTGGTCATGTTGATACATTGGTTGGCCCGCCATTGTACTGGCAGAGTGGGCGATTCAGGTAAGTATACACAATGGGGTTTATTATGGTTGATTTGCGAGTCAACCTAACCCCACCTTGCGAATGGTGGTACGCCGGCCCCCCATTCACAAGGCGCGCACGTTCGCACAGCATGCAAATGGATGTTTTACATAAACATTTATATCCTGCAGAGTATCACCCACATCATTCAATGGTCATCGACCATCGAATGATGTGGAACGTGCACGCATATGTATATATCCGGTGATGTCAGCCGCCTGCGCCCATGTCACAGCCACAATAGCATGAGAACGGCCAGCGTTCTCATGGGAACGCCCATGAAACTCTGGCCATTCCCATATGCTAATGGTGCTGCCCCACGCCCCTCTCTGCCCGCTGTCCTGGGTGCGTGCACCCAGCGAACAGACTGCAGTGGGTGCACGCACCCGGCATTTGCACATGCGCAGAAATGCGCATGCGCGTTAATAAAACATCAGTCCCCGTGTGAACGAAGCACTGATGCGAAAGGACCAGATTAAGGTCCAATGTGCTGGTCGGGACACCCAGCTGGGTGGGCATATGAATCTGTCTGCCTAGTTATGACGTCCGTCCCTGCAGCAACTGTTCTGGTGGCTGGCAGACTGCCCAGACACACAGCCAGATGTGCTGATATATCATTAGCTGTATCAGCCATTGGCTCTGTTGTACAGCCAACACAATATGTATGTGAACAATGTATTTGTTTTATTTAATCTGTTTGACCTGTCATGAAAAATGTTTAGTACTATAAATTATTACCTGTTAAACCCAAATTTAAATGTTTTAATCATTGCTGTCCAAATATGCATGTCACAGCACCATCAGTGTTGGCCTATAGCATGGTATGACTGGGCAGCAACCTGAGTCTGACGTTAAGGTCATCAAAATTATTGTTATTTAACCACCACACAAAGGTTAAAACAATCAAATACCACTGTCCTTCATTTCCCACAGTTGTCCACAGTTATCCTCCCACCAGTTCCATAGCAAGCAGATCTGTAAATAAAGTCTACCGTCTGAAGAGATGAAGAACACCATAGAGAGGCAAGATAGTCCAAAAATGATTTATGGTTGACTTTTTGGCATCGACTTATTGATTGTCAACCATCCGTATATCATCTCTTTGATCTAATTGAGGGACTTAATATAGACTTTTGAAGAGACTATGGCAATGGAATGTGTTCAGCATCCTGGCGGATGGGATGCCGGCAGTCACAATACTGATGTCGGAATCCTGACTACCACCGCCAGGAAACCAGCGCCAGAATGCCACCATTGATGAGGATGCCAGTGTAAGAGTCCCGACTGACGGTATTCCCAAACACATGTGTGCAGGGAGCCATAGCGTAAGGTCAGGGTGGGTGGGAGACTTGGGATTAGGCACTAAGGGGGGATTTAGGTTGCGAGAGCGCAGGGTTAGGGATAGGCTGCATGGAGTGAGGGTTAGAGTTAGGCTACAGGGGGTGTTAGATTTAAGTGGCGGGGTATGAGGGTTAGGCACTAGTAAGTAGGGTTTGGCGGGGGGGGGGGGTTATAGTTAGGCTGTGGGGAGGCAGGATTCCCTACATCAGGATGCCGGTGTTCTGACCGCCGGCATCCCCACCGCTGGCTATCTGTATATATCCTGTGGCAATCCATGCGATGCATCCCATTGTGGTGGAATCAGACATATAGAAGGTGATATGTTCAGAGGATAAGGAGACATATTTATTATTAAATAAAAAAATACATTTTTCTATAACTTTTATTTCACTGCAGCTATTTGCAAAAGCAGTGGCAAAGGATTGACAGTGACAAAAGAACAACACAAGCAATGTCAACCTTGTGCATGACCTTTTGTCAATATCGACACTGCATGTCAACCTTTTTGTGAATGCTGACCTTTAGTCAATGTCGTCCTTGTGCATGTTGACTTTTTGGTGCAGACTTATTGACTGTCGACCTAGACATTGTCTGCCAGCCATCCTGATACCATAATTGTGTGGAAACAGATGTTTCTGTATGAATATCAGGGGGATACTTAGAATATGCTCCAAAGTCTTGGGTTCTTTGTTTGTTTGTTTTGCATTCTGCTGCGTATTTGTAAATTCTGCATTCTATCGAATCTATAATTTTGTAAATAGAGCTGGAACGATAATGGTGTCATTTCATTCTGCCCTTTAGTGTACAGTAGTTGTTATATAATAAGGGCGGGATGTATTAATATACATCGCCGCCCGCTGCGATGCTAGCGCATATGTATTAACATATGCAGCTAGCATCGCATTGCAGTGACGTAGGCCCCCCGCGATACCTGTAATGTGCAGGGGGTCTCCGTCACCTCCCTGTGCGCCTCTTCCTCCACCTCATGCCAGCTAAGCAGACTGTCCCTGGCGCCTCCTCCTCCCCCCTGCAGCCGGAAGTACGTCCGGCTGCATTGCTAGGGGGAGGAGGGGTTTACCTTCCGGGTCCAGGAGGACCTGCAGGAAGGTAAGCCAGAGGGCGGGGGAGAGGGGCTCAGCGGAGGCGGCAGATTTGCGGCGGGCGGCGATAAAAGCCCATATGCTTCTATAGGGTATCCAAAGGTGGCGATACCTATTCCTGAAATGACGCGGTGGCCAATTATTCGTACATTAAAAAACAGGGTTTTACCGCATTTTTAGCTTAGTACATCCCGCCCTAAGTGAGATGTATGGGATGAAAAAAAGACAGAAGGGCAAGGGCAAGCCAAGAGTGGCTTATAAATGACAAGGGGAATTCTGAGTAGCTTATAAATGACAAGGGGAATTCTGAGTGGCCTATAAATGACAAGGGGACTTCTGAGTGGCCTATAAATGGTAAGGAGACTTCTGAGTGGCCTATAAATGATAAGACAAAGTCTCGGCTGTACAATAAAGGTCAGACACCACTGGAGAAATGTGCAGATTCCGCATCCAAAAGTGAATATCCTGCAGAAGAGGCCTGAAAGTGTGGCTCATCTCTGTTTTCTGCTTATTCACAGGAATTCAGTCTCAGCAGTTTATGCTTGGCGCAGAATTCCTCATGTAGCCTCGCCGTCTCAGCTACATGAAGAGCAGAAACATGTACTTGGTTACAAATTATACGTCTGGCTATGCTTGTAAACATGAAATGAGATTTCAGTGGAAATAATATAGCTGTCACTCCCTAATCTACCTGTTATCTTATCTCAGATTCACTTTACCCTTTATAACGGCCATCCTAAATCTAGAGGTAAAACGGGACAGTAAATACACCCGTAAATACTGTGATGTTGATGGCGGGTTAGGCTCTATCAGTTTGGATTTTGGGAAATACGAAATGATAAATGTATTTGGCCATCGATGGTCATCACCTAACCAAGCTTGAGGCCTTGATGGCTGGGTCTTTCTGATTGTATATGGCCAAAGCAGAGCTTTTATAAGTGGAGCAAACATTATTAGCAAATTGCCTGATCTGACAGCTAAGTTACCTTATACATATCTGTTCTAGTGAAGCTGAACATATAATGCGATGCTTGTGCGATCCTCTAGTGACCAAACTGTATTGTCCAATCATATAGATTGTCCAAGCAAAGGCTTTGGATTGGTGTCATATTGGGCATAAATATGCAGCAATGCTACGGAAATGTAAATAAATATACAGCTGGGAGTTATGGTATAGTGGATCAATGGTGTCTAGACTATTTTATGGTCTACCATGCTTAGTCGAACGCGTCTAGTTAGACAAAGACAGTTGACCGCGACTAGATCTTCAGCAATGAAAGTTAGGTTGACGGAATCGTGATCAACAGTTATCAGGACGACACAAGTTTTTCCTTTTTTTGGTTGCTATGTTGACATAAGTCAGTATGGACCTCAAATAAGTGCACAGTGTCCCCTCGCTATGCCCGGAACACAATTATAATCTAACTCTAAATGTAAATTGGACATGTTTTAGATCCGATTCGATGCACGTCCCCGCTGGTCAGGATTTGAAAACAACCCCTTCAACTGGGTACAGATCGTGATCGGATTGTAATCAGATCGTGAGCAGATTGTGTGCTCCAACAGATCGTGCGACTATCTGCTTATGATCGTTCTGGTGTGTACCCCACATAACACTCGCTGTGCTCAATCTGTGATTTTATGGAACTAATTGAGACCTGATTGCAGGGCAAATTTGTTTGCAAATTGGGAAATACCATGAGTGCAGCAGGTGGGGCAAATGTAACATGCACGGAGAGCTAGATTTGGGGGAGGTGTGTTCCAACTAATGGGATGATCATTGGACTAACCGACCCTCCACCTTGAGAGATAAGACCACTTATCTTGAAAAAACTAAGGACTTTCTCTTTGTATATACAGGAGGAAAGTATTTCGTTCCATTTGTTGCTACACATTTTTTTTGCACTCACAATTAACGTAGAATGCACTTGTAGCACTTTTTGGATTTTAAATTAGCACCTTGATTGTTTTTGGCATCCACTTTTTCACAATTGTGGGTTGTTGGTGTTAACCCTTATCGAGTTTCAAAGACTTCCCATAGGCTGACATTCAGGAACACATCTCACTTTTCTTTTGAGCATATACGATATATCGCATGTGATCCTGCTGCCCGGGAAGGTCCTGGGTGGCTCAAGGAGGGGAAAAGTCACACAAGTGTATGGCCAGCTTTAGAATGTTCAGTAAAAATCTGTCTATACTTCTATCAGGCAGTTTTTCAACTCCCACGTGTGGTTTCCTAAAAATGAATTGCTACTGATTAAATGCGCTCAATAACTGCATATTTGTCAAGATGATACGTTATTTTTATTTCAGAAATGCAATCCATTCATTTACATTGCCCTTAATGTCACCCCAAGAATGATAGAAAATAATTCAAGTTTTTTGTCACCCAAGGACAAAACACGCAACCAGCACAGAACAGCAAGTATCTTGTGTGATTGGGAGCCGCATCTGGAAAATACGCCTAAAGCACCACGATCAAAATGACTTTATTATATATATTTGACTCCACAATAGAATTCACTGTAGGCTTTCAAAATTTAGGTCTATTCATAAGAGACCCTTTGGCATAAAGTATTAAGCAGAGATAAATTGTATTGGTTATTAAAGTAAAAAGTAAAGGATATAAAATGTAAAAAAAGCCAAACATGTATTTTTGGAATTCACAAATATGCATGTGATGTCAGTTCATCAAAGTTAAATCCTTGAAACAGTGATGAGATAGTAATGTAATCACCAGTGGTAACACTGTTGCAGAAACAATGCAACTGAGTGTTCGGCTATACTTTAGCCCAGGCATGTCCAACGTTGGCCCTCCAGATGTTCTGAAACTACACATCCCAGCATGCTTTGCAATAGTTTAGCATTCTCTAATAGCAAAACTGTGGCAAAGCATGCTGGGATGTGTAGTTTCCCAACATCTGGAGGGCCAACGTTGGACATGCCTGCTTTAGCCATTCTCTGCACTGCGTCCTCTGCAAGACGGTCCTCTGGCGGAAAATTGGAATATATGATAACAGCATACCGTATAATGGAGAGATCCCAAAGCAATATCTTCGTGTTTTTATCATTATTTAAAAAAAATTCCACCTGGTCCTTTTATATACATTTGTGTTTTTATTAAATATTTGGTTAATATATATTTCTCCATTATGCTTCAGCAATGTCAGTAGTTCCTGTGTATGTGGCAGTTTGAATATGGGTTCTGTGCACAAAATGGCGCCTTCCACTGTGAAAATGATCAATATAGCTGTTGTGATATTGTAATTAAAAGCATTAGTGTAGATTAGAGCTATAAAAGTATTGTAAAGTTGGAGCCTATTGGGTTTGATACTGCCAACGTTGCTGTGAGCGATGTGCAAAATATCCACAAAAAATGCCGCACTCACAGCGACTGGTTCTTTTTTTTTGGGGGGGGGGGGCTTAACTAAGCTTTAATTCATTGACTAGAGACTACTGTCATTTTTAGCGGATATTTTGCACATCTCTCACAGCAACTTTGGCACTCAAAGGGTTAATACCCTCACCATCACTTGCATCTGTGCCACAGTAAGAAGCATAATTGTATTGTTTTGCACACTGCAGCCTCAAGTGAGAGCAGTTGTTTTATCATTGCACTTGTCATGTGATGTCACTGTCTTGAGGAACCCTATTGAATAAAGGTGACCCCATATGGTATGAGGGTGCCGGATTACTCACCAACAATCAGATTCCGACGGTCATTTCTCCGACATCGGAATCCTGTCAGGAGCCCAACAGTTGGAATCCCGACTTACGCAGGCTCTTTTCCATCGTGGGGGTCCACAACATCCATAGGGCGTGATGTACTAAGGGAAAAAATGGCGTTAAAACCCTCGTTTTACTGCATTCTCAAATGTACTAATACCCAGCCGCCGCGTCATTGCGGGGTATCGCCAGACGTCCGCCGCAGATTCCTACCCCCCTCCCCGTCCTCCCTGCTGCTCCTCCTCCCCCAGCAGCATGTCACAGCTGGGGATGTCCTTCCGGGCTGCAGGGGGAGGAGGAGACGCCGGGTACCGCAACAGAGCCCAGGAGGTGAAGGAGACCCCCGCACACCACATTGCAGGTATCGCGGGGGGCCTCCGTCACCGCACCGCGATGCTAGCCGCATGTGTTAGTACAGCGGGGGCGTGGTGAGGGGAGGCGATGTATGTTACTACATCCCGCCCATAGAGAGAAAGAGTAGAATAAATGGGCAAGCTCAGCCCGCCACTAAGCCTGCAGCGTGGCAAGAGCAGCAATCCCACAATGGGCTTGAATGCGCTCGCCCCCCTGTCTGGCTCCTGACAGTTGGGATTCTGATGTCAGAGAAACAACCAATATTGCTGCTCAGCTCCACATGATTGCCCACATGATTGGCAGCCACTAGCACTGGTTGTGCCTGTCACTTTGACCATAAATAATTGGATTTAGGGTGTCTAGGCACACAGTTTGGAAACCACAAGTGCAAAGCAATGTGTGTCCACCACTTACTGCAGTATGCAATTCCCATAAGTGCTGCAGCATCATGCGTTCACAGGCCCAGAGGCTAAGATCTTCATTTGGCTCCTATTCAGAAGTGGATCACAAACCCATCTGGAATCCTTATTATTTCCGGAACAGATGGGCACCTCTATTAGATCACTGCATCTGCCATGCATCCGTTTATGCCACCAGTATCAGCTGGAAACACAAGTGAATTGATCACTGTGTTTTATAAGCAGGAGGGATAGGCACTTGACCTTGTAAGACCAGGATCACATGTACAACAAATATAACTGGGGTATTCTTTTTATTTTTATTTTGCTGACTTAATTGTGTAAAATTAACTATTATCCCTGATGTGTCCTTACAATGTCCTTTAGTGAGGAGTATCAGTATCTAAATATCAATATCTAAATGTGGCCATACACTACTGAGATGTATCACCGCAGTGTATGGCCATTCGAAACACCCCCCCCCCGAGACTCCCGGGACCTACCTAGATGATGACATCGCATGTGGTTCTTTCACATGCGTTGTACCACATGCAACTGTAACAGCGTCCCCCGCCTCGGGGATGGGGGCCGGGTCGGAGGTCGGACAGGCAGCAGATCCTACCTCCGGCTCAGGACGATGCGCACAGGATCACGCATCGGACCCGAGGGGGACGCTAAACACATCTGGTTTCGGCCGATTTCTCAGCCCGATCCATCTGGATCATGTGAAATTGTCCCAAACCGGCCTAGTGTATGGGCACATTATGCGTTACCTGTTCTAACACATTGTAAACTGATTTACAGTGCCTCTTAAAGAGATAGCAGCTCACCATAAGCAAGCATAGGATGGCCTAATACAAGAGCACACCCATAGTACTGCGGAGAGCGACATATGATATTCTCCCAATGCTACATTTCTACACTTACATTATGGAGTCAGTGAGATTAGGGCATCATAGTTTGGCCTGTTCTCCCTTTGGGAAGCATCAGATACTAAACTTGTCCCGATTTATTTAGCTCCTGTACTTACCTAAACGATACGCTGATATAGTGAATCATGCCGCAATGAACTGCTACAAAAGCTTCAGTGCAGTTAGTGCAGTTTAGCATAGATTCAACCAGTGTGTGGAATTGGAATTGTGATTTCAATCTTCCGTGTGAAATTGATGCTTTGATAATGATGGAAACTGCTGTGTCAGATGCTGCTCTAGAATGAATTCTGTCTACAGCTGCCCCTAGTAGTGATGCTTATCCCTCAGACTCCCAGCCACATATATGATGACTTTACAAATGTGCTAGGAATTCTGCAGGGCAATGGGTGGATCAGGTGCTGGTGCAACTAGGTAGCAAAGGGGAAGGAAGGGGGTGTTTGGGCTGCACTCGCTAATTCTCAACATAAAGTGAGGTGTTACCGTGCTGATTCTTGTAGTTCTACATAGAAAGAAAATACAAAATGAAAGTCCTGAATACATTTACACAATTTGTCAGTTTTAGGGATGAGTTTGGGGTGCTGGGTCCCCTGTGTTAGTACAGCGTGGCTGCTTTGGGGGGATCATATTATAACACTAAAGCCTCATACTCACTAGGTGACAGGATTTACATTTGGAGGCTATTACTTTGGCTGCTTGTATTTTTTGTATTGTATGTTTGTAGTGAGTATCTCTCCATGTGTAAACTCTATTTCATTTACCATCAATAGTATCTTATTTATTATTTATTAACAGTTTCTTATATAGTGTAGCATATTTCAATGCATTTTACAATTGGAAACAGTGATAAAACAAACTGGGTAGTAACAGGTCGATATAGAGGTAGGAGGGCCCTGCTCGCAATCTTATGTAGTACGCCCAAGTTGGCGGCCTCATCCCGTATTTTCATGTGTGGAATAAGACATCTGTGGAACTAATATAATGACTCTGTGGGCATTTTCACCTACAGTTGTAGTAAAGAAGTATTGTGGCCATTCATTACAAAGATAATGCAAGAGATATCACTGACATCTGCTGTCTACCTTTCAGTTCTGATCTGGCCTGGTGACCCCATACACTAGAAATTAATCAAGCTCAAAAATCAATCTCATTGGACATTTCCAGAACTTGACTTTCGCTGCTTCCTATGTTGAGATGGTTTGTGTTGTAAAAAAAGGATACTTTCGGATCCCTCCTCCCCTCTTCTGCACCCTAGTGCACCTGTGCTCATGTGTGAACCCCAGTACACATGCCCATCATACTATCAGGTTTAAGGTGGCCATACACACGAAGATTTATCTTCAGATCTGGCTGGTTGGAACAAAAACATGGTTATGGATGAGAGCAAATGACAGGTGACCATTTGCTTGGAAATGCTGGAAAACTGTCAAACTGTCACTCATCCATAACCATGTTTTTGTTCCAACCAGCCAGATCTGAAGATAAATCTTACTAGTGTATGGGCACCTTTAGAGACGGTGGGGACAGTTGATTTTCCGGCTTCGGCTTGCTTTGGTGTAAAGTAAAACATTGATGCGGTTCTATTATCCACTGCTTCTACTTGCGGTACTTGATAGATACTAAGGGGGAATTCAATTATCTGCAGGGTTTGCCCAGAGCAATGCAATTAGTGGGAATTGCCCGACGTGTGATTCCTTGAAGTCGGTTTGAACTAGCTGCATGTTTGCATAAAAACGGGTTCGCATTCAGGAACGAAAAAACATTGATTTCACAATTAATGCAGAATAAGTGGGTTTATGGCAGTGGTGGGGAACCTCAGGCCTGGGGGCCGTATGTGGCCCCCGTAGCCGGTCTGAGTGGCCCTCCTACCCACCCGGCGGCTTTGCCGGGAGTCAAGTACAGGGGACTTCTTGCGAGAGGTCGGTAGTTCTCGCGAGATTCCTCTTAATCAACAGCAACCGGAGACTGTCAGTCCTATTCAGCGGCAGCCGCCGGAGCGTGGGACGGCTGCAGCAGGACAATTTGTAAGAGACATTTTTACATATGGCCCCCGAAGGATTTTTCCACCATACAATTGGCCCTTGGCCCACACCGTAGGATTTTAGCCAGCAATGTTGGCACTGACGGTCAGCAGTGCTTTATGAATACAGCCCTATGTAACTTATGTCAGACATTAGGCATAGTGCTTCAAATGAGAAAAATCGCTTCTATACTTTGATGAAAGTTTCCTCATAACAAATAAACTTTACTTTCATTTTAACATTATTTCAATTGCAGTCACTGTTTATAATATAAGCAGGTGGTTTTTGCCAACGTGTCTCCCTACAGTGTTATTCATGACTATGTTTCTTTATCTCTTGTCGGACATGTACAGGCTTTTCCTGTTGTTCTTTAAATAACACAGGCAGATTACCAAGTATTTTCAAACTCCCACAAGGCAAATGGGAAACGTTCTATTTTTGTGTATTCATTTTGGTTATCTTGTTATACTTTTTTAATGAGTTTTTCATAAGTAGGAAAGGAATTATTAAACTGTATGGAACCAGGTGAACTACGGAGATATATAACCTCAGTTCTCAAAGAAAATAAATCTTTAACATCTGTGTATTGGGCTTTCTACTTTAGTACTGTTGATCTGGAAGCATTTAAGTCAATAAAATAAATATTAATCGCAGCGCAAACAAAAGAAACATAGTCATGTGAATATATAGTGAGGTAGCTTGTGTGGAATGCGAGCTGCTCAATGGGTTTAAAGGGGTAAAAAAAAAAACATGATTCAGGGGGCTGATAGCAGGAACACCAACACAAAGTTTTGTACATTTCTTGGGCCAGATGCTCTAAGCTTCAAAAGTGATCAAATGGAGAGTGATAAACAGCCAGCCAATCAGCTCCTTATTGCTATGTTACAGACTGTGGGGGAGATTCTCTAAGAATCTCCGCCGCCCATCGCATTTATAATTATCGCATATGTTGTAACATATGCGATAATTAAGGCAAAGGACAGCTCTTGCGTTAAGAGCTGTCCTTTGCGGTGAGAGTCGCCGGGTCCCAGCAGGTCCCGGCGGCTCCACCCTCCCTCACACACCCGGCGCTGCTGCTGCTGCGCCGGGCTCTCCTCCTCCCTGCACCCGGAAGAGGATCAGTGCAGGGGGGAGGTCACAGGTCCGGGCAGCACAGCTCTGTGCTGCCCGGACACAGGTGAGGGGGCGATGCGGGGCGGCGGGGGGTCGGCGCAGGGCGGCAGAGGGTTGCGGTAGAAGCCCATTGGCTTCAATGGGGCATTGCCAGATTTTTCTGGCGATGCCCCCCCCGCCGGGTTACCGCTTACAGCATCCCAAAATGCGGTAAAAACCCCGATAACGGGGTTTTTACCGCATTTTTCGCTTAGAGAATCTCCCCCTGTGTTTGGAAAATGTCAGGCAGGAGCTGATTGACTGACTGTTTTTCACTCTCCATTTTATCACTTTTGAAGCTTAGGGTCCATACACACTGGGCAACTATGCCCAGCATGTATGGACAGCGATGATGACAATCATCACTGCGGGGAAAGCCACTCAGTGCATACACACTGAACAGCTTTCCCCCTGCCCGGCGACGATGGAGGGGGGGAGGACGGCGTTGCATAGCGGAGCGCCATGCAAAGCCACCCTGAAAGCCGCTCATCTGCTAGTATAACCAGCAGATGAGCGGCTTTCCCGGCGATGTTGCAGGAGCGCCCAGCAGCACTCACCGCCGGGCCATACACACTGGGCGGCTTTGAGCTGAAAGCTGCTCAAACCTGCTGTTTTGAGCGACTTTCAGCTCAAAGTCGCCCAGTGTGTATGGGCCTTTAGTGCATCTGGCCCCTTATATGCTTCTTGGGGTATGATGCAGTGATATCACTTTCACCATGCCAAACTTCGGGCAAATGAGAAGCTTAGATTCAGGCATATTTCCACTTCCATCCATGTCTGCATAGCCCGCAGTTGTGAGGACACGTCCTTTGTGCTTTCTCAGGTGTGAGAGTTCTCCATTACAGCTTGTTTATGCCTCTTAATTTGCAAGTGGTGCTGCATTTGAAATGAGCATAACTCTACATCGCCTTTATTATTGTCCTTTTAGATATGAATATACAGAGTATACTCTCATTCAAAACGTATAGGTTCAATGCAGTTGGTGTGCAGATTTATTTCACTAACGTCCTATGGGATACTGGGAATGGTCTTAAACCATGATCGTGATTCAGATAATTGCGCAGGGCTGCGATTCTGCAGCCCTGCCGATTTGTGGGGTCCCCTTGCGAAGGGAGCCAGCAATGGCTAGCCCTGGCATTTCCTGGAGTGTTGCCAAAAACACAGATGGGCCCTCACGGTCATCACAGCACTGAGTAAGTCGATACTAACTCTTCGCTACAAACGGGAAACCATTCCATGATGAGTGATTGCAAATGGTTTTCCCCCTGTGTGAACGTGTTGGCAGCCGCGCACAGGGGCAGGCTGGAACTCCGGCAGGACGGTGTTCACCTGATCGCTGGGGTCCAAAGATTGGCAGAGCTGCAATCAGGTCTGAATCGGGCTTAATGTCTCTTATGCACAGATCATTATTATTTTTTATTTTATTATTATTCAATATTGTTCTTATTAATAATTTGCTAGCTCACAAAACAGAAATATTTTCAGCACATAAGATTAAATAAAATGAAACATACAGCAACCAATCTGTAGTTTGAATACACATAAAATGCAATAAAAACAAAAAACTAAAATGATAAGAATTGCAATATCTAAAAAGATAAACATAGGGAGTAAAGTAGGGGGGGAGGTAAGGTGAAGAGAGAATGGAAGGAAGACGGATTTCTCTTTGGATAGGATAAACAGAAGAAAAGAAGGACAACAGGAGAAGTATCATTGATCACTATTGGTGGCACATAAAAAAGGTCTACATGATCCAATAGCTCAAAATGGACCTATTGTCCCCACGTACAGATTGCTTTGCTCGCTATCATGCAAATGCTCCCTATGCTCAGTTATATGTCCGTTATGAATATTGAGTACTTTCTGACAATTATATGCTGATATGATATGAATGAGTGACATCCCTTACAATAGTAGTTCGACCCATTTATGTGCTGTAACCATTAATTATGTTCCTTAAAAAAAAAAAATCACAAATCTGGTGGTGTATTGAAGTGATTGGCCGGTAGTGTAGCGAGAAGAGCACCTTACATACAGAATAAGATAAAAATGTGGTACTTATGTAATATCTGGGCTCCCATTTTTCTTATGAGACCGCGTCCCCTCGTGGGGCTCGCTGCGCTCGCCACGCTTCGGACACGGTGGCTCGCTGCGCTCGCCACACTATATAAAATCAACTCCATGCGTAGTTGGATAGTAGGGGTCTGAAAAAATGGGGTGCATTTAACATGGGAGCCCAGATAATACATAAGTACCGATAAATGCAAATGGACAGATGGACAATATTGAAAAATCTAAAACCTGGAACTGTCTCTGAAAATTAGGGTCAGCTGGCAAAGATGTTATCTGTAAAATCATGTTAATTTAAAATCTCTGCATATTGCTTAAACCATTATTAATTCTTCATAAACTTGTTACACTCAGTCATTCTGGAGGTAGAAATTCAGGAAGACAAAAATAGTCTTTTGAGTGGATAAAGTTGATAAACTGCTCATGTGGTGATCTCATTTGTTATATGAAGGGAATAGAGAGCTTGTAGAAGAGATAAGGATACAGAAACAGACAGGAGGAATTAGCTGCAACGTACTGTAGGCTTCAAACAGTGCTATTCAAAAGTTTCTTATAATGTGTGTGTATATATATTTGTTAACAAACATTTCCTAAAATCCCGGGCAATGCCGTGTACTCCAGCTAGACTTCTATTTATTTATTTACAGTTTCTTATATAGCGCAGCAGATTCCGTCGCGCTTTACAATTGTAGACAGAGATAAAACAAACTGGGTAACAACAGACAGACTTGGAGGTTAGAGGGCCCTGCTGCAAGCTTACAATCTATAGGGACATAGGAGGGAAACACAAGGACAGGCACCAGTAATAGCATAGCAGTCCCACCAAGTTGCAAGTCGAGAAGGGAAGCAATATAATACATAAGTGCCTCAATATAACATCTATATAACTTCTATCTCAGTAAATTTACCCCTGTATCATTAATGATGCGCGCTCCTGCTGTCGTCTGTACATGCACTCAGAGTCTGACTATATTGCCTGCGACAGCTCCTGGATGTGGCCACTGAACGATATCGGTAACAATATTGTTCAGTGTGTTTGTACTATATCGTTTGTCCTGGAGTACAGGTTGTTCAAGTGGAAAATTGTTAACAAAATAATTTGTTAATGATATTGTGTAATGCAGTGATTCTCAAACTGTGACCATATCAGCATGGGGGTGAGACTTAATTTTCTGACCAGCAGGCTGATGACTTCTAAGATCTCTGATTCAGTGATTCAAGAGGGTGTATTCAATGCGGCCGGCAAGGGGGTTAAACGGCAGGGTTCGACAGAAACAAGCGATCCTCGCGGTTTAACCCCCACGTCGGCCGCTCACCCTATGCAGTTTCTGTAGTAATAATATGTATGTTGCCTTTCAAGGAATGTATCAAATACATTCGCATATTAATACTGAGGAGTCGGAGTCGAGGAGTCGGCGTCAGAAGTACGAGGAGTCGGAGTCGGAACATTTATCTACCGACTCCACAGCCCTGGTTGTAACATCCGCTTCCCATTATCGGCCCCCTTCGCCGGCCACCGCATTTTTAATAACCGCATATGCTCTAACATATGCGGTTATTAATGCAAGGGACAGCTCTTGCGATAAGAGCTGTCCCTTGCGATGCGGTGGCGGCACTGAACTTCCGGGTCTGTGACCCGGGAGTCCATCTGTGCATGCGCAGAGTGATGCGCCGGCCGCAGGGCATGCTGGGAGGGATCCGTGACGGATCCCTCAAATAGCGCTGCGGTAAGAAGCCCATAGGGGCCATACAGCTTTATATGGTCTGATTAACTCCCATAGTTCAGTGACTTCAATGGGTGCCCCGCTGAGCTTACAGTCATTTGAGGATATGTGAGGGTGGGGGGCGGTTGGGTGTTGTTTGTTGTTTGTAGCATACATACTGTGCGATATTGTAAACAATATCTCTCAGAAGGGTGAAAATGACAGATATTGTTTATAAGAATCGACCAGTGTGTACGTACCTTTACAGTCTATCTTCCCTGTCGCAAGGACTCGCATACATACAAGGGTTAAAAACATGTTCTTGGATTGTGGAGGAGAGCATACAAACTGGTATCATCAGCAAGTGGTAATACTTATTTAGGTTAATATTGGCATTCAATTCAGGGCTCTGTGCTATCTGAGAAGGCATCCTTCAGCCCTCACAGTAACACCCCTTTCACATCACACCTAATTACCGGGTTCATGCCGGTTTCTTGCCGGTTCAACCCGGTAATTGGTGCGATGTGAAAGTGGTTACCGGGTCCCGCAAACAGGTAGCAACACAGCAATATGAACTGGTACATAAGAAGGGTTCTTACTGGTTCGTTGTCGTTGGCTTCTATCAACCAACATACGGTATACTGTATGATAACTGAATTAGAGCAAAAACTTCTTCCTGATATTTAATTGATAGCATTCCTGTATATGGCTAAATATAATATCCCCCACAACGTTTAGATAACCCTATCCTTTCCTCTACAAGATTAGTTTTGTTTAAGATGCGCAAACATTTCAAATTAAACCCACAACATTCATTATATCTCCCTCTATAGTTAAACCCAGCTATTTCAAAATGGAAAATCAAACTGCTCCTTTCGTGCTTGGTCCACGGCAGGTCTGACTTCAGTTAGATGTTTGGTAGATGTTAATTGGTTTAAACCTGCCACAATTGCCCAAATACTGTAACTGACAACTTTAATTTCACCCGCAACCACCCATTCATTGTTTCAAGCACAACATTACGTTAATAGTCTTATACAACATTTATCTTTAAAAGCCTGGTCTAATCCCATCTTTACTTCTCCCTGATCACCCCCCTAAACCAATATCTTTCTTTTACTCTGTAATAGGAGAACCTCTTTTTTTCTTGTGATTTCCATACAGGTATTACAACAGTTTCCACACTTTCAAAAACCAGAAATACTCTCAGCGCTATCCTATACCTTAAAACAATGCCTGCCACTTCCTACAGAGAAATGACTTATACAATACATTGTTTTACAGAGGCTACCTTTCCCCTTCACGAGCCAATACAATTGATATTTCAGAACAACCTCTTGTCCTAAATGTTCCTTTTCACCAGCAACATTATTCTATTGTCTATGGGAATGCAAAGTAATTAGACAATTTTGGAACCGAGGGAAATGCTATGTGATCGCATTTAATGGCTTTTCATTCACACTAACTCCTTCATTCTTATGAATCCAGATGGCAAGTGGCTTATGTCTATTATCGCTGGAGTTGCCCGAACCCTCCCTCCCTTTTTTTTTAAAAACAAACTCTTTTTCATATTTAAGATGACTTGGATTGGATCATCTTTACACACAGAACTTTATACCCAAACATGTGACAAATATATCCAATCGCAGTGACCCGATATTATCCATCAAATAAACACTTGTTTTTCTTCAACCTATTACCCCTTGACCTCCAATGCTGTATCGCTTCTTTTTCTTTTTTTCCCCAAATATATTTTATTGAAACTTGAATGATGAGATAACATACAGTAGAGGTGCACATATAAATAGTGCACAAGACCGGTCTAACAGTAAATTATACATGTATGTATTGTAGTAATATAAAGCAACGACTTACTGTCAAGAGTTAAAGAAAGTTTCAAATATTTTTTTTTCAATGTTTCATATAACACTTCGAATCACGGGAGCTGTATCACTTCTTAATCCTCAATTTAATTCTCCTATAAATGAAACGTCTACTAAACTTTACGGTACTTATATGTTAGTTGGGCGCCCACTATAGTTAGTACGCTCATACCCCCACTATCCATGTCCGCGTGGAGTTGATTGTATATAGTGTGGCGAGCGCAGCGTGCCACTGAGCCCGAAGCGTGGCGAGCAGACGCGTAAAACTAAGCAAATAGCTTATTGGCACCCAACTAACATATAAGTACCAACTTTACTACTCCAAATCCATCAACCTGGTGCATACTCCTCTCCTCCACTTGACCCCCCCCCCCCCCACACACACACACACACACATACACACTACCTCATTGGGTGTGGTATATTAGCCCGACAGTCGGGATTCCGACAGTCATTAGTCAGATGACGGAATCCCGACTGCACAGTGGGGGGGAGCGCAATGAAGCCCCCCGCTTGCCACGCTGCGGGCACGGTGGCGAGCTGCGCTTGCCACCTATTTTATTCTCCCTCTATGGGGGTCGTGAACCCCCACGAGGGAGCAGTCGGGATTCCGACGTCGGAGGAATGACTGTCGGAATCCCGACTGTCGGGGAGCCGTCCGGCACCCACCTCATTCCCCCTCTATTTTTTCTTATGGCTCCTCTTCCCTTTTCTTTCTTTTTTTCTTCCTCAATTTTACATCATGACTGTCTTTCCTGGTTGATCTTACATATGTTTATTCATACATGTACATTATATTGTTCTATTATTTAATATATAAAAAATATAGATACTGGACAATTAGGAAATTGTTTTCCAAAAATATGGATATGGATATTGGAAGATTTGCATTGGATATTGGAAGATTATAATTGTTCATCTTCTGGACTTTACTCCAAGGGCTGCAAATATAATACATGTTATACTGTAACTATATGTTATGTAAAATAGTTGTTTTAAAAAAAATTCCTACAGTAGAATGCATATTCTTAAGGCCCCCATACATTGCGGCGACTTCTTTCCTCTGAGAAGTCGCACGCAATGCTCCCTTGAGCCTCCCGGGATCTTCCTGGGAGGTATGATCGTATGCGATATATCGCATGGGGTCCTTTTGCACGCAATATCGCATGCAATCCCAGCCAAGCCTGCCCGGAACTCAAAGCAATCCCGCAGCTTTCTCCTCAGGCTGGGGCGCCTCGGAGGATCCGGTGTGATGTGCACCACCACTGCTGAATCACCGCTGCTAATAGGATATTCCCCAGAGAGTGATTTGTAGCTTGCAGATTTGCACTACAGAAAAATAATATGTGGAATGGGTAATTTGTGCACCTTTCCCTATTTTTCTGTAATGTTTTGAGATTTCGGTTTTATGACTTTGTTTGAATCTGAAATTATATTTTACTTTTAATTAAATAAAGTACAGAAGAGAATTAGTTACAGATGTATTGGTTTTGTCAATAACATGTTCTGTTACCTCGCTTTCCTGGTTGCCAGTTACCCCTCCAACCCCTCATGCATGTCCAAACTATGGCCCTCCAGCTGTTGTCAAACTACAAGTCCCATCATGCCTTGGCACAGTTTTGCTAATAGAGAATGTTAGAACTATGGCAAGGCATGCTGGGATGTGTAGTTTCACAACAGCTGGAGGGCCATAGTTTGGACATGCCTGCGCCTAACTAATTTAAAAAGCAAACCTCAGAGGGTCACATACTGTATTTGCCTAATGACGCTACAGTATCTTTACTCCGAGTGATGTTATGTTCTGTCTACATTCCAAAAACTATTGTTTGGAGTTGAAGCCACCGCTGTGTGCTGACATACAGACATAAATTACTGAGTACAAAAATATTTCTAAAATAAATATGCAAGTGGAACTAACATGATCCGGGCTCCCAGCATTCACAAATATATATGTAACAGTCGCCATAACTTGGCAAAACTAAAATAGAACGTAGAATAAATTCACATATTCTTGTTCAAAGTAAACCACAAACTGCTTGTTTGGCATGCTGGCTATCCTGTATATGTTTCTGAAAAATGTACTTTTGTAGTGGTAGGTTTTCCTCTGCTGGGAGCGCCTCCCTAATCAGCCATGCTACATGAAAAGGAGGACAATGTTATATAAAAGCTTTATAGGCATCAATGTGACTTATGGAAAGATGATGAATTCACTTTAAAGGCCACAAAACTCATTGTGCTCTGGTTGTTTTGCACAGACTATCAAATTGCAAACATTGATATCGGCACTTACAGGGCAGGTGATTACATTAAACTTGATATATCATATGCCGAACCATGTTCATAGTATTGAACTAATGTACAACTCATTCGTTACACCTGAATCGGTAGAAAGTGATTGCGCAGCACAATTGGTGGGTGTGATCACACTTCTCCAAGGCTATGCATGAAGCTGAGGAGGTGTCCATGCTCTAACTTACTCTGGGGTCACAACGCGGGTGCAGGGTGGGGGGGGGTTGCAGGTGGCACCTAGGTGTCGGGTGACACCAATTTGCTGACTCCTGCTCAGTAACAGGTGCTGCACTATAATATTGCCTGCAGCACCCTGCTCCTGTCACTGTGTAGGAGCCAGCAGTTCACTCACTCTGGGCTCCATGGGCAGCCAGTATCTCCCTGACTAAATGGGGGTTCACACCATGAGACCAGTCCCCCTACACATGGTCATGCCCCTTACACATGATGTGACATGTGGACGTTAAATCTACCGCAACAAGTGTCATCATTATTAGTGATTCCCCTGGCTTCATGTTTATCACCAAAGTTCACAAGGCTATGCGTCTTGCGTGATGGAATCCGAAGAAGCAATTCTTCTCATGTTTCAGAATGTCGACATTCACAATGTTGACACTGACATAATGTTGACATTGTCACAATTTCAATACATGACTTTAGTGTTAGGCTTCAGTTAGTGTTAGAGGTAGGCTGCAGTTAAGATTAGAGGTAAGTTGCAATTACGGTTCGGCTGGGTCCACACAAGGACCCGCTTGGCTGGAAGGAGCCTGCACAAAGGCTGCTATACACATACATCAACTACAGCATGATGCGGTTGGACAGGATGGCTGGCCGGACGGATTTCAATGCTATTGAAATGTATGGGTTCATATAGTGTGGCCATGTGGGACCTGCTTGGCAGCTATTTGTGGTCCCAGTTAGGGTTAGCGGTAGGCTACAGTTAGGTTAAGCTAGGGCCACATGTAGTATTTTAAGAGTTAAGGGGCATGCACACAGAGCAATTTCAAATTGACTACAGTAAGCACAGATCGCTCCGTGTGTATGCCCCCGAGCGATGGCGATGCGCAGTCCAGCACATCGCTATCACCCACTAGTTAAATCAGTGCATGCAGTCAACATCTAGTCACATTGTACCTCTCTGTGTGTACAGAATGAGCGATAGTGATCGCGATGTCTCATCCGGAACCACTACCCGGCCTTTCTTTTGCTTAAATAAAATTGCTTAGCGCACATTGCTACATGTGTATGGGCTCTCTATGTGCGATCTAGACACTGGGAATTCGCCTACCTTAAATAACTTAGCAAAAATGCTTAGCACACATCTCAATTTGTGTGTGTATGCCCCTTTAGGCTTAGCTAAATATACCATTGTGTACATTCTGACTGTCATCATTAACAATATTGACCTTATGTTAGGGTCAGTATTGCAAATATTGATATATTGAACATGTTGTCATCTTCAATGTCACACTCAGAACATGTTGACATGTCAGCATAATATACCCCACACAAGCTCCTCATAGTAACATAACAAGATACAATTGATGCTCCTGTCTTTACAACAAAAGCTACAAAATGCAACAGTAATTAATGTTCTGTTTTTATCCTCAGCTGGTAACTTTCTGGATAATAGGTTTCCAGACATCCCGAACACATACTGTACATATATTTATGACTATCTCTGGCTGGAAGTAATGTACACGTAAAGCTGCCTGTGTCTGAAGTTTACAGACGTTAGATGCTGTGCAGTAATGTAACAAGAAGGGAGTTTGTTTCCTGTGTGTAGTCATTGAGTAAGCATGTTAGAACAGAATCAGTAAAGAGAATACAAATACCCTGCACTTACTAGTCTACTAAAAAGCTTAGAGAATTAATCATTGACCTTTCGCTTGAGAACCAAACCTCAAATTAAACTTTGAAGAGGCTGTAGGGCTTAGTGGATAAAACATTTGATTTCCATGTATAGCAGCTGGATTTCATTTTAGGTTGCATTTTTGTAGATAAAAAAAAAAAAAATGTGTGGAATCGTTCTACTCCAAAATCAGCAGTCCTAAATCCCCTAAGCTGCTAAATCAGAGCAAACGTAAAAGTAAAACAAAATATAATACACCTTATTGAGTGAGGTATGTTTTATTCTAGGCTGACATTGCCTAGGTGTCTTTGTAGTTGTCATTTGCATGATGTCTCTTTTGCATTGAGCAAAAATCTTCATATTGTAGTGGTTTTGGATCATGGTACAATAATATTCAGCTTTTACAGATGTGGGAGGTCAATTATGAAGAGCACTATAATACTGTCAGGAGCCTGACTTATTTCATTCACGCTTTGGTAGCTTGCACTGAGTTTTATTCAGCCTTGCTTTGTGTTCCATACAGAATTTAGCCTCCAAGTTTTTACCTCCTGGGTAAGACTATGTTACTGCTGCAACACTTTCCAGGTTTCCCCAGACTGATTGTGCACCTGTGAAATCCTCTGTACAGATTCCAGATTGCAGCAGTGATCACAGACCAACTGATCCAGAGGTCATGCAGGCTCTCCTGCTCTCAACCTTGTGAAGTCTGCTGCTGCCATCACTGCACCCCGTTCTCTCCAGCATGTACTCTGTGGAGTTCCCGTCATTCCAGATGCAGGAGGCTGGCATGACACCTTGTTCAGCTGACCACTGGTCCACCAATTCTAATGAAATCATTGATTTCAGTCTGATTGTTAAATCATCTGCTCCAGTCTGTCCACCAGCCAATTATCTATAAACACCGTTTGAGTTTGGTCACCGCTCTAGCTCATGGGAATTCCAAGCAGAGGGCTGCAAACTTCCCATCGAGCACAACCATATACCTGTGTGGGGGTCTCTGGAGAAGACCACCGGTGGGTTTAGTTCTGCACCTTTGTCTTGGGGATTCACTAATTCCCCCATGTCAGTGTTCACTCTATATTCCCCAGCTCTTGCTAATGTGCAATAGCTGCCTAAGACCTCTTAGCTTCAAGTTCTGTATATATATATATATATATATATATATATATATATATATATAGCATTAGAGAGGGCGGCACTCACAGGACGAATGAAAATAACTCAGTCCCACACAGGGTGTCTTGTTCAACGTTTCAGTCTTCAATTACTTTTTTCAAGAACCGTGGCATACTGTATGCCACTGTTCTTGAAAAAAGTCGTTGAAGACTGAAACGTTGAACAAGACACTCTGTGTGGGACTGAGTTATTTTCATTCGTCCTATGAGTGCCGCCCTCTCTATTGCTATACCCATGGTTCTTCTCTACAACCTGGAAGGCACCTGGGCAAAGTAGCCCTGAACAGCTCTGCAGAGTGCCAGCCTTCTCGTTGGATATATATATATATATATATATATATATATATATATATATATATAAGCTTTATCCCCGGATCAGATTAAGCTGGGATCTAGGAATAAAACAATGGGTGCTTCAATTATTCTTTCCCATCCTGTGGACCTGCATATCTACTTGTGGTACACTAGTAACTTATAATGCTTTTTGGGCTGTTCTTCCAAACTCTTGTCAGATGGGAGGTATCCATTATATACAGACGCAACATACTTTTGGTGAATCTTGGAACACTGTATGACACATAAACTGACTTTCAGAATACAGTATTGTTTTGCTTTTTACATTTTAAACAATTTTGATATTAAGTAATAGAATCTGCAGAGAGAATGGATGGCAGGTATTGCATCTAACATTTTATTTATGTGCTGTACTTGGCAATTATTACACTAATCCAGATCTTTGCAAGGAACAAATCGGTACTTGTTTCCTAGAACGGCCACAACGATTTAGATCGTTGTGGTCGTAAGATAAAAAATCGGATCGATCGCATCGCATGCGATTTGGTCGCATACGATGCGACCGATCCGATCGACCGATTTTTCACCCGATTTTTTTTTTTTTTTCACCAGATTTGTTTAAATTGCCCCCCCAAATGTTAATAAGTGTGCTAGACCCCACGATAGACGTGAACCCGAAGCGTGGCGAGCGCAGCGAGCCCGCGAGGGGCGGCGGTGCTCGTCCTCCGACCTTTTCATTCCCCTACTATCCACTAGGGCGTGGAGTGAGAATATAATAGTGTGGCGAGCGCAGCGAGCCACCGAGCCCGAAGCGTGGCGAGCGCAGCGAGCCCCGCGAGGGGACGCGTCTAACTTCACAGGTATACGCGTCCCCTCGCGGGGCTCGCTGCGCTCGCCACGCTTCGGGCTCGGTGGCTCGCTGCGCTCGCCACACTATTCTATTCTCACTCCACGCCCTAGTGGATAGTAGGGGAATGAAAAGGTCGGAGGACGCGCACCGCCGCCCCTCGCGGGCTCGCTGCGCTCGCCACGCTTCGGGTTCACGTCTATCGTGGGGTCATGGCGGGCACATAAAAAATGTGAAATGGGTCATATTGGCCCATTTCACCTTTTTTATCATTTTTCCCTATGTGAGATGGACTTAATCAAGTCCATCTCATCTTGTGCCATTATAATGGCACAAGACCGACCGATTTCAATGTTAAAAGATTTTTTAACATTGAAGTCTATGGAAAAATCGGGTCAATCGGTCGGTCGCATCGCGGCCGATTTTAATTGGTCGCGACCGACCGATTGACCCGATTTCTGTCAATCAAAGTGAAAAATTTGTAAAAAATCGGCCACATCGTGAGGATCGTGTCCCTTAATTAAGAGCCACGATCACTCACGATTGTGGCCGTTCTAGGAAACAAGTACCAACAAATCTTTACTATCTGGGTCTGTACTCGGCTGCCAGCATTATAATATAACTAAGCACTGTTGAACATGTGTAGGTGCATTGCCGCTAACTTATCTCAATTAATACATCTCTTAATCACACTTTTTCCACATTACTTTCCACATTAAACGAAACATATTAACTTCCAGACGCCTTTTCTAACTGTACAGTGCTTGGAACATTACCAAATATGTCAGCATTCTGTGAGTGCCTCGGAGAGAACCAATGAGCAAAGAGTGGTGTAATCACAGGGCCACACTCCATAGTTTAGATGGCGTTTACTAATCTGTAAACATACAAAGCAGAGAAAATAGTTCCTGCTCTCTAGCACTGTAATGTGCTCACATTTTCCATACAGTACAGTATTCTAAATGCAAAAATGTGTCCAGCAAATGAACGTGTATCAAGCACTTTTGTACGGTGGAGGTTTCACATTGTTTTTAGAAATCGATGCAGGCAGTGGCTTTCACTATGTCTCTATAATTAATAGCTTCTTAATAATTATTGATTTATGGAGAGATTCAGAGAGGGATGCAGCTAATACAGCAGCTGCGTCCAAAGATGCAAATATGCAAATGCTTCTTGTGTCAAACGATACCTCCTACATGTGATCCCTCCTTGTGTGATATTTTGATGTGTAGGAGGACGCAGCATTTGATCACATGCATGACCCTGAGCCATCTGCGCAACCCCCACATCTGTAAGGCCAGGCCAGTACATCTACATCAGAAGACATAGAACTCCCAGAAAAGGGGGTTGACACTCCACTGTTTTCATAGCAACATCACATGTGAAGTAGAATACACATCTTAGACAATTTCCCCCTTTAAAGTCTTAATGTTAGAGAAACACACCACACCTAGGAGGTTATTCTGGTTCACTCGCAAAGGCAACTTCCTTCTCAAAGGACAAAACCATGTGCACTGCAGGTGGGGCAGATGTAACATGTGCAGAGAGAATTCGATTTGGGTGGAGTTTTACTTCAAAGCGTGATCTATATTGCAGTGTAGAAATAAAGCAGTCAGTATTTCCCCTGCACAGAAACAAAATAACACCCAAATCTAATTCTCTATGCACATGTTACATCTGCCCCCCCCCCCCCCTGCAGTGCACTTGGTTTTGTCCATTTGAGAAGGAATTTGACTTTGCGTGTTGAACCAAAATAAGGGCCCTACACCACATGCCTCTGTCACAACATTTGAATACAAAATGTATCCTTTCCCACAGAAGCTGTGTCCCTAATCCAACTACGGGATGCGGTCATTCGTCAGACTGCATTTAGGTCTACAGTCATTAGGTCGACCCCACTAGGTCGACTGGCAGGAAGGTCGACCTGACTTAAGGTCGACATGGGCCAAGGTCGACATGACTTAAGGTTGAATTTGCATAAAGGTCGACATGAGGAAGGTCGACTGGTCATAAGGTCGACATGGGTTTTTCACTGTTTTTTGAGCCGACATGTGCCGACAGGCGGTATTTCATGCCCTACCATCCACTAGGGCGTGGTGGGAGAATAAAATAGTGTGCCGAGCGCAGCGAGGCACCGTGCCCGAAGCATTGCGAGCGAAGCGAGCGATGCGAGGGTCCGATTCTCATTGCCAACTGTGTCCATGTCGACTGTGTCGACATTCGGATAAAAAAACAGTGAAAAACCCATGTCGACCTTATGACCAGTCGACCTTCCTCATGTCGACCTTTATGCAAATTCGACCTTAAGTCATGTTGACCTTGGCCCATGTCGACCTTAAGTCAGGTCGACCTTCCTGCCAGTCGACCTAGTGGGGTCGACCTAATGACTGTAGACCTAAATGCAGTCTGACGAATGATCCCATTCCTCCAACTACTGGATCCTTAGCTACACCTGTTTAGTAGAACCATACACATCACATAAAGTTAATGACCTGTCTGGAATTAAGTTAAGGATTTATCTATTGTTTCATAGTTATCAGAAATAAAACTTTAATCTGTGAATTAGTGCCATAATTGTATAATTGCATTCGCTGCACAGTTCTCCCCACACTTTTTGTGTAAAGTATTCATGACAAACACGCTGTGTGACTTTGCAAATATGTGGCATATGTAACAAGTAGCATTTTATGGCAACTCATATTCAAAGGTATATAACACAATATTGCCTAGACATTATCATTAGCATGATAAACTCACAAGTGTGTAACATTTTTGGTTAATAAAGCACAACTCCTACATTTTACATCACTGTTGTGCTACGGATGAACTGGCTCAGCAGAATATTGCTGCATAGCCTAATTTAAAGGAGTGATAACAAGCTGTACGACTATTGTATTTATGTAACACGCTAATTAATATTAAAAGAATGGATTCAGTACAGGCTTCCTCTCTGGACAGTGACAGTCTCCTTACCTATGACCACATTAACCCTGGGCTTCATAAGATATCAGAGCCACCACTGCCAGCCAACTGAGTGAAATGATTAAACAGAACTACTTTCTCAGCCTCTAGAGACCTAGGGCCAGATCCTCTAAGCTTCAAAAGTGATACAATGAAGAGTGATAAACAGCCAACCAATCAGCTCCTACCTGCCATGTCACAGATTGTGTTTGAAAAATGTCAGACAGGAGCTGATTGGCTGGCTGTTTATCACTCTCCATTGTATCACTTTTGAAGCTTAGAGAATCTGGCCCCTATACGCAGTTTGGTCAGTAGTTTGCTGCTAAAAGCTCATTCAAGTGCATATATACTATAGAATTGTTGACCAGAGGGTAACGTTCATTGCCCAGGTAAAAAAAATCAAACTGCATGAGTTCATTTAAATCTGCTGGGCCTAGCTCACGTTCCTTCTCAACCGGGGCGAATTTGGCCCTGTTCCGATGTTAGGGGGCCTGCGCATGCAAAATCACGTATTTGCGCATGTGCAGACCCCGGCAACCGACGGTCTCTACGAGTTACACCAGAGAGGCTTGCCCATGGGAACACCAAGCATTTTATGGATGTCCCCATAAAGACGCTGGGCGTTCTCATGGGTGCACGGAGAGGCCGTTGCCTGCTGGAGGTGGGTGGCTGACGGTGACTGGTGTCTTCGCCCAGGCAGGCGCAAATAAGTCAGTGTTCACTATTTGAGAAGGCAGGAGAAATCATTCGATAGTCTGAGACCATCAAATGATTTTTCCTGCAGCGGAGGCATGTGTGGAGGTGTGTTTGTTGCTTGTTACCTGACATACAGGTTCTTTGCATGAACACATTTGTACTTTTAGCAAATGCCCAGAACTTTCTGAAATAATTTCCAGAGATGAAGATTCCTATTAATTTTATTTTTCTGTCAATCTCAAGATTTATTGACAGTATTTGTGTTCTAAATAATCCATTCTTGTCAATAGCTTGTATAGATGTACCTTCTACCTGTGTTCCATATTATTGTATATAATTTATTTGTATGATCCCTTGAATGTACTGTGCTACTGTGTGTATGTTGGAAATATATTAATAAGTATAAAACAATGGATTAACATAGCGGCAGTGCGTTCAGGGAAACCTATTGGAACTCTGCAGAGCTTGCTCTGATCAGTGCTGGATTACGCCTTGGGGGGGCCCAGGGCACTTTAGAAAGGGGGGCCCCCTTCTTCTTGTCTTTACTGGTTGCAAACTGCATGGGAGAATATTAGACTGCAGGCAGGAGGGGATTAATATAAACACACACACATATATATTTTATATATATATATATATATATATATATATATATATATATATATAAAAAAGAAATATATATATATATACCTTACTCTGTAGGAGCCCTGACAGGCTCAGCGCTGCCTCTGATTAAAAACCCTCCCATGACAAAGCAGCTGCTGCTGCTATCTTTCATGGTCCTGAGAAGCATATGATGAGCTCCACCAAGCAGAGCTCAGCACAAGCCTCTCAGCCTCTGACCTCTTGGGCAAAGTGTTGTGGGATTTAGTCAACTCCCAGTAATGCATTGCACACTTGTGCAGTCAGTGTGCCTTGACTCCTGATGCTCAGCACCATTAATCATTGTCACATTGGCAGATAGGTGAAGCTGCAGCACTACCCCACTCCCATGCACAAAACCATTAGCTTAGCTTTTTTTTAAATACATGCCAACCACAGGGGGCCCCTAGATAGAGAGGGGCCCAGGAGTACTGACCCCCTGTGCCCCCACTATAATCCGGCCCTGGCTCTGATATTAATAGGTAAAGTGTTTCCAGAATTATTAGTGTTAGTCTTAACTTCTGTTTAAGGAAGTTCTAACAGCCTGCTGTGGGCACCTGAGGGATCTTTGTGTGCCAGCTGTTTTAATAATATTAGCATTACACTATGACACATTGGTAATTTTGCCATTCATAGAACCATTTCCGTGAGCCTGGAAAATAAAACAAAAACCTATTGTGCATATGTAGGGTGTCCTTAAATGCCTCTAGGGTGTCCTTAAATGCCTCTAGGGTGTCCTTAAATGTCTCTAGGGTGTCCTTAAATGACATTTTTAGTGATTAACACATTGCACAGTCTTGCCTATCATTGAATTTCACACAGAGATAACTTGTTTCCATTACTATCATTAAAAAAGTGTAAAGGGGCCTACACATGGAGCGATTCTGCTGAGCGATCTGAGCAATGTAGAGCATTCAGCAAGACCACTCAGCACACAGCGCTGCACAGCATTTGCCAGCGATGTGTGCTGAGCGATCTGTCAGGGCTAGTGTTCTCCGGTGAGAACACTGGCCCTCACCTGTAGATTATCCAGCATGCTGGACATTAATCGCTGGGCGACGCATGGGGCCACGCACTGCTTTCACTATGGCCCCTACACACATATACACAGAGCGATCTAGGGACATTTTCTAAGCAATCGCTTAGAAAATGCCCTAAAATCACCTCGTGTGTAGGCCACATAAGACATTATTGCAGCAAATTGTACATTGCTCAAAAAAGGTGTACACAGAGAAAATACCTATATTTGCCCATATGTAGAGTTGTTTGCTGTTTCTCTAAATACAATGGCATGTGCACGTGCTTGGTTTGTTACAAGCTGTGATTATCAGCATACATTTGTCATAAACGAGATACTAATCTAATAAACACACTCAAATTGAACATCCCATTACAATGTAGCTCCTCCTCTTCCGATGTACGTAGAGGCATGACTCTGCATTACCCAAGCTTGTGTGCGTACATTTCCAGAGCAATTACAGTGCGGATTTCCGCAAGGCACACTTTTTGAAGCTTGAACCCATCAGCAGCCCTTTTTACCAGGAGCTGTTTCTACCATTCCAGATTTTAGATGGATACTTATTTTTACTCTTAAGTAAAAGTCAAACGTCAAATAACAATAACTAAATAGTTGTAGATGGCTGTCAATCAAAAATCACTTTACCTGCTTTATGGAACTGATCACCAAGTGGGTACTTAGATGGTTTAAAACAGCAAAAAAAAAACCTCCCTTTAATATTCTTTCATACAGGGTATCATCCATAATAGCCTCCTAAGCAGCCTCCTTATTACCATCCATAATAGCCTCCTAAGCAGCCTCCTTATTATTGTCAAACACATCACAAAACAAAACAGATAACTGAAACTTGTATGTGTATGTTACATATCTTTTGTGTTGCAGTAGATGTTGAGTGACAGCCAGTATGCCACAGTATGCCATCCAAGAACAAGTCTAGTGTGTGGAACATTATATCCGAAGTTACAGGATAGGATGGAATGGCAGGCCTTCCAAGACATCCGTAACAGCTGGGATAATTTCTAGAGATCTGTAATACAAAAAAAAAAACTATCCTATCTTGAAAATATTCCAACATACAGGGTCCGTAGTTAATCATAACAAAGGACGCACCGGCAATGCCCGCAGCACCATGAGCAATGACACTGTTGGGCATGTGATATACAGATGTAGCGGGTCTCATCATTGCCGCCAGGCCGCCATGGCGGAGGTTCTGGCGCATCGATATTCTCCTGGCGCTGGCGTCCGCCAAGGTGCGTGGGAGCATGCCATGTAATACAATCCGCCACCACTGGGTGGCTAATGCTCCATCAAGCTACAGTCGGAGTGATGTGCCAGTGGTATCCCGCTATTCGCCGTAAAGAGCGCGCTTATGGTATGAGACGCTCGTGCACAATGAGCCACTCGTAGGAAATGAGCCGCTCGTAGGATATGAGACGCTCGTGGCCGTAGGAGTGAGCAAAAGGGCTACAATACCTTCACATTCACGTAGCCGATGCTGAATATTTTGAACTGTTGGTACTGTGCATACAGTAATGTGTATGCAAACAAATAGAAAAAAGTGACAGGATAGTTGTGTGGCGCAATGCAGCCCTAATATTACAGTTCCCAAGATTTCACCAACACCTTATGATCATAAATTGATATGTGTAATATACATACACTTTGGTGAGTGAGGTATGCTAATGTTGTTGGCACCTCACAAATCATATTACTTTCTGTACACGGCAATTCTACACAGTTTGTATTTTTTCTTTTTGTTTGAGCACATCGGAAAAAGTCGTCCTCAGCTCAAAGAGGGAACCACTATAGATCCCCCTTCACAAGAAAAGATACCTTTATATGTTTCGTACCACCTCATTTAAACGTGAGTCTGGTACGCATAATTAAATTCACTACCATTGAAAAGTACTATCAGTATGGCACCATAAGGATTTATAACTATTTTGAACACTCACCAAAATTTATTTTATCTTTATTACATATTTTTTCACGGACATTCATCTACACTTGAAAACGGAGAAAAGAAGAAAAAGAAAAAAATCCATATCAAGGAAGAAGACGTCAAGTAACACCTAAGTACCTCTTGTGCCTCTATATTTAAGTTCCACTCCCTTTCGTATTTTAGTAATGTGTATGCAGCTGAAGGCAACCACCTCCTCCCCTTCCAGACTTGACCTACAGTACACAAAAGTACAATACATTATATTACAGCGCTAATCCATGTAAGGACCGTCTCAGACGCTGCCGGGATTCGGGTTTCGCTGCTAGGGCTGCGGATGTGTTAGTGGTTAGGAGACCCGGGTTCAATTACAGTGACATCCTTTTTTTTTTTTTTCTTTTATTCCAATATTTTGTAGAGTGATATTTAATAAAACCAGACCATTAAATGTAAAAGTGTTAACAAAACTAGACAAATAAAACAGTTAATGTTTTAGTATTGCAATTACAGTAGCTCCACCTGTGGATCATTTATAATGTGTCAGTCAGTAATGAGTACACCAGTGTCCCAGCTACTGTGGGTGTTCATGAAGTGTTGGGAACCAGGGCTGCTGGGATGGGAATGTGGGGAGTGGGGTGGGCTGAATTCTGCGGAGTGGGTGGTATTGACGCAGGAGTTGGCCTCTCTCTGACCCAGCTCCTCCCAGCACCCAGAGACTCCCAAGTCACGTGGCAGGCCCTGGAGATGGAGAGCGGAACAACGCTCAGAAGGACCTCTGTGATACTGCTGCCCCCACATCTGCACTCCCAATGCCACTGCTGAACAGCTGACTCTGGTGCACTCAGACCCGGCGCACTCGCCAACAATTTTTTTTAAAAAACCTCTGTGTCCAGATCAGGGCACCCCTGACAGGTCCAGGCACAGATAAATTGTACCTGCTCCCCCTGCCTCTCTGCACCCCTGCACCCACGCTTCTACTGTAGGTGCCACATTCACAATCTCTTTTCACAATATCTCCATATACAGTATGGAACTAGACACGCCTGTGCAAAATTCTACTAGCAACTACTGTATAATCTCCCTGAAACTCATTTTCAAAAGGAGGCAAGTACAGTATGCTGTACAGTAATCAGCACATTAAAAACAAATATGAAATCCACCATGGCAACAAGTAGAAAATATACAGTAGCACTCAACATTGTACAGTACTTACTTTCCCTTAGGGAGTCCAGTAGTTGGGGCTCCCGACGAACCAGGTCGCTCCACCTGCGCTGGAGGCTCCTGACAGGCCTGTCCCTCCGGAATCTTTCCCTGATGGCCTGGCTTGCCCCCTGGTAGGCCTCCACAACCTCACGATTGGAGACCAGGGGCCTGTCTCGCCAAGCCACATGGGTGAGGAGCTCCCCTGTCCCGAAGGGCCTCGCTCTCTGCCTGCGGTCCGCCGTAGTGCAGCAATAATCAGTACTGTACACTGTAATGGCGCTCTGCCCACGTGCTTCCTGTGCGGAACAGCGTCGCATTCTGTGCGCCCGCAAGAGTAGTGAGTACAGTAGTTTATCACTGGCCAGTGATAAACTGCAGTACTTTATGAACAGTACAGCTTGCCGGATGCAGCATTATTGTATTAAAGTACAGTATTATACTGTATATTGTAAAAGAACTTTAGAACACTATACTGTACTGAGACGTATTAGCGTCTGTGCCGCTCCGGTATACACCACAAGCGCCCATGACCAGTACAGCTTGCTGGACGCAGCACTATTGTATAAAAGTATTATATATTGTAAAATAATTATATTTTATATAATACTTATACAATATACTGTAAACTGTAATACTATAATATAAAAAGTTTGACGCCGTAATCGAACACGGGTCTCCATCATGAAGAGCCGTGCAGGTATCCACTACACTACACAACAGTGCTGCGTCCTTCAAAGTAAAATTATCGCTATACGAATCAGTAACTTACAGTACTGTGAATGTCATACTGCAACACCATACTGTATTGTGGGTAACTTTAGAACAATATACTGAGACGCATTAGCTTCCGTGCCGCTCAAGTATACACCACAACCGTCCATGTACAGTATATTTAGGACTAGGGTTGGCTGTACACTATCTACAGAATACTGTAGTACAGCTTGCTGGACGCAGCACTATTGCATAAAAGTCTTATACTGAATATTGTAAAAGAATTACAGTATACTGTTTATTAGTGAACTCAGTGACTCTGTTTATTAGGTGATTCTTTCCCTGGAGCGTCAGAGACGCTCCTGCGAGACAAATAAAATGCAGCTCCTCTCCGTCAGTGTCAGCATGATGCACTCTCCGCCAAAGAGACGGGATCACGCTCGTGCCGGCGGCGTAAGAGAGGTGCTGACTAGGCTTGCAAGGGATAATAAAGTTCCTGTACAGTTGTTCCTGCTCCTCATGCACGCGCTGCAGCACAAATTTTACGCATGTGCAAATGAGGTTTTCAAAAGTGACATCTGGTGGTTAATCTGTGATATTGCACGCCACGGCGAATCGCCAAGCTTGTAAAAGATATTGCGAATGCCGAGCGCCACAGCCGCCATGGCGGCCATAGCGGAAAAATCGCCATAGGCGGCAACGATGAGACTCGCTACATCTGTACAAGAGTTTTGCTTAACACCCTGTAGTTAGCTGTGTATCTAACTACAGGGTGATATGTTTTAATCTTATGGAAAAATGTGTTGAAGGTTTTATGTTAATGAGTGTATAGGCAAGCTTTACAGAAATTCGCAGCTTTGCGGGTCATCTGAACACTGCCCGCATGAAGGTCCGCCCAACACATGCATGCAGATTGCACCCGCACACATGCCAATTCGTTCAGACACAGCTTAATATACCAAGCCATATTGTGATTTACAGTGCATCCGGAAAGTATTCCCAGTGCTTCACTTCCACATTTTGTTATTCATTCAAAATTCTACTCACAATTCCCCATAATGACAACCTGAAAAACAGTTTTGGGGAGATTTTTTGCAAATTTATTAAAAATGAAAAGTTAAGAAATGACATGTACATATGTATGCACAATCTATGCTCAATACTTTGTTAGTGCTCCTTTGGCAGCAATTCTAGCCTCCATCCTTTTAGAATATGATGCCACAAGATCAGCACACCTTTCTTCGGGCAGTTTCGCCCATTCCTCTTTGCAGCACCTCTCAAGCTCCATCAGGTTCAATGGCAAGCGTCGATGCAAAGCCATTTCAGATCTCTCCAGAGATGTTCAATATGATTCAAGTCTGGGCTCTGGAGTGGCCACTCAAGGACATTCACAGAGTTGTCCTGAAGCCACTCCATTGATATCGTGGCTGCGTGCTCAGAGTCATTGTCCTGCTCAAAGGTCATCACCTCAGTCTGAGGTCAAGAATGCTCTGGAGCAGGTTTTCATCCAGGATGTCTCTGTACATTGCTGCATTCATCTTTCCCTGACTAGTCTCCCACTTCCTGCCTCTGAAAAACATCCCCACAGCATGGTTCTGCCACCAGCAGGCTTCACTGTAGGGATGGCATTGGCCTGGTGATGAGCAGTGCCTGGTTTTCTCCAAAGAAGACACCTGGCATTCATGCCAAAGAGTTCAATCTTTGTCTTTTCAGACCAGAGAATGTTGTCTCTCATTATCTGAGAGTCCTTCAGGTGCATTTTGGCAAACTCCAGGCGGGCTGCCATGGGCTTTTTTTTTTACTAAAGAGTGGCTTCCGCCTGGCCACTCTGCCATACAGGACTGATTGGTGAACTGCAGAGATGGTTGTCCTAATAGTCCTCCACAGAGGAATTCTGTAGCTCTGGCAGAGTGACCATGGGGTTCTTGGGAACCTGATAGCTGGCCATCTTTAGGATCTACTTATTCAGTCTTTTTCTGTGGGAGGCGTTACAGTTTTACATTATTGAGAGGCTTGTAGTGTTTGGTTTCTTTGTCATTTCTGGTAGAATAATTACGTTCTGATCTTTGGGAGCATTTGCATGATGTCAACTTCTGTGATGATTAGCAGCTGTCTTCAATGGTCCCAATAATTGTAAATAATCCTTCTTAATAATAAAGATGGACTTCAGATTGTTTGGGAATTACCTTTTTATCCTTTATAGTTTGATGAGCACCAACACAGAAGTCTTTGCAGCTTAGCTTGGTGTCAAGTCAAGGATTGATGCTGCAGCCCAAACTGCCAAGGTCTTTCTCCCAGCGTTACTGTTGGTATGTTGACGAGTGGGGATGTGGCCATATCAGAGAGGGAGCTTGTTAGGGTCATGTACAGTGTTAGGTGAGCTGGCCCTTTTATCCATGTGGTCCCCCTCCTTACACTCTCTTGGGGAAGTATATCCTACCTTTGAGAGCGATAAAGTGGAGAAGTTGTCCATCAGCTTCAAAGTGTAATATTATAGATTTTGCTAGATAAATGATAGCTGATGGTTGCTATTGCCAAATTCTCCACTTTATCTCTGTTGAAGCTTTTATACATATCCCCTTCTCTATGCGGCAGGCACCAGCGCAATGCAGAGCAGCAGTGGACAGACCTACACAGTCTCAACAGGACAATTCAGTCCCGATCATGACAGCAGGATGCTGTCGTTCAATAGGGACTGTTGTGCTGAAATCAGATGGGAACACTTGCTGGTAATCCATATTGGTGGTTTGGAAAAGGATGTACAGTACAAGTTATGATTTCTCAGGTATTTAAGCTCCTGACAGGAGTTTGACACTTTTAAGATAACTTGCATTTATTGGCTTATGTTGCCCTCCCACAATTCCTTTCCTACTACATTCTTTTCTTTTTAGCCATGTTTTATTTATATCACCAAGCCGGGTGTTTATTTAAGATGCCCTGCAATGCAACACAAAGCTGTTCTCTGAACACAAAGTTCTGTGACTTTCTGAGCAAACAACCGCACACTTATCTATGGCACAGTTGCAGGAGGACATACTGTATAAATACATTTTTAAAAATTGTGCACATTTTACTTCTGTTAAAGAAAGGGTCTCCCCAGAGCTCATGATATAAGCACCAAAATCCTTCATTGGATCCCTGATGGCACTGGAAATCACAGCTGCAAGGGAAAGGCAGCAATTCTGTCCATAGAATCTTATCAGTAGTTGCCTACCTATCTGCATTCTGTAGGAGACTCCCTAAATACAGCAGCAACCTCCCTCTCTCCCTGAAAGCTCTAGCAATCTCCCTGATTTCACCAAGCCCACATTACACAGCAGTTACATTTTGGGGGAGACAAAAAATAAAGAAATATGAGAAATATACATTCTAATGGAATCATTAATACCATTTCCCTGCATTGGTCATTATATGGTTACATTTCATTTGGATGTTATTACATACAGATGGAGCGCCTCTCAACCAGAGCTGGGAATCTTCAGATCTCGCGCAGGCTGCCGGAAAGGCACTCCATCTGACGCGGACCCGCAAGCGTCTCACACACACACGCATCCCCGTCAAAACGGAGATGGGGAGCAGAATTCTGCTGGCTATACCTGTGGGAGATAGAAGTCCTCTAGAGTGGCTCAATACATTTGTGTCTACCATCGATGAAAAAGTTTCCATCTTTTTATTGGTGAAACTCATAAATTCCTAAAGGAATTGGCCAGATAAGCCATTTGGAAAGTTATTTTACGAATCTTCTTTTTTAATAATTATCTAACACCATTCAAGGGTCTCCTACCAAGGAATAAATCATTTTTGGATTAACAATATGGACCGCACAGGACGTCTATTATGATAATAGGATATCCTATATCAAACAGAAGATTGTACCTGTTATTCCCCTGATGAAGTATTTTTAAAGACGAAACGCGTTGGGTCGTTTCTGCGTTTTATGAAGGATCAATATATATATATATATATATATATATATATATACATGTCTTGATAAAGGGCTAAGCGCCCGAAACGTTGATACACACTACCTGAGTCTTCTTTATTCATCTATATATACTGCCGCGTGCAGATTTGTCAAATCTTTGGAGTGCCTTCTACTGCGTTTGCTATATACAGCACCACAATGTGTTTGAAATTAACCAAACAAGATATGCTTTCATTGCAGACTTTTAGATTTAATTTGAGGGTATTTACATACAAATAAGGTGAACAGTGTAGGAATTACAATGGTTTCTATATGTGCCTCCCATTTTTTAAGGGACCAAAAGTAATGGGACAAACTAAACAATCCTAAATCAAACTTTCATTTTTTAATACTTTTTTGCAAATCCTTTGCAGTCAATTACAGCCTGAAGTCTGAAACGCATAGTCATCACCAGACACTGGGTTTCATCTCTGTTGATGCTCTGCCAGGCCACTGCGGAACCCTTGTGGTTAATTTCAAATCTATTGTGGTGGTGTATAGAGCCCAAAATATGAGAATTGTGACGATAATGTATGTACTTTACACAGCAAACATCAAAATGATTTGAAATTGGTAACAACTGATCTTCCAAACACAAGGGGGGAAATATACTAAGATGTGTATTCTACTTCACATGTGATGTTGCTATTGGCAACCAATCAGATCCTGTCTCCTATCTTCTAGAGGATGTTAAATAAAAAAGAAGTAGATTCTGATTGGTTGCCCATTGCAAAATCACATGTGAAGTAGTATACACATCTTAGTAAATGTCCCCCAAAGAGTAAAAACAAAACCTTCTGGCGTACATGCTTATGTTTCAAGGGCTTTTAAAAAAAAAATGAGTTCAAGATGATGTTTTTAATTTTGATTCAAAATGATGTAATTGGTAGTGATTACATGCCTAAATGAGCTGCCAAATAAATATTATAAATGTCATTTTGGACATTGGTGTCTATCTAGGCAAGTTTACAACTGTGAATGCAGCACTTGGAGGGGTTTATAAATGATAATGAAAATCAATCAGCCGACCAGTTCTTATAGCGCAGATAAAGCCGTCCAGATGAGGGCAGTGGGTTAACTGAATGAAACTCATGGAAAAAGAATCATTATTGATTTGAAAACAGATGCAGATCCGTACACATACAGCCTTTAATTCCCTGTGCTGGATGGACTCCAAATTTCTGTTTACCCTGGTGGGTTCTAACAGAGCAGAGTTAAGACCTGATAAGCATTAATACAAGTGCAGCTTTTTAAGAGTGTACATTATGTTCATTTTTCAAAAGGTCCATTTGTTAAGCGTGTGGGAGGTCTCCTGGCAGAGTCACCCGGCTACAAATCTAGTGCAGAGACAGTGCATAATGGTTGTGCCAGATCACTTTGTCACATTTATTTAAACGCCATTCACTTGCATGTGTGATCTCGTACGCAGCGGATGTGCACATATATGCTAATCACAGATCCAAGCAGCTGTGTGCAGATAACCAGGGACGGTCGCATAGCCTACGATAAATGACCATTTGAAAAACCCTATAGTCGCACAGAATGGTCGCAGGAATTGAGACGCGGGGCTGAGTGGTGGCATGTCATAGGTGGGCGGGGCAGCGCTTGGAGCTAACAGCACAGCCTCCACCATACTGTGAATGGGACTTATCCATTCAAACTGCACCTGCCCCTTTCAGACCGCACCTTGACCAGGGTTGGTGACATAACAACCCAGGAATAAGCCGGGTTGAGAGTGTGGTCTGAAAGGGGTATAAGGCACCTCGGCATGTGTGCATTGCAACCAAGACGCATGGCCAGTTGGAGGATACTCCATCAACTGCGTACAGATATTAGCATTGCCAACAAAGCTGAACCACGACCCTCATAGAGGGAGAATAGAACCTTGTGGCAAGCAAAGTGAGCCACAGTGCCCACAGTGTGGCACGCAAAGCGAGCCCCCAAGGGCCTCTTTGCGCTCCCCTTCTGTCGGCATTCCGGCGGCCAGGATACCACTGTTGGGATTGTGACCACCGGGATCCCAGCTTCAGGCAAATCATACTGAACCCGTAACCTGTATTGTAAAACTAGCTAGGTATACCCTCCCTGCTGGATATAGAAAATGGAATTTGACATAGACATAGAATTTGACAGAAGATAAGAACCATTTGGCCCATCTAGTATGCCCCTTTTTGGGCTGATCACTGCCCTTTGGACTGATTGTATCAGTTATACCCATGTTACACTGCAGGTGGGACAAATGTAACATGTGCAGAGAGTATTAGACTTGCGCTTGAATTTATAAAGTTGGTGACAGCTGTTTCCTATCACAGTTTTGCTGCATTCAGCACCCTTACTAAAGTATGGGGTGACTTTTATGGCCAAGCACATGGAAAGGGTTTTGTTGTTTTACATTTACAAACGTAGGACAACTGTTCTACTTACATGAAAGGAAGACTATTCTTTTACATTTATACACATAAATTGTTTTTGTTTGGTTGTGTAATTACCCTCTATTAAATCATTGGATATGGCCTAATAAGATTCAACAGTTATTTTCCATCTAGATTTTACTGGCTGCCAAGAACTTGAAATGTTACAAAATCACGCACAATAAAGACACGAACAATCTTAAATCACACAACACAGTTCAGCACTATGAATTTAGTTGAGACCTTTATTTTGCTAGTGTTTTCTATTATTTTATTAGGAGATTGGAAGTGAGCCAAGTTATTGTCCTAACTGTATTAAAGTCATTTTTTGTTAGTCTTTTATGATCAGCTGTCCTAGTCATTTTCTGCTTTGCGCAAAGCCCCATACACACTACACACCGGTAGCCGCATCCGATATAGTTAACCATATTGGGCACGGTTAGCAGATATTGTCTGTATGCACTGAATATTATCGGTCGCCGATATCGTCACTGAAGCCACCGGGCCCTCTTAACATGCAGGTGGTGTGGCTTTATTGCCAAGTTGGCCTGCATGTTTGGCAGACATCAATCATCATTAGTGACGTGCGGGAGCGCACATCGTTAATGATATTGAGTGTAGACGCTAGACGATATTGTGAACAATATCGCTCAGAAGCCGATTTCTGAGCGATATTGTTCACAATATCGCCTAGTGTGTATGGGGCTTTAGTAACCTGGACCTGTGCCCTATAGTGTCTGTGATAATGCTGCAGTTCTTCTTTCCCTCATTAGCCTCTGATATGTACGAGTCTTTTCTTATTGCAGGCAATGTTAGACAAACAATATTTTCAGGTTTGAATTCTAAACAAAATCGATGGACTTGGAATGTTTTACTGTACAGTCAAAATCACAAGTGTACTAAAGAGCATTTTTGAGTGGTTATGTTCATGTTGGTGATACTCTTCCAATTTGTGTTGTGTGAGACTTTAGTCAGATTCAACATTTACAATAGAACCCGCTGATAGACGTATGATCCATTGGCATTCTGCAGCAGACAGTATGATTTGTGCAGGCTTTATGTATTATACAGGTTGAGTATCCCGTATCCAAAATGCTCGGGACCAGGAGAATTTTGGATAACGGATTATTCCGTATTTCGGAATATTGTAATATTTCAATTATTTATTTTGAAGTATCTTGCATGTATGCTGTATAAACACATAAAATACACACAAATATATTTTATTACCACATAAAATACACACAAATATATTTTATTTGTTCAAAAAACAAGGTTTCAAAACATGAAACAAAATTTGTGTACTATCTCAGATATTGAATTTGAATGCCAAGCAATAATTTTCTTGCACATATATAGTGCCAGTTACATATCATGTCCCCAGTAGTGCTGTTACAAATGTCCCCAGTGAGTTTTTAGCAAAAAAAAAAAAAAAATTTCACTTTCTGGAATGTATGGTTTTCGGAATAATTCGGATAACGGATACTCGGATACGGGATACTCAACCTGTACTATAATTAAAGGGTCAACATTTAGCTAACAAATTGTGTGGTGTCCCACCCCAAAAACCATAACCAGCCTCAGGCATCTAAGCCCGGTCCGGTACTGGAAAATCATGTGGAAAACCTGTATAAGATCCCACCAGTGACTGAGCTGAACCAGCCATAAGAGGCTTACATTAGAGAAGGGATACCCACACCCCCCTGGGCTCACCAGTTTGGGGGTGGTTTACATGATGCCATTTAGACTCCGAATCTGTTTCTCCCTGCTATGGCTGATTCAGCACAGTGCTGCTTACTGGAGGAACAGAGGGACTTACTGTATTATGTTTTTTGAGGAGACCCCTCATGCAATTTCTGGTCTAAAATGTAACCCTTTATACACCGAAGGCTGCACATATCATACCTGACAGTGTAATTGATACAATGTGATCAGTGTCGTAGGTTCATTCCAGTTGCCCAGAGGCAAGATAAAATTGGTGCCCCCCCCCCCCCCCACACACACACACACACACACATACCACTTTATATAAATATATGCATGTATGTATGTTATGTTCAAATTAAAGAGAGTATGATATCTATGGTCCTACTAGGAGGAGAAGTCAGCCAGAGAAGCGATATCGGCGGCTTTCAATTGACTGAATCAGGGAAGGAGAGGTGCCCCCTTGGGAGCAGGAGCCCGGCGGCAGATGACTCCATTGCCTCCCAGATTTCTGCCTCTGAATGTGATCAGTTCAGCAGGAAGGGTATACCTAGCTAGTGTCGACCTCTTGACCCGCATCTTACCGAAACACCTCACGATGTGCACTCAAAACACACACAACCCGTCGAAAATGTGCGTTCGGGTCTTAACTTGTTGTATGGCCAGCTTTACATGATAACAAAGCAAAGAAAATAGTTTCTACTTGTCTGTTATGCCCCTTTCAGACCGCACTAAAAAAAACAGTATTTTGCTGATTTTTAACCATTTTAAAATGGTAATATGTGCGGTCTGAAAGATGCAGAGTGATTTTACCGTTTACCAAAAAAAGTTTTTGGGAAACGGTAAAAAAGCAGGGTCCTACCCGTTTCAGACCGTTTTCTTTTATGTCTGAATGGGTCTGAAATGGTATGTAGGACCCAGCCAATAGTGGTCCGCTCTGTGCATATCTAATGAGCGGACCCAGTGCAGTGAATATTTAATGAGCACTGCTTTCATTAGATATGCACGATCAAACCCAGACGGCTCCCAGGATGCTGAATCTGTGTTCAGTGCCCCTCCTTCACCCCCCCCCCCCCACCTCCAGTCAGTGACTCACGTGTGTCCGCAGCTGCCGATGGCCACGGGCTTGTGGTTCACCTCCAGGCAGATGGGGCAGCTGTACTGTGTTTCCAGGCTGTCGGCGGAGGATGAGGCGGCAGGGTTCTGGTGGGAATGGTGCTGCCGGTGCTGGGAGGAGGACACCAGGCTCCGGAACATCGCCATGGTGGCGGCGGCACCGTCACCTCAGCGGCTGCAGCGGGACATAAACACTGCGCATCTTTGCAGCCGCACCTGCTGACGCCACCTATGCGACACACGTCACCAAGGAGACCTTCCAGTACCTGGCTGGCCTAAATATCTGTAAAAACAGGAAAATAATATCCAGAACCCGCCACTGACGAGGTATTATATCACACTACAGCACAATGTACCAAATTTTTCTCTTACCTGCATCGAGTTTTCCTAATCCCCACAGCGAGGCCCTGTCAAACCCCAGGCCCCCCAGGCATTACAAACCCCCCACCCCTTGTTCTCACCCTTCCCAAATAAACGGTTGGCAGACTTTCACACCGCAAACCTGCTTTAGACCAGGTATTTTCATGTGATGTGAAAGGGCTCTGACCCGTTTTGAAAAACGTTTTAAATACCTGGTCTAAGCAGGTTTTGCGGTGTGAAAGCAGCATTAGTGATGTACATCATGGTACACCGTTGTTGTGTTCGACTGAATGGAGTTATGTAAAGGCTCTTTTTAATCTTTGTTTACTGATTTTGTTTGGGGTGCAAATGATTGCACACAGATAATAGACAAAATATTGGTTTGTAATCCTTTTTAACCTGGCCGTTATTTAATATGCTATTCTAGGCACACATAGTTCAAGTGGGCAGCTGTCTAAAGCTAGTAATGCCGTGTGCTCCAAGTGTAGGATATTATAGATTATTATACTACAGTACCTAATAACCTAATAAGAACCTGTAAGAAGTACAGTAATAGTTATTTAGTCCAGACTCAGTAGCGCTTATCACAGAGCTGTAACTCTAGAATCTGAACACAACAAGAAAAGTGGTTTAATAAACTATAATGAATGATAGTAATAAAAGCATAATAAATGTGTAGGACTGTAAGGGGCCTTTTTTATCAAAGTAATTCTTGAAACGTTAAAAGGCTGTTTCTACATGTTTAAGGCATAATTAATATCACCCTTATTTAACAAGACTGTAAAGCAGGAGATATAATCGGCTTTGTGAACAACAGCGCACACAACAGTATCATTAAGGGACTATTTTACAGGCTCTTCAAATTCAAGCCCATGGGCTTTTATTGGAGCCCATGTTGTACAGAATTTCAATTTCCATTGCTACAACACATGCTTTGGTAAACAGGCCCCTATGGCCTCTTTAATTATGTGGCACAAAGACCAACAATGTGTTGTAATCCTTAGCAGCCAATAAGATTTGACTTCTTGTATTCAGTGTGGACAAGTTCATAAATCTGGACATGATTGGTTGGTATTTGTTATGATATATTTTCTGATTACAATATATTGATGACTCCCTTTAGTCTTATTAGAATTCCTTTATTCGTCTCACAATGGAGAAATTTACAATTGTTACAGCAAGGTTCAAGTACAGATAAGGGTAAAAATAGCAAATAAGGTAAGAAGTCCAAACAATATAAATCTAGAATCTAAGAACATGTAGGTCTCTACAGACCATGACAGTTGTACATTCTGATTGCAGCAGGTAGAAAAGACCTGCGGTACCTCTCCGTTGAGCATCGAGGGTGAAGCAACCTATCACTGAAAGTGCTACACAGATCCGTCAAAATATTTTTGAGAGGGTGTGAAGCATTATCCAATAATGATGTTATCTTGCTGATCATTCTCCTCTCACCCACAATCTCTACAGAATCCAAAGGCATTCCTAGGACAGAACTGGCCTTCCTTACCAGCCTGTTAAGTCTCTTATTGTCGGCTGTTGAAACACTGCTGCCCCAGCAGACCACTCCGTAGAATATGGCTGATGCCACTACACAGTCAAAGAAGGTCTTCAGGAGCGCTCCCTGCACTCCAAAGGACCTCAGTCTCCTCAACAGATAAAGTCTACTCTGCCCTTTCCTATACAAAGCAGCAGAATTATCAGTCCAGTCCAATTTATTGTTCAGATGAAAACCCAGATACTTGTAAGTTCTTACGATCTCAATATCCATTCCCTGAATACTCACAGGAGTTGGGGGGGTATGCTGACGTTTCCTGAAATCAACTACCAACTCCCTAGTCTTCCTCGTATTGAGTTGAAGATGGTTCCCCTGACACCAAGTAGCAAAGTTCTGCACAAGTTCTCTGTACTCCCTATCTTCGTCATCTACAATAAGGCCCACAATAGCAGAGTCATCAGAGAACTTTTGTAGATGACAGGTTGATGAATTATATGTGAAATCTGCAGTGTAGAGGGTAAAGAGAAATGGTGCCAAAACCGTTCCTAGAGGTGCCCCTGTACTACAAATAATAGTATCAGAATGGCATCAGGATCGCTGGTCCTCACATACTGTGGGCGGTTAGTAAGGTAATCCAGGATCCAGGTGATTAGATGATGATCCACCCCAGAGTTGACCAGTTTTCCCCCAGAAGCATGGGCTGGATGGTGTTAAAAGCACTGGAGAAGTCAAAAAACATTATTCTCACGGTGGCCCCAGCCCTCTCCAGATGAGGTAGGGATCTCTGCATTAAATATATGACAGCGTCATCCACACCAATTCCCGGCTGATAAGCAAACTGCAATGGGTCCATAGAAGTTCGCACCAGGGGTCGAAGATAGCCTAGGACCAACCTCTCCAGGGACTTCATCAGCTGAGATGTCAGCGCAACCGGCCTATAGTCATTGAAGTCCTTGGGACGTGATGACTTTGGCACAGGTACCACACATGAGGTTTTCCACAGCTTTGGTACTCTCCTTTGCTCCAGACTTAGATTAAAGAGGGTTGCCACTATCCCACACAGCTGCCCAGCACAGGACTTAAGTGCTCGTGAACTGATACCATCTGGACCCTCAGCCTTCCTTACATTACACCTGCTTAGTTCTCTCCTCACCTGATTTGTTGTAAAGGACAGGGTGGAGGCGATAGGGATAGTAGAGCTATGCCCTGGCTTGGGTGATTGAGGACACCGCTGTTGATGATGACAGTTAACCGGGGTTGAAGTGACAGCCTGATCAAATCTGTTGAAAAAATTGTTCAGATCATTCACCCACTTGAAATCCTCCTTAGGCTGGGATACCACATCTTTGAACCCGGAAATGGTTTTTAGATCACTCCAGACTCCCCTAACATTCTTAAGCTGGAGCTGCTCCTCCATCCTCCTTCTATAGCTCACCTTACCCTCCCTAATCTTCCCCCTCAATTCCCTCTGCACAGATCTCAGCTCCTCCTTATTGCCTGACTTAAAAGCCCTCTTTTTATCTTTGAGAAGAGCCTTTATACCAGGGTTAATCCAGGGTTTATTATTAGAGAAGCACCGTACTGTTTTTACCGGCACAGTGTTTTCCACGCAAAAGTTAATATAGTCTGTAACACAATCCGTTAGACCATCGATGTCCTCCCCATGACAGTCTAGTCCTTCAGGGCCTCCTCTGACTCCTCAGACCATCTTTTCACAGTACGTGTAGAAACTGGCTGCCTGTTAACAATAGGCACATACACCGGTTGGATGTGTACCATGTTGTGATCAGATCTACCTAGTGGAGGAAGAGATGATGAACTGTATGCCTCCTTAATGTTGGCATATAGTAAGTCCAAAATTTTATTGTCCCTGGTGTTACAAGTGACGTACTGAGTAAATGTTGGCAAAGTGGCGGCAAGAGAGGCATGATTAAAGTCCCCCGAGATCAGAAGAAGGGCATTTGGGTACTGAGTCTGCAACTTGCTTACAGTAGTATTAATCACGTCACATGCTACTTCAGCGTTAGCAGAGGGTGGGATGTACACAGCTACCGTAATAACATGCGAGAATTCCCGAGGCAGATAGAACGGCCTCATGCCAACAGCTAATAGCTCAATATCCTTACTACAGATCTGATCCTTAATAGTGATGTGCCCAGGGTTACACCATCTATTATTCACAAATACAGCCAGCCCTCCTCCCTTCCTCTTACCACTCTCTTTTGTCCTATCCGCCCTCAGCAAGTAAAAGCCATCCAAGGAAGCATTTGTATCTGGTATTATCTCAGTTAGCCATGTCTCAGTAAATAACATAATGCTACATTCCCGATACACCCGCTATTGCCAGGTCAGCGCTGTTAGCTCCTCCATCTTATTGGGAAGAGAACGAACGTTCCCCATGATGACGGATGGGAGGACAGGTCTATATTTTCTTCTCCTATCCCTCCGCTTCACCCCTGCACGGCATCCCCTCCTCCTCCTCCTCACATCGCGGGGAACTTCTGGTCTATCTGCAGTTATCATTTCCACACTCCGGAGAGCCAGCAATTGATCTCTGGTATACGCAAAACGGTTCTGATCCCCTCCCGCACCTCCCACCACAACCATTTCAATAGCAAAAAAATTAATAACAATAAAAAATAAAATAAAAAAAAATAAATAAAAAGAATAAAATAAAAAATAAATGTGGACTAAAAATAATAGAAATAGAAAGAACAACGCAGAGTGAGTAGAATACAATATGCTGTAACAGGCAGCCACTCTTGCAGCGCCAGCTGGGACCACTGTAGTGGTGAGATCAGTGCTTCAGCAGAGCACAAAGGAGTACCAATATGGCCGCCTCCTCAATACTGGCATTACTGGCCTGGGAAACATCACCCAGACATAAAACATGTCCGTCTGAGCCTCCACAATGAAACCTCTCAGCCTCCAGCAGGACTGCAGGAGACCTGGATCAGTACCTGCAGCTCTGTAGTGTCCGGGGGCAGTGTGATGCCCGCGACGAGTCCTGGAGCTGCCGGCCGGGCAGAGGCTAAATTGAGTCCCCGGCTTCCGGTTAGTGTAGGCCGCAATCTAGCTGGAGCATATGCTAGCTCCCAGCTCCGCCGCGCTTCTCCACAGCTTCCGACCGTGGAGAGGAGAAGCCCCTCGATGCAGGCACGCCGATGGACTGGTGTCCAGAGGCAGCACGACGTCTGCGGTCAGGTACTGCTGCTCCGGGCCGATGACAAATCGAGGCCCCGGCTTCCAGACCGAGGTAGGCCGCAAACTTGCTGGAGTGAGTACAAGCTCCCAGCTTGTCAGATCTTATATGTATTTTCATGCAGCCATGATTGAAATAAATTGAACCTCACCTGGGGAACCTTCACTTAAAGACCCCCTTAGCCTGTTTCCTAATCTGTTGTAAACTGTTCTTTGCAATGCACAATAGGGCTAATTCAGCATGGATTGCTAAATAGAGAATTCACAAATCCAGAAATTATTGAATGACTGAGCATGTGTACTGTATGGGTGTGTCTGAAAAATCGCAGGCGTGTCCAGGAGTTTTTGAGGAGGGTCTGTGACATCAGCAATGACCACTTCCTGTCTGTCTAAGGCTTAGTGAAAGCCTCAGAGAAAAATTGGGTTTTATTCTATTTAGAATAAATCGTGGCGAATTCAGGTCCTTCCAAGCCAGGCTGAATCACCCCCTTTATTATTATTGTTAGTAGTAGTAGAAGTAGTAATAATAGTAGTAGCAGCAGTAGCAGCAATAGTAGTAGCAGTAGTAGTAATAATAGTAGTAGCAGCAGCAGTAGCAGCAATAGTAGTAGCAGTAGTAGTAGTAGCAGTAGTAGTAGTAGTAGTAGTAGTCATCGTCGTAGTAGCAGTAACAGCAGTAGTAGTAGTAGTAGTAGTAGTCATCGTCATAGTAGCAGTAACAGCAGTAGTAGTAGTAGTAGTAGCAGTAGTAGTAGTAGTTGTAGTAGTAGTAGTAGTCATCGTAGTAGTAGCAGTAACAGCAGTAGTAGTAGTAGTAGCAGTAGTCATAGTAGTAATAGTAGTAGTAGCAGTAGTAGTAGTAGCAGCAGTAGTAGTCGTCGTCGTCGTAGTAGTAGTAGCAGTAACAGCAGTAGTAGTAGTAGCAGTAGGTGTAGTAGCAGTAGTAGTAGTAGTAGCAGTAGTAGTAGCAGTAGTAGTCATCGTCGTAGTAGTAGTAGCAGTAACAGCAGTAGTAGTAGTAGTAGTAATAGTATTAATAATAATAGTAGTAGTAATAGCAGCAGTAGTAATAGTAATAGTAGTAGAACAGTATGTTATGATTAAAAAAAAACATTTGAACTGAAATTGTATAGACGCTAAAGCAAAATGATTGGTTTGCATATATGTAACAACAAGAAAAAACAAAAGAATTTCTGAGCGCAGATTGTGAGATTTTGCACTGCAGCTGTCTCAATTAAGGGGGATACCAGACCCCTTATATATGGACAAGCAAAGAAAAAAAGACGATGGAGGCAGCGCTGTGCAAAATCAAAAAACACTTATTTATTAAAACACTTTAAAATAGTTATATAACTATATGTAAACAATTTTTAGCAGCCATAATAATTCCTACAGCATAGTATATAGATATCTCAGTCCAGTCCCACCTATGTGCACAAGGTTTTTAGGGGTTTTGTATACTTATAGTTTTCCAGCTGCTGGATAGGGCAAGTGGCTCCCAGACCTCAGTGTCACACTCCGACCATTGGTACTTTCCAGATGATTTTGGTCATATCAAAGGTTTTTCACCGGATCTGTATATATGGCTGCCAAACAAAGTCCCCGCTCTCCTCATGAGGCAGCCATATATACAGATCCGGTGAAAAACCTTATGACCAAAATCATCTGGAAAGTACCAATGGTCGGAGTGTGACACCGAGGTCTGGGAGCCACTTGCCCTATCCAGCAGCTGGAAAACTATAAGTATACAAAACCCCTAAAAACCTTGTGCACATAGGTGGGACTGGACTGAGATAAAATTAACATACTAACCCATATAAATTGATCACAGAAGAAGTTAACCTCCTATAAAATCCGTGCATGCATGCAATTAACCATTTGCTTACTAACTCTGATATATGGGGGCTATCTTTATACTATGCTGTAGGAATTATTATGGCTGTTAAAAATTGTTTACATATAGTTATATAACTATTTTAAAGTGTTTTAATAAATAAGTGTTTTTTGATTTTGCACAGCGCTGCCTCCATCGTCTTTTTTTCCTTGGTTTGCATATATCACAGTATTTTTCAAATGATATTAGTTGGTAAGAGAAATAACTTTGTCCGAAGAAAGAGCGGAATTTAGAATGAAGTCTCTCTGTACCACTTGCTGAAACGAAAAGGTCATAATTATCATTTATTGCCTGTAGGCCAAGTCTAACCCAAATGAACTTTCATTTCGGGAAATCATCTAAGGACAACATAATTACTTAATGCTGTGGGAGCAATAATATCTGATATTGTCAGAACACTTGTTAGGGAAAGAACTCTTTCTAACTTGCATGAGAAGGTTAATCATAAAAGCATGTATTCCAGTATAGTCTATTTTACTAATGGGAACAAAAACTACACTAGAGCTTTTGTCTTTATTACTTTTTTCATAGATAGAATCCTTAGTATTACAGTATGTGCATTGTTTCAACAGGTCCTTAGAAAACATTTGCAAAAGCACAAAGAATGTCTATTGATTCTAACTGACCAGTTAATTAAAATTAGCTAATTGTCCCTCTACCTTTACCCAAAATTTCCCAATTAGTTGGAGCAGCGCCCACTGGGCAGCATCATGATGCAATGCATACACTGGTAGTAACCATATTTAGATCTATTCGGAGCTATAGAATGCGCTTCAGAACCCTCTGTAATGGGTAACTTATTTTTCACTACCCCTGTACATTGGTACATTTTTCTCAGGTCTCCCACTTGGAGCGTTTCAGTTCACTTATGTTCATTCTGGGAGTGTTTTTCTCTCTTTTGGTCAGTGGCGGGCCAAGGAAAAAGTAAATAAGATTCCATTTGAACAATGACAGGTCAAGATTATCACCCAGGCCTACACAGCACAGGGTGGTCTTGAAAGTCTCACAGGACAGCTGTTCATAGCGTTCCATACAGGAGGGCACTTGCCACTACTGTACCATCTTGCGACTGATATCCCGCCTCACTGCAACTTGACCCTTCCTGGTGCAGCTGACAGAGTGAAGGTGTTTACGTTTTACTCCCACTGCAAGTGATGGAGATGAGGAAGTCCATTAATGGACTTCAACATGTGCTCTTGCCTGTCCATGAGTTCTGCTATAATGGAATAATAGAATGCAACTGTACTACAACCGACTATAGAACAAAGCCATGAAAGTCGGTCTAGGATTTGAAGTGCAGCAGTTTGGCTTTATTATTTATTTATTTATTTATTTACACTTTCTTATATATCATATTCTGTTGCACTTTACGCTTGAAAACAGTGATACAGCATTCTGGGTAATAACAGACTGACATAGAGGTAGGAGGACCCTGCTCGCAAGCTTACATTAAGCAACATTGTGACTACTGCTTAGAGGATTTCCTCGCAGCAATCTAAATCAAAATATAAACTTCCGCTTACTCAGCTGACTTTGTGTTTGCCACGATAAAAAGTACATGACTGCTCTAAAGTGTCACTCAAAACATAGCGTGTGTTTATCTTTGACATCTGACTTGCCTTTTGTTCACGATGTGGTCTCAGCTGATATCAAAGTGACAGCAAAAGTAGGGATAAAGATGCCTACGTGATAACACTTTGACTTTATAACAAAGACAAGTTTACAGTGTTGTATACACAAGCGATATAAATAATATGTATACATCTGTAAAATGTCTGGGCTTTTATACTGTGTTCATTAGTGTACTGCTATAACATATTTATAGACATGATCTCAGTGATATTATTATTATATACAGTTTATTCAGGATGCAGTCAGCATCCCAGTGGTCAGGATGCCGGTGTTCAGTATACCAATGCCGGTATCCCAACTGCCTTCAGGACACTGGAACTACGAACAGATGAGGATGGCATCCCGATCAGTGAGTATGCAGAGAGCAGTTTTGGGCAGCCAAGGAATAGGATGTTAGGTCTAGACCAGTGGTGGGCAATAATTTCAGCTGGGGGGCCGCTTAACACTTCCAGTAAATGTTCGAGGGACGAGCTCGGGAAAAGTGGGTGTGGCCATGCAAAAGAGGGTGTGGACACATAAATGTAGTAGCAGCAGTGTAGTGTACCACACGATATACCACTTATAAACATGCATCACAATACTAGACCCCTTTATACTTGCCCCTTACAAATTATGCCAGGGCTCGTCAAATTTCTTTAAAATCTAGGAGCCAGGATGAAAATGTAGGAGCCAGACAAACTAAAAATAGGGACAGTGCATGCCGAAGGCACGCACCATAAATTTACACACGCCATAATGCCCATTACATATACCACATGCCGTAATGTCAATTACACCAAACATTGTAATGCTCATTACACATTATGCCACCACACACTATAATGCCTATTACATACCGCATGCCATAATTACATATGTCACATAAGTTTTGCTTACCTACATGCTTGTTGCTATGGGATTCATGCTTGATGCCAGGGGTTAATATGCTCATTGCCATTGGGGTTACATGCTCTGCCAGGGGTAAAAGCTTGTTTGTATGGGGTTAACCTGCTCTGCAATGCCACACCCAGTACTTATTATATTGAGGAGGGGCAGGGTTCCCTAGCAAACTGACGCACTGAGGGGGTCGACAGGGGCAGGAGGATTAAAGCACTGCAAGAGGGTGTCTGGAGATTCAGCAGACTAGACTAGAGGCTTCCCAATACAGAATTACTGGTATAGGTATACAGAGCTACAGAGCAGGGGCAGAATAAAAAAAAAAAACAGGCCTCCGCACACAGTAATACTCACTGCCTCTCTGGGGGGGGGGGGGGGGGGGGGGTGTGACAGGCTGCAGGCATAACACAGCAGGAGGGTGGCTAGAACCGCACTGACATCCAAGACTTTATTGCAACTGAGGCATGTGGCAGGCAGGCCCCAGTTTTCAGAGAGTGGAGCGGTGATGCGGGGGTCCGGATCTCCGACATGCTGCAGGGGGAGTCACACGGCCGCCAAAACCGAACTGCGCCCGTCCCGAACAGCATTCCTGGGAGTGTGGCGGGGATGAGGTCATGTGGCGGCCGCACTAACCAATGGCGGGGAGGGGGCTGTTAGGATTAGGCTGTGGGAAGGAGAAAGTTAGGATTAGGCTGTGGGAAGGAGAAAGTTAGGATTAGGCTGTGTGAAGGAGAAAGTTAGGATTAGGCTGTGGGGAGTTAGGTTTAAGCACTTAAATGGCAGGGTTAGGGTTAGGCTGCAGGGCAGAGGGTTTGGTTTAGGCGGTGGGATGCAAGGGTTTTTGTTAGGCACTAGCTGGTAGGGTTAGGGTAGGGTTAGGGTCAGGCCGCTACAAGGGAGGCTTATGGATAAGGGGGTATGGGGAGAATATAAGGGTACTACGGAGCCCCTGTCAGGATTCTCAGAATTGGGATGCCGGGGTTTTGACTTCTAGCATCCTAAATGCTGGGATATTGTATATATCCCGTTTATTTCATATGAAATGGGTTAGTGGTGTTCTGTACTATTCTAATGAATATAACAAGTCTACCTCCACAGCGATTTTATGTATATCATGTTCTTAGCAAAAATATCTGTAGTACAGTTAGTAAGGTCTATCACTTAAGCTTAGTACACACTAGATCTATAGGGATTACAGTAGTTCTGACATTATAGTGAATCCCTGTCAGCCCACATTGCACACTAGGCAATTCACATGCAATTTGTCCTTTTTCTATGCGAAACATCCAAATTTCATGTGACTAATGGTGTGTACACACTTGTACAATCATGACTATATTACAATTTAGAATATCTGCATACAATATATACAATTTAGACTATATAGTGCAGATCTGCACTATATAGTCTATGCAGCCAAGACTTTCTGGCTGCGATACGTAAGCACGCATCGGAATCGCATCGGGATCGCAAGGGTTAAAACCCATACAATCTGCATGCGATCCAGATGAGATTTTCCCTATATAGTCAAAATCTCATGCACATTGTACAAGTGTGTACGCACCATAACAGCAGGTCCGATGCGGTGCCGTGTGCATCTTAGCGGAGCCTAAATGTCGCACTGGCTACAGAAGCAATCTGTTAAATTGCTTCCGAGATGGGGAGGCAGTCTTGGCTCTCATGTGATTGTGCTGCCCGAGCAGCTCAAGGGGGAAGAAGTCACCCTAGTTTATGCCCAGCTTGTCAATACATGATGTAGGTCACTCTTCATGCACCTGCTTACATTTTGTTACTTTTCCCCTCAATTCTGTGCACTTCATATTTAGGGTTATATTTGCAGCAAATGATTTGGAAAAAGGTCTCACATTAAGCAGAACACTGCGTGGTGCTTGTCACTCATATCAGACCTGTCTTTTGCCTGTTATTCTGGATGGTGTACTTTTTTCCTCAAGTTTGTTACTTAGATAGTTAGAATAAGTGGTTTGGCGTGACTAAGCAGCAAAGCCAGTAACCTTCCCTTGCATACTAACGATTGAGGTGCCGGCAGTCAGGATTCTGCCATTGGCATTGAGAGCGATGTCATTTTCCCAGCGCCAGTATTCTGACCATGAATCAGGATTCCGGCACCTGGATTTCGATCGCCACCATCCTGACTGCCGGTGTGTTGACCTTTAATGACCATGGAAAGTACAATAATATAAAGGGGATTTTTCTATAAGTTATAATAATTATCCTTTAATATGTACCTGCAATTGGAGGGCATTTTGTCATTAACCCATAAAATGTTGGGTCGTCTGCATTGTTAAGCTACCAGAGATTTTTTTTTGTTGGGGGGGGGGGGCTGTGTTGGTGGGGCTTCTAACTAACCAATGTATTTTCACATGAGATCTGGGGTTTTCATTGTGTCACCCCCACAGGCGGTGAGGCTTATGTTGTAGGACGTCATAGATTTCAGGTATGAGTATTGTAAAGCCTCCACAGATCAGGGTGTGAATTGTATAGAGCTTCTAGTGAAGAGTTCACATTGTATAGAACTTACTGGATTGTGCTGTGTCATGCATACTGGTCATTATTATATTGTATATTGGTCATAGGGATAGTCTCTAGGCTCTAGAATGATCTCTGTATTGGTGTCTGTATTGCATTGTGATAGAATGCTGCTGTATTGTTTCAATCATTCAAGTCCTATTTGATGCTAGTAACATAGATGCTGTATAGATTATATGGTCACTTGAATTGTAAATTGGAAACTAGAAATTGCACTATGATTATTTAGAGGTTACTAGAACACTTTACAGTGTAAAGATCCCTTGATGTGTCTTGTATTGAATATGTCAGTAGAATTAACATTTTTTCATGTATGTTGTTGGCTGTGTTAAGTCACGGCTGTGCAGTTTTGGCAATCTTTTAGTTACAAGCAGGAAAGTTAACATAAAAACATAAAATTTGATTGCAGAAAAGAACCCATCTAGTCTGTTACACACTAGGTATCATTTTTGACCCAGAAGAAACTCCACACAGTTAGGGCCATGGTGGGAAACCGGAGTTCCAAGAAGAAACTCAGTTTCTTCTTGAGGCTATATATTGCTTACTTTTACATCATCCATACAGCCTATATTATAACTATAAAGGGATGTGTTCAGCTTTCCAGCAGATGTAGTAATGGCAATCACAATACCAACGCTATCATCAGGACTACCGCCAAGAAATTGGTGAGGATGCAGCGCTAGAATCCCAACTGCCGGCATTAGTCTTAGGCTGCAGGGAGGGTTAGGTTTTAGAAGGTTTCCAGGTGGTGGGGGTAAGGTGTAGGCAATGGTGTATGGGTTATATGGTTAGGCCCTCATGGGTTGGAAGGTTTAGGGGAGGCAGGCAGTGGCATAACTACAAGATTGGTGCCCCCGATGGAAAATGTAGGCAGTGCCCCCCCTCCAGTAAAGTTAAGACACCCCGTAGCCCTGCCCTACCCCTCCTCTTGTCGCTGCCGCCGCGTCTGTGGCCGGGACCCACAGATATACTTGTCTGCGGTCCTGGCACTCCTCCTGGCTCCTGCAAATGAAAATTGATCCTCAAAAATTGGCTGCCCCTAACAGCAGACTGTATTTAAGGATGCAAGAGCAGGCCGCCACCTCCTCTAGCATCCTCAAACACTGTCTGCTGTAAGAGGGCAGCAATTTTGTGAGAGACATTTTTCATTAGGAGCCAGAAGTGTCAACAAGTAGATCTGCGGGTCCCGACTCCTGGCCATAGGAAGTGGCAGGGTAAGGCAGGTCACGGCAGGCGGCAGCATAGCAATAGCCCCCGCAGACCCCCAGTTCCCACACTTATTCAGTGCCTCTCCGTCACCGCGGGGTCTGCGGCACTATTGTTACACCACTGGAGGCAGGGTAAAGGTAAGTATACTTACCTGACCCCAGTTGGGATCCCTCCATGACCACCTGTAGGGATAGACAGTGGTTGAAATACCGACAATGGCATCCCCACTGCAGGTCATCCTTAAGTATCATCTTAAAATAACCTTATGTTGGATTACCAGACCAAAAACTAACCAGCTCACCTCTGTTACTATCATGAATGGAAAAAGTAATATTAATGTGGATATGGTTTCAGAATTTGAAAAGCTCTAAATTCCACCGAGCTTAGGTAGAAATGGAGCCTCAGGCATCTTCCATACCGCTGCTTGTCCTGATCCAGCATGAGTCATAGACATTACAAAGTAGTAGTGTCTCAAGAATTTTCAGAGTTCAATAGTTCTGCTTAAAGTGTAGAGCTAGTTAGCTCATTCTTCAGACTAAGAGTAATGAACACAATTATAGTATTTGTGGATCCCTTAAATAAGATTACATTTTGTTGATAGAATATTGAAAATTTGTTGTGATGAATATTAAAAACAACTATTAAATATTGTATTTGCTGCACAAAGTGGAGGCAGCGGTTTTTTTTTTTTGGGGGGGGGGGGGGTTGTGACGCTACCCATGGAAGCCATTGTTGTTTATGAATATTATGGATGTTTTTTATCTGGGGCCTGCCCTATTGGAATGTTTTAAGCCATTTCAAACTTCTCTCTTTGTCCCAAAACTTTCATTGAGGACCTGTAGGCAAAATATCTTAGAAGTAATGAGAATCTAAGCTAAAGAGAAGATTGACATTTTGGTCTATGACCCTTATGGGTTTTACAATAATCTAAAATGGGATAAATGATGCTTGGTGGAGAATTCACAGTTCTAAGTGGTGATGATATGGCTGTACCCTGACTGACTCTACAGCAGTGCGAGATACACCTGCATAAATCACATTTTGAGTGTGAGAAATAGAAAGTGAGAGATTTTGGGAGAGTCTTCTCATTTTTTTTTTTTTTTAAGAAGCAATCCTTTACACTGCAAAACCAGGTCAATTTTTTTATTAACCTGGTTATTGATTGCCGCTTGGGAAATTGATTGCAGCTTGGAAAAATGCTCCTAATCCTCACACCCTTTTTACATTTGGCCCTTGGTATGCTCATGCACATCATCTACAAGGAACACTATCAATATACTCTTCCCAGTTCACTGGTGGAGACCTTTGCAACCCGGGAGATGCTGTCATTGTGGTCGCCATATATATTTATGCGTTGAGTATAGATTTATCTGCAATAAGTTTATTTTATGATGGCCAGTACTGGGCTTTATGTCTATTGCTGTGGTTCCCAAACTTTTTGGAATTGTGGGGCCCTAAAGCATCATTTATCATTTAGAAAGTCAGATAATCAAATATGAAATTACGTAAATTTTGTTTCTATATCATGCTTTTTGTTATGTGATGGACAGTTTTCACTTCTGTTCATCCATATATTGTGTGATTGGCAGCCACAAGCATTGGTTTTACCTATTACATTGACATAAATAATTACAATTGGTCCTGAGCCACCAACCAAGGGCACCAATACAACTGCCCCAGAGCTCCCCAGGGTGCCATGGCATCCAGTTTGGGATCCACTGGGCTATTGGCTTAACAAATGGTTCAACATACCTTAAGAATAAATGTGTATAACTCCTTCTCATGCACCTTATCCATAGACACGGTTTAATACATGTTATTTTAAAACTTTTTAATTGATCATGAATTTCCTAGATGTTTTAAGCTCCTCACAGGTGTATTCTAAAAGAAATAAACAACTTTCTTTATGTCTTTATTTCTCTAGGTTATGAAGAACACAGCTCTGTAGAGAGGAAAGTATTAGACGTTAATGCCAATGGTAATATGCGAGGGTTACTTTGGGCAAATCAGGAAAATTTCACTGAAATTGAAGCTGAACACACATATCGCAAGAATTGCACTGAGCCAGGTAGGAATTACCCATTCATTGTTTATTTTTTATGTTTTGTTTGTGATTTCTGTGAAAGCATTCTGTGATATTATGTGTATACAATGGCCTAAGTTGTGGGAGTGGGGGGTTCCCACTCCCCCAAGTACCTAGTCCAGGGCTGATCAGCCACAGTAGTCATGTTTCGGCCAGGGAACCTTCTATAAAAAGTGTCCCCTGGCTGTGACATGACACCGCTGGCTGTTGGAGCCCAGCACTGGTTCCAAAATATGGGGAACCCCTACTCTTTTTGTCCTATGTGTTTTTGGAACCAGGACCAGTCCAAGGTCCCATGCTGGTTTCTTAAATAAAGGGGATCCCCACAATTTGTGTCCCCTGTATCTGGGGAACCAGGACTGGCTCAGTGAGCCCGGGGCTGGTTATGCTCGGGAGGGGGAACCCCATGCTGGTTTTTTTTTTTTTACTTTTTTTACAGCACCATGCACAGATTACAGATGTATATGGTAATGTTTAGGCGGCGATTTTGATGTTTTCTATGAGATTTTGAATGTGCCTTTTTTTCCGACAGGTCAAAATGTGCCAATTTTACTGCAATTCGTACACTACTGCAGGTGCAAAAATCGCACCTTGTTACATTTCACTCATGGTTTCATAATATAGTTGATCATATAGTATATAGGGCCTTATTTTGGTTCATTCTTTCTGAAAAAATCCTTCTTAGATGGACAAAACCATGTGCACTGCAGGGGGGGCAGATGTAACATGTGCAGAGAGAATTAGATTTGGGTGAGTTATTTTGTTTCTGTGCAGGGAAAATACTGACTGCTTTATTTTTACACTGCAATATAGATCTCACTTTGAAGTAAAACCCCACCCAAATCTAATTCTCTCTGCACATGTTACATCTGCCCCACCTGCAGTGCACATGGTTTTGTCCATCTAAGAAGGATTTTTTCAGAAAGAATGAACCAAAATAAGGCCCATAGTGTAATGTAATATAATATATTCTGATATTACATTGTCACATTTCTAGGTAGCACCGTCCCGTTGTGTACCCATATTTAGGGACTGATTCAGTTGCATATGTTATTGTTCCGGACACATTACTGTCAATTACAATAATTTAAATATTACTCATTATTACTTATCCCCCTATGACATCAATATGCTACAAAGTCACATTGTGGTGCTACTACTGGGTTGAGGCTATTTTAATTGTCCAAGTCTTAAATCACTTAGGCAAAATGGTCATGGCCTCAGTTGAAAATGGTTAGCGGTTGTGTAAAGGAGGATGTGTAATTTATATTTTCAAGAAAGACAAAATAATGCAACGCATTCCATGGCATCCCTTGGCCCAGTTACTTGTACAACAGTTTCATAAATGTCCTCATGTTTATAAAGAGAAGTTTGGTTAATGTACGTCTCCGATGGTGGTCTTGTGTCCTCGCACACAGCTCCCCCAAGCTCCAGTCTGGCTGCCATCTCTTAATTAGTGGCGGTTGGGTGGATATAGGCAGCGTTCACAATGTGATCCGATGCTTTGTCTATCGACACAGCAGTGGATCACATAAGCATGCAGGAGGCTTCTATTTACAGAAGACGACTCTTGTCGCTTTAAAATATTTTTTGTAGAACAGCTGCATACAAAAAACGCAGCTGTTGTACGAACTGCATCCATTTATGAATCAGGCCTAAGTGGGTAGTAGGCCCAGCATTAAGCCTAAGGAGCTAGACAAAATGAGAGTACACTTTATTATGTGAGAGTCTAAGGTTTGTTAATAAGAAGGCTTTGCCTGCTGTGCTGATGGGGCTGCTGGCCATTTCAAAGCATGTAGCAGCCAGAGGGAATAAGAGGGATGACCACATATCATGGGCATATCATGGGGATCCCCTTCAACCACTTCCCTGATTTTTCAGTTTGTACACAGTTTGTACACTTCTATGCATAGGATTAAATGGGCATTTTTTTCTCTCATAGCTGCTTGGTTAATCAATACAGTACAGTGCAGTGCTGATCAGAAAGGCATCACAAATGGGGACTGTGCCTGTAAAATAGGGACAAGTTGGGAACTTTGTATAACATTGTCTAATTTAAGCTGCTTTTTTTTGGGGGGGGGGGGGGATTTATATAGGTGCGTGCACAGATATTTTACACCATATGCATGATAGCGACCATCGGGAACTATGCACTATATTGTTAACAATACTCGCTCCTGTGGGTCCTCCGTCATTTGTGCATGCAGAAGGATAGAGGATAATGCCAGTGCTGCTGGTCAAGCCTGGCATCTGAAAGTGTGTATGCAATTGCCAATGCCAGCGCACCTGACGGGTCCTCTCGCTCATGTTTAAAAAATCATCTCCCCATAACCCTAGAGTCTAGACGCACAAAGGAGTCGATCCCATTAATTACAAAATGTGCGAGGTGCCGTTCCCAATGGTACCCAATGTTGCGCCCTCCTCCAGCTGGTTTCAGCCCGAATTCGCTAAAAATTGCTCGCTACTGTATTGGGCACTACCCTATGGGGCAGCGAGCAGTTTTGTGCAACATCCATCAGCCATAAAGTGTAACTGCTGCTCTAATGCAGGGGCGTAACTATGAATTGGGTGCCCCCCCACCATTAATGGGGGGGCTCCCCCCCCCTCCGCAGCACCCCCCCTCCCCCATCCCCTACCCGCAGCCTTACCTGTCTTGCTGCTGCTGGTCCTGGCTCCCTTGCTGGCTTCATTCTTCTGCTATGGAGACGGACCAACACAAAATGTCCGCCCCCATACAGCAGACAGTTTCAGAGAACTGTCTGCTATATGGGGCGGACATTTTATTGTGGTCCGTCTCACTAGCAGAAGAACTGAAGACAGGTAAGGCTGCGGGCGGCGGATTGGCGGGCGATGGGCGGGCGGGAGGCAAGCGGTGGATGGGCGGACGGGAGGGTGCTAACTATAGCAACGCAGCCCCCCGGCGCCCCCACATGCACAGCGCCCCCCCCCCCCCCCCCCGCGACCGTGGGGGCTGCGGTGCTATAGTTACGCCACTGCTCTAATGATTCACATTGGGATCGACAGCATAGAGGTTTGGGTGGATCTCCTGAGTATGGAGATCAGTTCTGCGCCTCTGGGTGGACTACCCAAGCGCAATGGTATGAACTCCAGGCCTACTGTATTTAACTGCACGGCCACAAAACTTCAGGAATGAGTTCCTGTGCAGAAAAAGTAAGAGAAATGCAAATTCTAATACTGTATGTAAAATAATAGGAAACAGCTGAGTAAATCTGGTTTGTATAGAGATGTAAAAATATATTCTGTTTTAAAGACAAATATAGTATGTAAGACTGTATGGAATGCAGTGTAATTGGTTTAGCTTTTATGAACACTGGCTGCAAACCACAGGCAAGATACCAATAAAACATCACTGGAAGTATATACGCTAGGGCTTTGACGAGTAATGTGTATAAACATTCATTTATATGTAGATCTGTGTTTTATTCATTTAATGAACTGTGTTTTTGTTGCAAATAATCTTTTTTTCAGTTGTACAAATCATATCGGGGCTCATTTGAACACAAATGGTACTGGATATGTGGAGGAAATCATGTATGCAACAAAATGTCAACTGACGGGCTTATGTTATGTCTAACACACCTCAAGGTGCGAACGACTGAAAAACCGCAGTTACATCAGACATCCTTCTGGGGAATATTGTTATATTTATGCTCCATGATGGCGTACAGATGTTGCTTGACAATGTCCCTGATTCAGCGTTGTCCCCTAATGCTGCTGCAGATGCAAGTTTTGACTCAGAGGATGTGGAAAAGATGCTAATGTAACAGCTGGTGGGATTTGTACGGAAACGCCCACCGGAGCCTTCACAGCTTTCCGCAACTGTGTACACATTCCCAGCATGGATGCTGATCAGGGATACATGGACTCCCCGAGTGAGTCTATGATCGCTCAGACACCTGAGACAGTGAATGCAGCCGGCAGCTAGTACAGTCCTCCTGACATGCCCAAGTTTTGAATGGTACTCCATTATATCCCACACACCCGCTGCTCAATCACAATCACTAGCGAGTAAATCCTCAATGTGAGCATAATCACAAGTTATTTGCCCCACGGGTGAATTGTGACAGTGAGGAATGCGCAAATTACCGATAATCATTTGTGAAAAAACATCACCATAGCACGCAACTCAGGCCCAGTGTTAATAGTAAATGCCAAAATACATTACCCTCTTTGACCGGAATATATAGGGCGGTATTCAATGAGCCTGATTCGCCATGTTTTTATGGCGAATTTGTGCTGTTTGGCGAATTTTTGACTAAAACGGTGAATCACCCTATTCAATGACCAGATGGCGAATACATTTGAAGGTTTTTTTCGCCATGATTCACCGAGTAGCAATCGCTATCTTTTTATGGAGAAGTGGAATGTGAACTTTTAAAATAAAGTGTTTTGTTTTTTACATTTGGTGTCAAAAAATCAGGAATTTTATTCTGAGGAGGGGCATGCTATTTTTATTCATGTGCTGTAAGCACATGAATATATATTTAATTTAAAAAAAAACATTTTTTTTTTTACACAGCAGCCAGCAGGGGGCGCCGGAGCTGAGCCGCTCATTAGATATTCATATATTCACTGCACCCGATCGTTACATATGCACAATCGGGTGTAGTGAATATACCCGGTCCCCTGCTGGCACCCCCGGGGGGCAGCCTGTGCTGCCTGGCACCCGGGGAGCCCACCTCCCCCCCACATACGCTCTGGGGCAGGCAGAGAGACTTCCATCTCCCTGCCTGCCACCATCCTCAGACTCCCTGCGGCGTTTGCCGCAGGAGCTCATATTCGCCGGTCAGGGGCAGCGAGCCCCTGACTCGCCGGCGAGGCTCCGGAACGTGGCGAATGTGCAGCGAATCCTAAACAGGATTCGCTGCACCTCGCCGGTATTCACATTGAATACCGCCCATAATGTAATGAAATGTCATATAAGCGTCTTGAGTCCTGTTGGAGAAAGTGTGCTATATAAATTAAACTTACTTACTATAAACAGATAATTATCACAATGATCACATTCATTTTTGAACCCTTTAAAACAAAATTAATTCCTACAGTAAGCTAAATAAAAATAGCAATTACAGTAGGCAATGTGCTTAGACCTAATGCTCTTGTGTCCTCATACAGCTATACTGATAGGGATCCGGTTGGGTGCCGGCATTGGTATACACCCAATATCCATGGGGGATGGTTGGGAATCGGGTTCCGCTAGCATTGTATACTGTCGCCTTGAATGCGGGGCTGACAGAGGCTCTCACTGACAACGCACGGTAGTGATATTTAGATTTTCCAACCTGCCACAATTGGCAAAATTGTTACAAATTTAGTGTTTACCCAGCTTTAGCCCGCCTGCTTCCCATACAGGGCGCCCACAGATCTCAGACACCACAGAGGTGTCTTAGGTCTGCGAGCACTTGTAAAATCATTTGATGATCGATTACCATCAAATGATTTTGTCCCCGCGTACAAGGCTGTAAATGGATGTGTATGCGAAACATCCATTTGCATATATGCCGGGGGACTCGGCGTGCGCGGGGGGGGGGGCATGCGGCCTGCGTTTAAATTTAATTCACAGCTTTGTGAGTCAACCAGAATAAGGCCCCTAGTGCAAGTCGCACGCACTGCGTGTGACTTTTGCCTCTGTATTCAGACTGCATAACTCTTCCTCAGTTATTCTATTTTACCGACATTTTGTATCTAGGGGCCTGATTCAGAACCGATCGCTCATCTTCAAATTTGCAGATTGCTGCAAGTACTGTAGATAGCCACTGCCCAGTCAGAGTGAAAACCGGCCCTGTGCTAACCTATGGGTGAATTGTGAAAACATCTCTAATCGGTATCCTGTCGCACATCCATACGCAGTTCACTCACCATCGAATGTGAGTCAAATTGCGAGGGGATATATTTGCTACTTTTGACGCTATTTTGGCTCACAAATGTGCGCTACGATCCATACGCATTCGATAACTGAATGGATTGCATATTCGCACAACAGCAATCAACTCAGAATGAGCCTGAATCAGGCCCTTAGTCCACATACAGTATACAGTAGTTTACTAGGTATTTAGGAGTAGTATATTTGTGGCGAAGGAATTGGTATACATTTGCAGATAAGCCCACCACAGACTTAGCTGTGCCAATATTATATACAGTAAAGCCAAATGGACAAAGAATTAATAACAGTTTTGTAAATAAAGTAAATCATGAGTATAAACCTTCACATACAAGTAGTAGATTCTTGTCCCTTTTCCTTTAAATTTAAGGTACATTTGTAATCTTAAGTTAACTTTCTATCTTGGAAGTGTTGTGAGGAGCTTATTGTCAGTGTTTGGGCCTGACTATAACAATAAGCCCATCAGCCCGACATCATTGCCGACATGACCTGGAATGGGACAAGTGCATACACACTTGCCAGTGCCCGGTCCTTGGGTGGGGAGGCATGTGACATGCTGCATACTGGTGCACAGCCGACAGGGGGATGTCACAAGGGACCACAGGAGCGCACATATCATGGGTGTTCAGATCTACCTTCTCCTGCTCCAATGAACACCAGAGAAGGGCATTGTAGCAGTATTTGCATAAAGTCGTAGATGCAACTGCTGCAAAAGAAGAAAGACAGTCCAAACTGCGTGCAACTCTGAATTGGGCCCTTTATGTACTGTATATTTATGAACTATGGTCCTGTCTTGGTCCTGTCTCTGCCTTTTTTTTTTTCTGATTGTAGAGCTTGCCTTATACCATTGGTCCTTCTATTGAAATGTGAATCAGGTTAAGCATCACTCTAATACAGCGATTCTCAAACTGTGGGTCCTGACCCCAAAGTGGGTCCCGACCACCTCAGCATGGGGTCACGAATCTATGTTGCTGATCGTCAGGCTAATGTGTCTGGGGAGGGGGGACAGGGTGTAACTCATTAAGTAAACACCTTTCCATCCCCTCCATTACCCACTGCCTCCCTGTTACCATACGGTCACTTCACTTCACTAACATCACAAGTGGCGGCCATTCAGTAGTAACTTGCTGGGGTCCTGTAATCATTTTTATTGTCTGACGGGGTCCCAGAGCAAATTACTTTGAGCACCCCTGCTCTATTAGTATAGAAAGATACACTTTGGGACTATAAACCACCATATTTTCACTCTGACCCTTGGCATTCTGGGAAATGCTCATTTCCCCCGATGAGCTATAACTCTTTTGAAACCTTTGCTATTAATATACCATTTGTGGCCACTGGTTGTATACTTATTTATATCATTGTCTGCCTTTTAAAACCATGTGCTTTCTAATCATTGCAAAGTCACAATAGGAAAAGCCACAGACTAAATAGCGGACGGCAGTAATTCTGGCACAGCTTTTCTAATTATCCGCAGCATCAATCACCAGGCACTAAATGTCATCTTTATCATCTCTGGTCTGTGGCACATGTACTATAAATTTAAATAGAGGGAAATCCTTAAAGGATAGATACAGGTAGTGCCCACTTCCTGCATCTTAGATTTACATAGGGATCCATTACTATTTATTATGTTACAAGACAAACTAAATCCAGATAGATTTTTTTTCTTTCGGTGTTTCGGTATTTGCCAGCCATTGTTAAAAGGCCAACATCCGACATTAAGGTTTTCAAACAATAATTGAAATCCTCATATGCTCTTTCATTTTCTGGCCTCATTGCCAAAACACTACTGAATTTGTATTATAAACAGTCTTTTCACACATTGCCAAAACTTTGATAGCCATTTTGGCTCTTAGATGATTTGTGACTGAAAGTTACTCGATGCCAACAGCTTTAACAATTCATTGCATATACTTTTTAATGTCAGTCTTGGCAGCGAGCAGTTGCGCTGTGCCCATCTATTTTTGGTTCAAGGTGTAGTGTGACATCTTGTAGCTGGGTGATGATGAACACTCTTGACACTTAGAAACACATTGTCCAACTAACGCGTTTCGCATGTTTGGACCTTTGCCGCTTTTTTTGTGTCATGGCATATTTTGCTAAATATGGAAACATTGAATTTTAGATTAGTTCAAACTGTCTTATTTTGCACAAACGCAGTGCTCTTTCTTTTTGGCAGGTAATCCCAGGGGTCTTCTGCCCAAAATTTTCCATAAGTCATATTGTATTTTTAGATTGCTATTGTTATATTTTTATAGCCGTTATCTGTATTCTTACATTTATAAATGTATCCAATCGTAGTTTCTGAGATTTTAACAATGTAACGCTTGATGCAAAAGTAGGTCATGTGATCATAGCAACTGCATCATAGTACTCTACCGAAAGCAAAGATAGACATCTGGTGAGCAGCAATAAAAAGTCTGAGAACACTATTTGCACATGTGTTCAATTAAACCCATATTACATTTATTTCATAAAGAACTTTAAGGAATCCAATTCATTTTGCTGTCATGAGAGTTGAGTGTCTACTATGAATACTATTGTATTAACAGTTTAATGTTTCCAGCCCATTAGGGTTATGCGTCCTCTGGCATTTGATTTTCATTTAAAAGTGTTTGACAAGCGGCTGTTAGCTAACATTTAAAAGTTAAACTTGTTGAATGTAGCAAGAAGCATTAGGAAACTGAAATACTATGCTGGTGTTTTATTTTATTTGTATTTTTCGTTTGCCACAGTTAAAACTGAAATGGCGGAAAATTATTTTTCCTGAAACCTAAGGTTGATAGTGATGTTTAATAATTTATAAAATTCTGGGAACAGTGATTTTGTACTCCGGAACCATTAAATAGTGCTGAAATCTAGCTCTTGTAATAATAAATTCAACCATTTATTTTATGCTAGATTGCAAAAAGATTTAGTTTTTAATTACCACAAATTACCACAAATTACCACAAATTTCGGTTTACAGGATAAATGACATATTAATAAGCCCTAATATTGCACTGTGTCCTCCAATATCACATTACTTGTACTTATATAAATCATATAGAGCACTTGCTGACTGCCAGGTCCGCACATCGGAATAGATCGGTGCAGTTTGTTGCATCATAAGAGCAGACAAGGCATAAGTGGCAGTACCGATGTGTGGTCACCGCAATTGCATCATTGTGGCCATATCCCCACCATACAATGCAGAGATCCTGGAAGGCCGTGCTCCCTTCAGGGTTTTATGCTGGATACACACCAAGACGATCCTGCTCATGAGCGGTACGTCACAGGAATGTACGACCCGCTCACAAGCTGACGGAGCCGCTGACCGGCACAGAAAAAGCCCCTGATGTGATCGCGATCTGATCAGAACCCGCACCCACTACAATGGTCATTTCTGAGATCCTACCTGCAGCAGGTAAGATCTCAGAAAAGACCTAATGACCCGTGGGCCACGCATCGGATCGGGATTGCATCAAAATGGCAGCGAAATGGCCCAAACCACGGCCGATTTACATACACTTGGTCAAGATTGTATCTAAATTGCCTCTTTTTGGGCCATATCGTCCTGGTGTGTACCCCACATTAGAGGTGAACTCTGTTGGAGCAACAGTATCTAGATAGTCAGAAGGCCGACACCAAAAGGTCGACAGTCAACATGCACAAGGTCAACACTGCCAAAATGTTGACACACACACAAATGGTCGACATGGACATGTTAAAATTGTCAACATGTGGTTTCACATTTATTTGGGTGTCCCTGTGGATGTTAAAGAATGAAAAAGTCCCCCCCAAAAAATTTTAAATCAAGAAAATATCATGTCGACCTCTTCATGGGTCAACAATTGTCATGCTGACCTTTGATGAATGTTGACCTTGTGCATGTCAACCTTTTGTCAATGTTGACCTATTGACTATCTATCTAGACACTGTCTGATAAATGAGTCCCCATATTCCCGCATTTGGCAAAAACAAAATATCAGCATGTACAGATGGAGCGCGGCTCATGCTTGCAGGGGCTGGTGATAGAATCGCCAGCCCCCGCCAGCCATTGGAAGGGGGCGCACTTGCCCCGTTCCGATGGAGCTCCCCCAGGTCCTCGCTGACTCGCCGCCGGCCCCCAACACTTGCCCCCACCCTAACCCTGCTCATCTCCCTGAAGCAGAGACGGGCAGGGTCCCGCCACCCAGCCGCGCGTCCCAGTCTAATGGAGTCCCTCTCCACCAGCGCTCACTAGCGGAGAGGTTCTGGCGAGCATCTGTACATACACATAGAAAGCTAGTACATTAAAATAAATCGACATTATAGTTATATCTAACAACATTAAAATATTCATCCATTACGCTAAGTTGTTCCATGACAGTTTTATGAAGAGTCATTTTTTACATTTATGGAACTACAAAATGTTGACTCTCTTTATGTCCGTGGGTGTTTACTTTATATACGATATTAACATAATGAATCCTGTCACATATGATTGTGTTGATATTTTGCTGGATTTAGTAGTCACTGAAATGTGTATGTGAAATGTTTTGATGCTGCGTTATTTGCTATGTTATCACAGTGGAGTTTCTGTTATTAAAATAATATCCTGCTTTATAGACAGCAATATCCTGTTAGTATGCAAAATTATGATCATAATTTAAGATTGAGCTTAAAAAAATCAATTACTGTATGATTAACCTCCTGAGTTCTGGCAATTAAAGAATATATTAAGAGATAGTTAATGGCTATGTCAATTTTGGAAAGGTTCCAAGCCACACAAAACTACCGAGAGCTCTGCAGAAGGGAAACCCCAGCAGAAGAATATGTGCTAAGAGTGATCAGAAATTGGATAATGTCAAGTTATATAGACTCACAGTTTTGGCTGTGTGATTCTATCATTCAATTTACAACAATATAAAAAAAATCTTAATATTATTGTGAAGATTTGAAGATTGTACATGTTAAATTACTCAGTGTAACATGTGCAGAGAGAATTAGATTTGGGTGGGGTGTTACTTCAAAGTGAGATCTGCGGTATATTGCAGTGTAAAATAAAGCAGTCAGTACAGATGGAGCAGGGCTCACTCTTGCTGGCGAATCGCCAGAGCGTCACCGCTGTCGATCCGCCAGCAGCCTGGCTCTCGTCACGCGCACGCGCGTCTCAGTTTCCGGGCGGTGGGGCGACGGGAACCCTGTCCGCCTCCGCTTTAGGGAGACGGACAGGGTTAGGGGGGGGGGGTGCGGGGAGGCGGTGGGGACCCCGGGTGACCGCCGACAAGCCGACGGGGACCCGGGGAACCGTGCGAAAGGGGACGCGCGCGCATCTCGTCCCCTTTCACAGATACAGATGGCTGGTGGCGGGGGATGGCGGCTCGCGGCGCCATTGCCATCCCCTGCAAAGAAGAGACCCGCTCCATCTGTAGTTTCCCTGCACAGAAACAAAATATCTCACCCAAATCTAAGTATCTCTGCACATGTTACATCTGCCTCCCCCCCCCCCGCCAGTGTGTACATGCTTTTGTCCGTTTGAGAAGGAATTTACCTTTGCGAGTGAACCAGAATAAGGGCCAATGTGCAATATTGCTAGTGTCAGTAGCCACATCCAGGAGTATACTGTTGCTGGCCATATTTCACGTGCACAATGAACGATTTTATGAAATTGACGTAATGAATTTGTTTAAACTGTCATCTGTGTGTCCTTAAGATTTATTCAAATGTAATAAAGCCAAGCATACAAAGCAGTTACTGTACAAATGCCGGGCTAAGAGGCAAGTATCCACTTTCCATTGTTTTAACAAGAAATCTCCCCAATATCTGGAGCTATTTAAACATGTTGCTTATGTACTGTACAAAGTGTTATGATTTTAGTAATTAAAGGAAAAGTTACATAATGATTACAGGTTGTAGGTGTCTAGTTAGTTTACAGTCATCATTAAATATTTTTGATGAGTTTACTATATGCTACTATACCCACACCCTAAATAACCAAAATACTGTATATTTATAAACAACCAAGCCCCAATGGCTGTGCTACTCTTACAGGTTTAGGGGACGACATCTAGAGACAGGGATGCAGCTACAATGATACTGTCACCCCCAAGTCATTGTCATCCACAAGTCATAAGAAATCTTTCTCATTGCATAAAGCTTAAGGACAATCATGTCTTAATTGTAATTCCCACTGATTGGCCACAAAAAAGGCAACAACGCAGTACAGGAAGAGTAGAAGGTTGCAAATGCAAGGTCAGGCTGAAAGGCAGCATCAAAAGCATCAAAAGCACTCCATTAGTGCAGTCAGACAGTATGGTGTCAAGATCCGGTTGAAAATAATCTATGTTTGGTGTTCATGTGATGTGGGAAAAAGCTCTGTATGTATAGAGTGTAATATAATAGTATTATGGGAATGCTTAGTGGTTAGGTCATGTTTGGTAGCTGCGCAGGTCGGCAAAGGCTCCCGAACAGAAGCCTTGCACATGCGCATATGAGAATAAGCGCATGTGCAGAGGCTTATCATCAGCCCCCCGTGTGAACACTCAGGGGGCCGATGGAACCAGAATGACCCTCCATGGTACATAAACTGGCTACTGCGGCCATCTTGGCTGCGGCCACAATGTGTGCGACTCAATATCAGGACTGAGTATCTCTGCAAATAATTTGTATTTGCAGCAAGTATGGCACAGTGACTGAAATGTGAGCCTCAGCATTGTGTTTTATCACCATAGTGAATGCTTTATTGTAACATACCTTCAGCTGCTTGTCCCAGTTCCTTCTGTCAGGTGTATTAATAAAATCTGACCTACATAAGTCTCAATACTAGGTTACGATTGTTCTGCATAAGAGAGTTATACAAGTTCACACACGGGGTGTCATTACTGATGCACTTATGTAATAACGTATATGCATACATTATATTTCCTTCATTCTGTATGTCCTTGGCAATGTCCTTGTGAGATTATCAAATGTTATGAACAAATTCATCTGTGTGGTGTTAGGTATTTGCATATGAAATTAATAAAATTTCAATTGTTGCAGTAAATTAGAAATCACTACTTTAGGGGGTGTGGTTAAGTACGTCGACAATACCTAGGTCAACATTAAAAGGTCGACATTCACAAAGTCAACACTGAAAATAGGTTGTCACAAAAAAGGTTGACATGTCAAGTTAACTGTTTAATATGTCAATGGCACCACCTGAGCACATGATCCCTCGATTACTGTACCACACCCCATCCTATGGCTCATTGTGCTCACCAGGCTTCTGGCTACCGCTGCACTCTACCGTTCCCAGTCCTTCACCTGGATGAAAATGTAAAAAAAAAAAAAAATCCCTAAAACTGATGTCCACCTTTTTATGTGTCAACCATTTTCATGTTGACCTTTTGTTTGTGTCAACCTTTTGTCAATGTGACATGTATGCCACAGCTCACATTGGAATGCGTGTGAGTCTTTGGGCAGTATTCAATGCTGCCGATTCACCAGGTTTTTTTTGGGGGGGGGGGGGGGGGCAAATCGGGCTGTTTTCACTCCTTGCGGTGAGGTGAATCTTTTTCACTGAAAATCTGATTCAACCTATGCAATGTTCACTGTTCGCCAAAAGCGAACACTGAATTCCAGCCAGTTCTCCTTTTCATGCTCACTGCAATTCGCTGGTGTACTGTATTTCAATGGGGTTTTCACTGCGATTTGCTTAGAGTGTATTCAATGCTAGGATGGAGAACTGCATTCAGCATGATTTTCGCCATGATTCACCGTTTTGCATTCAACATTTTTTTGCAGCACATGAATATATATATATATATATATTTTTTTTTTATACATTACACCAGCAGGGGGCGGGGAGCCGCTCATTACATATTCACTGCACACTGGTCCCGCTCATTACATATGCACGGGCGGGACCAATGCTCCCTCCACCCCTGCCAGCTCTTCTTCTCCTCCACACATTCCGGCGCAGGCAGGGATGCTTCCATCTCCCTGCCTTCTTTAAAAAGGTTAAAAATTGGTATCAGGGGCAGCGAGCCCCTGAGTCGTTGAATAGGGTGAGAGGGAGGGCTGTCAGGGAATGCTCCAGCACTCCGGAACCCTGTGAATGTGCAGCAAATCCTAAACAGGATTCGCTGCACATAGCGATAATTAACATTGAATACTTGCCTTAGTCGCACCTGCAACCAGAACTTATTGAAAACCCCCTGTAAGGCTTCCTTGCAATAAGACAATAAAGAGCATAAATTAACTAGTGGCAGAAGGTTAATCTTTTTTTATTTTTGCTTATTGGTCCAGTCTGAGGATATGCAACCAATCTATCCAGTGTATACAGTACGTGCCTAGTGGCGCAGGTTTTACAATAAAATTTGAAACAATTATAAGGTGTGCCCAAATAAAGAGGACACTTTTGGTGTAGTGGCGTTGTATCTAATCGCAGTAGGTTAATGAGTTTGCCAATAGATGGCGTGGTGTTTTTCCTAGTTGTGCATGTGTAGTGAACTGCTTCATTCCTGGAAAGTTGTTTTGCATGGTCAGATGCATGATGGAATCTTCCAGATCATCGCAAAGAGCTGTTATCCAAAGGTGAGCATATTTCAGAAATGTATCTAAGGATAAAGGCGGTGTACGAAGAGCAGTGTCTCCACGCAATTTCGGCTGTGGAGTATCTCATTTGTCAGAATAGTCGGATCACTAAACGTGAAGTTGCTGCTGCACTGTCGATAAGCAAGGGAACTGTGCATCACATAATCCACAACAAGCTTGGTTATGGTTTGTGCACAGTGGGTGCCCAAGCATCTGTCAGAGCATCAGAAGTGGGAGAGAATGGGTGTTTGTTTGACCAATCTGTTTGGTACGCAGAGCAAGGAACAAATTTCATTGACATTTCTGTGCAGCAGCAATTTTAAGTGTGGTGATCCGATGATTCTGACAAAGGAGATCCTCCATAGCAGAAATCGTGGCAGGGTTGGTGACAGTGTGTGCCTGCCCGGGCCGGGGCAAGTCCTCGATGCTTTCTTGTCCTGCCTAATAACGCTGACACCACTGGAATATGGTGCACCATGCGAGACACTGCTCTCCGTACACCGCCTTCATCCTGTGATAAATTTCTGAAGCATTTCGTCTTTTGTGCGAAGAAATTAGACAACAGCACTTTGCACTGATCTGGAGGAATCCATCATGCTTCCGATTGCGCAAATCAACTTTCCAGCAATGAAGAGACTGAGACGAAGCCATTCACTACACGTGCGCATCTGGGAAAAAAACTCCACGCCATCAATCGGCAAACACATTAATCCACTGCAATTAGCCACAATGCCGCTACAGCAAAAGTCTCCTTTCTCCCTCGGATAGCAGGGGACACTGCAGTCATCACGTGTGGGATAGTATGGTGTACTGGAGGAGTCGGCACTTTAAGAAAATTTAAGTGTGGCTGGCTCCTCCCCCCTCTATCCCCACCCAGACCCCAGTCTTAAAAAAGTGCCCGGAGGAGTCGGTCTCCTGGGCAAGGGTCTCCTGAGGGAGATTAGGTTTTTTATTTCTGTTTTATTTTTATTTAAACTTTTATGTTAGTGGCAGGCAGACAGGACGGTCTGCCTGTGAAGAGGAACCCTGGAGTGGTACAGTCGACGCTGCACGCAGTGTTCCTCTGTCACCAAAAGACCACCAGAGCACCCGCTCTGGGGACCCGCCGCAGCTGCACGCAGCGAGCGTCCCGGGTCCAAGGTCATCCCCCACCTGCCTTCTCCAGGAACACTAGGAAAGGGGGACCAGCCAGAAGTGAGCGCACTGGCTGGGGAGAGAGTGTCAGCGGCCGCAGCCATTTTAGGTCGCGCGCGCAGCAATGACACGGCTGCGCTTGTAACTCCCGCCTACAGATCGGCGCGGGAAGCGTCCGCATCAAGGAGGCGGAGCTTAACATCGGCGTCTCCCTCACACGGCCGCCATTGCTCGGAACGCAGCTTCTCTCCACTGATCCAGCAGTCTCAGACACCTGCAGTCCCGGTATACCGGATCCTGTGTGGTTACAGCGCTCCCCCTGGGACCTCAACTGTACTGTGAGTCATCAGGGGTTATCCCCATACACGATACACATCGGGGGGCAGGATTGGCTCCTCTCTCCCTATTGGCACTCAGGCCTCGGGCTTTTCACTGTGTGTAGTGGTGCTAGGGAATACTTGTGTCTGTGTAAGGGTGTGCGTGTGGGGTGCTGAATTAATTTGTCAGTATGGCAGGAAGGGCTACATCAAAGGCAGCACAAAAGGTGTACTCCTGTAAGGAGTGCAAGGAGCAGTATACACCACATATCAAGGGTGTTTCCCTGTGCGGCCCCTGCTATACTAGAATTCAGTCTTCTGCAAGGGTGCAGGTTGCTGTCACTCCCAGGTCCCCTGGGTCCCAGCCAAACACCCCATGTCCTGGGGACGTCTTACAGACCCTTCTCTCCAGCTTTACTGCAGAGATGGAAGCCTCTAGAAAAGACAGGGAAGTTTTTCACTCCCATCTGTCTCAGTTAACTACCTCTGAGCCTCTATGGGCTTCATCCCTCATTCAGTCGGTGGACTCCCTAAAACAGTCTGTGTCGGCATACTCCCAGACTAGACCTTCCTCACCCCCGGTGAAGAGAAGGGCAGTTCAGGCTATAGTCCTGGCAGACGACCCAGATGATTGCATTCCCTTAGAGGAGGGGGAATTTCCTCCTGATCTAGCTCAGGATCCCGCAGGAGACGATCTCCCAGAGGATGAGGCTCAGGGAGTGGAAGGTCTGATCAGGGAGATTCGAGATACTTTCCACATTGCCGACACATCCGCACCTCCTCAGGTGTCCATTTTTGGTAGAATCCAAAAGCAGCCCCTAACTTTCCCGGACTCAGAGGAGTTAGACAACCCTCTTTTAAAAGTCTGGAAGTCTCCGGACAAAAAGTTTCAAATGTCAAAAAGACTGAAGGTCCTTTACCCCTTCTCAGATGCATCCAGAGCAAAATGGGAGACCCCTCCCACCCCAGATGTGTCCCTTTCACGCTTATCTAAGAAAACCACACTCCCTATCCCGGGAGCGGTGTCCCTAAAAGAGTCACAAGACAGACGTTTGGATAGCTCTCTCAAGAACATTTATACCAACGTAGGAGTTCTGTTGCGCCCTGCTCTGGCATCGGCCTGGGTTGCAAGAGCAATGGAGAAATGGGCTTCTGAACTGGTTACTGGTTTAGAACAGAATACTCCCCGAGATGAACTAATTTCTTTAGCAGAATGCATCAGGGACGCGTCCTCCTACATAGGGGAGGCTGCCTCGGATATTTCTATCCTAGGAGCAAAGGCTTCAGCCTCTGCGGTAGTGGCCAGACGTTCAGTCTGGCTACGTTCTTGGCAAGCCGAACCAGAAATCAAAAAGGCTGTGGAGGCTCTTCCCTTCGGGGGCGACATGCTCTTCGGGCCTGATCTAGACAGGCTCATCTCCCAGGCAACAGGGGGGAAGTCTGCGTTTCTTCCCTCATCTGCTCCGCCTCCAAAACGGCCGTTTGTATCCACCACTTTTCGTTCCTTTCGAGGGAACGCGGGCTTCAGAGGCAGGTCCAGAGGAGGTTTCCCTTCCTACAGAGGCCGCCGTGGTCGTGGGGCCAGATCAGCCCAGCCCTCAGCGGCCGCCACTATTAGAGACACCAAGACCACTGAGAAATCAGTGGCATGACGGTCTCCCAGCTCACCTAGGGGATTCCGAGGTGGGCGCCAGGCTGTTAACCTTTGCAGACACCTGGAAGTCCCACTGCAAAGACGCCTGGGCTCTTCAAATTGTGACTCAGGGGTACAAGCTGGAGCTCACTGCCCCCCCTCCAAACCTGTTTTTCCCAATAGGACTCCCATCTTCAGAAGAGGCAGCTTCAGCCCTTTGTGGGTCAATTCAAACTCTCCTCTCTTCAAAGGTGATTGTCCCGGTTCCAGTGCACCAAAAGGGCACCGGGTACTATTCAAGCATCTTTGTAGTACCAAAGCCGGACGGCTCCGTCCGGCCCATTCTCAATTTAAAAAATCTGAACGAATTTGTGTTCTATCACAAGTTCAAGATGGAGTCAATTCGCTCGGTGGTGGCGTCCTTGGAGAAGGGGGAATTTCTTCTCTCCCTAGATATCAAGGACGCGTACCTACACATACCTATCTGGGAACCACATCAGAGGTTCCTCAGGTTCGCCATACAGGACAACCATTACCAGTTCAGGGGACTACCGTTTGGCCTCTCCTCCGCCCCGAGGGTGTTTACCAAGGTACTGTCTTGTATGATAACGGCGCTTCGTCTACAAGGAGTTATCATCATACCTTATTTAGACGACCTTCTTTTAAAGTCACCTTCCCCAGAAAAATTGGCAGCGGACGCCCTCCTAACCTGCAATTTTCTGGTCCAAAACGGATGGATAATGAACTTCAGGAAGTCGCAACTAAATCCATCTCAGAGACTTCAGTTCTTGGGCCTGATCTTGGACACTGTTCAGGAAAGGGTATTCCTACCGTTGGACAAGATCAGGACTCTTCAGCTAAGAGTACGTCAAATTCTGCAACTACGCACAGTCTCTGCACACCTTTGTACCCGCCTGTTGGGACTGATGGTAGCTTCATTCGAGGCCCTCCCATACGGGCGTTACCACTCCCGAACTTTTCAGGAAAACCTGTTATCCCAGTGGTCGGGATCACACCTGCAGATCCACAGGAGAATCTCGCTGTCACAGAAAACTCGCACATCACTTCGATGGTGGCTTCATACCCCACATCTGTTGCAGGGCCGCAGCTTCAGGCCGTGCACTTGGACAATGGTGACGACAGACGCCAGCCTCCGAGGCTGGGGAGCCGTAGCTCTAAACCACAGGTTCCAGGGAAGATGGTCATCACAGGAGGCCAAGCTTCCCATAAATATTCTGGAGTTACGGGCCATCAGGCTGACCCTGACACAGGGACACCATCTCCTCAGGGGACGCTCCATAAGGATCCAGTCCGACAACATGACAGCAGTAGCCTACATAAATCGGCAGGGGGGCACAAGGAGCCGTGCTGCCATGAAGGAGGTTCGACCCATTTTGGAATGGGCAGAGGCTCATGCGACGGACTTCTCGGCAGTTTTCATTCCAGGGGTGGAGAACTGGCAGGCGGACTATCTCAGCCGCCAGGATTTCCACCCAGGGGAGTGGGCCCTCCACCCGGATGTGTTCAGACAGATCACCCTCAGGTGGGGGACCCCACAGGTAGACCTGATGGCTTCCAGACTAAATCATCAGCTACCCCTCTATTGTGCCAGGTCACTGGATCCAGCAGCGTTGGCGGTGGACGCATTGTCCATCCCGTGGCCGTTCAGGCTAGTCTACATCTTTCCACCTTTCCCCCTTCTTCCGAGAGTCCTCAAGAAGATAAAGAGGGAAGCCACAACTGTCATATTGGTGGCGCCAGACTGGCCGAGAAGGTCGTGGTACTCCGACCTAAAACTTCTGCTGATAGACGACCCCTGGCGTCTTCCACTGCGGCCAGATCTGCTTCAACAGGGACCATTCGCTTACCAAAGCTTACAGCATCTACATTTAACGGCCTGGCTGTTGAGGCCGACCTGCTAAAACGAAGGGGAATTCCATCATCTGTAATTCCAACCATGCTTAAAGCCAGAAAAGGGGTTACATCGGCCCACTACCATAGGATATGGAAATCCTATGTCAAATGGTGTGAGTCCAAGAAATTTCCCAGGGCGGTCTTTAGTCTATCCCGTCTGCTACAGTTCCTACAAGTCGGATTGAACTCTGGTCTGCGGTTGGGCTCCTTAAAGGTGCAAATATCTGCCCTCTCTATCTTTTTCCACCGAAGATTAGCCATCATACCCGAGGTGCAGACTTTTCTAAAAGGGGTACTTAGAATACAACCCCCCTTTGTATCTCCAACTGAACCCTGGGAACTACCGCTGGTCTTGAACTTCCTCAAGTCAGACCTTTTTGAACCCCTTATTTCGGTTGACCAAAAATACCTCACATGGAAGACTGTCATGTTGTTAGCTCTAGCCTCTGCACGTCGAGTGTCAGAGTTGGGGGCGCTTTCGTGTCGGGAACCGTTCCTGATCTTCCATAAAGATAGAGCCGAACTAAGGACTTGCAAGGAATTTTTACCAAAGGTGGTGTCGTCCTTTCACGTAAACGAACCGATAGTGATTCCAGTTCTTTCGGGGGATTCAAAATTGCTGGACGTAGTCCGTGCTCTTCGAATTTATCTAAAGAGAACAGCTGCTTTGAGAAAATCAGATAATCTTTTTGTCCTTTATGGAGCTGAAAAAAGAGGGTGGCCAGCTTCTAAACAGACGTTGGCCCGTTGGCTGTGCCTAACCATCAGGGAAGCATATTTACAGGCTCACAGACAGGTTCCACCTGGCATCTCTGCTCACTCCACAAGGTCAGTCAGCACGTCCTGGGCCCTAGCTAGGGGAGTCTCCCTGGCTCAGGTATGTAGGGCGGCTACTTGGGCAGGTGCGAATACTTTCGCAAGGTTTTACAAGTTTGACACCTTCGCCTCCTCTGAGGCTGCATTTGGAAGGGCAGTGTTGCAGGAATCCCAGTGCTCTCCCACCCGGGAGTAGTGCTTGGGTATTATTCCCACACGTGATGACTGCAGTGTCCCCTGCTATCCGAGGGAGAAATAAGGAATTTGGTACTCACCGGTAATTCCCTTTCTCCGAGGTAGCAGGGGACACTGCACGCCCTCCCAGCACTAGTCTTCCTGCCATGCTAATGTTGTTATTCAGAAAATCAAACTTGCAGATTGAATGTTTTGTTAGAAGTTCTCCTCCTTCTTCTGTTCTATAAGTTTAAAATGTGTCTGTTGATACCTATGTTTGTTAAAACAGTTGATGTGTGTTGGCTTCTAATCTCCATGTTCTCTATGAATGGATGTGTCCTCCTCCTGTCGGGTGCTTGCCCTATCATCTTCCTCTCGGACACGGTTTTTTAAGACTGAGGTCTGGGTGGGGATAGAGGGGGGAGGAGCCAGCCACACTTAAATTTTCTTAAAGTGCCGACTCCTCCAGTACACCATACTATCCCACACGTGATGACTGCAGTGTCCCCTGCTACCTCGGAGAAAGGGAATTACCGGTGAGTACCAAATTCCTTATTTTCTTTTGGGAATACCTTCATTATAGCAGTACTGCTTGATAAATAGGCCTCATATTGCTTTGTAAACTAAATCACGTATTTTCATATGTCTCAGTGTAGTTTGTCCGCAGGTGCGTAGAGAGCAACAGCTGGCCACGGGAAGTGGTTTGAAAAAACGGGCGTGGCGATGACGTTTATATTAAATAATGTAAAAAAACAGTAATTGCAAGGCAGCTAAGTGGCCCATTGCACTCTACAGAGGCTGCCATTTTAACACAAAGGGGCAGAGGGAGGCATAGAAGGCATGGCGGAGGGCACCCATTTCCTTCCTTACTTGTTTATAAAGCAGTTCCTTTCATCCCAGCCATCGCCATCTTTCCCAGTGACATTTGGGAAGATGATGCTGGCTACTAGAGTAAAGATTGTCTGTGCTTTTAATGTGCAGCACCATCTGCCAGATGACATCACCAGGAAGATGGACCCGGGCTGGGTCATTTGTACCACCCCCTAATACATTTGGGCTGAACTAAAATGTGTATGGTGATCAATATACAGAACCTGTTATAGATGCACATTTTATTGCTCGTCAGACCTCATGCAATAGTAGGGTAGTTCTTAGAGGAGAGCAGGACTGTGGAGTCACTACACCCATCCTTTCATTCCCCTGTGACTACTCCCTCATAAATGGATATTAATGTATAATAATTAGATTTAAAAAAACTGCCAGCTGTGTTTTCCTGTTTCGATAAAAACTTTGTTTTCAGTACAGAGAGAAATACTAGTGTATTGGTGTTTTTCTCTCTCATGTTTTCATTTTCTGCAAGGTAATGACCCGGCTCATGTATTCAGAGATGCATAAGACTGATCTAGAGCATGGGAAACGGGGAATGAGAAATCATACACGCCTGTGCATGAGTTATTGTGATCACTACTATTTATATCTCTGCATACATCTCCTGCCCTGTATATACTGTATATACTGTATATATATATATATATATATATATATATATATATATATATATATATATACTGCTCTGGGTTTTTTTTCTCTCTATTCCTCTTTTTTTTCTCTCCCTCTCTTTTGCCTCTTCCCCTATTTTCTCTTTCACTACAGATGGCCATCTGTGAGTTACCCATTGAAGGTTCCATGGGGGTTAAGCTCTAGAATGGTTTCACACACCCATGGTCATCCCTGCTCTATGACTTCCTGAATTGCTAACCAATCTGTACCATTGATTGTGGAGTACAATTGGTTCTCCACCATTGATGGCAAAAGCCAGTGCATCAGCTGTTAACCATTGATGGTTTGTAAATGGCCCTTTCTCTTAGTTCTGTTCTCTCTCTCCTCTCTGTGCATATTACATTACTCATGCTAAAATGCTGAATGGTAAACTGGTATTCAGAAATATTTTGTACATGGTTTAAGAGTAGAGTCAATACCATATTGTTAAACAGATGCTTTATCCTACCATCCAAGTTGTTTCCAAAGGTTCATTCAGCCACCGCTGCAGATTGTTTCTGTCACCCAGTATAACCTTGCTCCTTGCAGCATGTATTATTCAAATAAATACACACAGCTCAGCTGAACTCTTCAAAGTTTGTGTATATGTGCACTGCCTATCATTGCTAAAGTGCTTCTCTTGCCACAATACAGTGGATCCCTAATGGTGCCTGGGAAGGTGGGTAGCTGGCCCAGTGTGGTGGTAGGGGTATGTTACCTACATGTTACCTGTCCCTGTGGGTCGTGCCTACACTCTTTCCTCTTGTTATGCGGCAGACACATGACCACATGGGTACACAGCTATTAAATATGTGTCTTAGGGGCAGATGTATCAAGCCTGGAGAAGAGATAAACTGGAGATAACATAGAAGAAGATAAATCACCAGCCAATCAGCTGTGTTTGAAATATGACAGTTGGGATTTGATTGGCTGGTGCGTTATCTCCTTCCACTTTATCTCCACTTTATCTCCACTTTATCTCTTCTTCAGGCTTAATACATCTGCCCCTTAGTCACATAACTAGTAAGTAGGGTACACTAAACACTGACATGTTTGCGACTCAGCCGCTAATTCTGGTAAAAAGGCAAATGAGAGTTACAGTACAAGCAACCTGCACCATGCATCGCTCCACATGTAGTTATGGTTAATCCGGGTATTCTTTTATGACAGAAGTACTAAGCTAGTATGCCTGGGGCATTGCAAGTGACTTTGTATGCAGTAAAATTACAAGTACAAATCTGCCTGTGGCGGAGCGTCTAAGTTTTACCTAGTGTCTTCTTCTACAATATGTGGTGCAGGACACATCTGATTGATGCTTGTGAATGCGGTTACTGTATATGAGTTACACAGGGCCGGATTAACAATGGGCCTGAAGGAGCTACAGCTCCAGGCCCACTCTCCAAATAGGCCCATTTGTAGCTGAGGGCCAGGGCTTTCCAACGAGCCCAGCCCCGCATCTCTAGTCCACCGGAAACCGGAGATACCGACAGGCAAACCTGGAACGTTTTCCCCATAGGATAACATGGGACCCGCTAATTCCGACCTCCACCCAGTTCCAATGGCCCCCTGGCATCACAGAAGCTCGTGGTTGATCCCAGTCGAACCCAAATCACTGGGCCTTCATTCTGATATCTGGTCCATATGGGTTCATTGGTTCTAGAGATATTTTTTTTTCATTTCTGAAATGTAATTTCATGGCTGTTCATGTTGTTTGAGGACAGATTTCTCTGGAACCAAATGGCCCAGTTTCACGGGACCAAAATCATTCGAAGCTTACATGTAAATGGGTCAGTTGGTTCTGAAGATATAGCTGGTTGTTTAAAGGGGGGTGGGGATGGTTTTCTCTACCCCTCACACCAGAAAATGCAGTGACTAGGCTGGTGTAAAAGGGGCCAGTCCGGGAATGTCCCTGCCTGATCCTGGGACCAAGTTCCTGGATAAGTGCCTGCATTTTCTGGTATGAAAGGGGTATTATTTCAAATAGCCGGGACCTGCAGTGCTCTGAATACAGCCGGGCAGCCCCCTGCTCTCTGCCCGGCTGTCAATGGCTGTCATTTCTGCCCGGTGGTTGCTGTCCCACAGTTACCACGAGCATGTATTCCCCTTTGGCAATGAGCATGTAATCCCACATGGCAATGAGCATGGAACCCTAGGCAATGAGCATGGAACCCCTGGCAATGAGCATGTAGGTAAGTAGCACTTATGTAGCATCATTTTTAATAGGCATTGGCATAATACGTAATGAACATTATGGTGTAAATTTTTAATGCGTGTCTTTTCGCGCAATGTCCCTGTTTATGAAGCATATTGTGCATTATTGCTCAATCTGTTTGGTATAGTGTGTATTTTGGCTCAATCCATGTGGCAAAATGTGAATTTTGCCTTAATCTGTGTGGCAATAACGTGAATTTTGACTCAATCCATGTGCCCTAGTGTGAATTTTGGCTCATTCCATGTGGCATAATGTGTAAGAGGCAAGTACAGTATAAGGGGGTTACTATTGTGTTGCATGATTTGTATAAGGGGTGTATGGTGTAGTGAACTTAGGTGACCACATAAAAGGTGCTGAAATGTTGTCTACCAAGTTTTCGGCTTTCAATTCTTTTTTTTTTATGACTGGAGTGCTGCCTCACCCCGCATGTATCTTAGGACATCAGCATCCTGTGGGTGCACCTTTGGAGGGCACCCGCCAATATATCTCCCTGCATTATTCCTATGCCAGCCCCCTGCCTTTTCCAGGCATATATAATTAGTTGAAAGTATTTACACAAATAGAAACACACCCATGAGCAGACCACCCAACCAGAACACTGGTCACGCCCCCCACATTATTAGGTGCTGGCCACTACTGCTATTATTGTGCATAACAGGCCCTCGATCATTTTCAGCTCCAGGCCCATTTAGACCTTAATCTGGCTCTGGAGTCACAGCATCATCATGCCTCTGCAGGAGCTTAGCAACTGCTGTGTGTGCTTCATACAAAGATGTTCAGCGTTTCATCAGTGCCAGCGGCCTTTTAAATGAATTACTTTTATTTAATTTAATTATTTATTTTTTATTTCATTCAGGCCACATTTGCAGGTATATCTGTTCTATCTTCTTCCACACACAGCGTATTCCGATTTCCTTTAGAAAACAGCGCTGTCCTAGCGAGATCTGCTATCAATAGCATGTGACAAAGGAAGGGGACTGATGCCTGATCGCAAGCAGAACTGATCTCTCATTGAAAGCAAAGCTAAGAAAAGATTCTGCGGAGATGAGACAGTAATTCTTCTTATCTTTGTAGTTCAGAACAATAGTGACTAGAGTCTATAGATCTTCATGGCACTGCACAGATACATGTCCATGACTGCAGGCATACTGTATTGAGGGAAAGGCATTTACTGCAGGAACAAGTGGGTTGCAAATGACAGTACTATTCATATATCAATGATTACATTTCATGTAACGCGCTTCATTTCACTTGTGTGTGAGATGGCTACATATTGCAAATGATATTAATGACATACTTTATATCTGTTTTTAATTGACGCAACGGTCCATTTTTTAGCTTGAACGATTAATCTGTTATTTTTCTTTCTGCCTAAAGTATGCCTTACTTTTAGTGATGGGAAAGCCAAATCTCGCTGGGCCTCTGTCCAAGGCCACCAAATATACTGAATCCAGAATGTGCGGTTTTATTGTGTATAAGGAGTAGTATGCCTCCTTAAAATATCTATACTATGTGTTCCAAGGGCATGTCCTGTGTGTGTAAGCAGAATTGCTGTGCATATATAGAAATTGCTATGATTGCAGGCTGATCTCTCCAGGCCAGGGACGTGTAGGCGGGGAAGATGAGCCTCCAGAGTTTTGAATATAAAAAATGATTAGACTAAAGCAAAGACGATATTTATAGAAATATCTTCTCTCCATGGGCGGGATGTATTAAAATACATCGCCGCCCTTCGCGCCCCCCCCGCCGCGATGCCGCCGCATATGTACTAACATATGCAGCTGGCATCGCGATGCGGTGACGGAGGCCCCCCGCGATACCTGTACTGTGGTCTGCGGGGGGTCTCCGTCACCTCCCAGCCGGCTTCTGCAGTTTTCACGCCGGGGACAGCTAAGCAGGCTGTCCCCGGCGCTTCCTCCTCCCCCTGCAGCCGGAAGGACGTCCGGCTGCGTTGCTAGGGGGAGGAAGGGCTTACCTTCCGGGGTCCAGGAGGACCTGCAAGAAGGTAAGCCCAAGGGAGGGGGGAAAGGGGGGGTCGGCGAGGCGGCGGGGTTGCGGCGACGCGGCGGGCGGCGAAAAGAAGCCCATAGGCTTCTATAGGGTATCGCCACCCAAAGGTGGCGATACCCTGCCCTGCGGTGACGTGGCGAACGGGTTTTAGTACATAGGAAAATGCGGTAAAACGGGGGTTTTACCGCATTTTCCCTTTAGTACATCTCGCCCCATGTACTGTAATTGTGGGGATAGACAAGGTGTGACAGTCAGCGTCACCTCTGATAGTCAGCTACTGCTTGAAGAAAAGTGAACAAAGTAAAAGGGCCAATAGAGGCATGCCTCACTGTGGAGGGGTGGGGTTCCTTGAGCTTTGATGAACACTTTGGGCACTTCTACTGGCAAGTCCCTGTTTGGTGCCTAGCAACCGGACTTTGCATCTTTCAGCCGCAAGGTCCGGTGTTCCTCACTCGTTACTGTGCAACCAAGAAGCCGGACAGCGACTGTGTCCCTGTTGCCTAGTAAATCTGGAGTTGGAGCTACAGTATGTGCAAGGCTAAATCTGCACAGGATGTGTAATCACTTTGTCCTTCCCATTTACTACTCTCTGATTGGACCAATTATCTCTTAATAGGCAACCAGCATTCTTTACCCCTGCCAGTTATAGTTTCTACTTCAGTGAAAGCTGCTGGTTCGTGCTGAATTTCCTTTATCTAGAGCATGTCCTGTGGATATTCTGCCTGTCTGCTGAATCCTCTGTCTGTCAGGTCAGAAGGGTGCCGGATGTCACTCCGACAATCTGAATCCCAACTTCTAAATGTCCGACAGTCGGGATCCTGACTGTCAGGGGTTATTTTCCCTTGTGGGGGTCCATGAACTCCATTGAGGGAGAATAGAACAGGTGGCAAGCACAACGACCCACCGAGCCCGCAAGGGTCTCCAATGCGCACACCCTCTGTTGTGAGAAACGACCGTCGTAATCCCGACAGTTTGGGATGCACACCACACCCCTGTCAGAAGCCTTGTTTCCATCTGCCTTGTCTTAACCCTTGCCTTTTGTCTGCCCAGCTAACCTTGTTATGGTCTCTTGTATTTACTATAACTGCACTGTACTCCATATCTACTCTCAGTGCCCAATCTGCACCCACTGAGATCCAAACCCTGACCTGCCTTTTACCCTTTGTGTACCAGTTCTGTCCATACTTTGGATATGACTTTAGCCAATTATCCTACAGCCTCCAGCCAATTATGTAAGCCCATACTGCTAGAGGCAGCATCCTAAGTACCAGAGTGTACATCAAACACTGTGGAAATAATGGGTGGTTGTAATAGGCAGAAGACGCTATAGCTTGCTCCAGGGGTCTTCCATAATTGTGCTAGAGTTCCATAACAGTGACCAATCCAGGGAGATCAGCAGCGCTGCGGGCATCTGTGCTGGAGGAGAGCAGAGATGGGGACCTGAAGCAGATGGAGCACTGTGCCAAAACTTCCCATATACGGCATAATCGGGTGTGATATATTAGGATGAACCCAAAAGGTCGAAGTGCACAAGGTCTACACTAAGAAAGTGTGGACCTTGCCGAAAGATCGACACATGAACAGGTGGGCATGAATTTTTCATTTTTTGTGTTAGTGTTGACACCTGAGCACGTGGATCTCCAATTAGTATACCGCGTCCCAGCAGACTAGCTTTATATTATAACGTCCTTTATAAAGAATGCTTTATATATATTTATCCCAAGGCAATTCTAGTGCCATGTGAGCAGTGCCATCACCCTGGGAGCATGGCCCTGTGTGTAGCTCTGTCACTGCCTATACACCCGCTTTTTGTCCTGCAGGGTACCTAATGCACTTCCAGGGGCCGGTCGCCCTGCCCTATCACGTGTTTGGGGATGCCGTTGGCACAGGATGCAAAATCACCCTTCTCCAGCACTGTGTCATTCATCAATCTTTAAAGTTTACAGACGCAAAGTGAATACACAATTTATAGGGTTAGAGTTCCTACAATGCATTTTAGCCGTTTAGTTGGCTGTGATTTATGATTTGAAATAATGGTGCATATTTACATGAAAAAATAATAATTATCATTAGGTAAGCTTGCATCAGAAAAGAAGGGATTTATTTTAATGAATATCAGTGACAGAACAATCTATTAAGATTTAGATGTGTAAGCATTTGTGCTCCTTTTCCAAAAATACTGCTATGACTTTCACATTTGTACACAGCTTATTACGTTCCCTATGTTTATTGCTTTTTAGTCCTCTTTGGTGACCATACAATGCACACAAGGATTTCCCTTTCTTTTTGTGAGATGTAGAGGTTTGGGGACATGTTTCCATGCTCACGTCAGATGGAGGATGGCATTCCTACGAGCTGGCAGGATGTGGTTGGCATTTTTACAAAGATTGATTTTAATGGTCATTTTTATCTGAACTTTGCTTCTCACGCTAAATAAAATAAGTGACAGCTACAGTACTTCCCTGATCCATGGAGTGTATAACATATGACAGTGATTGTTGTACAACTAACATGTTCCTTTGGGTAAGATTACAGTTGGTCTGTTTCAGTTAAAGGGCTGATGCAGAGTTGCCAACAAGTACATTTTGCGGACAGATAACACTGAAAAGAAATAGAACGTCCCCCCCCCCCAACACTGCAATAAGCCGGTACTAATTCTACATGTAAATACAGATGGCTCGGTTACACACATTTGCAATTATAGTATATGATAAGCCACCTGCAACATCAAGGCACCTCTGCCTAGGCTTGGCCAAACACTATACAATACTGTATATTAGATCATAGATTCATGTGTAGTGTACCAGGAGGTATCCCAAATATGGGGGGTTATTCTGGTTGATTTTGGAAGGCTGCAAATTAGCAGCCTTGTGAGTCCACCAGAGCCCGCCCTGCAGGGCCGCCGAATGCAGGGCCGCCGCCCCCACCCCCCTCGCACCACGGGTTCGCACGCGAGGCATGCAAATGGATGTTTTACATAAACATCATAAACATACATTCGCAGGCCAGGGGGAACCTCCCACATCTTGCCGACCATCGAAAGATGTGGTGCATGCACGCATATATAAAGTGACTCTCACTTATATATGCTTGCACATTCAGGATGAACTGAGTGGGAAGCTGTTAACCGGTCACCCAGCGTTTTCATGGAAACACCCCCCCCCCCCCGCTCACTGCCCATAATCTGTTCGCTGTGGTCGAACGCATCCTGCATCTGCACATGCGCAGGAATACGCACACCATCGGACCCCTTACGAAGGTCCTGAATAAGGTCCTTGGACCAGCTGATCTTATAGCTACATTGATTGAGCAGCTTGTATTTTGTATGGTATGGAGGAGACCATGGACATAAGGTTTCTAACTGTGGGGCTAATTCAGCATAGATTGCTTACCAGAGAACTTGCGAATCAAGCGATTATCAATTAACTACACATGCTTACCGTACGCATCGCACATACGGGAGGGGAATTAGTGACTAAAATTGCGTATATGTATAGTAAGCACAATGTGGCTGGTGTACCCAAGAGTTTTTGAAGTCAGTGATGACCACTTCCAGCCTGTCTCAGTCGCAGATTAGTGGAAGCCTCAGACCTACACACATTTGCCCAGACGGCAAAGACTCTTTAATGGTTTGGGAATTCTGTATGGATTTGCAAATGGATTGCGATAAGCGGCCCATTTGCAATTCTCTTGCAAGTTAGAAAGTTAGTAAGGGGCGTCTTCTCTTTCTGTCTGAGCGGGGGCTTTCTCCTCACAGCCCGATGTGACTTCTCACATAATCGATACATGCTTAATTACCAGCATTATTTAGCACATTTTTGTGATATTTTTAGGGTTAGGTTTAGGATTAGGGGGTGGATATTTGATGCAGTGAAAAGGGTGGAGAAGTGATAAAGTGCCTGGTACTTTATCACCGGCCAATCAGCTCCTAACTGTCCCTTTTTAAACCCAGCCCATAACTTAACAGCCTCACTGACTCTCCCCAGGCCTCACTGACTCTCCCCTCCCCCACCCCCACCACTGCAAATGGCGCCGCAAATGGCTGCCTCGGATCTGTGCACTCAGCCACATGTAACCTCTTATCCACTGTCCCCCATGTGATAATTGTACTGTCTCTGCTATAACTGCGATGTCTCTGCTTATACTGTTACCTTCCAGGCTGCTGCAGCGACCAGTGGCGCCGTTGATGGCTGCCTAGGCGCTGTGCAGCCTGGTGGGTATATGTTCACTGTGTGCCAGTATACTGTCCCTGCTTATATTGTAACCTACCTGGCTGCTGAAGCGACCAGTGGCGCCACGGATGGCTGCCTAGGCGCTGTGCAGCTCGGCGGGTATGTGTTCCTTGTGTGATACTGTTCTGTACCTGCTTATACTGCTACCTACCTGACTGGTGCAGCGACCAGTGTCGCCGCTGATGGCTGCCTAGGTGCTGTGCTGCTTGGCGGGTATGTGTTCCCCGCATGTAACGTCTCAATGTAATGTATGTAATCCTCCCCCCCCTTCATTCCTGCTTGATGCTGCACTGTACAGTATATCCACAAAAAATTCCTAGTGTGCGCAAGCACACATGGCCAATAAACACTTTCTGATTGGGTGTAGATGGTTATAAAATAACTATCTTGACATATATAAGCAGGTCTTAGAATGAATCTTACCTAAAATTAAACCAACCTTTACATGTAGAGAAGTGTAGAAAGATACAGTATGCTTCCAATGTGTTTGAGGGCTGTGTGTGGCTTGCAGGTAGTGGAATCATGGTTTTCACTTAATAGACTGCAGCATTGCTTATTACATTCAGGTGTATGTGTTTGAGTAATTAGCAGACCCAGGCGTCCGCTCTCATATGGTAGCGCTGAGAGTGGTCAGGAGCACTCTTTGGCGTCCGCCTGTTTTTGGGCCAAAATGCACGGCACGTTTGCCGATTGAGGCGGTTGTAGCATCGTACATTTTGTGTGCACACCCCCGTGTACCCCCATGTTTACGCCCAGTTTTCCTCATTATTGCGACCGTTCCCATAAAAACACCACCATGCCGCCCACAATGTCGGACAGGTTTTTTCGCACGGAGAGACCTGTCCGTGAGCGCATTGCGAAAGATACGCATGCGCAGATGGAAAAAAAAACGATCCACCCGTATACGGTCCCACCGTACCAAGCAGAATATACAGATATACAAGTGATGCATATTAAATTAATCAGCACTGTCTCCTGGTGTGTCTTAGACACATGGCATTATGACTAAGATGCAACTTTTACTGTAATAGAAGTACCCTTACACGTATGTTAATAGTCACTCCTGGAGATTGGTTATAGCTTGCTTCATGTTGTAACTCTAATTTAGAGTAAAGAAGACTTTTTTTTATCAACATATAAATGTTTAGATCAGAAGCTTCATATGTTATATTTGTAACATCACTGACCATCCAGTCTTCAATTACTGTCAAAATGCATGGATTTGATCCTCATTATCAGGTTCATTGCGAAAACTCCTGGGCAACTGGCTCGGTGTGGTTTGAGCCCATCCGTTACGCTCATCTTATTGACTAGCAAGTAATCAAGCATGAATACAGTATTGACGTGCCGCTAATGACTCCTGTCCCACTTCATGACAGGTCTGTAATTGACATGTGTGGTCTGTAAAATGAGAATCTCTGTGGAATGTTGTCAGCGTGTTAATGGCACAATTAGAATACTCAAACGTAGCAAAAATACATTAATGTTGCTGCCCATTTGAAATGATGAAAACTGGGGATAATCCTAGATTTATTCCATATACAGTACATTATAGAAACACTATCTTAATGATTGAGAAAGACAGATCACATACAGAACTCGCTGACCAACAAATGATTTCGCCTGCCTTCGCAAATATAAGTCAGTTGAGACACCTGACCACCCCCGTCCTTTCCTCCTCAGTGCGAACTGCATGGTCCATGAGCAACTCGCTGTGGCTGTACACAGTAAGGGTATGCAAATGGGCAAACCCCGACCATTGGGGCAGGCGCCAAATTTATTTCACTACTAGTGAACCAGAATCGTCCCCTAAGCTGCATATTTTGGCGTTTTGCAGCAAAAACTGCTGGAGTCTGGCCTTAACTTATTAGTGTATACAACCTAAAGTAATGAAATGCATTTCTCCCTTCTCTCTGCTTTTGGAAACTCTGTGGTTGGTGAGGCCACACACTCTGTTAGCCCACACCACATCCAATCAGACAAAGCCACCCTCACTGGCCTCTTATGATAGGTTCCACCTATTTTCATGTCAAAATTGTGAGCATTCGAGGTATAGTATAATACTGCCACCTTTATCACGGCATACTGTGGACCAGATGCGCTTAGCTTTAAAAGTGATAAAATGGAGAGTGATAAACAGCCAGCCAATCAGCTCCTGCCTGCCATTTTTCAAACACAGTCTGTGACATGGCAGGTAGGAGCTGATTGGCTGGCTGTTTATCACTCTCCATCACTTTTGAATCTTAGTGCATCTGGCCCTGTACAATGTATGTATTCTATTTTTATGCTGCTAGATTCTTTTTGCATAACCAATCCCTACTGTAGTGATGTGAATATAATCTAACTAGAATGAATAATGGTCTAATATACAGAACGTCAACCTCCTCCTCTTTGTATATACCATCATTTGTATTTAAGGTATTCCGGTACTAAAATGTTCCCATTAATCTTCCTAATATCAACAACAGTACTTTGATATTTGCTAAGCATTCAATGCTGATCTTGGTCTGAAGCTTGGATTTTAAAAACTGTTTAGTGACTTGTTATTCACATCACAGCATATTGACGGAACCACTTTCACAGAGAGACTTTCAAAGCATTTACTTCTGCTTTAATGGCGTTTAAATATTCTCACACCCTGTAATTTGCACAGAAATCTACTGCTGGGCAGGATCTTGAATGAAAAAAAAAATGTGTTCTGTTAATAACTCTTGAACATGCCATTTATAATTAGAAATTCTTGTACTGTATTTCTCAGAAGCATCTGCTAAACAGTAAGATAAGACACATTCAACTCTAATTTTCTAGTTTACAGGCACTGAGGTACCCATGTTTAATGATGCCTAGCTAATTAGCATTCTACTTCCAAACAAAAGTAGTTTATTTATTATTTATTAACAGTTATTTATATAGCGCACACATAGGAACTTGTTCAGGTCCGTTTGCAAAGGTCGTCCGTTCGCACGAAGAACCGATGTTGTGCATGCGCAGAGTGTGTGCACCCACTGCCAATAGTTGGATTGCTGGGTGCACGCGCCCTGGACAGCGGCCGGGTGGTGGAGAGGGGCGGGGGGCCGGCCACATTAGCATTTGCTAATGCCCAGCATTCCATGGGCGTTCCCATGAGAACGCTAGTCATTCTCATGCTAATGAGGCCGTGATGTGTGCGCCAGGGGCGGGCAGCTGACATCACCGGATGTCAGATGCCCACCCACTTCCTTCTGAACGTGCACCTATATGTAAGGGTGCCTCAGAGCACCCTTACATATGCGTGCACGTTCCACATCATTCAATGGTCGCCGACCAACGAATGATGTGGGTGTTACCCTGCAAGCTGCGAATGGATGTTTATGTAAAACATCCATTCGCAGCCAGTGAGAAGGAACGCACCTTGCGAATGGCGGGCCGGCTTAACACCATTCGCAAGCGGGGTTAGGTTGACTCGCAAGAATGCACATTTGCATCCGAGCGTATAGAGTGTAATCCGCAGGTAGAGTTTAGGAGGTAAAAGACTGTGCCAAAGACCAAGTCAGACAGAATTCAAGACCCTTGAAGACGTCAGACAGATAAAACGCATTGGGAAACCTACAGCCTCCTGCCTACTACTGAAAAGATAAGATATTGTTATACTTGTCCTCTCATTAATTCATGTTTTTATCTAATATTATTTTCCCTGTTAAAACAGTTTTTTAGAATCGTTTTTTATTATTTATTATTATACTTAATAAATGTAACCCCCTTTATAAACATCTATTTATTGGTACATTGAATCAATATTTATTACCTTATAATTATGGGTATGTGTAATCCCAGTCCTTAATTAGTATTATTGTTAACAATTAGTCGCAGCATCCATATCCACTGTCCACATCTTTTTAACTTGATGTATTTTGCCATTACTTTTTACTTAAGGATTGGCTTACACCCTACATAAGTTAAGGGAACATTGTTAATTAGTTTATAAATTCCATTTAAGGACATACAATTGACACCACCCATTGATTTTCCATAAATATATATATATATATATATTTTTTTTTTTTTATATGGGAACACTTTCAAATATATTGCAGGCTTTAAAGGGACAAAAATTTTAATGGCAGAACCAGGTTTGTTGTACATTTTAAATGATTGCCCCTTTAAAACATCATGCAGATTTAATGGGAACTCGCCAGTGGCTGCATCCTGCAGGCTATTCCATTTACCCTTTGTATTTTTGCATAAATGAGTGTGTTTTAAAGGCATGTTCCGTCATCATCAGCACTGCAAGTCAGACCTCACCTTATGGCCTAAAAGAGCCGCAAACCTATTTACCTATGACTGTGAATAAGACCCTAACTGGGAAGAGTTGTTTGTATGCAATTAGTATCATGATATAGTCTTTGCCTTGTTCATTTTATGATGCAAGTTATGTCATCTAGTTCTTCACAACTCTTGCTTCCATGAGATTAGGAAAATACCGTATGACCAATGTTCACGGAAATGCAGCGTGTCAGTTCAGTGACTTGCGACATCATAGAGGCAGATCCTACCTAAAACCTCAACTGAATTTAGCAGCTTGCTTTAGGTCACTTTAAGTGTTAGACTACATCTGGTTTATATCAGGTTTAATTAAAAGCTGTTAACAAGGAACTATATCCTTCTGTAGAATGCAGCCACTTGAATATAAATTCTGTAGTATTTGTCAGGTCGATGCATTCTTTTCACACTGAGTTATTGTTTTATTATCAGGCAATAAAATGATGCCTTTCTGTAATTAAATTCCAATCTGGAAGTAGACATCGGGGAGAATTACATTTTAATTTAAAGTCTTCTCCCACCTACATGCATACGTCAGACACTTAAGGTGCCCACACACGGTTAAGATTTTATGAACAATCCAGTCTGCCACCCAATTTCAACCAGAAATCCAGATCACTTCTGGCCAAACAATATCAAGCACACATAGAGAACAATTGAGTTAACGGTCAGAGGATTTGATGGATTATTTAACGACTGCAACTTAACACATCACTGGCACATAGTTCGTCATTACTACACACTTGCCAAATCCTGCACGACAGGTCATTATCTTTCCGCATGTTGAAGGAATCAGTGAGCTAGATGAACAACCGGCAGGTTTGCGCAGCGCATTATTATCATGCCCACACATGGAAAGTTTTTAAATGATTGGTCCTCCCGATTGGTTGAAAAAGACCATGTGGTTTAAAATATCTTACTGTGTGTCCCCGGTTTTAGAACGGTAAATTAAAAATACTATTTCTGTGTTTCTTCCCACGTCATAGTATTTCATAAAGAGCAATATGTTATTCAGCATTTTAAAGACTGAGACAAAACACATTAGAATATATATGGCAGTGGCCAAGAATGATTCATATTTGTTGGCCAAAGATTACTAATGCTATGCTTGTGTGCTTGTTGGCCAACACCACATGAATGGGGCCCCAGGAGACCTTTGCTTTTAAACTGACCATGGAAAAATCGTATCTGACCAATTAGGCCACTCATATCCCACGTTATTAATGGCATAATCAATTTAAGTCAGATTAATATCAAGTATTATGGTCATTGTGTGGGCTTGCACAATGCTATTGATGTGTTAAACCTAATGAACAGTATTACATTAATATCAAGCAGTAGTTTGTGTGCCAAACCATTTTGCTGTTGTAGGATGATACGCCCAGACTTGTAGTCATAGTGCCTCCACCTACGCAATATTGCAGCAACTCCTCCCCTGCTACTCAGTAACCACTGGTCTACTCTACACTACCTCCCCCCCTTCCCGCCCCAGTAGCCGACTCAGATTACTCAACCTTAACATAGTAATGAATAACTCTACTCCTTTATGCATCTTAGGCCTGATCCTTTTTGATGACCATCTCTCACTCACACTTACAAAATGCTTTCATGCTGCTACCCCGGTCCCATTTGTTAAGTCGTCATTTAATAGGTCGACACCATATGATCAACATGGTCAAAAAGCTCAATTGGTTGACATGACAATGGTCAACACAACATATGGTTGACATAAGTCTTTCATGTTTTTCATCTTCTTCATACATTACCATCCATAGAACGATTTAAATGCTAAGCCGCAAAAACACAATCTGACACATAGAGGGGTGTGGTGCATTGGGGTGGCAGAGGCGCTTTAAGAGAGAAGGAGGCCCGTGTGTAGCTTCCTCCGTTCTAGCCCCCTCCTCTCTGACCGATCCGTGCCATGCTTCATGCTAGTCCATATTTGGCTGCCGGGAAGCTCAGCAGCCAAATATGAATCACTTCACCATCGGAAAATACAAATCAGAAGAATACAACAGCTTTGTAAATTAACCGTATTCTGTGTTTGTATTTTCGGGCCGATTGCGGCTGATCCCGGTCATTCCCAGGGATCAGCCGGTCTGAAAATGGTAGTCGGCCTTCTTAGTAAACTTCCCCCTGTGTATAAAAACTTTGCATGAGATTGCTGTTAACAATTCAATACATAGATTGCATTCAGTATCAAAATCTTAGCTGAACTGCATTCTGTCAGTTTAGGAAAAATATAACCGTGGACAAAAGGGCCTGATTCAGCTTGGATCGTATATGCGCTGCTCAGGAAATGCATGCCTTAGCAATGCAAGTGCAGGAGGCGGTGCATACCATTTGCCATTGCTAAAACTGCAAAACGATCGGAGTTCTAGATGAACATCGCAACCATCGATCGTGATGTTTATCTGCGACTGCAAGTCTCACTACTTTTGACATTTCTCAGACTTGTAGTCGCAGGAGACATTGCGAGCCCAAGAGAACTCCATCCGAGGTGCAGCCCTTGGCCTGTCAGTCAGCCAGGAGCATTTGTATTTCTGAAAGTAGATCAAAGGACCCGTGCTGAACATTCGCAGAATAGGTCCCCAATAATCTGGAAACTGCAGGTAGATTCACATGAGCAATCCAACCTGAATCAGGCCTATTGTACGGTGGACAGTATAGAGTTCCCCCAGACACGATATATCATTATATTGTATTGGTCCACCGCGATATCCCCAGGCTGTCCATGGGTGTCCAGCTGTAGTAAGAACAGAAGGGAGCAGTATCACATAGAAATATTAGTAGACACTTTCTCCTTGCCCCAACAAATACACATAGTTGCACACGTGTAAATATATCTATGTATTAGTCTTAATAGTCTATTGTGTAAAGTTCATAATTATATTATCTGAAAAATATGTAAATGCAAAGCCATTACAGGAAAAATAATTACTTTAATCAAAACCCTTACAGCGGTTTGATGTAATAATGCAAGATAGCAGTTCATCATTGAATGTGTATTTAAAAATGCAAAGCGTATTGCGGATCTGGAGGCCTCTAGACATCACTCTAATGGCTTTCAACAGGCACATAATATTCATTAGTAATTCCGCTAAATAATTATCACTTTACGTTTGAGCACATTTCAATGTATGCATAAAATAATATATAATTAGAAGTGTATAATTATAGTACGGGATCGTATGGAAGGAAAAAAACATAATAGTAATATTTTCTCAACGCATTTAATGGAATATACATATAATACGTTTTCCAAAATCAACTTTTTCTGCAGTGTTATGTTTGGAATACTTTTCTTCTCCTCAGCAAGAAAGGGTTATGTACTAAAGAAAACAACGGAAACCATGAATGCCTACTAAGCTCTATTAAGGTATATTGGGTAGGTGAGCAGGATAGACTACTGTGTTTTCAAACTTACTTGATCAGGGCCGGCTCTTGACAATGGGGTGCCCAAGATGAAATAGATGCCACCTCAAAGCAGTGGTGCACCAACATCTTGTTAAGCTGTTAAGCGTGAGGGGGTATTTTAGCTGGAACAGCTTCAAATGAAACCAATCTCATTAATTATAAAGTCACTGCACAGCCCCAACTGGCTTCACCTCTTCCTGTCCATCTGTCTCCTCTTCCCCACCCACCTGTATCCTCCTCCTGGCTCCAAATCCCCCTCCTCGCATACCTCCTCTTCAGTGCATGCCTCCCTCCTTCTCCAGGTCCTCCTTTCCGGTTCTGGATTTGCAGCTATTGGCTGAGCCAGTTGATTTTCAAAAGCCCTGCTAAGCAAATGGCAGGCTTGCATGGGGTGGGATCTCCCTCTGACTTAATAGCTGCAATCAGGTATACACCGCCCAGGTGTATACCTGTTTGCAGGGCTCCAAAAATTAACAGCCTAGCAATCAGGTCTAAATTAGTGTGAAATTACTTCTGGGCCTACTGCGCTTTGAATTTTTGTTTCCTTTACTTTTTCATGTGATACATCAGCTTAATGGACTTCCATTCTGTGAAGAACTCAGTATTTCTTATTTATTGACATTTTCTAATCCTATTTATATTTGTATGTACACATTAATATGGGACTGAGCTCCCAATCTATAGTTTTGTTGGCTTTTGCGTCCTGTGTAAGGTTTGGGTGCTCCTTTTGTACAGGTGGCATCAAAGACTTTTGTTTGTGTCTTGGGACTTTTCTAATTTACCGGCTTATACTCGAGTATATATGGTATTTGTTTTGTAAAGCAGAGACTGATTGGTATGGTACTTTATCTCTCACAGTGTGGGATGTACTAAAGGGAAAATGCGGTAAAACGGGGGTTTTACCGCATTTTCCTATTTACCATTACCCGTCCGCCCTGTTTTCGCCTGGCAGGGTATCGCCACCCAGAGGGATGGCGATACCCTATAGAAGCCTATGGGCTTCTATCGCCGCCCGCGCGCCCCCCCTCCCATCCTCCTTTGATCTCCTCCTCCCCCAGCAGGTGTCACAGCCGGGAGGACATCCGGCTGCAGGGGGGAGGAGGAGACGCAGGGAGACACTGGCAGCCGCCAGGATGTGACGGAGACCCCCGCAGACCACATCACAGGTATCGCGGGGGTCTCCGTCACCGTAACCCGATGCTAGCTGCATATGTTAGTACATATGCGGCAGCATCGCGGCGGCTGTCAGGTGAAGGGCGGCGATGTATATTAATACATCCCGCCCACAATCTTTGAAAAATACCACCATAGAGAGAGAGATTTGTACAGTGTATTGTACTGTATATAGTGTTTATCATCCATACATATTTCCCTATTGATCCAAAAATTTCCAAAACAATGCCCATAAGGTCACCCACATCTACTACATTGTTTCGCAAAATGAGCCATAAATTCTCTGCTAGTGGAAAAAGTTATTCATAGAACCCAGATTGTTAAAGTGTTTCTGTTTTCAATTAATATAAATGTTTCCCGTATGTACAATGTACTGTAGGCCTAACTCCCAAGTGCTCTTAAACATGGTATTTCTAAATCTTTATGTTGCAACAATTGCATGATAGTGTTGTACAGTACTTATAGCTTTGGGCGCTGCAGGTGCACTAATACAGGGTAACTTTAAGTGTTGGCTATTAGTCTAGTTCACTAAATGATCATTAATGACTTGATAGGAATGTAATTTACCCTAAATATCTATGAACTGTTTTTGTCTTTTGGATGCTTGCTATTTTCCTTTGTTGGTACAGTGTAATAAAATAACTACATATTCCAGAGCGTACAGAATCATTCACATCAGTTCCTGCTTCAGTGGATCTTAATGTGACCATACACCATGTGTATCGCAGCAGTGTATGGCCATCCGAACACAACCCCCCCAATGCAACCCCGTCCCCAGACACCATGGGGGGCCAAGTTGGAGGTCGGACGAGCAGCAGGTCTGACCTCTGGTTCAGGTCCGTCCGATGCACACGGGACTACGCATCGGACCTGAGGTGGATGTCAAGCACATCCGATTTGGGCCAATTTCTCGGCCATCGGGTTACATTGGCCCGGATCGGACTAATGCATGGGCAGCTTTACTGTCTAAATGACTTATAACACACAAACGGCAGATGTGTTAAGTCCGGTACAGTAGTGATAAAGAAGTGATAAAGTGGTAATAAAGCAGTGATTAAATTTAAGGTGATAACACACCAGCCAATCAGCTGTGTTTGTAAATTGGCAGTTAGGAGTTGATTTGCTGTGTGTTATCACATTATCACGTTTTCACTTTACCACTTTACCAGGCTTAATACATATCAGGGAGGAGGGGACCTGGGACATACTTGCCTACCTGCCTCTTCCCATGAGGGAGAAAATGCTCTGTTCCTGGACTTCCCTGGTAATGTATGATTGCCATCACCTGTGGGGAGCTAGGTAATTGATAAGAAAGGTGTTTCACCACAAGTGATGGCAATCCTACATTACCAGGGAAGTCCAGGAACAGAGCATTTTCTCCCGCATGGAGAGGGTCAGGTAAGCCTTGGATAAAGACATGAGTAGCTGGATGGCCAAGTCATAGTCAGGTGAGGTGATGGAGCAGTGGTGATGGGGGACATGGTGCTATAGGAGAGACTGGGTGGGACGTAATGTAGTGTGATGAAGAATTATTGATCACATACAAATGATGCTAGACACACCCCCTGTGTGCTGCTAATCCAGCATTTCTCATTTCTCAAGTTACAGTAATAAATAGTATATTTATATCAGTTAGGGGAGAGCTGAGCAGTAATCAGTGCCGGCCCAAAGCGGTAAGATTCAAATTACTACCCATACAGTTTCCTCAGCTGTGTGCATAGTGAGTTGGCAGATTTGGACTCGTTCCACTAATTGAGATAAAAAAAAGTTTCCCAAGAGAAAATTCCCAAAAGGAAATAGTATTCCATAAAAAAAATGCTGATTTCTAGGAAGATTTTTTTTAAAAATCTATGCTGTCATCACCATCTCAAGAACATAATAGAACAGGTATGCAGTACTTATGTAGGTTTCCCTTGCAAAGGTAATGGATAATTGGAGGAGACTGATGACTCTTTACAGTTATGCCCCGTACACCCGGGGCAACGGGGAGCAGCGTGCAAGGCGATCAAGGTAAGCGCAGATTGCTGAGCACACAGCGATGTATCAGGAATTTGTACAGCAATGTGTACTGAGTGATCTGTCACAGCCAGTGTTCTTAATTGAGAGAACACTGGCGATGAATAGATTTATACTGCATGCAGTATAAAACAATTCAGGCCATAGTCATACAGTACCTCCCAACTGTCCCGTTTACCTCGGGAACATCCTGGTTTTTGTGGATGTTCCCACGGCCCACTCGGGACCAGCAGTAACCCATAGCATGGGGGCAGTTGGGAGTCCCCGCTGCCACCCGCTTGTCAATGGGGAATAGACGCTGTGCGCATGCGTCTATTCCCTGCAGGCAGAGGGGCAGCAGTGGCAAAATTAAGGTGTGGCCTCGCACGAGTGACGTGATTTGAAGTCTATGCCCCCTCACCACGAAGGTCCCGCTGGGCCACCAATGAAAGTCCACCGCCTCCCCCGCCAAGACCGTCAATCCCTGCCCGACCCCCTCCCTAACTCTGTCTGTCTCCCCAAAGCCCAGCCGCAGAGAGACTGGGACGCGTGTGCGCACGCGTCCCAATCTGTTGGAGTCCCTCTCCGCCAGCCCTCACCATCGGGGACGTTCTGGCGAGAGCCGAGCAACAACGAGAGGGGCTCTATATGTATGTATATATCAGGCAGTGGGTACACACTAGACTGATGCAAAAATGCAATACATTATGCATGAGAGCGTGCAATACTGGGGAGGTTGCCTGGGCCGGTACACCTGTTAAACCATATCACAAGTGTCCTAATGCAATGCGAGCTCAGTGAGGACAGAAACCTCCTGCGGCACTGGTAGAGCGCAAGAGGGCGTACATATCCAATGTGGATGATTTTTCATTCTGATTTAACGAAGTATTGTGCAAAATATTGAAGGTAAATGCGGTGTTCCCAAATCTAACATTCCTGTGTGTTTTTATATTATGGCCAGTGGCGCCGGAACGGGGGGGGGGGCGAGGGGGCAGCTTGCCCCCCCCAAAATTACTGAGGCGCCAGTATGTCCGGCCCGCCCGCCCGCCTATATTACAGCCGCCTATATTAAAGAAGTATTATCCGCCCGGCCGCATATATTTCATACCAGGCGCCGGGGATGGCTGCTGCTGCTGCCGCCGGGGAGATGTGCATAAGACGCGCCAGCCAATCACTGCCGGCGCATCCCCTCCACATACACTGTGATTGGCGGGCGCGTCTTCTACACATCTCCCCGGCGGCAGCAGCAGCAGCCATCCACGGCGCCTGGTATGTAATATAGGAGGGCGGGCGGGCGGATGATAATACCAGAGGCGTAGCCATCACGCCTGCTCAGGTGCCCAAGTCAGTGCGGCTCCCCCGCCGGCTGCCCGCTGCCCGCTGCCCGCTGCCCCCAGGAGACGTGGTATATTTAAAAGTCACTCACATCTCCCGCTGGACCGCGCTAGCCAATAGGCGCTCGCGGTCCAGTAGCCACCAGTTGATTGCCTGCTGGACCGCAAGCGCCTATTGGCTAGCGCGGTCCAGCGGGAGATGTGAGTGACTTTTGAATAGCAGCACTGTGCACAGCAGGGAGCCGGGAGCGGGCAACCCCGGCGACAGGGGGGAGGGGGTGCGCGGAAAGCACCGCTGCTGCTTTGCCGACTGTGGGTGGGGTGGGGTGCACTAATCTCTGCACTATCCTCGCCCACCCACCCACCCTGCTGTGCACTATCCTCCAACACCCACCCACCCATGCACTATCCTCACCCACCCACCCTGCTGTGCACTATCCTCACCCACCTGTGCACTATCCTCACCCACCTACCCTGCTGTGTACTATCCTCACTCACCCTGCTGTGCACTATCCTCACCCACCCTGCTGTGCACTAGTTGCTGTGCACTATCCTCACCCACCCACCCTGCTGTGCACTCTATCCTCACCCACCCACCCTGCTGTGCACTCTATCCTCGTTGCTGTGCACTCTATCCTCACCCACCCACCCTGCTGTGCACTCTATCCTCACCCACCCACCCTGCTGTGCACTCTATCCTCACTCACCCACCCACCCTGCTGTGCACTATCACTCCCACCCTCCCTGCTCTGCACTATCATTTACTCACACCTTCCCGCCCTGCGAGCAAATTTCAGTCCCCCTTGGCAACGAGCAATTTCAGTCCCCCTTGGCATCGAGCATGAAGCCCATGGCATCGAGCATGAAGCCCCTGGCACCGAGCATGTAGGTAAGTGGCACTTATGTGTTAAATGTGTAATGGACATTACGATTTGTTAAATAGTGTGCGATGGGCATTGCGGTGTGTTAGTATGCGACGGGCATTACGGTGTGTTCTATAGTATGCAATTGGCATCATGTGTGGCCTTATGTGTAATTGTCATTATGGCATGTGGCTTTATGTGTAATTGGTATTACAAAGTTTGCTAAAATGTGCAATGGGCATTACGGTGTGTGGTATAATGTTGGGCCGTGCCCACTTTTCACGGAGCAGGAGCCTCACCTACTACAAATTGGGGGGGGCGCGAAACATGCCCTTGCTCCGGGCACCGTGGCACCTAGCTACACCACTGGATAATACATAAGTAATATAGGGGCGGGCGGGCGGCTGATAATAAATCAGTTATATAGCCTGGCGGGCGGGTGGGCAGCTGATTAATCAGTAATATAGCCGGGCGGGTGGCAGGGAAGATGTGCGCCCGCCAATGCTGCTTCTCTCACCCTCCCTTCCACAGTGACTGACACATCCAGGGGTTGTCATTTACCCCTGGATTCACACCCAAACAGGTTTATGTAATTATGTCTGATTATCATAATCAGACATAATCACATAAATCTGTTTGGGGGTGACACTGCCACTTTTTCCACTTTTTACGAGTAAATGACAACCCCTGGATTAATGTCAGTCCCATACCCTCCAACTGTACCGATTTAGCCGGTACAGTACCGTTTTTAAATGGTCTGTACCGGCTAAATCATAGTGTACCGAATGTACCGGTTTTTGGGATCCCGCGCTGGTGTCAGTGCGGTCGGGTGGGCACTGGCGCTGTATCGCCATTGCAGGTCGGGTGGGCACTGGCACAACAAGCTGGGCCACAGAACGGTAACTCCTGCTGCTCCAGTGTTGCCGCCTTCTCCTCCTCCCCCCGCACGCCCGGGACCGGTGCGAGCTTCAGCCGCTGTGCGTGTGCTACGTCGCTTGCTCTGAATGACACCCAGGCCAGTGCAGGAAGGGAAGCGCCGCTCAGTCAGTATAATAGTGTGTATCGGTTAGTTTCTCGTCGTGGAAATGATCCTTCACTGCAGCCAGCCACTCTTCTCCCTGTGCTGCCCGTGCGCACGGCAGCACAGGGAGAAGAGTGGCTGGCTGCAGTGAAGAAGACTGACTGAGCGGCGCTTCCCTTCCTGCACTGGCAGAGCAAGCGACGTAGCACACGCGCGGGGGCTGAAGCTCGCACCGGTCCCGGGTGTGCGGGGGGAGGAGGAGAAGGCAGATGAACTGCACTGCTGGCCACTTGGAGCTGGGGATCCACTATAGTGATGCTGTTATGGAACAGCAGATGGGGAACAGAATATCACATCCGATGCTGGCTGAAAGGGGAGGTCCACAAGCAACAGGACTAGTGACACCATCAGCAGAGGTAACCTGGGTAGTGGGTACATATACATGGGGTTGGGGTGTAGTAGTTGGTGCACACAGTACACATTCAGAAAGGGGACGTGGCTGCACCCTTTTTTTTTTTTTTTTTTTACCATGACCACGCCCCCTTGTTAATGGCCACGCCCTCTTTCTGAATGTGTACCGATTTCCTATCTTCAAATGTTGGAGGGTATGCAGTCCTGGTGTCTCTGGCCACATGTATATGCCGCTGCCCGGTGTATAATGCCCACGTGTATATGCCGCTGCCCTGTGTATAATGCCCATGCGTAAATGCCGCTGCCTTGTGTATAATGCCCACGCATATATGCCGCTGCCCTGTGTATAATGCCCATGCATATATGCCGCTGCCAGTGTGTATAGTGCCCGGGGGTAACATATAGCAATTTAGGGGGCGCCAAAATGAGATTATATCTTGCCCCCCCCCAACCTAAAAACGTTCCAGCGCCTCTGATTATGGCACACTGTTAAAGTTCTGGAATATCCATTGGTACATTACTGTTCACTGCCAGAAGACACACCAGCATTTTTGCTTGAAAAATATGGGCATGTACTGTACTGTATGTCCATTAATGTCCTACAAATGCAACAGAGTCAGCTGCACACCAATGCAAGTAATCTGAGCACAATAAATGACATTATATTTGCTGCGCTGTCTGGCTCGGGCATAGATAATATTTCATATGAAACACATTTGGTTGTGAAATCAAACCTTTTAGAAATCTTCACTTTTGCAAAAAAAGCACATTTTAAAATTGCACACAGCAGCTTTCCGTGCCACATAGTATAGAACCAATTACAAACCCCTTATGCCTGGTAATGTTGATAGCGTAGAAAACTACTATCACTGCTGGTTGTTATTAGAATCAACCAAAACTCCTGTGTGCAAGAAAATATAGCTTATCAAGGTCACTCAAGGACAACAGACAACCCTCAGCCTACTGCCTCTTTCCAGTAGCATCCTGGAGTCAAGATAGATAGATAGATAGATAGATAGATAGATAGATAGATAGATAGATAGATAGATAGATAGATAGATAGATAGATAGATACTTAGCTGATGAGGCGGTACTCAGAGATTACACATTGCCATTTGAATCGTGATGTGCAGTCCTTGAGTGCAGCCTCATCAGCTAAGTATATTGGAGGATCCGTACCCTCTAGTGGATGGCACCAGGGTATACTACCCATTGTAGATAGATAGATAGAAGAGGATGGGGGTGCAGTGTATATAGGGGCAGTGTACATAGGGGGTGTGTGTCCATGTCCCGAACAGAGCACTGTTGGGCGCCATCCAGTGGCCACCGGCAGCACCACAGAGGTGAGGAGCAGCTTTGCCCTTCAGATAGATAGATATGTATGGCATTTCTTGATTTCTTGCTAAGCACTTGTAGCCAGACATTACCATCTATTTATTATCTATTTTACACACGCCTTTCTTTACTTCTAGATCAGACTGTTGAACCAAATGACACGTGGCTTCCCCCCAAACAATATGTATATATATTTAAACCAACCACAACAACTCTGGATTTATATTACTATAATAATACTTGCTTGGACAACACTGTTTTAGATAAAATAACAGTCCCCCAAGACTTTTTTCGGTTATCCCAACTTTACTGGAAAAAAAAAAAATTCCATTGTCTCCAATATTATGCAATAACATTTGCTTTAGAAACATTTTGCACACTTCAGCTGTGTGCGTTTCTCAGTCACTATTTTTCTTCTGTCAATTTGTAGTGTTATCACTATTTTTATCCAGTTTTATCCAGTTTATGTTTTTCAGTAATTGAAGAGGAAGAGAAATGCCCATTAATCTGCTCAGTTTTCTACTATTGTTATTTGGGAAACAAGTGTCAGTGTCAGCAGCCACTGATGTCCTATAAACTTAAAACTACACAGCATATTAAAAGATACAAGTCGTAACTCCAGCGAGTGATAACCCTGCTGGCGGTAATATTTACTGGGGTTTTACTGACCTATCAAATCCCAAGAGTCTATTTACCGATCCCTGTGTCCCTGTTACTCTGTGACTGAGAGTCCATGTAATGAACTACTCAAAACAATCTGTAGTAGAGGGGTTTCTATAAAGAGCCGGCTACAGCATTGTATAAGAAGGTATATATTTGATGCAGATAAGTTTTGTACCTTTTAGAATTTGCCAAATCAGCCTAAACATGATGATATCTGACAGAAATCTCCCTGATGCTACATGATGCATTTTATGGATGCTATAATGTATTTCAGGAGAATCCCATGAAAATCATGACTGTTAGCGGGTATGCATCTTAAAGGTGTTTTATCAGAGGAAAATGGTGTCGGATGATGGGCCGGCAGTGGGGTTCCCGACTGTTCAAATACCTGACAGGGGTTATTCTTCCTCGTGGGGTCATGGACCCTTATAAAGGGAGAATAGAACCTGTGGTGATCGCAGTGAGCCCGCAAGTGGCGTCTTTGTGCTCACCACCCGTTGGGAGTATCAGTGGTCAGGATTCCGATGACAGTATACTGACCACTGGAATCCAACTGTCATACCACACTCAGAGGAAATGACCTACTTGCAATGTCTGTACAGGCCCTCCTCTCCCTTCACAACATTTTTCGGGTGATCCCTCCAGTATCTATACCTCAGCAGCAAAGTAAGTAGATGTATTTTGTACAGGGACTACACCCATTATATTTACTGTACATCACTTCTTCTATACAGTATTACTTTTATTTATCATTTAAGTTACTAAGTCTACAGAATAGGTTTAAAGCATTACAATAAATGTGCACATTCATGACTCATGTCCATTGTATATTTAGTACAGGATGATTTTTCATGTTTGTTTGTTTGTTTCTGCGTTTTTAAAGCACTTTAGGAAATTAGATAACTGATTTACCCCCAGAGATTCCTTCTGTGGTTCCTCCATAACTACACACATGCTATAAATAAAAATACTGCTTATGGAATGCATTACAGTCATTTTTTTTAATTGGGAGTATTTAATTAAAAAGGATTTCATTACATAATTCTCAAAGGAACGTACCTGTCCAAGGCAATGCACACAGCGTGACACCTCCTAAAGTATCTATACTAAAGTCATTATTCTTATAGATTATAGACTAAACATCTTCATTGGTCATTCTGTCCCCCATTTGGGTTCTTTTAATTGATGTTTATTAGCAGTGCCTACTATAGTCATAGCTTTCATTGCTGATTGCTATCAAAATCTCTCTCATTGCATCTCTGCAAAGCATCTGGCTGTAAGCTTCTTAGTAACCATTTGATGAGATATCTGGCTTCCTTGATGCACAGCTATCATAGTGCAGATGACAGATGTGGGAGAGGATAGACTGGCAAATTGATCTACGTGGAGATATGCTTTGCAAATTGCGAACCTAGCACAAATGAATGATGTGGTTCCTGAAGGAGAGTGTTGTGAACATTTTAAAACCGAAGTATAAAAAGTTTTGTTAAATTCCTGCTCTGTTTACGGGATAAAGTTTATACAGTGCTAAAGGCGAGTTGGATGCATTCTTAGAATACACCTGAAAAGTATTAAGAATGAGTCCAGCGTACGACGATATCACTAACCACACTGCGCTCCGCATACAGGAAAATATTCAAAGCTATGGGTCGGGGGTTCCCAGTAAGCCCTATGTGGGCACCTAAACGCCAGACATTTTGGGCACCTAAAACGCTTCTGAAGCATTAAGACGTCCAGTTATGTGAGATCATCACCCCAATCTTGGGTACAGTACTTTTATTCTACATTGCTTTAAACTAGGGAGTCCCAACTTTCAAAGCACAGTCCCTTAGTAGTTATTGTCTTTTGTTGATCATAAAACTATAACTCCCTCTACGACAGAAATACTGGAAGAAAGTTAAAGAGGGAAACATTAATGTTAACAAGGACCCATTCTACAAACTGTCTTGTTGGGTTGTTCTAACCACTGACCACCTCTCTTCAAAGTTCAACCATAACCTATATTCATTCTTGTACTCAAGTAACCCTCTGATCCTGAAACCAACGTTACTGTTTTGTCTGGTACAAATAGCTCCTCTAAGTAGTTTTTCCTATTGCAATCGGGCTTGAGCAATATACATTATGTGGAGATTACCTTCAGGGTTCTCTTACCTCTTTATATCTTTTACACCTACTGTCATTTTGTTTTAGGACTGTCATTACCATTAATATGAACAGCGAAAACTGAATATACAGTATATACTTTTTGTTGCTGTTAAGATTTATACATATTTGCTGATTGCTAGTTTTAACAAAACAGCTTTACCCAAACATTGTCTTAATTTATTTCAGACATTTAATAATTTTTTTGTTTTATATATACAGTATATATATATATATATATACTAGACTCTTCACACCGTCGTCAGGGGCTCCGCTCCCGTAATCTGTGAACGCCTTTATTGTGGGGGTGCACCAGTTGAGTGAAAGGGAAGTATGGGTGCGTGGGTACTAGGGGTGGTGGATGGGCAGGTGCATTGTTGGTTGGCTGGGTGCAGAGGTACTGCAGGTTGAGATGGGGTGAGCGCGGGCTGCTGTGGGTGCATTAGTACCGTGGTTGGGGGAGTGGTGGCGGGGTTGGTGCAGGTAAGGGAGGGTGTTCAGTGGTGCTGTCTGTATGGGAGGGGCGGGTGTGCTGCGGATGGTGGAGTTGCAGTTGTGGGGGTGCTGTGGCTGGGGGAGGGGTGGTTCTGTGTATGGGGTGGGTGTGGTGGTGTTGCGGGTGGGTGAGGGGTGGTTGCTTGGGTTCTGCGGGTGGGTGAGGGGCGGGTGCGGATGATGTGGTTGTACTGTGTGCGCAGCAGGTGTAGTTGCGGTTGTGCAGTGGGTGGATGCAGTGGTACCACGGGTTGGGTAGGAGCGGGTGTGTAGCGGGTTTGTGCAGGGGTGGCGTGGATGGGGGAGTGGCGGGTGCTGGGTTACTGCAGTTGTCATCGGTTGAGAGGCGTGTGTGAGCGTGCTGTGGGTGGTGGAGGGGTGTGGGAGGGTTTCTTGGGGTGCAGATCTGTGTATTACAGAAGGACTGGAGTATTTTCTAGTAGGTGTGTTTTATAGATGTCATGCAGGAACTGGCCACGTTCTTTATTTATTATGTATTTACAGTGTCTTATATAGTGCAGCATATTCCGTTGTGCTTTACAATTGGAGACAAGAATGATTAAACAAACTGGGTAGATACAAACCGACATAAAGGTAGGAGGGCCCTTTATAAATTTTTCGCAATATAGAGCAGCTTTTAAGGACAGAAGCTGTCTATGGCTTTTAACAGCTGCAAGACTGGGTTCAAGTATTATATTTGTGCACAAAATATAAGAATATGTCTTTCTGAAAACCAAAGTCATTTTTTTAAAATTGTTAAAGGACAACCAAAAGCTGAATAAAATATTTAGCTTTCTATTTATTTTAGAAGCGTGCTTGCCCAACAAAATATTTTATCATCTGTATTCTGTTCCTTGCTTGTGATGTGTTATATTTGTTGAGAACTTCAGTCCTTTAAGTATGTGTGTTAGGTGTTAATTATGGTTATTTTAATTTCATATTATGACAAATGGGTTTGTAGCGCTTAACACCAGGTAATGGTATTAACAGATAATAAGAAATAATGATGGTTTCTACCTTGTAATTATGAATGATCTAGAGAACTTTGCATACTGAAAAAACAGGTTTATTTTAAGGAACAAACCAATCCGTGAACAAACATTTAAAAACCTGGGACTGTCACTGGAAGTACTCAAGTGGCAACTGTAAAACATACCTCCAGGAGTACGATACATGGAAGATACTATGCATCTGACATTTGGGGCCTTGTGGTCTGACTCAAAGGTGCATGCAGTTGTATGCGCATCTACAATTGAATTTGCTGTAGACTTGAGAAAATATGCTAATGTCTCAGCCACCATCTTGTGCATGGAGATACTAACTGCTGACACCTCCCATCTGGCATTTATATACAAAAGTTGTAACATCCGGCGCACATGTGTTGGACCATCAGGCAATCCTATACTGTTTCAGAATGAGCGTCTCACCTAAAGTGTTAGGACCTTACTTGTTGTGTATGGATTCGCAGTGGGTGATTAGGACATGCCCATATGTGTACCTCTGATTCAGGTCCCTGGTTGCATGACCTATGTACCCTGTCAAAACTAATAATATTAGATAAAAGTAATAAAAATAATAGGCTTCCCAAGCATAGTATCAGTGTGTTAGTACTTGTGCAGGCAGGACAGCCATCAGGAATAATATGTTTCCCCCAACAACATATTAAGCAGATGTGATACATCTCATTCTGGTGACAACACTATGTCGTACAGTATACAACTACGCCAGATAGTATACAAGGCTGAGTTCATTCTGATGGCATCTGTATCATGAATCTTGGATCACATGTAGAGCATTCTATTCTGTTTAAAGCTGGGTGCACCTAAACATATATCTGTCCAGTCTGTCTGGAGGGAACAAAGTCTGGCAATGTATGGGAGCATATGACAATTGACCATTTGGTCCCAAACACTGTAAAGGTGCCCATACACTGATCTGATTTGTGTCGATTTCACCAGATTCTTACAGATGAAGCCTAGAAATCAGCCCAAATTGGATGTGTTTGACATTCCCTCCAACCCAATGCGAGGACCTGTGCGCATCGCGTCTGCTGCAGGTTCAACCTGTTGGATCAGACCCATCAGCAGAACTTTGCGGGTGCTTTTTAGCACCTATGATGTCTTCAATCCGCTGGCACACACCTATGTGTGCAGCAGAGGCGGGTCCGAGCAGGTGGTAGTGGCTGAATATAATTTTTTTTTCTTAAAAGACTGGCCGGACGCTGATTGGCTGATAGAAATCTCACAGCCAATTATATGCGAGGCCGGTGATTGGCTGAGAGAATTCTCTCAGCCAATAAGGGCCAGCCTTTTCATAATATTTTTTTTAAATTCGGCAGTGCTTCGCCCCCCACCACCCAGCAAATGCTGCTACCACCTCCCAGCCGCTGCCAGACCTGCTGGTTGGACCCCGCTGTCTACCCCCCGCCGCTGCCAGCACCCCGGGAGTTTTTTTAATGCAATAAATTGCATAAAAAGGCTTATTACTCATCCTCTCTGTATTAAATGAAATTATTATATTTAATCAATGAAATAGACACATGCCTGTTGTAACACATTAGCTGGCCTTTTAAACAAGCATTCCACAGAAAAGGTGCCCATCACTAATGTAAATAGTATGAAAGTCGCACATTCTTTTACTTTAGAACTTTTTATGTTTTTCTTTTTTGCTAGTTCATTTATCTCTTACATGATCCATGATAGTGAGGGAACATTAGGACTTTCTTTATTAATTCTGGCACTTTTGTTACTTAGCTCTCTGTAACAGCTCTGTAGTACCAAGGCTACACATGTCTTTTTTGTTTTTGCTGTATGCTGTGCACTTAACCATAAAAAGGGGAATACATCTCTTAGTATACTGTAGCTCTTCTGTCTGGTTCATTTACATAATCCCTTCCACCTATTTACAAAGCTACTTTAGTTGCACTTTTATGCATAATTGTCACTAGGAACTACCCCTGATCCACCCAACTCCTGTTGTGTAGTGGACAGTGGTCCAAACTACTACCGTTGTCCAGGCTCAGGACATTGGCGGTGGCACCTTTTCTGCCCCATGGTCCTTGCATCTGGCTAGAAGGGTGCCTGAAATGGAACTTGGCTACCTGGAGTATTCTTTGGGCATTCCCGACATGCACACTGCAGATGCTGTTCTTCCACCGCGTAGAACGTTTTTTGTGCCTCTCTCATAAAAATCCATGAATAGAAAGTCATGTGACGTCTTCTGGAGTGATGGGCCCTGATAAGTTGTCCCATATGTTCCTGCATATAATTCTGTGACATACAGTAGCTTGTGCACTGATGTAACCATGCTGTACATGGCAAATACTTGTTCTAGAATCCATCTCTGCAGAATACGTGAAAGGCTTTGTAATGTCAGAGAACGCGGATTAGCTCCTATTGTTCAGTGCAACACTATCAGGTTTGTGGTAGAGATGAGCTGATGAAAGTCAGACAGAAGAGACCTTATCTCTCCTATTCATGACAAATGACAGACATTGTGCTGAATTCTTCATATTTGAATGACTGCCTTATTTACTTACATTTTTAGGGAACTGGTCCTTTATCTCATCATAATGGTGATGACGGGGGGTCACAAGTTTAATGAGTCCAATCCCTACAGAATGATATAGGGATGTCTCTATACTGAATTTCGATTCACAAATGTATAACATTTTCCAGCATCCTCTAAAACAAAGCAGATTTACTACTTGTCTTGTTACAGTGGATTTGCCTGAGGGCGATGATAGAGAATCAGTATTAAACTGCTTCTCATCAAGATTACCGTAAGCTATTTACTCTAATTATAAATGTTCTCTACTGTTTGCCTAAATATTATTATGAGGAAAGCATTATAAGTAAAATTGGCAGTCCTTAACCATCCATACTAAAGCTAAGGAGTATTATCAATTCCTATATGTACATATATTTCATGTTAACTTTAAATTTCTATTAGACAGCGGGCAAGATATTCCCAGACAGCGTGTCCCTAATCTTGAATGTATTTGGCAATATCAGCCACATTCTTTGCTAGTAGGTGCGCAAAAAGGCGCAGTAGAAGGGCACAATTAGTTTGTTACTCTTCTAAGGGGGCAGTACTGTACATGTAGTGCCAGTTCTTGGACACTATAAGTATGCGCTGCTGGCATTTAAGACATAGGCCCAATGCTAAGTAGCATTTATAGGTGTGAGGAATCAATCCCTTGGCTCATCTGTCCTGGCAGAGGATTGTGCCTTATGAAGTAACAAAGGAGTGAGGGTTTTTCTAAAATAAATGTTGCCTGTCTACAGGTAACTCTTTCAACCATTGTTGGGTGCAAAGTCCTAGGCCACACAGGCGCACGGGATGGGACCATCAGGGGCAGAAGCACTAAGCAGGTAAAAACCATCTGAACTTCATTTCAACACTCTGGAGTCATGCCGGTGAAAGCAATATCAGCACAGGAAATATTCCACCAGAGCTTCATGGGTTGAATTACCATGGCTTTGCGACTGTACACAATCGTAAAACAATCATGGGTACTTATGTAATATCTGGGCTCCCGTTTATCTTATGAGACCGCGTCCCCTTGCGGGGCTCGCTGCGCTCGCCACGATTCGGGCACGGTGGCTCGCTGCGCTCGCCACACTATATAAAATCTACTCCATGCGTAGTTGGATAGTAGGGGTATGAAAAAATGGGATGCATTTAACATGGGAGCCCAGATAATACATAAGTACCCAATCATGAGTAATGCCAACTTTTGGCTGGAATGGTGTAAAGCATGCTGGAATTAAACTCTACAACAGTGGAAACGTATTATCTGAAGTGGCGTAACACTAGGCAGCCTGATGGACAAATCCGCGTTTGGCAGATGCCAGGAGATTGCTTCCTGCACAAATGTGTGCTGACAAATCTAAAGTTTGGTATAGAAGGAATACAGGGGCAGATGTATTAAGCCTTAACAAGAGATAAATGCTAACAAGAGATAAATGCAAGTGTGATAAGGAGAGATAAACGTCCAGCCAATCACCTGCCAACTGCCATGTTAGAGGCTGTGTTTGAAAAAAGTCAGTAAGGAGCTGATTGGCTGGACGTTTATCTCTCCTTATCACACTTGAATTTATCTCGTTAAGGCTTAATACATCTGCCCCACAGTCTGGTCATGGAGGTGCATCAAAAAAACGGTTTAATGGGCTTGGTATGGAACAACTTGATTGTCCTTAACCTGGACCTCAGCCATTTTGACCACCTTTGGGATAAGTTGGAACTACGACTGTGTGCATATCGCCTAACATCATTGCTCTAAATTTTGTGTAAAGCATCCCCAGAAGACCGGAATCAGTTATAGCAGCAAAAAGGGCAACAATTCATATTAATACACCAAATTTGAACCTCTTCCTATTTAAGGAAGTCTCTGACCACTATCATTATTTATTTCATAGTCTGTTCTCCAGTGACTCAACTGCTCCTTTGGTATTGCACCTTATGACTTTCTGGTACCAACCTTAACTATTCACCTCAATCTGCACCTCCCCTTGTACCATTTCTGACAACTATGCTCCAGTGCGCCTCATGGCAATTAAAATGATTTTTATACAGTACTTGAAGAAAGTGAAACACCAATCAGGACACAGAATGTTTGAACTGATTTACAGTTTGCCCAGATAGTGGATATACACATACACAGACACTGCACTAACACACAGATAAACACAAACTATATTAACAATGACCACCCTCATTGCTCCATACTCTGTATCGTAGCTAATCATGGGATTAACGCAAGGGGGTCTTATTTTCTCACATCACAACCCATTCATGTTCTCTGCTCATACAATCTAAATATATATATATATATATATATATATATATATATATATATATGCATCCAAATAAGTAGCACTCAGGAGACTTGTTCTTCAGGTAAAAGCAAATGTTGTTTATTCCAACATGTTTCGAGCGGGTCTGCTCGTCATCAGGTCCCTGATGACAAGCAGACCCGCTCGAAACATGTTGGAATAAACAACATTTGCTTTTACCTGCAGAACAGGTCTCCTGAGTGCTACTTATTTGGATGCATATTTAAAGTTGATCTTCAGCTTATAGGAGGCACCGGAGCAATTATTTCCTCTCAGGAAGCGAGTGCCAGGAATTGGACTTATATATATATATATATATATATATACGCAAATGTGGATGATCCTGTACTCCAAACACCAGTATTAACAGGGGTGCCCCGGCCAGTCAATGTACAAACTTCAGGTGGGATACTGCTCCCTTTGCCTGGCACTCACAAACAACCCAAGAAAGAGACCTCAGTCCGGTATCCCACGTGAAGTTTATATATATATATATGGAAAGAAAAAGAAGTGCGCTCTATATTTTTCACCACTTTTGTATATCAATGATCATACAGATATGTATAAAAACTGTATTTATTCTGATTTTTTTCAGACAAAATTCAATAAAAACAACTTAGTACATGATTCAATAGGTGATCCCACATCCAAATGCAATTTGTTCAGGTGAATGTCAATTGATCCAACATCAAAGAGCAATTTTCTTTGGTAAGAAACCCTACGCGTTTCGTCCTTTAGGACTTCATCAGGGGTATACGCGTTTCGTCCTTTAGGACTTCATCAGGGGTAGCTATGGATCCAATATGAATAGTACCGTAGAAATAAATTTCTCCCAACAATAGTTTTTTTAATAATCGCTGACCACGTCAGTCTTAGTAAAACCTCTGTCCTGCAGAGGTGTAGGACTTCAATAAACCCGAAATTCTGCCAATTATCGCTTGAAACAGTAAATAACTGCTCAAAGCAGGGGTCTCTTCAGTGCATGTGCTGTTATACATACGATTTGGAAGAGACATAACTGATACTCCTGTGGGTGTGCAGCGAGAAATAAAAAGCTTTTATTGAAGTCATGGTGAGTGCATCCATGAATTACCTGCTGTATATGTTTTGGCTTATTAAGCCATTGGATGGACACCGTAGGCAGTTGCTGTGAATAAGAGGAGTGTGCCAACCCACTTAACTGGTATATATATATGTATATATATATTTTATATATATATACATAGAGAGAGAGAGAGAGAGAGAGAGAGAGATGATATATAGTACATATACCCTCCAAATAATAGTAAACTGCTTCTATTCTGGTGACTGTCATTGAATTGAATAGTACAGGGATACAGTGGGGGACATGGGATTGGCAAAGGATGACTGGGATGACACAGGGTGACAGAAGGATTGCAGAGAAATTCTAAGGAGAGGCAGAGAGAGGCATAGGGCAATGGGGCAGTGGGGGGGGGGGGGGTACTGGGGAGACAGTGGGAAACAACGGAATGGCACATGGTGACAGAAGGATGGCAGAGGATGCCTAGGGAGAGGCAGAGAGTTCTTCTCCATATTTGACACTGTGTGCTACCCTGTACACTTATTAAAAGACATGATGCAGTGGGATAAGGGAGGGCCACCTACCCTTTCGGGTTAGCTAAGTAGATAGATAGATAGTTTTCTGAAATGTCCAGAAATATACCAGCACCATACACCATACTGTACTTGCAAAATATAGAAAATGTATATTAATGTAATACTATGCAATCAATCACAATAAAATGTGCAATGTGCTGCAGTCATTATGTCACAGGATACAGCGATCATGAGTCTCTCATGGTTCAGTTGCCGACATTTTCCCGGATCTCTAGACAATAGGGAAATCAGCAGAACCTGCCAAGGCACACAGTACTGTAGTTCAGCACAGTGCCAGATTCGACTGTGGGTAGAGAGGCTGCACAGAGACTGCACACAGGCTCACTGCTCTGCAAAATGTCCCCAGATATTGGGTGTGCAGTGGCTATGGGGTGCTAAGGTTAGGTGGTCTATCTGCTTTTAGGGTTTCTATGTGCGATGTCCCATGGTCAAAAGGCCATCCAGTGTGTATTTATGAATCTATGCACTTTTTCATGTTATATTTATCATTTAAATTACTCTAGTACTTTCATTAACAAAAAGGCAGTGTATACCACATTTCCAATGCAAATGTGTAATCCATTGTTTATGAAAGAGAATGACAGAAAGGGGGAAATTGACTAAAGGAAAATTGTAAAAATTAGGTGTATTTGTATACAGAAATACACTCATTTTTGACATTTACTATCCCGAAAAAAATACGGCAATTCGTATTTGTATTGATAGCACATTAATACGAATACGAATTGCCATATTTTCGGGATAGTAAATGTCAAAAATGAGTGTATTTCTGGATACAAATACACCTATTGTTTTACAAATTTTCTTTAGTAAATTTCCCCCATAATGTGCATTATTTTGGCTACATTGTGTGCTTTTGAGCATTACATGTAAGCTTAACATCATATTTGGAGATTGAGAATGAAGTAATCAGTAGGTAGGTTGGGAACATCATGTCATTTGACCTTATACTAAATCTGCAATGCATGATTTTCTATTGGCTGACATCCCAGCAAATTGCCTAAGCAGGTTAATATTGAACTGTACTTGTTAAGACGAACATACAATTAAACCTTCTGTTGCAAAGAAAGATTAGGAAATAGGAGTGAACAAATTATACATTTAGACATTGCACTGGATTGTTCTCTTATTAGAAATAATAAAAATTCTTATTAACAATATATGATAAAAAATAACAACTTAGACGATGCAGTAAAAAATAGCACAGGGACTTTTTCCACTTCTCACATTTATTCACATTTCCGAAAAATACTCAATACAGATTCTCCCTCAGTTGGCCTATTAAAATGGCAAAATGACTTCCCCCATCTAACTATGAAAAAGATACTGTACTTTCCTCTAAGGAACAAAATAATAATCAAATGGTGGCTATTACATATAAAGAGATGCATCAAAAAATTCTTCACAGACCATATTACACACCTAAATAAAATTTATAACCAGAAATTCACTGACATCGAATTGCTTTAAATGTCAAACCCCAAATGCAGACGTATTACATTGCTTATGGGATCTCCCATTAGTACGGCAATTTTGGGAGGGGTTGCAAAACTTTATTAACACTCAGCTTAACTAACAGTTCCAGGTAACCAAAGACTGGGCATTATGGAACATATATAAGAGAGAAGACAAATTAGTACTGTCTAAAGGTACATGCCTTTTAATTAACAAGTTTGCAGCAGCGGGGAAAAAAAACTCTCTCAGTGGGTTGAAAACTTCCCGATCCCATTTTTATTGATATATCCTAGAATCCAGTACTTATTCCAAATGGATTGGACGGAGGCTGCAACAAACAAAGAAAAATGAGTTGGTAAATTTGCAGATATATGAATCCCTTATACACAAACCACTAACGATGTGTTAAAACAGCGTCCGATCAACATCCTGGTATGATTTGGAGACTATTGCAAATGGTGTTCCCCCTTTTTGATAGGCCTCCCATATATCTGCACATTTTAAAAAAAACAGTGATGCGAATCATAAATGTTAGACCCCTTGACATGTTGTTTAATTGAAATTATACCTGATTTGAGGATGTTTGACTGGTCTGAATATATGTAACATGCTCTATGTATTGGATACTGACTGTTATGCATTGCATTTAATGTTTTGAAAAAAAAAAAATTCTTAATTTAACATAAACAAAAACACCAACTAAAGAATTGAAAACTCTGCGCTAATTAGCTTAATGAGCACCATGGACCATTTTCACATGTACATAACAATGGACAAATTATATTTATAAATATACAATTTTATTGGAAAATGTCAGTTATTTAGGTGGCCACCTTGATTGTATAAAACAATAATACTTAATGAAACATAAACATAAAATAAACAGCACAAATAGATAAAAACTTTTTGTTAATAAAGCTTCTAATTACTCTTTTAGTAATACTTCTATCATTTGTATTGAAGTTAATGTGTCCGTTATCCAGCTTAGGCAAAGTAACACATTCCAATTAATTGGGTTGACCTCAAGCAGCAAATGAACTACAAGTGATATGTCCCGTTCACATAAATAGTTCAGTCAGCCGCTTACCCGCTAGTGGATGTAAGTGGGTGGAGGAGGTCTGCCCGGAGTCTTAGGGAGAAAAGATGTATGCAGCTGTCACGTCTCTCACCGGTGACGTGTTCCGGATGACGCCGCATACACACTTGCCGATGCCTGCCCCCCTGCTGGGCATCGTTTAGTGTGTATGGGCCTTAAATCCAACTATAGTATATCTAAGTTCTTAGCACTCACCTAGAGTCACAGATTGAAGCTGTCACTATTGGCTCAAGAACAGCTAATTCTCCATGTAAGCATTAGATTAATTTGCTCTACTGTGAAAAAAAACCCCAGACAAGCCATGCCTAATGATTTTAAGCACATAAATAAAACGGTAGGACTGAGATTGCTTTTTCATTTTGGAATATTTGGCAGGATTCCCTGGCACTGGTTGGGAGTTACGAAAACGATATACACTGCAAGAATAATTTTGATAGCATAGTCTTTGAATGCAAGTCTTTCGCTTAATCATTAAAGCAGATGACACCAGAGATAAGCAAAGCAAAAGTGATCGAGTTCTGAAATTAAACAGAACTTTTAATGGAAAGAAGAAAAGAGTTTGTTCCCTTGGTTTATATATATTATTCAAGTGCTGTAACATAAATTGCATTCCTTTTTCAGCCAAGACTCATTTTCTTAAGCTTTTAATGAACTATAGAATGATTGGGGAAGTGAATATATCTTACCTAAATATTTATAGAAGGCTGCCTGGAAAGGTACCTAACTGGGCATAACACTAATCGAGGTCCTTGTAAGACAATGATCCTTGCAAGCTACTGGAATATGTATACTTCTCTGTTTGTAGTAACAAGGATTACACTGTTCACCAGTGTGTATCGGCACCTAAATATTTTGACATTTGGATGGAATGTTCCACTAGTTGCATTGATTTAAGGTGCTAAGAAGTTATGAGGAGGGAATTTCATTGTTTATGGGCCAGTGGGCAATTTCAGTGTAACATATTTTACTGACCAGAGCAAATGTACTTATTTTATTGTTATAAATGAATCAGAGAATTCACAGTGGACTGCGAGCAGAAAGACGCTGCTCAGACAGAAAGAAAATTTACCACTTGCAAAATTACAAATCTATCGAAAATAACAATCCAGTTGCAGATCCATTCTCAAAAACCGGATCGAACTTTTTTTCCAATTTGCGCCATTCTAGGGCTTCCTTTAATCTGCTCAAATACTAGGCTGTAAGTGATCATCGCTGACGTCAGAGACTCTCCCATAAACCAACTGGGCATGCCTGCATTTTTGTAAACGCACCCAGAAAACGCCATGTGCTGGCTTCCTGTCAATCTGCGACTTCTATGCTAATGTATATTTATTAGGTAATTGCGGCTGCGCATGCGCAGTGTGAACATTGTGTAATTGTTGCTGTTCAATAATCGAGCGGATTGCAGATCATCTAATTAGCTATCCATGCTGTATTAGGCCCAATGTGTGACTGATTATTGGGAGACTGCCAACTGGGGAATAAAAGAGACCCTACCTGTGGATTCCGTGCATCTTATATGTAAGCGTTCATAGTTAGGAATTGGAGTCTTGCATTGGAGTACAAGAAAAAACTGATTATGTCTTTCCTGGGCCACACTTTAATGATGTATTTTGTAAATTTGTCAAATTTAAAATATAACTTTTATTAGTTATCTTTCTAAAAGGAAGGGTGACGTCCGTCACTTATTTGGATATCAAAAATCCTGTTTCAGTTAATGTATGCACTAATACAGTAGCAATATTTCAGGTATAAGATAATACAGAACAATTTTTTGTAGAATTAAGCTCTATCTGCGAAAATGTCTTTGTTTGATAGATGCCCTTTCCTGTTTGTCAAATATTTCTAAATTTATATTTTATTTGTGACAGGAATTCCTTTTGATCTATTTGAGCAATCATTACTGTAAACCTTTCTTGATACCTGAGAAATTATTTGTGTGGAGGGAGGAAAGCGGACAGGATAGCCCTATATACCTGTCACAAATAAAATATAAATTTAGGAATATTTGACAAACAGGAAAGGGCATCTATCTAGCATAGATATTTTCGCAGATAGAGCATAATTCTACAAAAAAAATGTTCTGTATTATCTTATACCTGAAATATTGCTACTGTATTGGTGCATACATTAACTGAAACAGGATTTCCAATAAGACATCCAAATAAGTGACAGACGTCACCCTTCCTTTTAGAAAGGTAACTAATAAAAGTTATATTTTAAATTTTACAAAATGCATCATTAAAGTGTGCCCCAGGAAAGACATAATCAGTCTTTTCTTGTACTCCAATGCAAGACTCCAATTCCTAGTTAAGTTTTCTGAACTCTATCTGGGAGCACCGCCAACCGGTCATTTGACAGATCAAAAGATAAATGTGACTTATGTTGGTTTCACGGATTAAAGTTATGTTTGAAATTATGTGCGGACTCAAAAAAAAGTTTGCATGTAAGCATTCATGTAAGCACGGTTGATGAAAATTTTGTAATACTGCGTTTTGCCAATTTTATTTGGATCACGCATATGAAGTTAGAGAAGTCTAAAGATACCACTATAGGATTGTTGCCTTCCCTTAGATGTAAGCATCTATCTAAGCATCTACTCTGTTTGATACAACATATGGTGACCATCTATCAAATTCCGATAAGAATAATTGACTTACATAGAACTTTTATCTTTTGTGTTTATTTCCACATATCTATTTATTTAGGAATATATACTGGATTTAAAGCCCATTGGGTGTGCTCTAAAATGGATGGAAGAATCACTGTTTCATCTTTGCTAATCATATGTTTGTTGGTTTGTACTGGCTATATTGTCCTAAAAGTGGAGCTTATTTAGATTGTATTTATTCAGCCAGGATAGATAACACATTGTAAATTTGGGGTGTAGTATGGGACAGTCATTAGGCCGACGTCGGGATCCCGACTGCCTGTACTCAGACAGCATGGTGAGCGCAAAAAAGCCCCTTGCAGGCACGCTGCGCTCGCCACGCTGCGGGCATGGTGGCTCGCTACGCGAGCCACCTATTCTATTCTCCCTCTATGGGGGTCGTGGACCCCCACGAGGGAAAATAGTGGGTGGCCGTTGGCCACCCGGCTGTCAGCAATTTGACAATAGGGATCCCGACGTCGGTTAAATGACTGTCGGGAACCCGTCCGGCACCCGTAAATTTGAAGCTGCTCCTTATTTTGTGCAAGGGACGGCTCTTTTATATACCTACTCTGTTCTCACGGCACACTTGAAGAACAGAATTAAATGAAGACTTTTGTATTTAATTACAGGCATTTTCGGCAGGTGTTTATTTTTTATTTTTTTTTGTTGCCAAATCACTTTTTATGTGGTCGAATTGACTAAAAAACAGGCAAAAAGACTTCAGTTTCACTGAAAACAAGTCGATTGGCGAGTAATTCGCCAAGACACACTTTTTCAAAAATGGAAAAATTGGCACTTGGATTGAAAAGGTGGAATCTAAATTTGACCCTAAAACGGCGAAAAAACGGCTGTATTGTTGACTAGTCGAAAAAAATGGCACTTAATTGAAAACTAAAGCTTCTAAAAATTAAAAGAGATGAACTTGCCCATAGCAACCAATCAGAAATTATAGATAGAACCTGGTTGGTTGCTATGGACAACATCACCTCTTAATTTTTAGAAGCAATAATAAATTTACTCTTAAAGGTCCAGGTTTTAGTTATATCCATGCCTGAGCACAGAATGTTCACAGCTCTGTGCATCATGCAGCCTGCCACGATAGGTTTGCCCTTGCGTACACATCAAGGCATGGATGAGAATGACAACATTCGTAGTTCGGTCTCCATATAGATATACCGTACTTAAAACCTGTACTGTTAGTGTGCCTTGAGGACCGTGGTTGGGCACCCCTGCTCTAGACACGTTAAATACCTGTTCTTTCTTGCTCATAAAATTCAGTCATATTCCATGAATATACTGAACATGTATAATTAGTACATGATCAGCTTACATATATGTAGGTTACGGGCGATGTAGATATGTATATATTTTCATCTTATTTACACTAATGACCGAAGAGGAGTAATGGGTTTGTAATGGGGCTTGCCTAATACAGGTTGAGTATCCCGTATCCAAAATGCTCGGGACCAGGAGAATTTTGGATAAAGAATTATTCCGTATTTCGGAATATTTTAATATTTCAATTATGTATTTTGAAGTATCTTGCATGTATGCTGTATAAACACATAAAATACACACAAATATATTTTATTACCACATAAAATACACACAAATATATTTTATTTGTTCAAAAAACAAGGTTTTAAAACATGAAACAAAATTTGTGTACTATCTCAGATATTGAATTTGAATGCCAAGCAATCATTTTCTTGCACATATATAGTGCCAGTTACATATCATGTCACCAGTAGTGCTGTTAGAAATGTCCCCAGTTAGCAAAAAAAAAAAATTTTTTTCACTTTCTGGAATGTATGGTTTTCGGAATAATTCGGATAACGGATACTCGGATACGGGATACTCAACCTGTATAGGAAAGTTCAGAAAGGGCGAGTGTACAGAACTGTGGACTGCGCAGAGTTGGTTGTATTAGTAAATATACCGGTATCAGGAGAGTAGTTTGTACCAGGTATCAGAAGGTATAATTGCATCCTAATGATGGTGATGAGTAACAAACCAAGGATATGTATACATGGCGGGTACACCACAAGATGTGACACACTCTGCACGTGTGTAATACAGTATACTGATTCCTCCTGTGCTGATGTACATACAGCTGATTTATCTCTATCAAGACCATTATTATTGTATCAGACACCCATTGCAAAGTCACCAGTGCTGTCCACACTGCTCCAAGACACTATATGCTGCTATTCGGCAAAAAAAACAACTTCCCCTACATTCTTGACAGTCATATTGCACAGAGCCCACCTCGTAGCACTTAACGCTGCTTAGATGTTGGACACATCTTGATGGAGTGAGTCTCACTCCGCTATTGCATTACAAATATTTAAACATAGCATCACAAAGTTCCACTAAGTTGATGAAGTCCTGGAAGAGGGACTCAGTGTGGAAATCTAGAATTGTATTTCTCATATCCAACTAGAAGGCCTCAATTTCTTTCAGCACCCAGGACATAACATTTGAGTCCTGTTGGAGAAAGAACATTAGATAAATACGTTTCTTTTACTTTTTTAGATGCGGGGAGGGGATACTCTACCAATGACACTGCAACTCGTCGCCTTTGCGGCTTGATCACGTCCTAGATATAATTCCGGAGGTACCACAACTGTGGTAATTCTGCAAGTAACTGCCATCTTATTGAACTGACCCCTAATAATAATAACAACTATGTTATTCCTAAAATAATCCATAGGTTAATACCAAATATAGGTACATTATGATCTCTATATTTGATAGATTCAAAATAGATATATTTACTGATATTCTGTGCACAGGTTCTGTGCAGAAGTTCTCTCTCTCTCTCTCTCTCTCTCTCTCTCTCTCTCTGTGTATATATATATATATATATATATATATATATATATATAATGCAGAGCCGGCACAATTCCAAGCAATGGTAACTCGGTTCTGGTGCCCACCAATCGAAAAAATGCTGTCCAGACATAATATAAATACCATGTAGTGGCACTCAGATCCTCCAAAATAAAGACTCAAGTCAAATTTTGTCGATGTTTCATTTCTCAAACGGAAATATCCGTTATCCTGATGATATTTGAGAAATGAAACGTCGATAGACAAAATTTGACTTGAGTCTTTATTTTGGAGGATCTGAGTGCCACTACATGGTATTTTTTTTTATATAAAGAGCACTTACCCCCTTCCCTTGCAGGTGAGGATTGAACCGGCACACGAATGTAGAAGTGAAAAAAAAATTTTTTAATGTACAGGCATAGTATGCACAGACAGTCAGCTGTAACCTGACAGGTTACAGCTGACTGTCTGTGCATACTATGCCTGTACATTAAAAAAAAAAAAAAAAAAAATTCACTTCTACATTCGTGTGCCGGTTCAATCCTCACCTGCAAGGGAAGGGGGTAAGTGCTCTTTATTATCCATTTAAGTTCCTGGCACCAGAGGACTGTATAACACTTGTTGAGTGCCATCCTGCAAAACCACCTTTTATATATATATATATATATATATATATATATATATATATATATATATATATATTGTTCCAAAACTGCCGGCACTCAAAGGGTTTAAATGGACGGCGGGCCCCGGTGCCCCAACGGATAATCATACAACACTCCAAGAAATGATTGGGGCACTCGGGAGGCAAAATCAACAAATGAAACGGATGTGTATTGCTGAGCTTTCGGGGTTTGACCCCCTTCTTCAGAGCACAATCCTACATCAAACAAACAGTGAACACTCACCACATAAATACTGTCTGTACCTCATGCCCCTCCATCATGCTGGTCACATCGTCATCAGTTGCACGTGCAGACGCCAGAACACAGACGGCGGCTGCCTCACTTCCAGGTCCAGCATTCAGCAGGGTTGCCTAGCAACCTCCGGCTGTTTGCGTTCCACTGATGATGGTGACACGCACATCGTCCAGACACTGCACCGCTGCCGCTGAAGACTAAAACACAAGCAGAGAGGGACATATTAACAGCAGGACACCATACCATAATAGTGTATAATATAAATATACAAAAATACATCAATAAACAAAACTGAAATAAAGGGAAAAAATTAAAAAAACATACATGAAAAAATCAGGAGAAAATACAGGGAAAATACAAGAAAAAATACAAGTTAGAGTACCATCATGATGTAAGAACAAAATGCTATGTAGAATACCAGGATCACATGTAACACAACTATGAGATTACAGAATTCTAACTAATTTTGTCACCCATAGGGGTGAATCGTGTTTAGGCGAAAGATCCACCTTGATTCAGCGATGAGCAAACGTTTCGCCCTATCACCTCCTCGCAGTGAATCTTTGACAGTATCGATCATAAAGTATTTGAGAGAGGATAAAGAGTGCCCTGCAGCCCTAAAATGCCGGGCCACCGGCTGGTCGATGACTCTACCACCGAGCGCCAAATCGATGGCCGACCTGTGGAGAGCCATCCGCACCCGGAACGACTGTGTCGTCTGGCCGACATAATAATGGCCACACGGGCACACAATAATGTATACAACATATTCAGACCGGCAGGTCAACACTGTACGGATTTCAAACATTTTGTCAGAATGAGGGTGTTTAAAGTTTTTGCATGTCACCATGTGTCTACAGGTTGTGCAGCTGTGGCAGCTATAACAGCCAGGAGGCTTGATATAAACATTAGGGGCTCGAGGTATATTTATCCCCGTGATGTCTGTCTTTACAAGACGGTCACGTAAATTACGACCCCTCTTAAAAGCTGAAACGAGGTTTCAGATGACACTAGTCTATACCATGTGTAGCAGTTTCAATATAGATTAATTGGCTGCTTAACATTTCTTATCAAGCCTTGACCTAAAATAAGATCATTTAAAGAAAATCTTTGTTACTGTTAGCAATGGTAACAAAATATGTTGCCTTTATTTTATACAGTGTGTGCTATGAACCCATGAACAATAAGCTTATCTGAAGATATTTCATTAAAAAAGTCTTAGACTGTAACTCATTTCATTGTACAGCGGTTGGTTGAAGATGCTCCTGAAACTCTCTGCTGCAATCTTAACCTTAGTTATGCTGCTTTCCCACTGCCTACCCGGGTAAAGACCCGTTTTTTTTTAAACGTGTCTTTACCCGGGTAATAGCCACAAAGACCCTTTCCCACTGCAGCTTTTAATCGTTAAAATAACGTTTAAAAGCAGTTTTTGTCCCATTCACACTTACCCGTGTAAACCACAAAGCAACACGTTTAAACTCTCTAGTAAACCTTGCCTGTCATTAAAAACATCACATGCACCAATCATGTTCTTAACCTTTATTATTATTATTTCTAAATACCGTTTAAAACCCTTTCCCATTGCCAAAAAAACGGCTCTTACACGGTAAAAACACTGCTTTTTACCCGGGTAACAAATACCGGTATTTGTTACCCGTGTAAAGCAACCTGGAGCTTTCCCACTGCAGCTCTAGCCGTTTAAAAAGGCTAAAAAAACAGCATTTTACCGTGTAAAGCCTGCAGTGGGAAAGGGGCATCAGAGACACCTACTGTATTTGTTTTTTTATTTCTCTTTTCGGAGCAAGGGGGAAATGGCGTGTGCGAGGCTCGCGGCTAAATGCAGTGGCTCCCGGCATTAGCTATGAACCTCGCTGTTTAGAGGAATCCTCCCTGTCTATAGACAGCGAGGATTTCCCTGCCGCGTTGAATCGGGTGAGTGGCCAGTGCGGGGGTTAAACAGCGAGGAACACTTGTTTTCTGTGATCCCGCCATTTAACCCCCTCTCCGGCCGCATTGCATAAACCCCACTGTTGGGCTTAATTAAATCTACAGATAAAAATGTATTATATTCCTGAATCATAGATGTCCCTTTCTTTAATATGAACCTTAGATGACATGGGGACTAGGTAACTAACATTAGGAACGATTGCTGCTTATTTATTTTTTGTTTGCCTTCATCTCCTGCTTTCATTTTAATGATAACACAGTCTGCACATGGCCTATTTCTAATGGCGGTGACATTTCACAAACTTTAAAAGGTCAGTGTGAGACTGATTGAAATAAAGCTGTAACCTTCTAGGTCCGTGTCATTCCTTTACTTGTCCTGCTCTCCCCGGGGCAGGTTGGATAAAATAAATATACAGCTGTTGTTTAGAAATCACAGCTAAAATACACAGGTGGCCATTTATTAATGAAAGAGTAATGTTAATTTTACTGAAAGTTCTCTATTTGTTACATAAACCATTTGTCATAGCAAAAGAATGCGTTTGCAATGTCTGCTGATTATATTGCATTACTGCGCCAATCTTCACATGACTGGAGTGCTGTAATTAAAGATTATTTTTAACAATTATTCAAAAAAAAACTGTAGAGATTGTACCTACATGGAAAAAGCAGGGTTGGAGAAAATCATGTAAAATTTAGAAGGCAGTCTGACAGATTTAGGAGGCATGTTGACATTTTAAATTCCCAGAAAACTAATGCATCAATTTGGATCTATAGAAGTACCTAATATATCTAAAAAGAGAAGTGCCACCAGAATATTATTAGATATTATGGGAGAAATTCAACTAGGTGCAAGGTTTAGACCGCAAAATAAATTTGCGAATCTTAGATCCAGTTATGGATTATGGCAGGTATAATCGCTCTCTATCTACACACACACACAGAATCTCATTTTAAAAAATGCAGCTTCGAACACCCCAGAAGGAAAAATTATGATACTTGTCTGGGGGTGGCCACAGCTTTGGCGAGTCTTCCCTTCATCTTCCCATTGGGGAGAGGGCTGCTGAGAGACGAGGAAGCTGCTGGGAAGGTTACTGGATGCCAGGAAATTTTGTTCTCCATACTGCTGCTTCCTGTGGGATAAAGTCCCAGCGATTTTTCTTAAAAATAAAGATTTAGGGGGTTATTCAATCACCCGCCGCTATTCCCGACAGGGGAAATAGCGGCAGCTGCCTATTCAATGCTGTCTTTCCCGACAGCATTGAAGAGGCATCTCAGCAGAATGAACCCGACTTTAAAAACAGTCGGGCCCATTTTGGCGTGAATGGCCATGGATTGTCAACGATCCACAGCTGTTTCTCGCGGGCATGCCCCCTTTTTGTCATTCTGCAGGTGGGACATTGAATCACGCCTGCCAAATATCAGTCGAGCAGGCCAAGAACGGGCCAGGGCCACGACTGTTGGGACGTCCCCGGGATTGAACACCCCCTTAGTGAAAAATCATACTTGCTTTTGGGGTAGCTATTTCTATAGATATCCCTTCTGTCTCCTTTTATCCTTTAGCAAAACCATGCAGCTGTGGAAAAAGTAATGTGCCGTGGTTTTGAATTCTCCCCTGTAGCTACCTCCCTCCAGGAATTAATCTAGTACAAAGAACATGTTTTACACTGTGGTATCAAGGTTTACAAGTGAGAATGTATTATTTAGTTAAAAAAAACACGTTGGATATAAAATAACTACAAACACAATGTCAACATTCATTATTTGTACATAAGATTGTCGGCAGGGCCGTTTTTAGAGGCGGACAAGCCGTGCAGCAGCCCGGGGCGCCGCACGGCTTGTCAGCCTCTGTTTAACCGCAGGGGCACCTGGCAGCTCCCCCCAGCGCCGCCTTTGCCCCCTATCCCCGTCCGCGGCGCCACAGCTCAGCAATTTCCCAGGGGAGGGGAGGGGAGCGCATCGCGTCTCTCCTTCCCCTCGCTCACTTGGCTGTCAGCCAATCAGAGCTCGCGGGCGGCAGCCAATCAGGAGCCAGCCCGCGAGCTATGAATGGCTGACGGCTCAGGCACACACTGTGAAGGCGAGGCGCGTGATGTGCGCTCCGCTCCCCTCCGAGTCCCCAAGAAATCAGCAGCAGCAGCGCAGCAGCAGCAGGCCAGCAGCTGAGACACAGTGAGTTGTGCGGGCATATGTGTGGCACTGTGGGGGCATATCTGCCACTGTGGGGGTATATATTTATGGCGCTGTGGGGGCATATATGTGGCATTGTGGGGGCATATATGTGTGGCACTGTGGGGGCATATCTGCCACTGTGGGGGCATATATGTATGGCACTGTGGGTGCATATATGTATGGCACTGTGGGGGCATATCTGTGGCACTGTGGGGGCATATTTGGCACTGTGGGTGCATAGCTGTCACTGTGGGGGCATATGTGTGGCACTGTGGGGGCATATGTGTGGCACTGTGAGGGCAAATCTGCCACTGTGGGGGCATATCTGTGGCACTGGGGGAATATTTGTCACTGTGGGGGCATATCTGCCACTGTGGGGGCATATATGTATGGCACTGTGGGGGCGTATCTGTGGCACTGTGGGGGCATATTTGGCACTGTGGGGGCATATGTGTGGCACTGTGGGTGCATAGCTGTCACTGTGGGGGCATATGTGTGGCAATGTGGGTGCGTATCTGCCACTGTGGGGGCATATATATATATATGGCACTGTGGGGGCATATCTGGCACTGTGGGGGCATATTAGTAAACGGCAGCAGCGGTGCGTGGGGCAGAATGTGTGGTACTTGTGTATTATCTGGGCGCCCAATTTTTTTCATCGCATGCCACTACTTAAGGCATGCGATGTGATGCGATTTTTCATTGTAAAGACCCGATTTTTCATTGGATAGTCACCCATGGGTGATTTCATACCCCCACTATCCAACTAAGCATGGAGTTGATTTTATATACTGTAGTGTGGCGAGCGGACGCAGATTACTTTACATGTATTCTGCGTCCCCTCGTGGGGCTCGCTGCACTCGCCACGCTTCCGGCTCGGTGGCTCGCTGCGCTCGCCACACTATATAAGATCAACTCCATGCGTAGTTGGATAGTGGGGGTATGAAATCACCCATGGGTGACTATACAATTAAAAATCGGGTCTTTACAATGAAAAATCGCATCGCATGAATTGTATGCCACTATATTGCATGCGATGCGATGCAATACAATGAAAAAATCGGGCGCCCAGATATTACACAAGTACCGAATGTGTAATAGGCGTTAGGGTGTGGGGAGTATTGCGTAATTGCCATTACAGTGTGGAGTGTAACGGGCATCACAGTGTGGGGGTCTAATGGGCATCATAATGTGTAATTGTCATCAAGGTGTGCGACATAATGTGTAATTGTCATCATGGTGTGCGACATAAGGTGTAATTGTCATCACAGTGTGCTGCATAATGTGTTATTGGAATCACGGATAAATAGTGTATAATGATTTAAGTAGGCTGTCATTGGCCTTGATCTGTGAGGTGTACTAGGTCACTGTGTGGCCTTCAGCTGGCCAACTTAAGTGCGGGAGGACAATGACAATTCCTGCGGTAACCAATGTCTGGTCATGCAGGTCGCAAAAGTTAGATGTAAGGTAATTGTTGTCCTGCTAGACCAAACCCCTTATATTAAGCCACGCCCCTTTCGTCAAATAAACCACACCCCCTATTTCGGTGCGCGCGCGCCGAAGGCGCGCGCAATTTCTTCTGTACCATGTTATATATTGGGGGGGGGGGGGCGCATTTTTATTTCTTTGCCCTGGGAGCTAAATTGTCTAGAAACGGCCCTGATTGTCGGCATGGTCCTAATGTCCTATGTGGACTATATAGTCAACATTTATCATGTAGAACTATTTTCGCTCAAACCATTGATTTTGACCATTGATTTTGATTTTAGATTTGTGGAAATCATTATTTGTGACCTGTGTTGGTTACATGATTTCAACATTGAAAATACTACCTGATACCTCCCAACATGACCCTCTCCAGGAGGGACACAATGCTCTATTCCTGGACTTTCCCTTAATTTATGATTGATCACCTGTGTTGAAGCACCTTTCTTATCAATTAACCCGTAAAACAGGTGCTGGTAATCATATATTAAGAGGGAAGTCCTGGAGCAGAGCATTGTGTCCCTCCTGGAAAGGGTCATGTTGGGAGGTGTGCTACCTGTGTTGGTTTACGTATGATTATTTGTTTTCTTTAGTATCTTTTAACTAGATGTTGTTCATATAATTACTGTATAAGTGTTCTGACATGTTCCCTAGACTTCTTATGAGAACATTGCACAGACCCCCAACAAGGCCACTCCAACTCCCCCAACAGTGAGGAATAAATCGAAAATGAGTAAATAAGAAAGTATGTAAGGACTTATGCTGTGTACACACAGTGCAATGCAGTGTTATGCAGATTCGATCCCGATATGTGGCCCAGTAGCATCGGAATTGAAAGCAGAAATAGACTAGTCAGGCAAGGCTATTTCTGCTTTGATCTGCTGGAGCAAAAGCAGTGCCATGCTGCTCAATGCAGTGTCCCCCCTACCTCCCCCCCCCCCCCCACACACACCATCCTCTGCCGTCCCTCTCTCCCTCCTGCCCGATGCCGGGAACCCGCTGAGTCCTGGTGGCCATCGATATCGAATCGGTATTGCCTGTGTATACACCCCATAAGATACAAGGCAAAAATACATATGGGAACAATGACCGTTATCTAATCTAAGAAGTAAACACAGGTTTTGTATTAAAGTAAACATGAATACAGTACCTACTGGCTCGGAGAGAGATAACCCTGTGATGTCTAATCTAAAATATGATTCTGATAAAATAGAAAATGTGAGCTATCGGTAATATCCAGCTACAGTTGTCCTAATCCTGAGAGTCTGGAGGACGCTGGGTTTGTTCTTCAGGTAAATGTTTATTCCGTAACAAAACCATTTCATATAATTACTACAAGAAATCAATGTCTATCTTATGGCAGTGGAATCACAATGAAATCCCAGCAGTGACTCTATTAATAGACAGGGATTACTGATCACGTACACGAATAGGACTCTATTAAGCAAGCAGTGAGCCATTCTTTACGCCAACTCATTGAATAGGTTGTTTCTATACTAATGTAACGCTGTGTATTCGTTACAGTAAGGAACTTGCCAATAATGGCTGTATTTTTACTCCATTTAAATACAGGAACAGAAAACAATGAGGTGATATTTTTAGTTGTGCGGGTTCTCATATTAAAAAAAATACACATAGTGCAATTTATAACATAGTCCCTATAAAGGGCTACAAAATACAATAAAAAAAATATTAAAAACATATAGAATTCATTAAATGAGAATTAAGACAATAATGATCCAATCTTTCAGACAGTATGTTTTCCAGTTGGATATAATCGATGATCGATGTTTTGAATGATCAAGTTGATAACAATGAAAAAGTTATCAACTTGTTCATTCAAAACATCGATCATCAATTATATCCAACTGGAAAGCTTACTGACTGAAAGATTGGAACATCATTGTATTAGTTTGCATTTAATGAATAAAATATGGTTTTAATATGATGTTTTCATTTTGTTTGTGTAGCCCTTTATAGGGCCTATATTATAGGTGGTACAATAGAGTGAACTCTACTTACTATCTACTACTATATTCTTTCTCCTTCCCCCGCTAACAGGGGGGTCCCGTAGAGGAGCAACCATTATATAGTGAATTATAAGGGTCACGCCCTTGTTATTCATTTTTATATATATATATATATATATATATATTTTATGTGGAATTACACAAATAGATTTTCAATATAAAATGTATTTAAAACATTCAATACACAAATCAGACATGGCTTCCTTTCCAGGGTTAGTTCAAGATAGCAACAGACCCGACGCGTTTCGTCAATAATGACTTCATCAGGGGAGCCGATACCACTACGTCAAACATAGGGCAGAAGATTTTAATGAAGATAATCACTTTTTAGTGAATTTCTTTTCCAATAAGAAACGAGGTAGTTATCCAGCAAAAAAAAAAAAAGTTTTTTTAGATGCCAATGGTTCAAAAACTAGGAGTGGAACCGTGTGTATCTATCCAGATGGAGTAGTTAAAATGTCTGAGGGCACTAAGACATTGGATTCTTAGTTCGTACATTATTTGGCCATCCCCAAAAATGTATAGGTTTGTCCATGTATATATTTTGCCCTTTTCTTTTTCATAATCTTGTCTTTGTAAATTAATATTTATTGCATAGGGGTTTTTTTTATTGCCAATACAGTATTGTGTATTATGTGTTTAGATGGAAATTGTTAGTAACTATGCACATACAAAAATATATAATATCCAAGATTTAAAAACGTCATGTCCATAGAAATGAAGCATACACTTGAACTATACAGTCCATTCAATAGTAACTGCAGCTGTCTAATGCCAACTGCAAACTCTCCACAGAGTATTGTCTTCTCCCGGGGATGATCTGGGATACTGACATATGGCAATAGTGGAAACCGTTTCCCTAGCAACGGTCCAGAGGTATGACATCACAGCTGATTTATAACTTAAGCTCTTCAGGGCATTTGGATTTCAAGCATTACATAACTTGAGGATGGTTAGGAAGTGAATTGGATCTAATCAGTGCATGCAGCTTTACTAGAATTAGAGTGGATTTCCCCATGTCTGCAGTGTACTTTGTTTTCCCAGTTCATGTCGTACATTCATTTGTCTGCAATAGTCCAGTTTAAACCCTGCCTGTGTTTATTTGTACAGTATCATTTACGTATATTTATGTTCCCTAATGCAATTACAATGTAAACAATAAAACAGAAATCAGAGATTAAGGTCAGATACTTCAATAAGGTATCCAGATTAATACCATAAAGAAGTCAAATATTCCTAAACCCCAGAATCACCTGTAGCTAATGATTTACTCCCTTTAAATTGTACACATTAGCCCTAGGATGCTCCAGTACAGCCCAGTGGCTATACGTGATTAACAGAGGATAAAGCAGCTTTACTGTACCTACCAGCGCTTTTATCAATGGCACTTTTTGCTGTTATGACTTTTATTTGCCTTTTCCTCTATTAAACTTCAGAGAGGTAAGTTGGAGGGTCTCTTTACCACTCATACATGGGTCATACTTGCCTACATTTTGTCACTCTTCGCCGGGAGAAGACCGAAGAGGTGACCACATACTATGAGTCAGGGGGGGCGGGACAAGGCTAACGGCACCAAGCCCCGCCCCCATGACAGTCAAAAGTGGCAATTTGTGGGTCAGCTGTTTGGGGGAGGGGCTAAAATGACACAAAATGACGCGATTTGCGTCATTTTAGCCCTGCCCGCAGACCCGCAAAATTCGGACTTTAATGCTGCGGGGAAGGAGGGTGCGGGGACTGCGGGAGCGATGCGGGAGACTTACCCACCTTTCCAAGGGTCCGGAAGCAGAAACCAATTTGCGGGAACCTCCCAGCCATTCCGGGAAAGTAGGCAAGTATGACATGGGTGCTGCATTCAGTAATTAAACATTGGAATATATTTATTGTTAGCTTATAGGCAGCATTGTATACAGATGGGTCTGTGTGGACGGTCTACTCCGTATACTGTTTGTACCCGGGTGGCCAGTGATTGTGTATTATTGTAAGAAAAAGCCACTTTGTTGAAATAGTTTTTTGCTGAGAACACTGGCCCTGCCCGGCGATTAGAGATTAATATCCAGCACACTGGACATTAATCGCCAGGGTGATATCAACATGTGAGGCCACGCATCGCTATCTCTATGCCCCAACACACGGAGCAATGTAACGGCATTTTCTGAGCAATGTAGTTAAATTAAGTAACATTGCTCAGAAAATCCTAAGTATCAGGAACCGCCTATGGCAGTGGTCTCCAACCTGTAGCTCGCGAGCTACCAGTAATATGTAATTTGGGTAGCTCACCTTATGGCAATCACCTGATGGCATAGGCAAGGGTGTAGGGCTTTATGACAGACACCAGCTAGCATCATTCCTGCTCCACATGCTCCATGAGTCTGGACTCAACACTGAGAGAGCCCCAGAACTCTTCAAGTACAGTAGTCCTCCTCTGTCTGGACAACACAGGAGCTGACTGCATTCCCTTCATTGCAGTTGTGAGTGACTCCCATCATTGTAGGTGTGAGTGGCTCCCATTATAGCAGGCAGGGCCGTATTAGGAATCTTGGTGCCCGGGACTGACCTTCAGTCAGGCAATCACCCTTGTTCCTGCACGCCTCCAGGTCTCCTCGAGAACGCACACTGCACAGTGCAGTCTGCAGAGCTCTGAGCCCCTCTGTGTCCTAGGCTCGGGGGGAGGCCAGGGCCCAGGACAGCTGTATCCTCAGCACCCCCCTGTTGGCAGCCCTGATTGCAGGTACGAGTAATTCCCATTATTGCAGGTGCGAGTAACTCCCATCATTGCAGCGATGAGTGACTCCCATCATTGCAGCGATGAGTGACTCCCATCATTGCAGCAATGAGTGACTCCCATCATTGCAGGTGTAAGTCTGTTTATTGTATTGTATTCAGACCAGTGGCATAACTTCATGTCATTTTCCCGGAGGCAAGATCGATTTTCGAGCCCCCCCCCCCCCCAAAAAAAACAAAAAACGGGGCTGCTATAAGGGACTTATTTTTACCTGAGCCTTGTAGAAGAGAAGAAGGCTGCAGCGGCTGAGCAGCATGTTCCTCTTCATGTGTGGCGTTTGTGTGTGCCACTGCCTTCCCAGGCATCCTCCCCCGCCCGCACTACCTCCCTGCAGCCTGCGCGCTGTCCTGCAGGCTGCAGGACCAAGTTTCATTAGACAGCGCCGGAAGTTCAGCGCTGTGTCTGTGTGCAGTCAGCTGCGATGCGGATCCAGGAATAAACACCCGATCCGCAGCGGGTAAGTGGAGGTGGGGCGTGAGTTCACTTCTCAGGGGGACCCAGGGATACTTGCCCTCCAGACAGCCAGCCGACTCTGGATGAGACAATGGAGTCGAGTGGAAGTGCCCCCGCCAGGGCCTTGCGCCCGGCGGCTGGAGCCTCCATTGCCTCCCAGAGTTCCGCCACTGATTCAGACATAAGCTTTCCAAGGACATATCACAATGCATGAAAACAACAGAAAAAGCATGGACCCTTATGACAGCACCCTTAAGGGCTCGTCCGATTAAACCCATCTTCGAACTTAGATTGTCCCTTAAGATGATAAGGTAGTGTGCAGTTTGGAGACGATTAGTTAAAGCGTTTGAGAGTTATCGTAGAAAATCCATACACACACACACACACACACAAAAACATCGCTTTTGAATTAAGATTGGAGACAACTGGCCTATGGCATGCGTAAGGGTAACTGGCCCGTATAGTCCCACAGAGCTCACTATGAAAGCACCTGCCATATTGTTCTGTCAGGTTATTCCCCTATTAAGAGGATTTATATGCCTTTGATACTTTTTTTTTTTGTTGTTGCTTAAAAGGACAGTAATTGCCAACTAACGTGATCTATTTAAATGTAATATTTTGCTCTATGATACAAATATTTTTGAATATGTTTAGCAGTCAGGTTATGTTGTTGGGCCTAGTTCACCACATTTATATGGACTGTATATGGGGAGTGTGTCTAGATTTAATGAGCAGGAAAAACCATCCCTGGAATTCTTTTTAAATGTTTGAATTTATAGTATGTTTATTATGTGACACAGAATTTTAGTTCTACATTTTAAATGGAGTGTTGTTTACACGCTTACTTGTGCTATGCAATATGTATCACATAGAGGAGATAGAGCTATGCATTCATCTTGGACATTGAAATAAAAATTAACAGGATTATTATTGTTATTATTATTATGCTTTTTTTGAGCTACAGATGGGGCCGGCGCCATCTGACTGAGACGTGCGTGCGTCTCACGCGCACGCGCGTCTCAGTTTCCGTCGGCGGGGCGGCGGGAACCCTGTCCGTCTCCGCTTCAGGGAGACGGACAGGGTTAGGGGGCGTGCGGGGAGGCGGTGGGGACCCCGGGTGACTGCCGACAAGCCGGCGGTGACCCGGGGGAAGTGCCGTCGGAAGGGGATGCGCGCGCATCGCATGGCATACACCCGATGCACTGCGATGCGATTTAAAATTGTATAAGCCCCCTATACAATGTTTAATTGTATAAGCACCCTAATGGGGGCTTACAATGTTAAATGCACCCCTAGGCCACCCCCCACTATGAACGTGAACCCGAAGCGTGGCGAGCAGCGGCTGTAAGCGTCCTATGACCTTTTCACACCCCCACTATCCACGTCGGCGTGGAGCTCTTTTTATATAGTGTGGCAAGCGCAGCGAGCCACCCTGCCCGAACCGTGGCGAGCGCAGCGAGCCCCGCGAGGGGACGCGTACTACTTTACATGTATTCCGCTTCCCCTCGCAGGGCTCACTGTGCTTGACACGCTTCGGGCTTGGTGGCTCGCTGCGCTCGCTACACTATCTCTTATATATTTAGCCAGATCTGTCACTCAACCCCTGTGGAGAACATTCCTGTGTAGAACAGTTTCACTTTCATGTGTATGACGTTCCACCCCCTTGACATCACCTCCCCCCGCCCAGCCAGGGCTACAGTACACGCCCACCATCCACCATTACTCCACAGCCACCATCCACCATTACTCCTGCACATCCCTACCCTCTGCCAGGACCCCCGCGACCCCCCTCCCGCGATTCGCGGGACCCCCCGCGACCCCCCCCGCGATTTGCGGGACCCCCCCGCGACCCCCCTCCCGCGATTCGCGGGACCCCCGCGCCCCTCCCGCGAATCGCGGGACCCCCACGACCCCCCTCCCGCGATTCGCGGGACCCCCGCGCCCCCCCTCCTGCGATTCGCGGGACCCCCGCGACCCCCCCTCCCGCGATTCGCGGGACCCCCACGACCCCCCCTCCCGCGATTCGCGGGTCCCACGCGATCCCCCCTCCCGCGATTTGCGGGACCCCCGTGACCCCCCCTCCCGCGAGTCGCGGGGCCCCCTGCGACCCCCCTCCCGTGATTCGCGGGACCCCCGCGAACCCCCCCTCCCGCGATTCGCGGGACCCCCGCGACCCCCCTCCCGCGATTCCCGGGACCCCCGCGACTACCCCGGTATCCGGACTATTGTTAGACAGCACTTACATCGACAGCCATTACATCGACACCATTAGTTCGACAGCTCAATAGGTCGACATGGTTTTAGGTCGACATACCATTAGGTCGACATGTCATTATGTCGACAGCTCATTAGGTCGACAGCTCATTAGGTCGACATGTTTTTAGGTCGACACTGCCATTAGGTCGACAGTGTCTATGTCGACAGTCAAAAGGTCGACATGGGTTTTTTCACTGTTTATTGAGCCGACATGTGCCGACAGGCGGTATTTCATGCCCTACTATCCACTAGGGCGTGGTGGGAGAATAAAATAGTGTGCCGAGCGCAGCGAGGCACCGTGCCCGAAGCATAGCGAGCGGCTGCGGTACACTTCAAACTGTGTCCATGTCGACTGTGTCGACATTTCGGCCAAAAAAACAGTGCAAAAACCCATGTCGACCTTTTGACTGGCGACATAGACTCTGTCGACCTAATGGCAGTGTCGACCTAAAAAACATGTCGACCTAATGAGCTGTCGACCTAATGAGCTGTCGACCTAATGAGCTGTCAACATAATGACATGTCGACCTAAAACCATGTCGACCTATTGAGCTGTCGAACTAATGGTGTCGATGTAATGGCTGTCGATGTAAGTGCTGTCTAATATCCGTCCCAGACCCGACCACCCCCTCCCGCGATTCGCTGGACCTCCGCGACCACCCCCTCCCGCGAAACGCGGGACCCCTGCGACCCTCCCGCAAATCGCGGGACCCCAGCGACCCCTCCCTCCCGCGAGCCCCCTCCCGCGATTCGCAGGACCCCTGCATCCTCCCCTCCCGCGATTCGCCGGACCCCTGCGACCCCCCCTCCCGGCATTAAAAGGGCCCCCCGTGACCCCCCCTCCCGCGATTCACGGCACCCCCCCCCTACTGTGATTTGCGACCCCCCTCCCGCAATTCGCGCCGCCCCCTCCCACGATTCACGGAACCCCCCGTAGCGCCCCCCTCCCGCGATCTGCGGGCCCCCTCGGCACTTCTCGCGATTTGCGACCGCCCCCTAATTCATACATTCGGGGACCCCACCTCCCGTGATTCATGCCCCCCTCACGCAATTCACGGCACCCCCCACACCCCCCTTCCTGCGATTCGCAAACCCCCACGACCCCCCCTCCCGCGATTCACGAAACCCCCCGTAGCGCCCCCCTCCCGCGATTTGCGGGCCCCCTCGGCACCTCTCGCAAAAATGACACCGCCCCGTAATTCACACATTCGGGGACCCCCCCTCCCGCGAATCATGCCCCCCTCACGCAATTCACGGCACACCCCATACCCCCCTTCCTGCGATTCGGAACCCCCCACGACCCCCCCTCCCGCGATTCATGCCCCCTCCCGCGATTCACGGACCCCCGCACCACCCCCCTGCGCCCATCCTCCCTTGATTCACGCCCCCCTCATGCAATTCACAGCAACCCCCCACACCCCCCCTCCTGCGATTCGCAGCCCCCCCACGACCACCCCCTCCTGCGATTCATGACCCCTCCCGTGATTCACGGACCCCCGCACCACCCCCCCTTGACTCACGGCACCCCACGCGCCCCTCCCGCAATTCACGGACCTCCACAACCCCCCCTCCCGCAATTCACTAACCCCGACAACCCCCCTCCCGCAATTTGCGGACCCCCCTTCCCACGATTCAAGCCCCCCCCCCCGCGCCCCTGCCCCCCCCCCCCCCGCGCCCCCCCCGCGCCTTCCGATTCACGGAACCCCCCGTAGCGCCCCCCTCCCGCGATTTGCGGACCCCCGCCCCCTCCCGCTAACCACGGATCCCCACACACCACCCCCCCTCCCGCAATTTGCAGACCCCCCAGACCCCCTTCCGGCAATTCCACCCCCCAGCGGACCACCGCGGCCCCCGCTCCCGCATTTCACGTACCCCCGTGACAATGGGGGATCCTGTACCACCACAAGCAGGTACCGCCCCTAGGTGGGAAATCCGGCCCTGGCTGCCGCACTGCAGGTTTCCCCACTGCCCTCTGCACCAGCGCCACAACTTTTATCAATGTCTTGCCCACATACCACTATTATACAGCCTCCTGCTCTCATTCACGCTCACTCCCTCCCAGTGGGAGGAGACGCTCACCCACTGCCGGGAGCTGCATACTGTCCCCCACCCTCCTCCAGTTCTAGGGATGCCCATCGACCATCAATGATTTTCAAATAATCGATGGTTTATGGCCGATGTTGAATACTTTTGCCATCAATGTGGGAGGACACTGCCCTGCCTCCTGTTCTCCTGCCCCGTAACTTCCGCCAGTGGAGACCCGCTCACCCTATGTTGCCCACATTCCCCTATCATGCTTTACCGCCCAGCCTCCTGCTCTCATGCACCCTAACTCCCACCCAGTCGGAGGAGACACTGACTCCTGTATTTCTGTGCTGCCACGCTGGACCCTCACCCACTGGCAGAAGCTGCACAGTGTCCACCACCCTCTTTAGTCCCCCGTATGCCCACACACCCCTATCACTACCCAGCTTCCTGCTCTCCTGAACCGTAACTTCCACCACTGGGTAATCGCTGACGCTGTGTTGCCCACATACCCCTATCATGCCTCATATCCCAGCCTCCTGCTCTCATGCACCCTAACTCCCACCCAGTAGGAGGAGACACCCACCGTCCGGTACTCCTGTGCTGCCACGCTGGACCCTCACCCACTGCCAGAAGCTGCAATACAGGGCATCTTTCATACAATTCTAACCATATTTCTCACAATACAAATGTTCACAAATTAAGGGGCGTAGCCCCTTACGCCGGTGTAAGGAGCGCCCGTAGGGCGCGATGAATCACCTAGTATAAAATCAACTCCTCACCCACGTGGATAGTGGGGGTATGAAAAGGTCGTAGGGCGCGTACCGCCACCCCTTGCTGGCTCGCTGCGCTCGCCACGCTTCGGGTTCACGTTCATAGTGGGGGTGGCGTGGGGGTGCATTTAACATTGTAAGCCCCCATTAGGGTGCTTATACAATTTTAAATCGCATACCATTGTATATGCGATAGAATGGCATACAATGCCATACAATTCAATGGTATACAATTTAAAATTGTATAACATCGGCTGCCATCGCATCGCATTGCATCGCATGCCTTATGGTCTGCGATGCGATGGGCGCCGTGCTAGTACACAAGTACTGCAAAAACAAAATGAAACAAAAAGACATCACTAATTAAAATACATTAAATGTAAAATACATTGTATACATCCCATAATAATGCTACCTTAGAGTTCTTCCCTGTTTACTATATTGCTTTTATTTGTACTATAATTGCATCTTAAATTATACACATTTATGTAAAATAAAAACTATCTCATAAATGAAATACCTACAGTATACAATAATTGGTATTTAGTTACCTATTGATATAAGAGAACAATGTGTCATTTATACAACGTAAACCAGTAGACTTTAGAATATTCTGAATGGTTTCAAAGGCATGTTTGTCATCCTCTCCAAGTACAATTGCATTTTTGAACTGCCTTGACTTTGTTCCAAAAGTCATACCAATTGACAGTTAAAGGTCAATAAAATAGAGCACAGACAGGAGCAATAGATTATATCTAGTACATTAAATGATAAAGCGAGGTCTATATAAAAAGAGAACCCAGTTGACGGCATTGCAAACAATAGCTTAGAATCTGCACAGACTTGTTGCTTGCAGCCACTATTTTGTGATTTATGCTGTTTACGTCTAGGCTGGCCACAATATCCCTTTAATCTGGGACAACCATGATATACAGTACACAGGTTATGCGGCTGATTAAAACTAGGTTAGATGCAGACTTGATTTTTGCAAGCCACAACGTGTCCCTGAATAGGATATTATGGAAAGCCTATTTATGTCTATTATAGTTCCCTCCTGTGTGTTACTAGTCCACTTATAAGGCCAGTGTAGAGGATTTGGTAGGCGTACTGTTGGTTGATGCACAGACATGCGCCTGTAAATATGTATAGAGTTTACTTATTTCTTTCTCACTATGGGCCGGATGCACTAAGCTTCAAAAGTGATAAAATGGAGAGAGATAAGCAACCAGCCAATCAGCTTCCACCTGCCATTTCACAGGCTGTGTTTGAAAAATGTCAGACAGGAGCTGATTCGCTGCTTGTTTATCACTCTCCATTGTATCACTTTTGAAGCTTAGTGCATCTGGTCTGTGCATGCGCATATATCATGTTGGGTGTTCCCCTGTGAACGCAGGTGTGGCATTGCCCGCTCGGGATCGTCATGGCCCACCCCTTATTTGGTGATCAGCAGTGGAAATAAAAGTTCAGACTGACTATTCCGAAAATGGTTGGTCGGCGACCATTAAATTATTTCTCTCCTCTTCAGCCACATGCGAGGGGATGTGTTCTCATACACATCCCCTCTCATGCTAGCGAGGGGATGCAGGTGGGGGTGGGCGTTTGGTGGGGCGGCGCTGACCTGTTCGCTTGGCTGCGAACCGATTTCAAACGTGGTTAATGGGTAGGAGGTTGTAGAATGTACCATCGATACCACCACAGGATGGTACATTCTTCAACCTCCTACCCATTAACCACTTTGAAATCGGTATGCAGCCAAGCGAACAGGTCAGCGCCTGGTAGTTCCAGGTGGCTACTATTTAGCCTGATTGTCACTAGGCTACATTAAATTAGTTGTAATTAAATGTAAAAATGAAATGAATGACAAAAGAAATTACATTAATTAGAATATTAAATTAAAGGCTCAGTTTTTGTTGTTGTTGCATAATCAATGTTTATTAGCATTCAAAATATAGAGAGCCAATAAAAACTATCATCCATACAGACATTGCAGGAATGTGTTTTTAAACGTTAAATAACAATGAACACACACACAAAAAAATTCTGAATGGAATGAGGCAAGAAGGGGAAAAGGAAGATACAAGCACCGATTGAGAGAATAAGGAGAAAGTGCGATTGGTAGGGTAGGTAGGATGGTCGGATGTGAAAAGGCTACAAACTGGTCCTGGGGACAACAAAAGGGAGTCAAAGCAGTTGGATCATGACTGCCCTGGAGACCCCAACTTCAACAGCAGAAGCCGATACCCAGCAGAGTTCAGGGCTGGTGCAAGCTTTTTGCCACCCAAGGCAAAACGTCAGCTTACTGCTCCCACCACCACACACATACCCAGTACCAACGTTACAGAAAGTCAGGCGAAAGCGTGGAAGTGGTGTCTTCAGCAGTTCCGCACCTCTATCACAGTTGTCCTTAATTTGGTTATAGACTCAGGGCAGCCCTCCACATTCTGGAGCCCCTAAGCAGCTGACTAAAGAGCCAGCCCTGACAGAGTCTTTATAGTCTGACCAAGCAAACCAGATAGAAATAAAGTTCTGATCTCTGCTTATGTGTGGAGGGCTAGATCTTCCATGTCCATATACATGTCTATCCTTTGAAACCAAAGAGAAATAGGAGGTTGGTTCAGGGTCTTTTAGTTTTAAATTGTAATATTTTAGAGTGCACCCAAACAATGAGTCTTCTCTCCCCCTTCCGTTTACCATCAGTGTACAGTAAAGGTGCATACACACTGGGCGTTTTTGCACAGCGATGATCGCTAAAATCGGTTTCCCCCCTGTTCAGCAATTTTCGCCACCGTGAGCGGCTATCCATAGCAGGCCACTAAGGCCAGTGTGTATGGGCCTTAAAAGTAGCAATGCTGGCTGCCTCAGTAAGCGGTGCCTGTTAAAACTGTTTATACTTCTACAATAAGTCCCAGAATCTATCAATCAGATGGAGACCATTAGTTTTACTTGCTGAAGAACACATTAATCTGTTGAAATTGTGTGTATCTCAAACCCAGAGCTCTGGCCTATTAAACATTTCCGAAGAACGTGTCTAAGGATATTTTCCTCTATCTACAGTATAACAGTAATAAGTGATAGTTCTTGCAGTTACGTCTTACTGTAATATGATCATCAATAAGGAACTGATGAGGGCCACTGTATGCTAACTAAGCTGTCAGCCACATACAGAAGATCCATATATCACTTCTACTGTAAAACTGTCGGTACTTGTTTCCTAGCACGGCCACACCGATTCTAATCGGGGGCATCGCAGGTAAAAAAATCAAATCGGTCGCATCGCATGCGTGCTAAAAAATCGCATGCGATGGTCCCGACGCGATGCCCCCGATTTCCCATAGGGAACAATGTTAAATGCCTCAATTTACCCAAATGAACAGGGAACAATGTTAAATGGTCCAGAAACCCCCCAAAACACCCCAGAACAGTGAAATGGCCCCCCAAAATTAGTTAACGCCACCCCACGATCAACGTGAACCCGAAGCGTGGCGAGCGCAGCGAGCCCGCGAGGGGCGGCGGTACGCGTCCTCCGACCTTTTCATACCCCCACTATCCACGTCGGTGTGGAGTTGAGAATAGAATAGTGTGGCGAGCGCAGCGAGCCACCGAGCCCGAAGCGTGGCGAGCGCAGCGAGCCCCGCGAGGGGACGCGGATACCTTCACAGTTATACGCGTCCCCTCGCGGGCTTCACAGGTGTCCGTGGCAACGCGGACACCTGTGAAGCCCGCGAGGGGACGCGTTTACCTGTAAAGGTATCCGCGTCCCCTCGCGGGGCTCGCTGCGCTCGCCACGCTTCGGGCTCGGTGGCTCGCTGCGCTCGCCACACTATTCTATTCTCAACTCCACGCCGACGTGGATAGTGGGGGTATGAAAAGGTCGGAGGACGCGTACCGCCGCCCCTCGCGGGCTCGCTGCGCTCGCCACGCTTCGGGTTCACGTTGATCGTGGGGTGGCGTTAACTAATTTTGGGGGGCCATTTCACTGTTCAGGGGTGTTTTGGGGGGTTTCTGGACCATTTAACATTGTTCCCTGTTGATTTGGGTAAATTGAGCCATTTAACATTGTTCCCTATGGGAAATCAGGGGCATCGCGTCGGGACCATTTAATGCTTATTTAGCCGCATGCGACGCAACCGACGCGATTTTTTTACTTTTCAATGCATTTCAATGGGAAATCGGGTCCATCGCGTCGGGGGCCATCGCATACCACTATTAAGGGCACAAGATCAATGCGATTGTGGCCGTGCTAGGAAACAAGTACCAAACTGTCTATTTAGAACTGAATTAGTTTGAAAGAAAAACAAAAAACATTGGGGGTTATTCTAGTTCATTCTTTCTGACAAAATCCTTCTTAGATGGACAAAACCATGTGCACTGCGGGTGGGGCAGATGTAACTTGTGTAGAGAGAATTAGATTTGGGTGGGGTTTTTCTTCAAAGTGAGATCTATATTGCAGTGTAAAATAAAGCAGTCAGTATTTTCCCTGCACAGAAACAAAATAACTCACCCAAATCTAATTCTATCTGCACATGTTACAACTGCCCCCCTGCAGTGCACATGGTTTTGTCCATCTAAGAAGGATTTTGTCAGAAAGAATGAACTAGAATAAACCCCATTGTTCTGTTACTATTCTTAAGGACACAATTTATCTTATTTGTGTTGGAGATTTTTTCACTAATGGGGCCTATACATGTAGCGATTTAGGGGCATTTTCTACGTGATCTCACTAGATCACGTAGAAAATGCCCCATCACCGCTCCACGGCCCTTATTCTGGTTGACTCGCTCGGGCATGAATTCGCACCCTTGCAAGTCATCCAGAACCTGCCCTGGGAATGATGGTACGCCTGCCCCTCTTCCCACGCCGGGTTCATTTGCCCGGCATGCGAATGGATGTTTTACATAAACATCCCAGGGAATGCCAGTGGGAACCTCCCCTATCTTTCGATGGTCGACGACCATCGAATGATGTTGAAAGTGCACGCATATGTAAGGGTGGTCCAGACCTCGTACATATGCGTGTAGATTTCCAGGGAATTGGGCAGGCAGCTGACATCCGGGCATGTCCCCCGCACATGCGTCACAAATGCATTACTGCTCATGAAACGCAGGGCGTTCACATAAAATAATGTGCCTGCCCGGCACCCCACGCCCCTCTCCACCCCCCGCTCAAAAGGTCCCAGTGTATGCACATGCGCAGAAATGCTGCTGCGCATGCGCATACGCAAAACATTGACCCATCTTGCGAATTCGCGTCCAAGCGAATCAACCAGAATAAGGCCCCATGTGTAGTGGCCATACCGATAGCGATACACAGCCCCACGCGTTGCTATTGCCCGGTGATTAATATCCAGCATGCTGGATATTAATTGGTCAGGCCCAGTGTGCTCACTGCTGACACAACAATTGAATCGCACCCACCTCCTTTAGTTTCTTTTGTAGAACTGATGTCTACTGTGTACGAGTGACCATGTTCAGCTATAATGGAAAAGGAGCTGCAAGATGGAAAGACCGGGATTAGCCTAGAGGTTCATTTTATGAGGCCTGTGCTGATCATCAAAGCTGTAGAAATTTGGTGCGGCATAACAAACTGTCAATAAAAACTCTGCCCAGCAGTAATTATATACATCTACCTTGTTATTTATTTATTTTTGCATTGATGTCAAAATAACACATTGAATTTATTATATCATAATTTCAGTACCCTCTTATGAGCTGAGGCCTGGGCTGGTGATGGGGGTTCAAACGGGACACCCATACTGGGTCCCAACCTTGTGAGGGGCCCCAAGTTACTAAGGGTTTCAGGGGCTGTATGCATGACTGTCATAGTACAACGCCTAGCAATGGTATATGAAGGTGCCAGCCGCCTAACTGTCTGGATTTCTGGAAGTGTACTTACTCTGACCTCTATCCGAAAACCCTCTTAGACCTGGTCACTTCCTGTACTACTGCTGCACTTGCCCTGTTCTGGATAGTGGTGTCGGTTGTACCAGGGAGTTGCTTTTTTAAAAGTGACTGTGTAGAAGTTATTCACTGAGTCTCATTATGAACAATTATTAATTATAACTCCCCCCACCCCCCACATATAATTAAATATTCACTATTCAATGTAAATGTAATACAAAAGCACACCAAGGGGGCATATTCAATCCCCCGCCGCTATTTCCGACGGCGAAAATGGCGGCGGGTGCCTATTCAATGCTGTCTATCCCGACAACACTGAACAGGCATCTCGGCAGAACGGACCCGACTTTAGAAGCATTCGGGCCCATTCTGCCGAGATTGGCCAAGGATTGTCTCGCTCACGGCCGTATCTCGCAGCCATGCCCCCTTTTCGGCATTCGGCAGGCTGGACATTTAATCCGGCCTGCCGAGATGCATTCGAGCAGGCCGAGAACAGGACCGGGTCACGACTTTCGGGCCGCCCTGACAGTCCTGACTCGGGATTGAATACCGCCCCAAACCTAGTCCTACACTTAGGCGTTGAGAAAATAGCAAGGCCAGATTAAGCAGACAGTGAACATGTGTGATATCGTAAACACATGAGCACAGTCTCATTCAAAAGGAATGTTAAGTTACAAATACATTTAGACTTTACTGAGTGGTAAAAACAGCAGACTTGTGTAATTCTGTAAAATAAATGCTTAATTTCAATTAAAAAACAAGAGCTTGATTCCTGGTGAGGCTTTGGAGACCATAGTACTGGATATAAGTGACATAAAATTTGGTACAGATCTCACAATGTACCTTGCCCATGAATGGATCTACTTTACTTAATGTACTCAAAAATGTACCTAGTTGACATTGAATGCTCGACCTTCATCCATGTACAATATCACCGCATTGCGACATTGGAGCAAAATGATACCATCATATTACTATGCTGCCCAGTTCATTCTGTGAATCCACTCCTACAGTATCTAACCAGTGTAGAGGTTGTGCTCTATAAGCTCTGTGACTAAGGGTGGTATTCAATCTGGGATTCGGACTGTCCTGGCAGTCGGAATCCTGCCAGTTTTCACTTTGCTCAACAGATACCCCACAGGCGGAATTCATTGTTCCACCTGAGTGTCAAAAAGTGGGCGTGGCAGCGAAACGGCCTTGAATAGTTGAGAAACGGCCTAGAATTCGACAATCCACTGCCGATTTGTTCAACGTTTGATCTGTTTTGTCAAAATCCACCTTCAGGGGCCGATTCTGGATCACACGCAGTGATCCGAATTCGCCCCGGTGGCGCTGGCTAACCCCTGCCACCGCTAGAGCTATGAAACCCTAGTTCTACCACTGGAATGATTTCTCCTGCAGTGGCGGCATGCGAGCAGATGTGTCTTCGTTACGCATCCCCTCAAATGATTGCCGGGGGGGGGTTCAGGTATTCGACAGGGTGGCCTCTCTGGAGCTCAATAAGCTGCGATCTACACAGCTTACCGAGCCAACCAGAATCAGTCCCTCAATGCTGTCGGAAACGGCTGCATTGAATAGGCAGAGCGGCCACTATATACTGAATACCTTGAATACCGCCCTACTGTATATGGTGCTGGCACAGACATTAGGGCCACTGGAATAAAGTACTACTGTATATTGTAATGCATCATTTGGTACTTGTTTCCTAGCAC